>NC_081294.1:127162468-127898718 GCF_030435805.1 Mustela lutreola | reverse complement strand
TCCATGGTGTTTTCTATAGTGGCCGTACCAATTTACATTCCCACCAACAGTGCATTCCCACCAACAATGCATGAGGGTTCCCTTTTTTCCACATCTTAGCCAACACCTGTTTCTTGTCTTTTTGTTCCTCAAAAAATTAAAGACAGAAATTTTGTATGATGTAATAATTCCACTAGTGGGTATTTACACAAAGGAGATGAAAACATTATTTGAAAAAATATATGCACCCCTAGGTTTATTGCAGTATTATTTACAGTAGCTATGATATAGAAACAACCTAGGGAATCTATGGATAGATGAATGGATAAAGAAGATGTGGTACACACACATGCTCACACACATACACACACGCTGGAATATTATGCAGGCATAAAAATGCAAGATCTTGCCATTTACAACAGCATTGACAGATCTAGAGAGTATTAGGCTAAGTGAAATAAATCAGACTGAGAAAGACAAATACTATATGATTTCACTTATATATAGAATCAACAAAATAAAACAGATGGATACATAAAGAGACAAAAAGCAGAATCAAAACCATAAATGAAGAGAACAAACTAGAGGTTGCCAGAGGGAAAGGTGGGTGAAGGAACGGGCAAAACAGGTAAAGGGCCTTGGGAGATATAGCTTCCAGTTATGGAATGAATAAGTCATGGGACTAAAAGGTACAGTATAGGGAGTACCGTTAATGGTATTATAATAGCATTGTATGCTAACAGATGATATTTACACTTGTGGTGAGCATAGTACAATACATAAAGATGTTGAGTCACTATGTTGTGCACCTGTACCTAATGTAACATCACATGTCAACTATACTCAAATAAAAAATGAATGGACATATTGATCAATATAAAGGAGTCATTATTTTAATATTTTATTTAGAAAGAGAAATAATATATTGGTTAAAAAAAAGTTTTTTACTTCCTGGGTTCAAAGACTGATTCCACTGCTTTCTAGTTACTTCCCTCTGCCTCACTTTCTTCCAATATAAATAATTTTATATGGTTCCATATTTAACCATATTTATATGGTTACATAATTTTATATGGTTACCATAGGTACTAAATGAGTGCCTTCAAAGCACTTAAAATATTCCCTAGAGAAGCATACAACTTCTGTAAATTTTACACCATTATCATCTTTATCATTATTAGTATCATGATTATTATAAATTTTATTACTTGCATGTATAAGTCACCCTTCACCCATGGGCAGAGTTGTCATTTGTCTCAGAAGCCTGCTTGAAGCATTCCCACAACCTCCTCTGTCCTAATTTACATTCTTGCCTGAAATGCTTCAATAATAATAAGATTTTTGAAGGGATATTTCCTGATTCCTCCGAATTTTTGCTATATCCCCCAAAGATGAAAATAATAGGTGCTAAATATATCCCCACACTTTTAAGAAGAAGGGAAGAAAGACACCCCCTGGAGGGTTTGGTAAGACGTGATTCAGTTCACTGTACCCACATCAACACACCTAGGCAGTGGTCTGTCTGAGAGCAGGCTTGAGAAACATGAAGCAATGTGAAGACAGTCATAGACAGTGAGTCCTAACTAAGGGATTTCCCTTCCATTTTGTTAAGATCTGTGGAAAATACCAACCTAATGGTGAAGATGGTTCTAAAGGAATAGAGCTAAGAACCACACAGGAGAAAAACCTGAAGGAGAAACCCATACAAATCAGTTGTAGAAACTGGGGCCACCTGCTGGAAGGGAACACTGGCATCCTTTATCTCACTGTATAGTTAGATGTTGCTGTTATGTTCTCTGTTTTTATTTGAGCAGGGGGAAACTGAATAAAGGAGAACTAAAAGTAGTGTGTAGACTGGGAGAATGTAGACTGGGAGGCAGCCTGTTCTCGCCTTTTTTGGCTCCGCAAGGCTATGTGATTTTCAGTGGGCCCGCAGTGGTTACTGTGCATAACCCCTAAGGCTGGCCTTGCCAACAGCCTGCCAAGAGGGTTACTGAGCAGCAAGAAGATTCTAAGCGAAGAGGATCTGGGGCTCTAGCAGAGTATGACTGAAGACTTCTAAACTACTCAAATGTGTGCCACACAATAGAGGCTACTTTGGGATGTTTAAAAACAGAAGGAATTTCCCTGATGGAAGGCACAGCAGCCTTGATGAAATAAGGAGTCAAAGTTTATTATTTGTTCCCCCATTAAATTCTAGCTGTGAAATATATCAGTTAAATTTTAGCTTTTATAAATTTACTATGAAGCACTTTTATAAATAGTTTCATAAAATCCTCCAAATAACCTAGAGAATTTATACTCAATCCAGAGAACAGAAAGGAGAGGCTCTCTATTTCTTCTAGTAATGAAGGTAATCTAAAATTACAAATGTGTCTCATTTTTCATTAAGCCATGTTCAACCACTGTTATCTACTAATTTAGCTAGCAGAGTAGCCATGAGAGACTTAGACTCAGGTCAAATAAGTATTGGCAAGAACTACAAAATCATCACAGGGGCAAAGAACCATTTTCTGAGGAATGGGAAGCCAAGAGGCAATAGAAGAGCAATGATCTCCTGAAACATTTATGTAAAGGGGCAATATAAAGCATGTGATTGGGCAATAAAGATACAATTAATTTTCCTCCATTTTAATCTGCCTGAGCTCTGGTGTGGTCCTTACATGTTCCAATACATGAGTCACCTTATTTTTCAATCTCAACTGCCCAAATACTGGAATTAAGGATGCTAGAAATAATAGTAGTAATTAATAGAAAATCCAAGGAATCATCCGTATCGCAAGGAAACCTCTAGTCCATAGTTCTTATTTAACAGAGTATAAGTGACCGTGTAGTACAATTTCATGATAGCTTCAAAAAATAAAGGAATTGTGGCCTTCTTTGAGTTCTTTCTGGAGAGAAGAACAACTAAATGCTCTAAGGTTTTAGTTGTTATTTGCACATTGTAAACTAGCTTTGTAAAAATAATCTAATATTTTTATTCATCTACTATCTTTTTGAGGTCAATCTTTAAGGAAAAAATATAAAGGAACTATAGAAATATAGCAGGGAAAAATACAAAGTCAAATAACAAAATGATATTAGAATTAATACTCTTTGCCACAAAGGGCCAATTTAAAGCAGAAAAAAATTACAAGAAAATAAAATACTTTTTTATCTATGCTTAATCACACATTACTTAGGGAGAAAGCAATGAAAGAAAAAAAATGACATAAAATATAGAAAAATTTGTTAAGGAACAGAAAGGAAGTAAAAGGAAGGCTTTCAAAATTCAGGATCCAGAAAAAGTAAAATATCAAAACTAATATAAAATCCAGTTGTTGAAATCATAGTGACAGAATTTGCCAATATGGAGGCAAAGAAAACTATTCCTTTGAATTTTAATGTATATATTCATGTGAACAGATGAAAACAAGTAGTTTCCAATAAGACTGCTTTCTCAGGGGAATTATGTGAAAGAAAGCTTTGGGCTTCTGGCATTCAAATGACAAATGAAATTGAGAAGATGGCAGTTTCAACTTATAAAATGTGCCATTAAACATTCAGTCTGAAACCATTAAAATGCATGATGTTATTTAAGAGGAAGAGACTAGTCAACTGCAACTGAGTTCTACTATCACATTCCAAATGCCACATCAACTGCCACCTGGCTTTGCTTCCATCCCAGATCTGGATAGTTGTGTATGAGACAGTTTCCCTCCAGCAGATCCAGTTCTTCTGCTGACCCACATTTTCTATTCTATTCTTGGGCCCACTGTCCTCATTCTTCCTTTCTAGTGACTTCGACATCCATTAAGATTCTCTTCCTAATGCCAACAATGCATACATGCCAACACTGAGAATGCAAGTGAACAATTCTGTGTGGTTAAATATCCATTAACTGAAATGCTTAGGAAGTGGGGTACCATGATTTATTGAAAAGGTCTTATTCTATAGAAAATACTTAAACAGTTCTTACCATGTATGAGACATGACTGTAAGAGATTTACATTTATTAACTCATTTGATTCTCCCAACAATCCTATGAGTTGAGGACAACTCTCTCTATTTTGCAGATGGAGAACTTGAGACACAGATAGGTCATATCCAGCAAAATGAATAGGTGGGATATAAATGCAGACAATCTTGTTGCAGAAGGGGAGTTCCCAAACACATGAATCCCACTGCCTCTCAGTCTCACTAAACATCTTTCTCAAGTGTTTGTTTATTTACTGCTATAGTGAGTCAATGGACTGTTTAATTCTATTTAACTACCTTGATAATCATGCAGTATTTGAAAACCATTATGCTGACAATGAATTTTCATTAATAATGCTGGAAATAAAATGTGGGATATTGGACACACACTTTTATTTCAGTTATATCATGTAGGATGATAGGATATGAAATAATAGAAATGTAGTGCTGCACTTCAAAAGTACACACTTTGGAAAGACAAATGTGAATATATCTCTACAAAATTATGACACAAAGAGTGGTACAGGATGAACAAAATGAGAACCTAGAGTAAAACAAAAGTACTTGGGGGCTGATGAGAGAAGGCTCCACAGAGAAGGCAATCTGAGCTGACTATAAAACGATGAACATTCTCCAAAATCTACTGAACATATAGGATAATTTAAAATGAAGTTTCCATAAGTTGATCAAAAGATATGTGTGGAAGAAGTTGCTACTGCAACAAAAGCAAAGGATACTAATAATGAATATAAATAATTGTCCCAGGTCTGAAAATGTCATTTCTTATATTACAAATAAAATTGCTTAATCAAGACAAAAATTTGAAAAGCTAAATATTACTGTAGCTGTTATACCTATATCCCTTTCTTCTAAAATGCTGAATGCAGGGGCATCTGGGTGGCTCAGCTGGTTGAGCATCTGACTCTTTATTTCAGCTCAGGTCAGGATCTCAGAGTTGTGGGATAGAACCCTGCATAGGGCTCCATCTCAGCGTGGAGTCTGCTTCAAGATTATCTCTTCTTCTATGTCTGCCCCTCCTCCCACTGCTCATTACCTTTCTCTCTCTTTCAAATGAACAAACCTTTAAAATAAAATACTGAATGTAACTAAACAAATATATATTAAATAACTACTCTAATAACTATAAAGCATCATTGGTAAATCATAAAGGAGTCATAAAGCCTGCTCAATAAAAGCTCAAAACTTCTGAGAAAAAACAGACTCTGTAAGTCCCTTAAGAGGTCTTTGGTGGGGTGGCTGCGTGGCTCAGTGGGTTAAAGCCTCTGCCTTCGGCTCAGGTCATGATCTCAGGG
Organism: Mustela lutreola; assembly: GCF_030435805.1. Lineage (NCBI taxonomy): Eukaryota > Metazoa > Chordata > Mammalia > Carnivora > Mustelidae > Mustela > Mustela lutreola. Next base: position 127,893,469 of record NC_081294.1, on the reverse strand, counting down.
TCCTGGGATCAAGCCCCACATCAGGCTCTCTGCTCGGCAAGGGGCCTGCTTCCTCCTCTCTCTCTGCCTGCCTCTCTGCCTACTTGTGATCTGTCAAATAAAAAAAAAAATTTTTTTTTAATTTAAAAAAAGCAAAATCTTAAAAAAAAAGAGAGAGATCTTTGGTAAAGTATTACATGAGAACAAATAAGGAAGAAACTAACTCTAAATGGAGATATATATGGTTAGTTAGCTGTGGTAAGATAATTTTAAGCAGATTATCAAGTGTTCAAGTTCTAAAGACATATGTAATATTCTTTAGCAGTGCCATATGTAGATACTATTGAAGTCTGTATTTTACAGATAAGGAAACTGCAACACATTTCAGTAACATCCAAACTCCACGTAGTATGGGGAGACCCAGGAAGTATTCCTACATTGCCTCAGTCCTAACTACTAGCTTTACAAATGCACTGGTACAATGAACACAAGATTAAGAAAATAAGGAACCATGTTTGCCTTCAGCAGAAACAAAATGACTATACTGCATTTGGTAATAATGATTAGAAAATCAATCTATAATAATATTGTAAATTAGTTAGTACATTAATAAATAATGGGTATATAATATATATTTCCTCAGAAAGTTGGGTTACTATATGATAATGTGGATCTCCATGGTATTCATCATGTTGGCAGAAACAGAGTATGCCAAATCTGAACACTACATACAATTCAGGAAGATATTTGGAGGTCCAAGCATGAAAGGAGTCAAACGTTGCTGACAATTTTTATTCTTATGATTAGAAGAGCAAGGTGAACTAAGATCACAGTTGGAATCCAAGGGCTCCATATTCTGTTAATAAAAGATACATGAAAATAAAGTAACTACTAATTAGAAATAGACTACAGCTATATTCATTTCAGCTAACTCTACTTGAGTGGGGGTTCTGAAGTGATTTCTGAAAGATTTAAGCAGAGGACTTCAATGAAATCATGTAAGAAAGGGCTGCATATTGAACAAAAGGATGAAAAGACTGCAGTCTTGAGACATGCTAGGAACTGCAGTTGTCTTCTATTTCCTACAGATATGGTTTAAGAGAGTCTTCATAAACCACTTGATTCTATCTATTCTACCAGGGAACACTGTTACTTGGAAGAAATACTGTACCAAAAGAAAGTTAAAATTTTATGAACATTTCATTACACAGAGATGGATAAATTGCTGCCTATGTATCTGACCTGAACTTTGATGCTATGCGGGAAAACCTCCTCCACCTGAAAGGGTTAGGATGTACAGGCATAGAGCTAAGAAAACATAGCAGACACAGCATAGTGTGGATAAATTTTGTGCTCCTCATCCTGATATTCATGCTCTCTTTATTAGTTACTGACTTATAACATGGCTGTCCTACTCCCAGAATGGAGACTTTAGTTTCTAAGTCCCCTTTCAATAAGGTATGTTCTCAGGTGTGAAGCATAGTTATAGGAACAGAAGTAGAAATGTTGTGTGACCACATGTTCCCTTTTTTTCTTTTTTCCTCCTTCCACTACATTCTGCTTGGAGCATAGATATCAAACTTGAGCTTCATTTGGATTATGAGGATGGAGACCACACTGTGGGGATGGCAAAACACAGGGCTGAAAAGAGCTCAGGTCTTGGAATACTTTTTTTTTTTTTTTTGAATACTTTTAAATAGTAAAGCTGCTATTTCTTTCTTGCCTCAAGGACTGTACATGAAAGTGAAATACAATTATGTCTTCTTTCAGTAGTCATTTTGGGTCAAAGACATACAAACATCCCAGTGCTAATTGAAACAGTTCATGTATTATAGAAATATTGAAAAGATTAATTACAACCCTATCAGAGAGAGTTTTGTTTTGTTTTGTTTTAGTGAAGGGGATGGGAGGAGGGACAAAGGGAAAGAGAGAGAATCTCAGCAGACTTCACAACCCTCACAGAGCCCATTTTGGGGAGGGGCGGGAAGGTGGGAGGTTCGATTTCACAAACCTGAGAGATTGTGACCTGAGCGAATATCAAGAGTCGGACTCTGGACATACTGAGTCACCCACATGCCCCAGACCAAGTTGTGATTGCTAAACTTACATTTCTAGTATTCATGTCCTAGAGAACCATTAATACAAAGAAAACCAGTCAATGATTTAGAGTTAATGGGAGGATCCAACACTTCAATCAAGTTAGCCATGAGGCTATTGCAAGTATAATAAGTATTCAAACTACTGAAGCCCTGAATGGCGGGGGTATGGTTCCCCATGCTCAGCGAGGAGTCTGCTTGAGAGTCTCTCTTCCTCTCCTTCTGTCCCTCCCTGCATTCCCTCTCTCAAATAAATAAATCTTTACACTATGGAAATTGGATATTTAAAATGACATTTAGAAATGCCTCTACTTTAAATCCTATATTCATCTCTATGTTCTCTACTCTCTGTTCTCTATTCTCTATTCACTCCTGTCCTTGGGTCCTGATTTTGATGTGATTTTTTGAATCAATCCAAATATCTAAAAGCGCTTTCTTTAAGGTAAAAAGACTACCTTTGGTGAAGTACTACATATTTTCTCCAGCTTTCTCTCAGACCTTGAACCTCATTCTTCTTCAGTCTAAAAAGAATCCTGTTTAACTTGCCCAGGATGCTAGACTGAAGGAGACTGGCAAAGATAATTGTATATTTGTGTATAGGATTAGCAAATCTTGGGCAAGCTTAAGGGCTTTATGCCCTATTTAAAATTCAAGGTTGGTTTGTGTGAAAATAGCCCACAAAGTATAAACAACTAGGGGTTGACTTTTATTATAACAACATTTTCCTACCGAACTGCATTTCATTAGTTTATATTACTCTGAGAACTTCTGTGAGAGATGGCATTTTTAAAAAATCTTTTTCCATATTTTCTTCCTTTAAACACAATTTACATATAACAGGAACATTATTTTGATTTCTCAGATAGTCATTAACACATTGTAGATTTTTTTAATTTAAGTGACTATATAAAATTTATACCAAAACTTTTAAGTGTGAAGAAAACTTTTTTCCAGCATAATAAGCACACACATTTTGTGATATCACATGTTTTACCCTAATGATTTTTACACAAAAATTGTTCTTTCCTAGTTTTAGATAAGGAAAATGTCTTTTTTGAATCCCAAACTTCATAGATGAATAATTTACTTATTGTTTCTTCAACAAAATGCCTAAGTTCCCATGTTAAGGATCATGAAAAGATGACTAAGATGTGACTCCTTTTCTCTTAGAGAATGCTAATGTAGAGATAGATCCCATAAGAGAGGCAGGAATAATATGCTGTGACAAATCATAAGAAGGAAGCGAGGAAGATTCTAAGAAAAATCCATAGTCATTTGCTAGAGCCTGAAGCAGAAGTTGTTTTCAGAGTAGGAATAAAGAAATAAGGGTCAGCATGGCAAGAATTTTTGTTCCAGAGTTTTGACTTGAAAGAGAAAAAGAAAGACAAAGACAGAGACAGTGAAAACTGGCTGCAGTGTGAAAAATAAACTGACTGGGAAAAAGAAAAAGAGTCAAGAGGCCATTCCAAATGTCCAGGTAAAAAATGATGACCCCCGTGAACAAAAGCAGTGGAAGAATACATACAGGGCGTGAGACAGAAGACGGAGATATGAAGAAGGTGGAATCAACAGAAATTAACAGGAACTGGAGAAGTTAAAAAGAATACTATCAAGATTTCTACTTGTGATAAAGGAATAGTTGTCATCATCAGAAATGTAAAATTAAGGAAAAGAAGCAAGATTTAAGATTAGTGGAGGATGAGAATTTAGTGAATTTTTTTGACATGTTGAGTTTCAGGTACACACAAAATATTCACAAAGAGATACCTAGCAGGTGAGTAGATACATGTATCTAAAAGTGGAAAATAACTCTGTCTTGGGAATATACATATAATTATGGCTTACAGAAAATACTGTATTTCTCCTTCCTAGCTTGCCATGATACTGGGCTCACTAGATTTCATTCTGTAACACTGGCTTCTAATCAGCTATATGGGTTTTTTATTCTATTCTTCTTCAAATATTAATATGACTTAATATTCTATCCTAAACTGGGGTGACTATCCTACCTACACGCTCTCTCTTCAAAATCTGAAATGCACTTATTTTAAAACTATAGGATAGTATTAGGTTGAACTTGCCAGTATTTGACTATTCTGACCTATAAAAACATCAGTTACATATGGTTAAACCTAATACATACATATTATAGTATTAAACCAATTTCAAAATACATAAATTACATACCACAAGTATTCATAATCCCACTGATTCAGAATTACAGTATTAAATGATGCTTATATTGTCAGGTTTTTTTCTATTAACACACATATTTACAAAAGTGGTATCACAACATACATATTACATGTACTTGTTTTTTTATGCATTATATCATAGCAATCTAATTAATATCTACCTTTTAATGCTTGCAAATAATTTCATTATTGTCTTCATTCATCATTATAAAAACACATTTAAGTTCTTTACGCATTTATATTTTGTGTGTGGGTCCAATTATTTCTCAGGATAAATTCCATTCTGTTAATAAACTCCAGGCAAATGCATCTGCTCTCAGAGTTTCAACATGCTGAAAACTTGCAGAAAGGAACATCTATTCTAAGAACATCCATTACCTGAACTGTGCTTCTACATTTTTTTTAACTTCTGCACCTCGTTTCTTCAATGCAATGTGTATTAAACAGAAAGTCCTTTCTTCCCCTCTTCACCCCTCTTTTTATTTCTCAACTTTGCTGAAGAGCACTATTCTTTTTCCAAAATAATTTTAAACCAAAACCAAAACCAACCAACCAACCAAACAAACAAACAAAAACCCCTGAAATCATCCTGGGAATCCCCCCCTTTCTTTTACCCTACATCCAAATCAAGTTTTTCTTGATCAGTATATGTACATTTTACATCTTTGGGTCATTAAACTGCATCTCATATCTACAACTCTGCTGTCTCGTAAGTCCCTTATCAGATCCTTCCTGCCTTCTCACTCCATCTACACACACACACACACACACACACACACACACACTCTCTTTCTCTCTCTCTCCCTCTCTCTCTCTCACACACACACACAGATATATGTAGTATATTCAATTACCTTTATATATATTATTTTTCTACTTCTTAAAATGAGGAAGGAAATACATCTAATTTAAATCCATATTCTTTAAAACTTCAGTGGAAATTCTGACTGAATCTTTGGAGATGGGTGGATAGACGGATGGATAATGGTTCATGGGGGGATGGATAGATGATGGATGATGAACAGATTTAAAAGCTGGATGGAGAAAGGAAAAAAAAAAATCATGAGAAGAAGTTACCTGGTGATGAGACAGCCAATGAAAATCTAAGCGCTCATAAAGAAGGAAAAAGAGAGGGAAATTAAGGTGTTTATCAGAATAAAAGAGGAAAAAAGCCAATAGAACGGAGCATCACAAATGAAGGGGAGATTTTTCAAAGAGAAAATGGTCAGCTTAGATTGCTGCATAGAGGCCCGTTAGGATGACAAGAAATTTCTTCTAGTCACTAGAGACTCACTGTCTAACTAGTGAGTTAGACATTTGGAGAGAAGGTATATTCTGAGTCTTAACAAATATTTTGATCAATCGGTAAGATTGAAAGTTGTCATAGACATTGTCTCACTTTGGAAAAAAGAAGGTAACAAAATTTTGACCAATATTACATATTTTACAATAGTGCTCTAAGCATATATTACTATATCCACAAATTTCTAGCATCTATTCTTTAGGAGATAATTATTTTATTTCAACTACAAACAATCCTAAATTACAAAATGTATTCTTCTGTATGAAAATAAGATTTTCCCTTTGGAGATTACTGCATATTTAAGCACAGTAATTTACTGTTTTAAGAACACACATGACCCTTAGATACCTATGTAGACAGATAAACATAGATCTAGATGAATATAGACTTATATATCCATTTGACAATTTTTCTTTCTATCCTCTATCTGTTTAATTTGACTTTATCTATCTGTACTTTAATACTATTTTAAAAAATAGTATTATTTTCTCCAAGCATATTACATTGTTTGTTTGTTTTTCCAGTTTTTTTGGGAATTCCACTGCTAGCTCAGCACCATGTTGTATTTAACATTGTACTGATCTTCAAACTGTTCAACTGACTTTATGCTCTAGGCAGATTTGGCTTTTACATAACAGAAGTTCAAGTAGATATTAATTCTCTGTTGATTCCCAACCCTATGCCATAAAAGATTAAATTATTCCACAAGAACATATTTAAATGATTTAATGTGAAATTCTGACAATTTATTTAAGTATTTCACTAAGGAGTTTAAAACCAAATAGAAACATTACATTAAGAATGAATTTCTTCAGATAATTAAAAATATATATACACACATATATATATGCATATAATTACATATGTATTTATGTATGTGATTTTACATATATAATTTTTTGAGCACTAAAGGAACATTCATAGGATAGTATCCATAGGACACCATCCTCCATAATACTTTAGAGAGAAAAAACTCTCTGAAAAAGCTGGTGCACTACTTACTTCCGAAATTAACTTAGACCTTTGAAAATTCGTGCTATGCATTTTATTTTTAACATATATGTAAAAATACATGACATTATTAGCCACACTCTGCAATGGAAAGATAAATTGACAAAGGTTGTAAAACAAGTATTTTTCTTCTCCCAAGGCCATTGATTCATATTTAAATTTTTACATCCTGTTGAACTTAAGCATAGTAACATATATCTCCTTTTCTTCAGCAATTTTAGTCATTAAGAAATAACACCACAACACAAATCAAAAGAAAAAAATAAACATTTTCCCTTTTTAAATTTTCTTTGGCAATAGGTAAAAGTTTTCACTTTGAAACTCCTTAATGGCTTCAGTTTGGTGATTATGATCACGCTGAGGTGATGAAGTAATTTTTTTTCCCTACACTGCTCTCATTTGTTTACTCCGTGACTTAGACATCATTGTCATTCTGGTTACAACATCACAGAAAATTTACCTTTGCTGACTCTTAGTTTCCACTTATCCTACCCCCTCCCTCTCCTGACATAAACCCATTAATACTGAAAAAATATAAGGCCAGTAGTAAGAAAAAGACTGATGTAGGGAAGGAATAAAAGCATATTCTCATATGTTTTTGCCACCTTTTACAAATATGTATACACACACACACACACACACACACCACAGTTCTCAAGCTTGAATGTCCACACCTACAATTCAGATGTAAAGCACTTGGCCATAACAGATACGCAATAAAATTTTCCTATGTAGCTTAAAAAAAAAAAAAAAAATTCAATATAGTACTGCTCTCATAGGCTTTCTAAGAATTACTTGGCTTTTTAAAAATGTATTTATGTGAAAGAGAGAATGAGAGAGAGAGAGAGAGAGACAGGAGAGGACCAGAGGGAGAAGTTGACTCCTTGCTGAGCTGGAAGCCTGTCAAAGAGCTAGATTCCAGGACCCTGGGATAATGACCTGATTGGAAGGCAGATGCTTACATGACTGAGCCAACCAGGTTCTTGTTTTTAGATACCAGGCTCATAATCTTGACCTGGAAACCTTTTTTAGTGTACTAATAATATTCAAACTTCCAAAGACATATTGACTGTAATAGTTAACAGGATGCACTTTAGTTTCATTTTTTATTCTCTCAGTATCAAACTCCCTTAATCATCATCTGCTACTATATTTTGATTTTAAAAACAGAATGTTTCAAAGTATAAGATTCAAAAAGTTCCAGTTTTAACAAATGGTTTTGGAATAATTTCTAATAAGTAAAGCAGATCTAAAATCCTGCTGGGGGCAGGGGGGTCCTTTGTGTTTCAGGTGATTAAGTGCCTCAGTCTTGATTTTGGCTCAGGTCAAGATCTCAGGAGTCCTGAGACTGAACTCCCCATAGGGCCAAGAGTGGAACTGACTTAAGATTCTCTCCCTTGCCCTCTGCCTCTGCCTTCCCAGGCCTGCTTGCACGTGCACACATACATACACTCTCTCTCTCCCTTAAGAAAATAAAAATTAAATATATACTTATATATACATATGTGTGTGTGTGTGTGTGTATAGTGTGTATATATATATATATATATATAGGCCTCAGACCCCTTGAAAACCACAATGAACTTGATCCAAAGGCTTAAGAGGCCACTCATTCATAGGGGGATGATTACTTATGGCTACCATCTGCCTGCATGTATTCATTTCAACATAGTTTAAAGATCTAGTGGGGACTTTACTTTCTATTAAAAGATCTTTCCAGAAGTGCTTTACTTGATGATCTAGTAACATGGGTCTAGTAATGAGCTGATTAACCACCAGAATGGTGGGAAAAAAATCTGAAGAAAGGGAGAATGGAGAAGGAAGAGAGAAAATTCATTTCCACTGTGTCCATATTTTATAACTGGTAATAAATGTGAGGCAAGTAGCCTTTGTATTTATAGATAAGGAGATTAAAGCTCCTAAAAATCTCAGAATGGCAGTCTGTTTTTCCATCAAAATTCACATGGCAGGAGTCCAGGAACAATCAAATTTCAAAACTGCATGATTATGAACTAGATCTTTTAAGTAAAACAAAGAACTCTTTTGTAGAATATTGCAGATTTTTCTACAATAAATGCTAAACCTGCAACCCCTACACGTGCCACCCGGCATAATGCTCTCATTGACACTGATTTCTAATCTCCAAAAGAGAGCAATGACTAAAATCAGCATGAAATAACAGTATTAAAACTCTTTTTTCTAAAGCGTATTGATCGCCACCCCACCCGCCGGTGTCTCTCCTCACACTTTTAACCTAATAATTTAACTGAAAAAGGCCATGTCCTCACCTTCAGCTTTTTGAACAATATGTTAAAAAGTACAGTATGTTCACAAGATTTATTCTCTTGCGAAAACTTCTATTATGTTGCTCTATTGAGTAAATAAGCCTATTAGTTTTTTAAAAACAAGAAGGTAAGTCATCTCAGTTATAATAAAAGCTGTGGCAGCTTTTCTTAATTTATTCTATAAACATTGTTGATTATGATTGTTTATGGGCATGTGACATCACCTTGCCCAATCATACTGCAACAGAGAGAATTAGATAGTCCTTCAAGTACTCTTGTCCTTTTGTTTTGTTATGTGGAGAATAAATCTTTGACAATACTTTTTCATAGCAGCCAAGTGAAAAATGCCCTTTGCTTACCATACTCTGGGGAAATAATAAAAACTTTCTATTGAACCTAATTAAATCTGCACTAATATGCTACTCATATTCAGAAAGGGGATACAAATCCCCTTCAATTTGTTTGATTTTTCATTTTAATATATAAATAGCTTGGGGAAAATTATTTTTTTAAATAGGCATTTAAAAATTGTGTGGCAATTTAGTTTAGCATTTAGCTTTCACATGTCAGGCAAATTTGAAAACTTGAGATAAAAAATTATGCTTTGGTGAGTGCTGTGAAGTGTGTAAACCTGGTGATTCACAGACCTGTACCCCTGGGGATAAAAATATATGTTTATAAAAAATAAAAAATTAATAAAAAAATTAATTAAAAAAAAAAGAGTCCATTAAAAAAATTATGCCATAGTTAGCTTCTTTATACTTCCATATTCTCAACTACTAGGAAAATTAAGATATTATTCCACTATTTTTCTCAGTGTTCAGACGTCAGCAGCACTTTGACAAGAGAGGTAAAATAAAAACAAATATGAGCCAGTATGGAGAAGAGGTATACATTTCCAAGGGCAACATAAGATACCCTGTGGATATAAACAATTTTATTTATGCAGAAAATACTCTTTATGAAACCCATGGGCAAAACTAGAAAAAAATTAACACCGTATTCAAAACGCATTGAAGTATGACATTTAGCCCATGTTTCATCACATATACAAGAAATTATAAAAGTATGCATAGACTATTTGCAGCTATGAAAGTTGTAAGGGTCTTAAAATCACTAGTAAATTAATTTAACCATTAATATTGTGATACACTCTGTTGTTTCCTTCTATGCCCAGTATTTGTTAAGAATTTAAACAAATTGGTTTAAGTTATACAGATATTGTTTCTAGTTACATTATCCCAAATTATTCTTCAAAATCACCATTTTAATGACTATATAAGATTCTGTCATACAGATATGTCATAATATATTTACCTATTCTCTTTCTTTTTGGCCATTTGTGCTTTTTATAAGTAAAGCATAATTGTAACTTACCTAGCAAGAAACATACAGATAGGTGAAACTTTACCTGTGTTTCTCCTTTGTTCACTTACAGAGTGATATTTATGTTTTCATCGTAGAAATTAGTAAATTGTTCATGGGAACTGCAAGGTTATCAGGCATTATTCCAAGTTTTCAGTGGCACTGCACTTTGAAAGTATCTCTTATACAATTTCATGAATATTTCAACAGGAACATGAAAGAGTACAAATTAGGGGCAGCTAGTCAATATCTTCATTTGAAGTCAATCTTTGTAATATAAAATCTATACTTCTCAAATTTGTTCTAGTCACAATACTTTAACCACCTTCTTCTTAAAATATATATTAGAAATTCCTACACAGAGAAAGATACATACAACTTACAAGAACACTCTCCTGCAGTTTCTAACAGTTGGATGTCTTTTGATTACAATAACTTTGACAAATGCTGCCTTGACAATATTAATGCATTAATGTCATCCATATCAATCATATCTAGCTTGAAGGGTCATTTTCAAAGTTAACAGCTTATGGCAAAGTCACCAAGTCTTAATGCTCCTAACTGGTAACTGTTCATAAAACCGTAGACTTATGCCACATTTAATCATATTTCAAATAGTTTTCAATTAGTTTTGAAAAGCAGTTAATAAAATTATTCCAAAAATGCATAAATACATTTGCATATGTGCTTTACTACTATTAAATATATTTATTCTAATTCTGAATGTTAATGTGATATTCTATCTTTTAAAATAATTTATTATCAGGGTGCCTGGGTGGCTCAGTGGGTTAAAGCCTCTGCCTTCAGCTCAGGTCATGATCCCAGGGTCCTGGGATCAAGCCCCGCATGGGCTCTCTGCTCAGCAGGGAGCCTGCTTCTCTCTCTCTCTCTGCCTGCCTCTCTGCCTACTTGTGATCTTTGTTTGTCAAATAAATAAATAAAATGTTAAAAAAATAAAATAACTTATTACCATACTAAATCTCAAAAAACCCCCACCAACTTTGTATATATATAATGTACTTCAATTTCTAAATCATTTTCAATTTTTAAATAGTAAGTACTTAGCAACTGAGAGAAGAATTTGATATAACATATAACCTGGCTGTAGGGGCGCCTGGGTGGCTCAGTGGGTTAAGCCACTGCCTTTGGCTCAGGTCATGGTCTCAGGGTCCTGGGATCGAGTCCCGCATCGGGCTCTCTGCTCAGCGGGGAGCCTGCTTCCTCCTCTCTCTCTGCCTGCCTCTCTGCCTACTTGTGATCTCTCTCTGTCAAATAAATAAATAAATAATCTTAAAAAAAAAAAAAAAAACATATAACCTGGCTGTGCAATGAACAACTTATACGAAAGATACATTTTTTAAGATACTCTTTTTTTTTTTTTTTAAAGATTTAGTCACTTATTTTAGAGAGGGAGAGTAAGAGAGAAGAGCACACAGAGGAGCCGAGGGAAAGGCAGAAGTAGAGGAGAAGACTCCTTGCTGAGTGCAGAGCCAGATATGGGGCTAGATCCCAAAACCCACGAGATCATGACCTGAGCCAAATTTGAAATTTGGATGCTTAACCCACTGAGGCATCCAGGAACCCTTGAAAGATGCATTCTATTTATTTTTTGTTGTTGTTGAAAGGTGCATTTTAAAAGAAGAATATAAGACACCAAAATAAAATGCTTTGCAGATATGATCTATCATTACAATTTATACTTTGTGGAAATAAACTAGTTTTATGTACTATTGATAGAATTTTACAAAGCAGTTTTTACTAAAACTTTTGGAGGAGAATTTACAAGTTCAAAATCTGAATGTCAGTTTTAAAAAGAAAGCATGAAAATGTGGAAACCAAATTAAATCTTGGAAAAATTTTGAAATCCAAGTAATTTGGATCCCCGAAAATAATCAGTGGTTCATACTCCATTACAAATGAGAAGTTCTACTTCGAGCCAATTGCTGTGGTAATATTCAACAAGCTCAATGTCAGACCAGCACTGTGTATTCCTGCCACAACTTAAATAGGTATAGCTTTCAAGCACAGAGTGAAAGAAAAATTACATAGGAAAAAATACTTAAGAACAATTTAAAAGCATTACAACTCTTATTTTATAGTATAATGATAAAAACTGCCTGAGGTGAAATCCTGCACTGCTACCTACTAGCTCTGGGTCCTTGTGAGAATTACTTAAATCCTCTGTGCCTCAGGTTTTTCATATGCAAAATGATGATAATAATAATCATCCAGGGTTGTTAGGCTAATTAAGTGTCATAACTACACAGGAAGCATTTAGAGCAGTTTGTGGCACAGACTGCTATATTAATATTAGATATAATTATTATTGTGAGGCTGGTATTCCACCTACAGTCGACTGCCATGCACCTATGAGATATCCAAGAGGACAGGAGAAGAAATATGGCTACCTGAAGCTTATATATGTATATATGATTTACAATGTCTACAATTGATGTCAACAGGAAATAAAACAAGTGTGAAAAACTCATCAAGTTCCCTAGGATGGAGAAGTTTACATTTTTTTATTCATAATCCCTGTTTTACTCATCTATTCCTCACACCACTCTTAATCTTCTGCACCAAGTCATCCAGATCACTGCTCATGGTGGTGGTTTTGGAAACTGATGTGGCATGATGCTTTTTTCCTCTGTACTATTCACTTTGGTTTTTATTTGCTCTGCTTCTAGTTTCTTATAGTGGAGGTTTCCATCACTGGTTTGAGATCTTTCGTAACTTCGAACATAAGCATTTAATGCCATACATTTCACTCTCAGCCCTCCTTTAGCTGCCCTCTACAAATTCTGAAATGATTTCTTTTTTTAATCCAGTTTGAAAAATTTTTTAAATTTCCTTGAGACTTTTTATTTGATCTGGGGTTATTTGTAATCATGTTGTTTAATTTCCAAATACTTTGGACTCTTCTAAATATGATTCTGTTATTAATCTCTAATTCTTTTATAATCTGTGAACATATTTTCAATGATTTCTATTAATTTAATACTGAAGTTTGTTTTGCGGCCTGGAATATGATATCTATATATAGGTAGATAGATAGATAGATAGCTATAGATTAATGTTTTATACGCATTTTTAAATAACATGTATTTGGCTGTTCTGGAATGGACTGTTCTATGAAAATCAGTTTGGCCTACTTGGTAGATAACATTGGCCAATTCTTCTACGAGATTGTTGATTTACTAACCACTTTATGAGAGAGGAATAGTCAAGCTTCCAACTATCATTTTAGTTTCTCTGTTTTTCCTTTCAATTCTATCAGATTTTTCCTCATGCATTTTGAAACTCTGTTGTTAGGTGTATATACATTTAGTACTAATAATATGACTTCTTGGTGAATTGACCCCTTTATAATTATGAAATGATCCTTTCTATCACTAGTATTATTTTATATTCTGAAATGAAGCTTGTCTTACATTAATATAGACATGCCATGTGTCTCTGAATTTTGTAGATGATCCAGTTTCTAATTGTTAATTTTGGAATACACTATAGTGACTTTTTTACAGCCTATGTGGAAATAGAACCTCTGACATTAGCTGTTTTTATTAAAGCATCATATTTGAGGTTCCATTCTCTGGAAGTCCTTCTAGATTTTGACAATTACTTGCCTATCAATCTTAGTTGCTCTCAATGCTATGAACAGTTATCTTTTTTCTTGACTACATTTAGGTCCCTTAGCAGATAAAGACAGTTTGATTTAGGAGCTTATCTATTTTATACCATTTATACCATTTTAACTTAATTCTCACTAGAACCTGGTTTTGATTATGTCTTTATTGTATAAAACATACTGCCATTTTACATAAGGAAAAAATGTGAGCCACAAAAACAAACAAACAAACAAACAAACAAAACAAAACACAAAAAACATTAGAATGGCCTTTCACACTCAGTTGCAAATGAGTACAGCCTTAAAAAAAATAAAGGTTATAAAATATGTCTGTATTTAGATGCTTATAAAAACATTTAAGAGACCACTAAAGTTGCAACACAGTGTAAGGGAAAAAGCACAGAACTGGAAATCAGAAGAGTTATGTTAGAAACTTCCTTTCGCAACCTACTGATAACCTTACAGAAGACAGTAGGTAGCTAAAAGACCCAGCTTCTTAGCAATTAATAAATGGATACATGGATGCAACCTAAGTGTCCACTGACAGATGAATGGATAAAGAAGATGTGAGATATATATCTATCTATATAATGGAATATTATTTAATCATAGAGAATAAAATCTTGCCATTGTGACAACATGAACAGACCTAGAGGATGTTATGCTAAATGAAATAAGTTAGACCAGTACTGTATGATTTCACTTATATGTGGAACCTAAAAACAACAACAACAGCAATAACAAATGAACAAACAAAACAGAACAGAAACAGTCTCATAGATACAGGAAACCCTAGTTATCAGAGGGAAGAAAGGGTGGATGGGAAGGAAGGGAGGTGAAATAGAAAGGGGATTTAAGATATACAAACTTAGAGTTATAAAAAATAAATCATGGGGATCTAATGTACTGCAATGTGCATCCAGACAACAATACTGTAATAACTGTGTGCAATATAAAAATATCAAGTCACTATCAAACACACCTGAAACTACTAGGATACTGTATGTCAATAATACTTTTTTTAAAAAAGAAGAAAGAAATGGATAAAATAAGAGGATCTGACTCAACTACCAAGAGATGAAGACTTATTTTAAGAGATGAAGACTATATAAATTAGATACCTATGAGAGCACTATAAAGTGATACAATTATTTGCTTTTATTATTAAGTTGGCTTTGTTTTAGGTTCCTCAACAAATGCTATGAAATGCCAGTTTCACCCAGTTAGACACTAGAGTTTTGATACTGGGATGACATATTGAGGTACATGAAAATATCTAAGTTACAATAATGAGAAGTGTTGGCAAGCTCTACTTCTACAAGCCATGGATTTAGAGAGATATTACTTATTTTTTCCTTTATCAGGATAGTATCAAGATCAAGTGTTAATAGAGATTTTTTCCCCAATATCTTCATTTTAATATTTTGTAATCCCCTCCTCTCCCTCCCTTAGGATGTTATAACTTGTAATTTGACATTGACGAGTAGTACTAGTATCAGGAAATAGCATGGTTAGCTTTCTGGCAGTTTCAAGCTGTCAGTCCCTTCAGTTAATCTCTTTTCTCACATGCCAGCTTAACACTGCACAGTCATTTGAAAGCTCTATGTAAGAGTCTCCCACCTTCTTTTCTTGTTATAAGGAAGTTCCCTGAGTTTCTCTGTCATTATACATTCTTTAATCTCTTTGAAAGTAACATGACCCACTGTATGGTTTCCCCTTTATTAATGCAAATGTTCCAGACAGTATCCTTAAATGTCTAGAATTAAATATTTTCTGTCAATTTCAGCAGATGGAGTTCTGTTCAGATAATGAGAATGCTACTACAAACCTTGCTTTAATTGCTGTATTATAATCTCTAGACCTGAAAAGCCCTGGAGACCCTGATACATAAAATGCCTTTCAGCTATGCAGGTGCGGAATTCATTACAAGTGTGTTTTAAGTTAGGAATAGATCTTGAACTCATTGAAAGACTATCAATGCTCTTGGGGTATTTGATAACATGAGCTATTATTTAAAGTGTAACAATGGTGACATATTAAAAGAGAGCAAAATGTAAGATAGCATGTAATTATGAGGACACACATATATGCACATGCCTTTAAGAGAAATAGGTCATACTATTAGATCTTTTTTTGTAAAAAGCAGGAGGAATAAGTGAAATGTCTCTAAGATAAAAATCATCAGTAAAATGACACTATTTTAACATGCTTGATTAATAACAAGGGTAAAAGTGAAAGTTTCTATCTAGTATAGCATTTGTGGTCCACTTTATTATACATGTTTTAAATAAAATTTCCAAAAATGTGAACTATAAATGTCTAATAGTATAGGCCTGTAATATAAGTGACACATTTATACATTGAAACTTAAGAAAATGTTCTATTCGAAATACATCCTTATCATGAACATAAAAACATAACCTTTGTTTTGCAGTCTCTATGTATTATATTCAGAGCTCCATCACTGGCAAATGCACAACCTGTATCAATCAACAGATTAAAGATTCAAGTTCACACATTTCAACAATAACAACAACACAACATGTGGTATGGTTTTCTCATTCCATTGAATAATGGTGAAAATAAATTCTGGGGCAGACTGCAAGGGCAATCTCTCTCTATTGCTTTTTTTTTCCCCCTTAGTCACATATTTAATACTTGTCCTTCAAATTAACTGCATGGGTCAGGATAAAAGAAAGAAGAGGGAGCACAAGCCATGTCAGTGAATATATTAATCGGCTTCTGTGTATTATTTTTTCTTGGATGACTTAATTTAAAACCACTTTTGCTGAGAAATCTTTTGAAAGGGAACATGCAATTTTCAAAGAAAAGTTGTGAGACAAGTTGATCAAAGTGTCCATCAGCTGGAATAACATTTAACTGTGGGTGACCTGAAAATCCTCATAATGGAGCTTAATCACATAAAACAGAAAAAACAAAATGAACAGTATGTACGTGGTGAGATAGGCCTATTTTGCCAATCAAGCAAACAGTGTCACAATGCTTCAGAGAAAAGACACCAATCAGTCGGCTGATGTGAAATCCAACTTGGGCCTCCTGTTGACCTCTTTATCTCCCGCCGAGAAGAGGTTTGAGAAAAAGCATGGATACCAAAATAAAATTACAGTAGATAAAGTATCACCAAGATTCCCTCAATGCTTTTATGTATGCTCACATAGAAAAGGGCACAAAAGATTAAAAAAAAAAAAAAAGTACACTGAGGATAATTTACAAGTAGAAAGTGGCAAAAGCACAAACCACTACTTGGAATATACAAAAATGGTATCAATCAAACTTGTTTGTTTTTACATTAGAGTATGTCTAAAAGTTATATTCATGATTGTGAGAATTTATCATGTACTTCTATGGAGAAAATAAAAGTCATTCTTTATAGAAAATCATGTTGCTTTCTCCTAAATAATACATTCCAGTGGAATTCCCATCATAATCACAGGAAAACATCCACCCACCAAGTGAAGCCCCTAAACTCAGCAAGAGAATAAGTTTCCTAAGGTGTCTCCCCCGTTATGTCCTCTGCAATTGGAAGGCATTAAATGGCTTCTTAAAGAATAATGTATTGGTAGTTCCATGTCTCAAGGACAGAATATTGATGGAAAACATAGACACAATACATCTGACTCAATCTGCTGTACATCATGGATTTTGCAGAAACTGCATGGATGCGGCCCATATGTCCTCACTTCTCTGCTCAATCAGAACATCTCAAATGTTTTTTTTTTTTTCTTAAACTACATGTAACTGATTATACTGTTCAATTTCTATGCAAACAATATTATGTGGCTAAGCTGGTTCCTGTCTAAAAGTTAGATTTTCTTTTCTTTACCCTCCTTTTCCTTCCTTCCTTCCTAATAAAGAGAAAGTTGTAACATTTTCCATAGACTTGGATATACAGGAATCAAATGATGTGCTCAGAATCTCCCAAGCAGGTACAGGTTTCCTGCCAGTTCATTGCCATGTTACCACACTGACCCGCTTGGCATAGTCTAGGAGACAATCGATACCATCAGAGCCATGTAGACTTTACTGGGTATAGATTCTGACTAAATTTTTGTAATGTATAACAGAACCATAATAAAATAAAGTTAGAAAAGAAAATTACTATTTCTAGTAGTTCCGATATGACTAGTGATTAAGAGTTTTCAAATTAAATTGGATTTAGGTTAACTGAGTTATTAATGTAGGCCAAATAATCATCTCAATATTTATTAATAAATCTTATTAAATCAAAGAAATTTTATGGGACCAGACTTATTTTAAATAAATTTAAGTAAGAATTTCAGAACTGAGATGCCTGGGTGGTTCAGTAGGTTCAACTCTGCCTTTGGTTCAGGTCATGATCCCAGAGTCCCAGGATTGAGCCCCACATGCTTCCTCCTCAGTGGGGAGCCTGCTTCTCCCTCTGCCTGCTGCTCCCCCTGCTTTTACTCTCTCTGACAAATAAATAAATAAAATCTTAAAAAAATTTCAGAAATCCATGCATTTTCAAAATGGATTAAGTTTTTAATATAATCCAAGAAAATATGATCAATAGGAGTAATGTTTAAATGCCCATTCATCGCAAGGAAATTTTAGTCCTATCCTTTAAGGTAAAGAGAATAAAATGACAGAAACAAGCATTGATTTGAGACATCCTCTGGGAGAAAAAAGTGACCTTCTTGTATGGGGTTGTGGGATAGGAAAAGTGAAGTTTCCAAGCCACAGTAACTTTTTTTTTTTTAAACTGGTTTCCTCCTTTATGAAAAGAGCCTGTTTCATATTTATGCTCACAGACTAGAGAAAGCATGCTTGTGGTAAAGCCAGAGCAATGGGAAGTAGTTTATGTTCTGTGCTTATGTGGGAATAACAAATCAAAACCAGACATATTTTGGTTTCAAAAGTATGGTTTTGTTATAGAAGATTTACTTAACATTTGAAATATTGAAGTGCTATTAGCCTGGGGTTTGGATAGGAACAGAGAAAAGTTAACAGGTTATATTTTTGCCAAAGTATTGATTTACAGTTCACTGAAAGCCACTTGCTTATTTTATATTTTTTCTATATTCATGGAAACAGAAATCTGTGCTAAGTATAAATATCAAGTTATAGTACAAATGATTAATACAGGGTATCCCAAGTCTGAATTTCCAAGTAAACTTTCACTTATTTCAGTTCTGAGACCAAGATACTTCTAAAAATATGCCATATAGGGCCATTCCGGGCATAATTAAAATTAGCAACATCTAGCTTAAAAGTTCATTCACATCCTTTAGACCAAAACCCATTTTACTGGTTACCAAGTAAAGCTAAACTCCAGAAGAAACCAGTTACTTCCTTTTGTAAAGAGCAAATAAGGCAAATACAAAGAAAACGTTTTATTCTATCTTCTTGATGTTAATACTTGCATTATAGAATTAAAATTAGTTAAGCTGCCTCTCCTTTTTGTTTGCTAATTAAACTTTAACAAAATAATTTCCTAGATATTAAGAATAGCAGTATTTTTAAGTTGTGGAGAAAAATTCAATATTTGGTTTTCTTTTTGGTATAAATCTTGCACTACATCCTTCATTTTTCATTTATGAAAAACATGTGAGAATTACTTCTTTCTAGGCCAGTTGCTGGATTGTGCAAGGTGAAAAGCATTGAGTATAACAATTGTATTATTTTGATTCAATGAGAAATATCATAATCGCATTTTTCCCCTTGTGTGGACCATTTCCTGATACAGCACCAGCTTGGTCTCATATGGTTGAACTGAAAAATACAATTTGAAAATGGATCTTGTTGATCTCACATTTACTGTGCTTTTCCAATGCCCTCACCCATCAGTCTGACTCCTTATGGTATAACTATTTCCTTCTATATGAATTTTTATGTAGGAGATACCAGAGCTGTTCCTTAAATGTTTTATTTTTCAGACTTCAAATACTGATGTTAGTTAAAATCACCTGATTTGCAATTCATCTTTTATTGTCATTAGGTAATACCAGTAAGTCTGACCTAAAGATAATCTTGAAACTTACTGAACTTTCATTCAACAAATGCTATTTTTAAAATAAAAATATTTTATTTATTTGAGAGAGACAGAGATAATGAGAGAGAGCACAAGTAGGAAGGAGGGGGAGAAGCAGACTCCCCGTTGAGAAGGGAGCTCAATGCAGGGCTCAATTCCAGGACCCTGGGATCATAACCTGAGCTGAGGGCCAGACACTTAATCCACTGAGCCACCCAGGTGCCCCTCATTCAACAAAGCTTAAAATGAGCAACAATTAAGTTGTTTTAATAAGCTATTGAGCAAGGAAAAGGTAATTAGATATTTAAATTGCATATAAAATACAAGAAACTGAAACCATCAATAATACTTAAAATATTTGGAAATATAAAGTCTTTTCTGTTTATTAAATGTAGTGTAGTAGAAATAAAGGTAATTCTTACAGGCTTTCCATATAAAAACCATGCAGATTCAATCACATCAGATAAGAGAAAAATTATGTGGGATTTGTTGTGCCAACTAAAAGAATGCTGCTAATTTTTATTAGTTTCTAAGTAAGATATTGGCAGCAAAATGGATTGACAATTTACTAATTCTAAACAGGCTAATCTTAATTCAGATATTTAATTAAAATAAGTTATTTGCTTAACAGATTTAAATTATACCTATTAACTTAAATCCTAAACTGCCCTAAAATGATCTATTATTGGGATATAATGTAAAGAATCTATTATAATATTTAAAAATTTTTCATTCTTCACATTTTCTTACTACTTTATGATGGGATTTATAACCTGGGTGAACCATCACTGAACTGAAAAAAATTAAATAAAACGTTTTGATGTGTTGCATAATATAGCTATTGCTCTTAGTTTTCTTTAGAATTCCTATGAAATTTATATAAAACATGATTTGAGCACACTGTCATCTTTAAACACTTAATTTAGTTTAAAAAATGGGTGCTAAGGTCTAAATGTTTGTTACCCCCAAAATGGATATGATCAAAACCTAATGCCTAATATGATGATATTAAGAGGTGGGGCCTATGAGGTGGTGATTAGGTCATCACGGTGGAGTCCTTATGAAGAAGATTAGTACCCTTATAAAAGAGGCACAAGCAAGCTCTCTCACCCTTTTAACAATCAACACAAAGTCAGCAGCCTGCAACCCTAAGAGTTCTTTAAACAAAACCCCATCATGCTGGCCCTCTAATCTTGGATTTCCAGCCTCCAGAACTGTAAGGAATAAGTTTTTGTGGTTTATAAGCTACCCAGTCTTTGTTACTTTGTTACACCAGCCTAAGTACATAAAATGATGGACCAGACAAAAACGATTTAAAGGAAAAAAAATTTCAGGGGTGCCTGGATAGCTCAGTTGGCTAAGCACCTGACTCTTGTTATTGACCCAGGTCACAATCTCAGGGTTGTAAGATCTAGCCCTATGCCAGTCTCTGCTGGGTGTGACGCCTGCTTAGGATATTCCCTCCCTCTTCCTCTTCCCTTCCTGTCTACCACTCACATGTGTATACTTTCTTTCTCTTTTAAAAATAAATAAATTAATAAAAATAAAAAGTTTCATGTAATTGAAGATTGACAAGTTGATTCAACAAAATGAATTTTAACTTCACAAAATATTTAAATGTTTTATATTATATACATCTAAAATAGTTACATAGCTTTTTGAATGGTTTAAACACATTTGATGTATGTCTCAAATTACTTAAGTATTAATTAATATTAATTATTAAGTATTAATACTTAAGTATTACTCAAATACTTAACAAAATCTACCATTTTGAAATTCACGTATTTGTAGAGTTAACCTAAACTTAAACCTACAAACAACCTGTTGAATATTCTAGTTTTCCAAAAATACATGGTTGTTTCATAAGTTGGTCAATTTATGACTGTTAGATATCTAGGTTTCCATGAAGGTGTGGATTTACAGTATGCTTTTTCAGATTTCATAGGGGAGTTCATATATGATTGTTTGGAAAATTTAAGCAACTATCTTAAAATACTTGGTTAATTTTCCTTTGGATACTTTTTATTATCATGAATACTTTTTAAAAATCTTGTTGCTTTTTACATGTCCACACAGTACTGTACTTCTTTGTAGTCTTTAATGAGTAAATGGCAGTTTGGAGTTTTGCTTTTTTTGGTTTTGTTTTACAAGAAAGAGTACAAAAGCAGAGGTAGCGGAAGCTTATTTTAGGATAGAAAATTAAGCACATTTGTATGTAAATGCTCAGGACATTTTATGTATTTACAGAGGTTGGTACTGTGCATATAATCAGGTTTACCTCTGTCTGGGGTGGGGGACATCATTCAGATTTTAACGCTCCCTTTGTTTTTGTTTTTGCTAAAATATGAATACTAATCAGTGCCAGGAAATAGAAAACATGAACGCGTAGTAAGGTGTATTATTATTTTAATGTATTTTAAGAAGAAAAAATTTAAGGGTAAATATGTTTGAGAAATTATCAGGAGAGGAGAAAGTTTACTAAGCTATAACCTAAGTTTTAATTAAAGCCATGATTGATGACAAATGCCATCTTGCAATGTGACCTCTAGCAAGATCTACAGCTGTTAAATCAATTGAGAAGATGGTCTCCACTGTTTTGAAAGTAAAGCACAAAGATAAATCATATTTAGAATTATTAATCACGTGAACATTGCATTAATTACTGGAAAATCTGAGGACAGGTAAAAATGTAGTTCGAAAAAATGAAGTAAAAAAGCTCTGGAGATGCCTTATTTGGGAAGTCATAATTTCCAGATTATTAACCTAATCACTTAAAAAGAATTTTCAGTGCATTAATCCCATTTAATTTAAGATAGAAAAATTGAATAGACATGACTCCCTGTTAGCTACACAATGTGAACCAAAAACTACTGTGAGGGCTAGAGATTTAAAAAAAAAAAAAAGAAAACACATAACAGTAAGCAGAATTTCAAAATACATCATTAACCAATAAATACCTAGGGTAGGAAGGGTTTGCACTGGAGAATTTACTTACCCACAAAGTGTGGCTATACCAACACTCACATTTGATTAAGTTTTTTTAAAAGAAAGCAAGTGGCCTTGGGGTGACTGGATGGCTCAGTGGGTTAAGTCATGCCTGGCAACCAGCCCTGCCTGGCTCTCTGCTCAGCAGGGAGCCTGTTTCCTCCTCTCCGCTGGCCTCCCTGCCTACTTGTGATCTCTGTCTGTCAAATAAATAAATAAAATCTTTAAAACCAAAAGCAAGTAGCCAGACAAAAATCACAACAAGGAAAAAAAAGAAAAAAAACTCAAGATGTTCACAGTGGTTTGACATTGTTGATGAACTCTACAGGGCAGGTGTGGATTTTTTTTTTTTTTTGAGAATTTTTTTTTTCTTTAAGATTTTATTTATTTGACAGAGAGAGCAAGAGAGCACGAGCAGAGTGAACAGCAGAGGAAGGGGGAGAAGGAGACTCTTCACTGACCAAGGAGCTGGATGTGGGGGCTCAATCCCAGGATCATGATCTGAGCCAAAGGCAGACACAACTGATTGAGCTGCCCAGGTGCCCCTTTTTGGAGGAATTTAAACAAAGGTCTCCTAGGAAAGCCAGCAAAATCAAGGTCAAAACCCTTCTAGGATTCCCTGATGTGAATAATCCATTAATACTTTAAAATAAATTAACTCTAATGGCAAGAAGAAAAATAAAAGATAAGACAGTGAAAAATAAGTGTTTCTAATAAAGGTTAAAAGGACATGAATTATTTTGAAGAAGAGACATTTTTAGTATCCATCTCTAAGTATAGTAAATACTGTTATTTAGACATCACTGTGTATTCTCAAGAAGCAGAGCAAAAGGCAACAAGCTTAAAAAGCATTGAGTGGGATTAATGTTATTTAAAAAAAAAAAGAAAAGAAAAGAAAAAGAAAAAAAAATGAGATTTCCTGCACTAGAAGTTGTTAAATCCAGAAATAAGGGACAGAAGGAAGCTGTACTTTCTTTTGAAGGGGTAGTGAATAAGGTAGCTCTTCATCTGTCATGAAAGTTTAAGGCAGGGTGAATGGATTAGGTGACCTTTCAAAATTACTTCCATCCCAGGATTTATGATGTCAATATAAAGCAGCAGCCCCGAATGGAAACCTGGGCAGGTACCAAGGACTCTTGCACTTGTTTCTGCTATTCTTTGAACACAGGCATAGTCAGGTAACTTTCTAGAAAAACTTACAGTCAACAGGGCAAGCTTTGGGGTCAGAAAGCTTAGGTTCCGAAACTCTTGAGTTTTAGCTTCTTCAGCCATAAAATGTGAGTAACAGTTTATTTGTATCATTGGATTATTGAGATTAAGTGAGATGATAGAGATACAACAGAGAGTATGAAGTAGGTATACAATAAAAGTCTTCTCATTAAACTCTATTCTGCCACTACATCAACCATTATGGTATTAAATGATAGTACTCTAGTGATAGCCTCATCTTTCTTTTAGTCCACTATCACTTTTATTTTATGTTCCTCCAACTTCTATTCTTAAAAAAAGAAAAAAAACCCAAAACTTAAAACTTATGAAATTTCATCTCTAGATAATGAAAATACAGACTCTGTTGACACACAAGGGTTAAAAATAGAGCTACCCTATGACCCTGCAATTACACTACTGGGTATTTACCCAAAGATACAGATGTAATGAAAAGAAGGGCCATCTGTACCTCAATGTTCATAGCAGCAATGGCCATAAACCGTGGAAAGAGCCAAGATGCCCTTCAACAAACGAGTGGATAAAGAAGGTATGGTCCATATATGGAATATTATGCCTCCATCAGAAAGGATGAATACCCAACTTTTGTATCAACATGGATGGGACTAGAGGAGATTATGCTGAGTGAAATAAGTCAAGCAGAGACAGTCAATTATCATATGGTTTCACTTATTTGTGGAGCATAAGGAATAACACGGAGGACACTGGGAGATGGAGCAGAGAAGTGAGTTGGGGGAAATTGGAGGGGGAGACAAACCATGAGAGACTGTGGACTCTGAGAAACAAAAGTTTGGGAGGGGAGAAGGGTGGGGGCTTGGGTGAGCCTGGTGATGGGTATTAAGGAGGGCATGCACTGGGTGTGGTACATAAACAATGAAACTTGGAACACTGAAAAAATAAAATAAAATTTAAAAATGAAGGATCCTTTTGAATGAAATTTTATGCATACAGTAAGATTTTTGTGGAAACATTTAATGACATGGTAAATTGTTGTACTGAAGGCAGATAAAATTTGATAGAAAAACACATACATCCAAATACAATAGATTTTAGAAGATAAAGTACTCCAAAATATTATAATATATAATTTTATGTCTCTTTTTTATATGGCGACAATTTGAATTTCCTCCTAAAGTTTATTTTTCCTACACTGCAGATTTTATTAATAAAAGTAATAGTTCTTTGTTTTGCTTTATGACTTTTTTATCCCTCCTCTTGTTTTTATAGTTTTCTCAAAAACTTATGAGCTATTCTTCTTATTGTTCTTTTAAGAAATTGGCCCTTGCATTTCATTTTTGACATGTTATTTACATATACCTAAAATCATACAGATGTAATAAATGTTTTTCATGTTGACAAAGATATCTATGTATACCTTGTACATACAAGTATCACCTGCCGACCCTATGACATGATGTTAGTAGTGAAATGACCATAAATCTGATCTTGATTCTTCCTTATCAGACTCCTATTATAGCTCAAAGAACAAATCTTTATTTTCTTCATTTTTGTTCCACATAAAACCTAGAATTCAGAGTTTTGCTAATCAGTAATATTTTACCAAAAAGATTGATAACTACACAGATAGAGAAATCAAAACCGTATAATGTTGTTTTTAAAGTGCATAGATATCTGGGCAGTTATTCTGAATAAATTCACTCACTCATTTCTTACTTACATGTGCATTTCTTCTCAAGTCGATTGTTTTTTTTCCAGGACATCATTTTATCAAGAACATTTTCTTCTCTGTGTCCACTGGCTATTTTAAAAGTGAGTCATGAAAGTTTCTCTATCTTCATTTTCCACTTATCATGCCTCATTCCCAAATGTTTCAGAAAATATAATATTGACAAAATATGAGTGATGATTAAAAAAAGAAAGCAGCTAACAATAACAAGAGCCTCTTTATCTTTTCTTTTACCTTGAATACAATATTTAAAGAGTTTATTCACTGCTTCCCCATTCCAGGCATCATGGTAAGGAAGCAGGGCCAAATATAACATCTGTATTTCCACAGCACACTGCACTTTTAGAAAAAGTATTTCCATATTTTATTATAAGTAATTATATTTCTTCCAGCTAGAATGTAAGATACTAGAGGGTGAAAGCTTCATCTTTTTATTTCTAGTGCCTGACAAACATTCAGCTTTTATGAGAGACTGAGTCAATGAATGGGCAGTGAACTAAAGGAGTCTGTCTTCTAAGAAAATTGTTCTCTATTCTCATACTAGACATGAAAAGCCTTGGACAAGAATGTTCAATTTCCTGTTCCCTATAGGAGAACCTCATTTCCTTTTAGTTCTTGCCTCTGACCTTAAAATTTTAGGTAAACATCAATGAGAGAAGCACAGTTACTACTTATTTAAATTCAGTGTGTAAATTAATTTTATCTTTTTGGTATAAAGCAATTTTGGAACAATCATCACATCGTTTAAGTTGTCCCCAAGTCATTTTGCCCTTTCTGGGTTGTTTGTTGTTACTTTTTATTAAATGAACTCCAAGTGAATACTGGTCAACCATGTACCCACATCTCTATCAGTTGGTAATTTGTGAGAACATGTCCTTCAAGCAAAACAGAGACAATTCACCAAGCAATTCTTATGTTGCCTCTGTTTTTGTTAATAAGTTGTGCCAGATAATCATACGGCTATTGCTGTTTTCACAGTGAGACTTGACATAGTGGAGGAAGCTGCATGAATATAACTAAAAAAAAAAAAACAAAAAAAAAACCTGATGAAAAAACAAAACAATTCTGTCAGTCACCTTAAGAAATGTCACCCCCAGGAAAATAAAACTGAGCATGTAGAGCGTACTGCATATATCTGCTTACATCCCTTGGGCCAAGAAAAAAAAAAAAAGTCTTATTTATGTCTTTCACGGCTCTGGCTTACTGATCTTCTCTGGACCTCTTGACTGTCAATATTTTTGTTTGGGGGGAATACTTTCTCTCTTTCCAAGCTGAAAGAAAAATACAAGCTTGTTTTCTCCTTCCCTCCAGGATATAAAAGAAGAAAAACTGCAGTTAAAAAGAAACTCTTTTAAAAAGCAACTGCCATAAAAATAGGAAGCAGACCCATGGCATGGGAAGAATTCAAATGTTTGCTTATTTCATGAAATAATAAATGATTGCCTTCACCAAAGTACTCTTTCTGTATTTATCATAAAGATGAATCCTCCCCAATTAAAAAGGTAAAGAAAACTCGAACATTTTAATAGGCTGTACTAAACAGAACCATCTCATATATTCATAAGGACGTGAATCTGTTTTTCAAAAAGAGACAAGGAACTTTGATGAGGACTGCCCTAAGGATGCCTGTTGATTGGCTACTAGGTATTATCTTTGCCCTTTCCTCTCCAACTCAAACTAATTAAGAATGCGGAATTGCCAGTATGACATCTTTAGCAAATTGTAAACGCTTCACTGTATTGTGAATTCACAGATTCCACACCAATTTACTTCTTCACACACACGCACATTTTAAAATCTCTATCCATTCTACATTAATATTTTATTTACCTACTGTTTGTATTTTTTATAAGGTATAACGGATCCTATATAATCAAGAGAATTCTGCCTGTTTATGCTGTTGCCTAGAGTCAAAGTAGCCATGTCATACAAATATAATTTCTGATCATGTTTTTACTTGATTCTAAAGATCTGCAATCTAGGGGGGGGGGAACCCAAATAAATACACATGAATCTGCCATGCAAAACAATAGGTGAATCCACACTTTCCTTGCTTAAAACTGGCATGTTCTGCTCATCAAAGAGAATTTCCTGTGTTAAACATTCATACACAATATACTTTAACCACCACCAGATTCAAAATGTCTTTTTTCCCACTAATCTCAAAAGTCCATAAAGCAAGAGAGAAATTCTGTGATTTAAGACAGAAAACCTTTTTGTGTGTCCCTTTTCCTTTGATCCTGTGCAATAAATATGTAGATGCTTACACATTTCTCACAATTACCTAAGATGCAGATAAAGCTGGTACATTTGAGTACATTTTCATCCTAGGTGTACCACTCTGAATTAAAAACAAATTACATACTCTAAATTTAAAAACCTGCTACCCCAGCAAAGAATTTTAAAATCTCTCTATTTTTTAATCCCATGACATACTTGCTAACAAAGGCATCCCAATGTCCATGATAATATGTGAATAAGTACTCAAAAAGAGTACAGTAGCATTTTTACTCTATACAAAGCAAACACAAATATCCTAGGCTCTCCACATCTATTCAAATATTGATTTGGAAATTTTCAGAATAAGTTCAAATCACAGAGGAACAATTACAGCTGAATAAAGTGAGCTATAGCTGGAGCTCTGTACCTGTTGAAATTATTGTTAGGGTTTAATGGCCTGGCAAGATGAATAGTTTTCTTGGTAAAAACTGAACATTTTGGTCAGGAGTTTAATGAGCTCACTGAGATTCTTTGCGTGCCCAAAAAAGCACATAGAACATCTGGCGCTGGTTGTTACAATGATAATTCAAGGGTTGTTCTGAATGTTATGTAAAAAAAAGCCAGCAACCTAATAACATCATCTTAAACAGATAATTATAGGAGGTATTAGAGGTGTGAAGAAATTTTGTCCCCAATTTACAGTTCAGATAATACTCATACTTTCATTTTTTGAAAAACATATATAGGCTATCTTCCCCTAACTTCTCCAGTTCAGAAGCTCTCTTATAAAGACAAATGGGGGGGAAAAAAGTAAACAAAGCAATATGACATTTCTCAGCCTCTAGTACCTTACATTTTTAAACACAGACAGAGGTCTCTGAAATAATCATTTTTTTAAAAATATCATTAAGCACAGAATTATGAAACATACAATAAAGGTGAAAAACATACATCATTATCAAAATTAGTAACCATTTACTGAAAATTAGAAAAAACATTTTTAGCAAATTGTAAAATATGTTTAGAGAAACAATTTATATTTAGAATACTCAGAAAATTGAATAAGATAAGGAAAAATAATGTTTTCTCTTGCCATCAGTGCTACCATTTTTGCTTCTCAGAATTGGCTGTGAGGTTTACATCTCATTAACCAACCCACACAGAATCATTAGAGCTGGAGGGCTAATAGATGCTTTTCTGTCTCACAATGCCTATTAAAGCAGTAGACATATCTTTAATGTGATGTAACTTCCAATTAATTTTAAGGTCAGCCTGTCGCACTGAAGTCAACAGTCGTATTATCAAGGCTACTGGCTTGTGAGTGTCTGTCCAGCAGACCTGTGCTCTGGCACTCTCGAGTTTGGCAATGGGTTACAAAAGCCATGCTCTACTTGCCTTCATTCTTTCAGAAAAATTATTTGGAAATATTTTACAATAATATATCATATACAGCACTAATATAAAGACATATCAAAGTAATGAATTTTACTATCAAGGGCCTCTATTTTTTTAGCCTAGAAGATTTAACAGCAATTCAGTATATACTGATTTGACATAGTAAATTATTTCTTTAATTTAAAAATAGGTAGAAGAAAAAATGACTACTATATTAGAAAATTTTCTTCATAGAATGGTGTTTGTTTTATAGTTCATAAGATGCATTGATGTGTCTCTCTATAAAAGTATGTAATTTAAAAAGGTAATATAATGAGGCTGATATACATACATTTGACTATTCAAGTTGAGTAACTTAATAGACAAACTTAATTGCCAATTTTTGCAAATAGTGTCAGAATAACTGTCTCATTTCTTTAAAAATAATTACTACAAGAGGATATTTGGAAACTAATCACAAAGAATGCATTATGTAAACTATAAAGAATAATATCTATAGCTTAAGATGGCTTCAAAAAGCTTCTGGTTGTGACAACCTACACAAAAAGCATTATCAAACCAAAATGTATAATGAAGCTCTAAAATGCAATTGATAACTTTATGGTGAACAATTATTTATGTTATATTATTCACAGCAAAATACTAAAATCTTCTCATTAAAACATGTATTCTGCTAAATGACAATACAACTGATAATTAACCACAACAAAGGCATTACCTTACGGATATATATGTTTTTTCCCTACAGCAATAGTCAAACTGATTAACAAAATAGCTTTTACATATTTGTGTTCATCACTTATATACTAATTTCTTCCTGTAAAAGTTAAGATTCTCCTTATGGAAGTTTAACTTTTTTGATTCTTTGGGGTTCTTACTGTGTTGTTTTTAAAAATCTCAGCTAATTCAATTTTTTTTTTCAATAGATAATGTAAAAAATTAAAGTGACCAAAATTCTATAGAAAACTTGAAAGATTTTAGTCCTAAATTTGCAAAAAGTGAAAGTGGTACACAGTACATTATTAATCGTATGATCTTTGTTAATAAACATTTGTAAACCTCAAGATTGTGTCATGAGGATTTAAACAGATTATTTTAACACATCCCTAAATCACTTATCAATGCTTATAACTAACTAAATACTCCAGATAGACATATCTACCCAATGTAAACAAATCCACTTTGTATTTCACAAATACAGAATAACAAATTCTTCTTTTCAATGTGTGAAAATAACTTCATGTTTAAAAGGGGTCCCCTCTTAGGTCAAAAATGTAATTTATGGGTGCCTGGGTGTCTCAGTTCAGCTCAGGTCATGAACCTAGAGTCCTGGGATTGAGTCCCGCATCGGGCCAAGCAGGGAGCCTGCTTCTCCCTCTGGCCCTCCCTCTTCTCATGTTCTGTTTTTTCTCTTTCATTCTCTCTCTCAAATAAATAAATAAAATCTTTTTTTAAAAAAATGTCTTAAAAATGTAACTTATATGTAACACAGTGACTAAAATATTTTTAATTTTACAGATTTCTACGCTTTGACTAAACGGTGACTTAAAATACAACACAAACAAAAATCTGCTTTAAATACTGAGAATGTCTGGTTCATGATGAGTATAAGTTACAGGCACCCCTCAAATCCAGGGCAAAAAACAAACAAACAAACTATACTTATAATAATTCTATGGTTTGTCTGCAAAACAGGAAGTACTCTCAGTAAACTAGAAAACATGAAGAACGCCTGAAATATCAAGAGCAGATAGAATTGGATTATAAAAGGAAAACTCAGTTCAAACATAAGCAAGAGTCCACTTTTGAAATAAGGCAGAGATTGCAAAGGAAGTGCTCTCTATCTTGATTCAATTGGCCCAAACCTACCATGTTTGTGAGTAATATATAAGTGTTTATATATATCTAAAAATTTATATATAAATCTATAAATATAAAAACATATATAATATAAAATATATGTATCTTGATCATCAAAATCCTTCATATGTAATTGCAGGGAAAAGGGAGAGGAAAACTGAAGTAAAATGCTTTATAAGGACAACTCAAGATCTAAACTGATAACTAGCCAGTGACTGAAAAATTAAATATTCAAATTATTTAATATTAAATATTGAAAAATGAAGTTTTTCAAGTGTGTTAATATAAAATAATGACAATCCACTTTCTGTAAAATTGGAGTAGTGGTCTATTGGTTTAGAATAATCATTCCTTAAAAACAAACAGAATATCCTTATATCATATACATATCTAAGTGTGTATGTGTGTACATACACATACACATATATATGCGTGTGCACATACCTATCTGGACACATGTGAAGGCAATGAACATCTTAAAAGTAAGGAAGGAATTGTCAGGCAAAGATCTCAGAGAGTAGGGATGAATACCTGTGTACTTTGGCACTGCTTATCTCCAGCAGATATTTGGATCTGCATATCAGGTAACTGCTACGTAAATAAGCAAAAAATAATTTTGAAATGAACACATGATATTAAGTAGAGTGAGAGAACGGGACAAAGTCTTATTCATTCCACAGGCTTTGGCTGAGAAGATAAGTGTTAAATCTTAGGAATAAGGTTAAACCAGAAAGCATTCTTCCCAAACATAAAAATGCATCATCAATTTACTTCAGTCTTCTTTTTGGATTTAAGTGATCTAGTATTTCTAGTATCTAATCTCAGTGATAGTCAAAGGAAGATAATTGAGAATCTCAAATAACTCATTTTTTATTTAAAATTTCCAACACATAAGGAAATTAAACTATGTGATTATAAATTATGAAACAAATGAGAACATTTAAGCATATGGATTTGGATAGGGAATATTTCAGCCATAAACTTTAAAATAACTAACAAGTGTGTAAAGAGCATCACAGGAGATAAAGAGAATGAGGGAAAAGCATTGCTTGAGATAATGGCAGAGAAAAGTAGCAAAACTGATGGAAGACATCAACCAAATAGTTCTAAAAATCAAGTGAAGAAACCATACAAAGAAAACCATACTGAGGCACTTCTAAAACAACTGAAAACCCAGAACAAAAAGAGTATCATAAAAGTAGTGGAGAAAATTAAAAAAAAAAAAAAAGGTAGACGCTTAGGAAGATGGTGGAGAAAGAGGACTCTAAGCTTACCTCATTCTGTTTACAATGAGGTATCACTCACATCCCAGTAATAAATTGAACAGTGACCAATGACTGGCAGAACAAACTCCACAACTAAATATAGAAAAGAACCCCAGCTGAAGAGATTTTAGGAAGGGCAGAATGGGTGGCCAGGAGTGTTAAGGTTAATGTAATGCATGAAATCAGCCATAATAGCTGGCATGCTAAAATGTAACAGAGAAACCTTTGGAGGTGAAGGTTTTGGAGCAGGGTGCAGGCCTTTGGAAAGCCAAGGCCTGCCTGACCACTCCGCCCTTGTAATGCCACTGGGAGTTGCCTTCCCTGAGGCTTTCTTAGCCCAAATAACTGCTCTGTGATTGGAAAGATGTATGCATTGTCCCTTAGGCTATGTTTAGCAGAACATGCAGATTAGCATATTTTATCTTTCCCATAAACAGATGCTCCAGTTTCAGTAAGACCCCTTGTCACACCTCAGGTGCTTGAGAAACACTGATAAGGATTTCTGATTATTACAGAATTACAATTAAAGCAGGAGTAAAGAAGAACAAAGGTTTTTGTGTCATAGCATTGACCCCCTTGCCTTCTTCTCTCTTTAACAGGAAAGTTTAGAGAAATCTATCATCCCTCAGTATAGGGATTGCTGGCCATTCCTGGCACAAGAGCTGTCTGCAGGAGGGAGGGAGCTGTGGTCAAGGAGAGGGGAAAGCACCAGAGAGCACAGGAGAAATGGATGATCCCCTTACATCTGGCCTTGAAAACTAGGTGGGATAAATTCCATAAATTTGTATAACCAGCAGGATTTGGATCTGGGGATGTGGAGCTTTAAAACTCAGCTGACTCAGCACTGGACAAGCAGAGAGGGCAAGTGACACCAGTCCCATCCCTAAAGAGACAACAGCTCAGGAAGAAGAAACACAGAAGCAACAGCTTGCACAATGGGAAGGAAATCTGTTTATACTCATTTCAGAGAATCTTGGGGGACTTCTCTGGGAACAAAGGACCTGGTAGGTGCCCTTTTCCTCTCTTCCCACCCAGGATAAAACAGAGCTACCTGCACGAGGAATCACTGCAAAGACACTTGCTACCTAACCTGCTAGCAGTGCATCCTACCTCCAAGTTCTGAGGATTTGTCCACCCCAAATCTACAGGCCTCAGCCCTAGGCTCAGTACAAATTTTGTTAACCCCACCGACTCCTCCACCCATATGCCCTGTACAAAGACTCCTTAGCCCCTGCCCAATTTGGCTACTGCATGCCTAGCTGCTGCTGTGCTTTCAGGGATCTGACCTAGGACTAGGTGCTCAGTGCAAATTTTGCTAACATACTGCCCTACCCTCAAGTCCTTTTGCAAACATACTGTCACAGAGCCAGACTACCTGGGTCTCATTAACACCACAGAGCATGCATACACCCCATAACAGGCAAAGAGTCAGTGCAGACATATGGACTGAAAGGAAAAGCAACTCAAACACAATAATAGGACACAAGAAACACATATAGTAGACTCCCCTTAAGTGCCAGGTTCTATGAAAAGGGGACACTGCACTTCAGGTCACTACAGGACTTCTTCCCCATTAAGTCACTACTTTGGAGAGCAGAAAACAAAGCTGAATTTCATAACACAGAGAAACAGATGCAGAAAGATAGACAAAATGAGGAGACAGAGAAATATGTCCAAAGAAAAGAACAGGACAAAATCACAGCTAAAGATCTAAGCATAACAGAAATGAGTAATATGCCTATTGTAAAATTTAAAGTGTTGATCATAAAAATACTCACTGGACTTCAGAAAAGGGTATAGGACATCAGAGAGATCGACAAAGAGATAAAAAATAACACATCAGAGATGAAGAACTCAATAAATAAAATTAAAAATACAACAGATAGAATAAATAGTAGGCTACAGGAAGCAGAAGAATATATCAGTGGCCTGGAAGAATGAGTAAGGCAAAGCAATCAAGGTGACCAGGTAAGAGACAAACAAAGACGGCTTCATAAGGTATACTTAGAGAACTCACTGATTCCATCAAGTATAATAACATCCACTTTATGACTTTATGGGGTTCCCAAAAGAAGACAGAAGGAGAGGAGAGGAAAAGGTGGGCAGAAAATTTATTTGGAGAAATAATCGCTAAAACCTTCCTCAATCTGGAGAGGGAAACAGAGATCCTGATTCAGGAGGCACAGAGATCTCCCAACAAATTCAACCCAAAGAGGTACACACCATGACACAAAAACAGCAAAAAAAAAAAAAAAAAAAAAAAAGTGATAAAGAAAGAATTTAAAAGGCTGCAAGAAAAAAGAAAACAGTTACATACAAAAGAAACCCCATAAGTCTATCAGCACATTTTTCAGCAGAAACTTTGTAGGCCGGAAGGTAGTGACATGATGTATTCAAAGCGCTGAAAGAGAAAAATCTGCAGCCCAGAATACTTTATCCAACAAGGCTATCAGTCAGAATAAAGAGATAGAAAGTTTTCCAGGAAATTAAAATTTAAAGAATTCATGACCAGTAAACCAGCCCTATAAACACCTGTAATGTAGACAGGAGAGCAGTAAAAATTGAATTCAAAGTTAAGCAACCATCAGCTTAATATACACTGCTATATGCAGAAGATGTTACGTATAAACTGAATGGTAACCACAAATTCAAAAAAAGTAAAAGATAATGAAAAAATATGGAGTAAGGAATCCAGGCATTTGATATGATATTTTACAACCTTTTATTTTGTGTTTCTCTTGACAGATTTTTATAGCTATACTTGATTTTTTTTTCCTTTTGTCCTTTTTCTTTTTCTTACTTTTACTTATGGTTTTGCACTCACAGAGTTGCTTTTAACCTTTCCTGTAAGGCTGGTTTACTGGACAGCAACATGCAAAAAGAATGAAACTGGACCACTTTCTTATACCATACCCAATAATAAACTCTAAATAAATTAAAGACCTAAATTTGAGATCTGAAAACACACAAATCCTACAGTAGAGCACAAGCAGTGATGTCTCTGACATCTACTATAGCAACATTTTTCTATGTTTCCTGAGGCAAGGGAAACAAAAACAAAAAATAAATCATAAAAAAAACAAAAATTGATCCAAATACATCAAAATAGAAAGTTTTTTCACAGTGAAGGAAACAATCAACAAAACTGAAAGACATCCCATGGAATGGGAAAAGAGACTTCCAAATGACATATCTCATAAAGGGTTAGTATCCAAAATGCACAAAAGAATTTATATACCTCACCATCCAAAAAAAAAAAAAAAAAACCCAATTAAAAAATGGGCAGAAGACATGAATAGACATATCTTCAAAGAAGAAAGAGATGGCCAACAGACACATAAGAAGATGCTCGACATCACTCCTCCGTGGACAAATGCAAATCAAGACTACAATGAGATATCACCGCATACTTGCCAGAATGGCTAAAATCCACAATACAAGAAACAACAAATGTTGATCAAGATGTAGAGAAGAACCCTGGCGTCCTTTTGGTAGGAATGAAAACTGGTGCAGCCACCATGGAAAACAGTATGGAGTTTCCTCAAAAAGTTAAAAATAGAAATGCCCTAGGATCCAGTAATTGTAGTACTGGGTATTTAACCCCAAAATACAAAAACACTAATTTAATGGAATACATGCATCTTTATGTTTATGGTAGCATTATATAGAACTACCAGACTATAGATGAAGCCCATGTTTCCATCCACAGATGAATGGATAAAGAAGAGTGGTATGTATACACACACACACACACACACACACACACACACAATGGAATAGTGTTCAGTTATGAAAAAGAACAAAATCTTGTCACTTGCAAAGACATAGATAGAGTTAGAATATATATGTCAGCCAGAGAAAGTAGATTAGTCAGAGGAAGACGAATAACACACTATTTCACTCATATATGGAATTTAAGAAATGAAACAAATGAGCAAAGGCGAAAAAAAGAGAAAAGAGTCAAATCAAGAAACAGTAACTATAAAGAACAAACTGATGATTACCAGAGGGGTGGTAGGTGGGGTGATGGGTGAAATAGGTGATGGGAATTAAGGAGTGCACTTGTGATGATCACTGGGTGATATATGGAGTTGTTGAATTGCTATACTGTATATCTAAAACTGCAACACTGTATATTAACTATACTGAAATTAAAATAAAATAAATGTCAGGTCAAAAGAGTAACAATAAGACTGAAGGCTGAATTTTCAACACAAACAACAGAGGGCAAAGGACAAGAGGATAAATGTTATAGTTACTATACCAAAATGAAAACTAATTTCCATTTTGAGATGCTCTATCCAACAAATTTCAAACACAGAATTTATATGCAGCAAAAATGCCATCTAAAAAAGAAGCTGAAAGAAATTCCGAAGAACAAAAATTGAGATAATTTATCATAAGCATAGCAACAATCAAGCATTAAAGTGTTTTTTCTCAAGTAGAACATAAATGATTTTGGATAAAGTCTTGTAGATACAGGAAGAAATAAAGAACAATATAAGAAGGGCATGCATAAGGAAAACTATAAATAAATATTAAGCATCTGAAAACAATTGTTGACTGAAAGAGAATGAAAGAAATTGAAAGAGAATTAAAAAATATATACTATATGATTTTATTAATAAAAGAAATTCACTTTTCCTAATGTTCACTATATGAATAAAAGTAAACATTGTGATCCAATTAATTGTTAGAGAAAAAGGGCAACAGGCTATTGAAAAATAATTGAATCAAATAATCAGAAATCAAAGAAGAAAAGACAAAAAGACAAATCTGTATGTATATGGTAGATATTAGCCTTTCAAATGCATACAAAATCACCATAATCACCTATATCCTGAGACATAAAAGATACCTCTCCCAATTCCAAAGGCTTGACTCATTAAATA
This sequence comes from Mustela lutreola, assembly GCF_030435805.1. Taxonomy (NCBI): domain Eukaryota; kingdom Metazoa; phylum Chordata; class Mammalia; order Carnivora; family Mustelidae; genus Mustela; species Mustela lutreola. Next base: position 127,856,063 of record NC_081294.1, on the reverse strand, counting down.
ACAGAAAAATTCAGCTACAATAAAAGATTATACTAAATCATTTTATTCTTGGAAATCAGGAAATCATGCCTAATTATTCATTGCCCAAAATAAAAACCCAAATGAAAATGGAAAATAATTAACCAAAAGTAACTGCAATTTTGTAAGTAAGTATAATTCAAAAAACTACAGAAAAAGGTTAATATTGTAATATAACAAAACTTAAGAGCTAAAACTAGAGCTGTAATAAAGCAGAAATTTGATTCTAAATGTTTTCAATTAGATGAAAAGTTTCCAATTATATAATTATCTGTCTCTAAAATAGAAAGATGAGAGTGAATATAACTCAAGGATATTAGAAGACCTAACATATAGAGAAGCAAAGTTAATGTTAAAAAAAACTCAGCACTGACAAAAATTACTTTTTATCTTTGTGTCTTTATAAAGATCAATTAAATTGCTAAGATTTTTGTATGTCTATCTTTTAAAAAAAAGAATTTGCAACATCAATTTCAAAAGGAAACAATGAAAGGAACATTATGAATTTATGAATATTAGAAAGAATCTAAGATATTATTAACAATTATAAAGTACTAATATATTTGAAAGAGATGAAGTGAAGAAAAAACTGCATGAGTTTGTTTTGCAAATTGTACAGGAAAGAAAAGAAAATCTAACTAGTGTTTTAAAGAGCTTAGTTTATAATTAAAATCTTTCCCACATAGAAACATGTAGGCCATAGAGCTCTAGTAGTAGACTGTATCAGATGTTGAAGGAAAAGATGAAATAGATTTGACACAAACTCTTCCAGAGGAATAAAGAAATGCAGATAGATCTAATTGTGATATGAGGGATATCAACATCTGACAAAGACATTAAAAGAAAGGAAAATTATAAAAATCCGTTCACCTGTGTGTAAACTCCTAAACCAAAATTAGCACGAGAAATCCAACAAGACTTAAAACATGTATTCCATCATGTTGCAATTTGGCTGATTCCAAAGTTAATTTAATTTTGTAAATTGAATACAGTTCAAAACAAAACTCGATAAAAAGGAGAAAAACACAAATTAATAATTTTTAAGGAAGACAATTCACTATCTATGATTAAATGTTTTTGTACACTAACCTATGTTGCATTTCTTAATTTTAAACAGAGTATCTACCAAAATTTTTTAAACAAAGAAAATATTCGCTTTTTTTTATTTTTAATTTTTTTGAAGATTTAACTTACTTAAATAAATAAATAAATAAATAAAGAGAGAGACAGAGAGAGAGGGAATACAGAAAGAGAGAGAGAGAGAGAGGGAGAAGGAGCAGGCTTCCCGCTGAGCAGGGAGCCCAATGTGGGGGCTCAATCCCAGGACCCCAGGATCATGACCTGAGCCAAAGGCAGATGCTTTAAGGACTGAGCCACCAGGAGCCCCTAGCTTTAATTTTTAAATCTTGAAATTGTTTCCTCTTTTCTATAGGACATCCATCATCTGCACATGTATTCAATATTAAAATAATTTTTAAATTTTTTAATTTAAACTCAGTTAACACATAGTATATTGTTAATTTCAGTGGTAGAATTTAGTGACTCATCCCACTGCATTTAATACCTAATGCTCATTAAATCAAGTGCCCTCCTTAATGCTCATCACCCAGTTACCCCATCCTCCACCTATCTCCCCTCCAGCAACCCTTAGTTTGTTTCCTAGAGTTAACAGTCTTTTATGGTTTGCCTCTTTCTTTCTTTTTATCTTACACTCCCAGCTATCTACAATTAGACAAGAAAAAGAAGTACACATACAATGCTGGAAAGCAAAAAACAATAAGAGCATCAAAATTTATGAAAATGTGGTTATTCTCAGACGATGAGATTGTGTTGCAGAAAATAGAAAAGTTTGCATATTACCTCTAAAAATCAATATGTGAATTCATCAAGACTCCTAAGTAGAAAAATTCAATGTATAAAAATTAACTTTATACTACATTTTAGCAGCAGGAGTATATACACTACATACACATACCATACTTATGTGTGTGTGTGTGTGTGTGTGTGTGTGTGTGCAGACATATAAAGTTTTACAAATAAATAGCATATGTACAAATTTAGATAAATAATATATATATACACATACACATACACAGATTACATACTTCTTTCATATACATACATATGCAGTCCTGAGAGATATTAAGAAAATTAAAAAAACAAAAAAACTCTCTTGATGGGATGTCGATTTTGCAGTTAAGAATGTTGAGATACCCAGGTTGTAATTCAGGCTGCCACCTCTCAAGATGGCAGTGACCTGAGTGATGGATATCAACATGTTCTTTAGATGTATAATAAATTGAAATACGTTAAATTCTGGTTCTGTATTTGCTGCATTTTTTTTTTCAATTAAAAAAAAACCTCTTACTAGGAACAAGAATCTTCTAAACCACTGAAAATTATACCTTACTTTATTTGTTTCTTATCAGTAAAGGAAAAAAAAAATCACTGAATCAAAGCCTAAGAAGTTTCTACCTGATTTCTTTACAATTATACCTATTCACTGTACACAAATTCTGTTGAAGAATCTGGATTTCTCCACTGATTGTACTTTGAAATTGTGACTTGTTGGTTGAAATGTCTGTGGTGCTGCATAAGAAAAATGTAGTATAATAAACCATATATTCAAGCAAAGATTAAGTACTGATATTACAAAAATTGAGGTTAAATATTTGGCATTTCTAGGGAAACAGACTGACTATGGAAAAGAAAATTTTCTTTAAAATGAGCAATATGAGTAATTCTGACTCGTATTACTAACAATTGCTAAGATCTGTTCTGTTTCCTTACTTTTATCTGGACTTTTGCTTTCCTTCTCTCTGTTGGATTTGGTTTGCTTAATTTGGATTCTATTCCAGTTTCTCCTTAATGTGAAGATTGTTCTAGAAGCTAGCCTTGATTTATTAGTTTTGAGGTTTGTTGGGCCTAGATTGCTTCATCTCATTTATATATTACTGGAACCTGTTGCATTCTTCTATTATTGGAGTGGACAAAATCTTCTTGCTTTTGTTGTCCTTAGATTCTTTTTCCATATTTTCCTTTCAGTAACTGTTGGCTGTTTTGAAGTTCTCAAGTCCATTTGTTGATCCACTGATTTCTTGTGCATTTTCATGTTCCACTGTTGATATTACACCAGTCTAAAGGCTGCCAGTAGTTTGTTCCTATTTGATGACATATTGAATTCTTTGTCACCTAGAGTCTTTGTCACCTAGTTGTTTTGTTTTGTAAATTTTGTCTTTGCAATTGTTTTCCTACCCTATTTGAGCTCATTGTTCCTATGAGGTGTGCAGAAATATTCAAAATCCTGACCACTATGTCTTCTTCTCAGAATCTCCCACAATGAGGAATATATATATTTTTTAAAAGTTCAAACTGCAATATCCAATAAAATAGTCTCTAGACACATATGACTAAGTAGGTTTAAATTTAAATGAAATGAAATTAAAATAATAATTTATCAGTCACACTAGCCATGTTTCAAGTTCTCAATAGTCACCTGGAGCTAGTAAGTGTCCTAATGTTGTTGTTGTCATTACTATTATTGTTGTTGTTGTTTTACAAATAAAGGTACTGAGGACAAATCCACAAACCCATGGATAGTAACCTGGCCTAGATTGTAAGTGGCACATTTGATATGATAAGCTTGTTTTGTTCTACTTTGCAGTCTTTTCATCCAATAAAGAAATTCAGCTATCAAAACCTTATACTTACATTTGAAAATAAAGTTCAATTCCTTTGTGCTAATTCTGTTGTCAATTTATCATCTGCAATGACCAATTATAATTTAAAATAATATTCTAATAATATTCTGATGTGTCCTTTGGAAAAGGACTATTCTATGGAGATACTTGGTGGTCTTACTCAGGATAAATATTGCTTTTCCACCCTCCTTATTCCTACTCCTACCACCAGTTTAAAATTTGTAACTTAGTTTGCTAGTATAAATTTCTCTAGAGCAAGAAGCTCCCCTAGAATCTGATCGTCTTAAGTAAATGGCGGGGAGAAGGAGTTCAGAAACATGCAAATCGAAGGGCTTCATCACGGATGTTGGCAACTCACTTAAAATGCATCAAGTCTCTAAGGTCAATCTTGAAAGAAATGATGATGTGTTCAAAGTCAGTGTGACCAATGCTGAGGTCATATTTTCATAAGGTAGTCAATTAAATATTCCAAGGTGTTCTTTTTTAAAGTTCATTTGAGAGAGCTCTTTTTAAAATGATCAAATATCGGAAGTATTTTTGTCTTCTCCAACTTAGAGAGTTCAAGCTAACACATATTCATTTGTTATTTTTATTTCTGTGTTTGATTATATGAAGCCTATAAATTCATTCTGGATAATCATCTATTATTCATGTATGTATGCACAGATTGTGCAATATATTTTATGTATATAATTCTAGGCCTTAGAGTATGACAGTGAAAAAAATTATACCATTATAGATGCAATTCATGTACATTAATACATTAGAAATCAAAGTAGTAAGATAGCTCATTCTAGGTCAGAAGTATTTTTTTTCAAAAATGTGTTTTATCAGAATATTGATATTTAAGATGTTTATCAAAGAAAAAACAAAATTTGATGAGGATGTCCAGAAAGATAAAAGCTAATTAATCTGTGTTTACTTTCAAAGTATTATAGAAGTAAAGCTCTAAATCATTTTAATTGAATAACATTCCTTTAAAAGATTTTATTTATTTATTTAGGTGTCAGAGAGAGAGAGAGAGAGAAAGAGAGAGCCCACAAGCAAGGGGAGCTGCAGGCAGAGGGAGAAGCAGACTTCCCACCGACCAAGGAGCCTGATGCAGCCCTTGATCCCAGGACCCTGGGATCATGACCTGAGCAGAAGGCAGACACTTAATCCACTGAGCCTCCCGGGCATCCCTAATTGAATAACATTTTATACCAAAATGAGCTTTGAATATTTTTTTGGCATTATCATAGGGAAAAAAAATCTATTTTCTTTTGTCACTTGTTATGAAAATCCCAGTTTAAATATAGTAAGAACCAAATTATTTTAAAACTATAATTGGTGATTGCAGATGATATTTTTGCTGAATGTGTTTAATAAATAGAAATATAAGAACTGGACCTACAAGGAAAGGGTTGGTGCTCAGTAAAGAATAAATTTGTAGAAAGCATAACTGAAGGAGCAGTCATTTTGATAATCCAAAAATTCTGTAAAAATTTTATATTTTGAGAATATAAAAATAAGCTATTGAATTGGTTTATTATTACTATTTTTTACATTAGAAGTAAAGTCAGAAAATCATAAAAATGATTAAAAAATAGAGTTTCGTTGTTTTTACATTATGAAATTCAGGGAAGCATAGAGAAATAAATTACATCAGAATATTTTTAATGTTTTGATTGCAACTCACACCAAGGAAAGTCTAATAAAGTGTGATCATTTCATAAAAAGAATGAAATAGTTGACATTTACAAAATAGTTACTAAAGCTTGAAAAAATAATAAAATAATTAATGTTTATAAATTAACTACTAAAATTGGGATGCCCTCTCTTCACTTATTTATGTCACAATACCAGGAAGAATACTCCTTTAATTGTCATGGAATGAGCAAGAATCCTTTCTTATTTATCCTTTGGATGTTTTCCTTTTGAAAGCTAAAACAGTAGCATACGATTTAAGAAATAAGATAGTGCTCAATAACTTTTAGCTATGCTCTTCAAAGTATATAAATGTGGGTTAAATATACTGTACCTCTTTTCCATGTCCATATGTTGTTTTACTTAATGTACAATTCACTAACTTAACAAAAAACTCTTTAAATGGAGGAAATACAAATGGCAAATTATACAAAATGATTATTAAACAGTTAATTCTGTGTTTCTCTGACATTTACAATTAGATTTCCATGGTAAAAAATACATGAGTGGGTTTTTTTTTTTTTTTACATTTTATCAATTTTTATTGTATTAATAGTATTTCTGCAGTAAGTCCGAGTGTTAGAAATAATATAACAAAGGTGTAAGAACACGTAATTTCTGTACTGTTCAAAAATCTGTTTAATGGAGTTTCAAATCATCTACAAAACATCCAACAAAAAAAAAACTAAGTCCCCCCAACCCCCCCGCTCCGCAAAGTTAGCATAAAGACATTCTAAACATCTAGAAATACCAGGGTCAAAGAACAAAAAGCACTCTTCCACTTCCCCATCAAAACTCTATTCTTTGATCTCTGAGACAGAGTAGGACCTGAAGCATTCTGCAGCTACCCCTGAGTTAGTCCATTGTGCTTTTTGGCTTTTCATTTTTTTTCTAACCTAACTGAATTGATGTTTACTTACAAGCTGTTTTTTTCCTAATATATCTTGACTTTTGACTGACAGCAAGTTTATTCAGTATCTGAACTTGAATGGCATTGAACGCTTCAGATACTCTTTTCTCTTGCCAGGTTTCTTCTTGGAAGAAGACAAGGAATCTCTGACTGTTGATTCTGAGGGAAGTGCTTTCTATGCACATGTGATTTTTACCCATTGAAATGCATGACAAATGTTGAATAAATAATTTCTTCAGATACAATGTATGCATTTGTTTAACCTATACGAACGGCACTCTGAAACCTCTAATATTGTTATGGTTCTTGAGCATGTTTATGTTCAAATGAAGCATACTTGGCCAATCTCAGAAAACTGTTTCTTTAACCTCAAAAGCTTGACTACAGCCAATGAAAGCAAGGTAATTCACAATAAATAGTGAATCTCCATTCTGACACTTCTATTTGTTCTACAGTATTAAACTTCCCTTTTTCATTTTACTTTTTAAAGTAGAGTTATAGAAAGGTTTGCACAGTTAAAATTCCCCACGAACAATAGCTCTAAAATAAGAATATAAAAAAAACCAAAACAACAAAACAGGAAGTTTAAGCATACTTCCCTATAGCACAAGTAAATCAGCAAGTAGATTAGCACTTAATGTGACAGATCCCTATCTGTCTATTGTGCTTTAGAGCAATGGTACTTTAAGTCGGGATTATTTTTTGGTGCATTTCACGCAGAAATATCTCTGGAATTCACATATTTTAACAAGAAGTGAAAACAGTAACCTCTGTTAATATGGATCTTTCTGCCAACTTTATATAATTCTTAGAGGACACAGCACTGTGAATCTTCACAAAGAACATTCTGTATGCAGCATTCGACAGAATTCATTTGAAGAAGGAATACCCTTCTAAAGGAGAATCAGTGGAGATTATTCTTCACCTGAACACTGTAAAACAGTGGATTAAAGAATGGGAGAAAAACATTTCACATTAGTGTTCATATTTTCATATGTCTCACTTCTGGATTTTACTGCACGATCTCTAAGTTCCAACTACTTTACTAGCAGCATGGAGACTTTATGAGTAAATGGGTCTCTGAGATGTGATCCTTACATTTTCATTTTGTACTGGAAAGTATTATCTCGTATTTTTTAATAAATAATCATTCACTCAAAGTATAGTGTGCAAATGCTCCTGTTACAGTTTCAAATGTGTCCCCCAGAATCCACATGTAGAAGCCCTAACCACCAAAGTAATTATATTTGGACAGAGAACCATTAAATAACGTCATAATAGTCCAAAAGGTCCACATAAGAAGAGACAGAAGCTGCACTTACACAGAGAAAAGCCCAGGGAGCACACAGTGAGAAGGTAATTACCTGCAAGCCAAAAAGAAAGGCCTCACAAGAAACCAAGCTTGCAGCTAGACCTGTAGCACACAGAACTGTGCAAAAATAAATTTGTGGTTTAAGCCGCACATTCTGTGGTATTTTGTTATGGCGGTGCTAGAAGAGTAATATGATTCCCAAAGAGAAACTGAAGTATATATAAACACTTTCGTTTTTAACATTTCCCTTATAATTGATCAGTTTCATTTATTCACTTAGACTACATGCTACAGAGCTATGCCCAAACAATACAGAAATCAAGATGACTTTTCAAGTAAGAGAAGGGGAGATAAAATTTTATCTTACTAGATTATTTTCTTTAATTTCCTAATAATGTCCATCTCAAAAATCTCAGAGGTGGTAAAGCTGCTTTTTTCCTACTTACAAAACAGTTGTTATTTACATAGTTATTAGTGCTATTTTAGAATATCTTGAAAGGAAAACAAAAATCCTTTACTCAGTAGTTTGCCTATTTTGGTAAAATCTTTAATCTAAATCCATTCTTATAAATATTATATAAGTTCTTCATTCAGTTTTTAATGAAGACAGTGAAGTGATTCACTAAATTACATTAAGTTAATCATCTCTCTCCAAATGAACATCTCTACAAATGCAAAGCACCGTAACTATTGCCACATACTTCTGCTGCATCCGTTAATGGCAAAGGACTTGGAGAGTGAGGAAGAGACTCCGATTCAACCTGAATTATTTCCAAAGTAGTGGTAGTTTTTCTATTGATAATTAAATACTGACTTTATAAAAAAAAGCTGATAGTACATCAAGTAGTTATTTTCCTGTTTTTTATCTTAGTTATTTATAATATTTATTATTTAGAGAATGTATATATTAGTATATATTAGTTACTAAAAATTACATAGTCTCCATCATTCTGGATTTTAAAAATACAATGAGGAAGACAGACAATTTAAGAGAATATATGACTAGCATAAATTAAGGGAGCAAGTTTTAATGTCAAGATCAGACATGGGATGAGGGTGTTGCCTCCCTGTTATTCAGAATGAAATCACATAGTAAGGAGGAGGAGGCACACCTTGAGGAAGAGACAAGAAAGCTGAGGGAAATATCATTTATGAAAAGCCAACATGGGGAACAGCTCGCCCTTTTCGAGAAACAGAAGGGAAGTCAGGAGACCAAGACAGCAGAGAACAAAGGGAAGAACACTGAAGATAAAACTTAAGATGCAGTGACGAGCAAGGCCTCCGCATGTGGCTCAGAGTCCTCAAAAAGAAAGTAAAATGAGAGGCAAAATTTTAAAAGCACATCACTGCCAGGGGACGGGATGGGGAATCTTTTCTCTCAGGACAGAACACTCAGAATGTCAATAAAAGAAAGATAAAGACTTTGTTAGATCTCCAAAATTTTAATTAACAACTGATAGACAATTAGATTTCCTATAGTTTAGCTTCAGTTGTCTCTCATTGATTGTCTACATGATAAAAAGGAAGAGGAGGGGGGAGGGGGAAGGGCAGAAAGCAGGGAAAATAAATGAAGCATGACAGTGTTCCATAAGGTAACTGATCACAGAGCATTAAAGCCAGAGATGATACCAAACTTTTTATGGATTCTATGTTAGCAAAAACAGCTTCTTGCTCTACAGCTTCCATAGTATAAAGGATCTCTCTAAAATAAATTGCAATTTCCCTAGGAGAGAAAAAGGAGTTCTAATGCATGTTCACTGTAGCTTAGCATAAAGCACACCATCTGGTGCTTGCTTTTTATTTGGCAATGATCTATAATGACATATTATAACAGATTTTATCTTTTAATTACTAAGTAGCAAAAGTGATTCTGCTCTCAAATTCAACAGAGCAAAATAAAACAGTTACAGTAATGGGAAAAGTGTTCCTTAAGAATTGAAAAATTACTTTAGAATTCACAAGTCTGTTTTGTACAATATTACTATTACTCATCGGCATATAAATTTATAGCAAAGGTTTAGAACATTTCTTACTGCCTGCATTTCCATTTTTTAATTTGTTTTCCTGGTGGCAAAGTCCTTACTATGTGTTAAGGGTAAAACACTAAAATAGGTATCTAGCAAAAGACCTAAGAGTTGCTTTATTTTTTTTTTTTTAATTTACGTAGATGCGTTTTCTTAATAAGGCTGCATCTCTGTGTCAGAACACGGATAACAAAACACAATTCCAAATGTGTATTTTCCCCTTAGACATGTCAAAATGTGAAAGAATGTGAAGAATCAAATTAGAAATGGGTAACAGATGATATCAAGACAGATGATCCAAATGGTCCCTCCTCAGGAACATCTTTAAAAAACCATTTTGATCAACTAAACCTCTCAGAGCCCTGGAGGTTTGCTGTTTTATCAGAAGTAATATATAGGTTGGAAATAGATTTTCTTCACATGAAACTGGATGGCTGGAGGAACATTCATAGGAACACAGGTCAACATTTTCACTCTTTTAAAAGACATCAGTGACATTGATGGGTACCGTATCTGCTAGAAGTTGTCACTTGCAGGTTCAAGGCAAAGTAATTTTGTCCCCTTAAACCTTTAAGTTTAAAAGACTGAAAGAGAAATCATAAAGTTATACAGACAAGTAGAAGGGGTTTTCAAAAATTACATGTCCAATCAACCTTAATTTGCTCTGAATCTATGTATTGTAACAGCACACTCCAGAATACAATTTAAAAACTTTTTAAATATTTTTTACATTAGAGCTGAAAAAGATAAACACTTTCACCAGACTACAAATCAAACAGCAAGCTGGGAATAAGATATTGCTGCTTGTTCTGGGATTATGGAGATACACCTTTAATCTAATTTAGCCATTGTTTATCAGATGGCACTTCTTTTTCATTTATCTGAATCTATTTGTGATTTTCTTCTTGGTCATAGAACTCCCAGTGCTCATTCTTGGTACAAAAAAAGTTTACAGTGAAAACAGTATTGTCTATCCTCCTTAGAAGCTAGGTATAATCAAAACACCCAACTTCGGGACGCCTGGGTGGCTCAGTTGGTTAAGCGGCTGCCTTCGGCTCAGGTCATGATCCCAGCGTCCTGGGATCAAGTCCCACATCGGGCTCCTTGCTTGGTGGGGAGCCTGCTTCTCCCTCTGCCTCTGCCTGCCACTCTGTCTGCCTGTGCTTTCTCTCGCTTCTCTCTCTATGACAAATAAATAAATAAAATCTTTAAAAAAAATAAAATAAAAAAAAATAAAAAAAAAAAAAAAACACCCAACTTCTATTCAAAGCAAAGTAAGCAGGTTACCTCAATTACAAAATAACAAATCATTTTATTCACATTCAGAATATAAGTCTTATGATCATGAACTAGCATAACACTGTGAATAATTTTTTTTTCTATATTGTGAAATCAGTTGACTAAAGTCAAGATGAAGAAGGGCAACCAAAATTGTTTGACCTAAACAATATCACGTATACATTTTTATAAATCTGTTGTTTCCCCTAATCATAAACAAGAATAATCTATGCTTGGGATTACTGTACTATTTAATTTTCATTTGACAGTAAGTAATCAGTCACCAAATATTCTAATCGCTTAAAAACAGATATTCAATCCTGTGGAAGAGAAGACAAACACTTCAACATGTATTTTTCACTTAGTATTTTAAAAATACAACTACCCTTGAAGCTAGGTGTGACCAGCCACAGGACTTAGGCTCTGAGATGTAAATGGAAATAATGGGATCAACTTCCTAAAAAGGAACTGCCTTTCCCTCCACATGTTTGCCTTTTCCCCTTTCCTAAAAAGTGGTAAGAGCAAGATCAGTCTCCCTGGAGTCAGATACAGAAGGCACATTTTAAACCTGGCAAAACCACTTCACTAACCCTTGACCACTTAGCCAGTAGCCAGAGGACAAAAACTGTGTTTTCCTTGAGCCACTTCATTTGTTTTTTAGCAGCTTTTCCTCATTCTTTAGAAGAAGAAGAAGAAGAAGAAGAAAAGAAAGAAAACGAAAAGAAAAGAAAAAATAATCTGAAAAGCCAAATATGTAATTCTTGTAATTTTGCAAATTCAGTTTACCAGTAACCGTGGAAAAATTCATTCAGGTTGATTTTAAAATTAATGTCCAGGACTTCTACAAACTTTCTCCATTGCAAAAATTCTTTTTTTGTGTTTTGTTTGAAAATATCTTTATTTTACCTTCAGTATTGAAACTGTTTTAAAATAATTACTTGCAAAAAATTTCAAAGATAGTATACAGAACGGGCTCCGATGTTCCCTTCCTTTAGCCTCCCCTAATGTTACCATCTTATACAATTACTGAAACTGGGAAATTAACATTGCTATAATATTACTTAATAGTCTATGCACCTTCTTTGCATTTGTCTATTATCCTGCTAATGTCTTTTTTTAATTTTAATTTTATTTTTTAAATTTCCATTGCAAAATTTTTAAATCTGTCACAAATGTAATGATCTGCTCTTTAAAAATAAATAATAGATATCAATTAATATCTGAATTACATAGTAATGTGTTAGTCTTTTATGAAGGTAATATTTTCTTAAAGTATATTTGATATTTAATATAAGATCTTAATGCAACAAAAGTATTGCATATTGAATTATTCTGAATTCTTACATTTTTAGCTTTATATCACAGATAAAAGCAAAACACAACATAAATCTAATTGAAAAACATACTTTCCAAGGTATATAAATATATGTAATTAAAGCAAAAATAAGTAGATCAATCATATATATATACTTTATTAGTAGTGGTTACTACTAATGAGTATTAATTATTTCTACCACTAATATTAAAATCAGATTTAAGTATCAACTTACATTTTCTATTTGAATATGTGTGTCTTAGGTGTAAGTTATCATCTCCAGAAAATAAATTGCAATTTTAGTAATGTGTCCCTTAAGAGAAAGCATTTTAAGGATTGTAATAATATATATTCGAATACCATTTTCAATAGTTACCGACACTATCAGACACTTGATATTTTTCCTTCTGTTTCAATTGTTATTTTTTCCTTCTCATTACTAATTTTGTGCATTTGTGCTTTCATTCATGTTTGTCTTCATTAAGTTACCACATAGTTTATCTTTTTAATTTTTTTCAAATAAGTAATATTTGAGATATGAATATATTAAATGGTTCTATCTCTATTTTCTATCTCACTTTCTGTCTTTATTTACTTCTTAATTTTGCTTTTTTTCATGTACCTTTTCTTTTTTAGCATAGTAAACTAAGAACAGAATTTATTTTTAAATTTTAAAATTTTTATTGCGATTTCTTATTTTCCTGTCTCCTACTCCAAGAAATTTCTCTGGCTCCTAAAATTTATTTTATAGCATTTGAATTCTGGGTGATGGACATTAAGGAGGGCACATGATATAATGAGCACTGGGTGTTATATAAGACTAATGACTCACTGAACTCTACCTTTGAAACTAATAATACACTATACGTTAATTGAATTTAAATTTTGAAAAAGAATAAATAAATAATTATTTAGGCTTTTACCTCCTTGATTATTAATTCTAAAGGAAAGTAGCTTAAGGGTAAGGATACAGATAATACCTATGTACCTTTTACCCAGATTCACCTGTTTTCCACATTTTACCCATTTGCTTGCTTGCTTTATCCTCTCTATTTTTTTCTTTCATGTGCCTATATGTATTTATCAACATTTATTATGTTTCATGTTTTCATTCAAATTTATTCCTCCTTGATGAACTTGCAGTTTTATATTCATTTCTGATCAGACTTTATCAGTTCTTTCATTCCTTTCCTTGGCTCAACCAAGTTTGTTTTATTTCTTTCTGTTTTTTTAACATTATATTTTAGATTTTGAATTTCTGATTCAACATGGTTTTTCAAATCCACAAATGTTTGGTTTAAGATATGTAGTATGGGAACTCCTGGGTGGCTCAGTCAGTTAAGCCACGGCCTTCAGTTCAGGTCATGATCCCAGGGTCCTGGGGTCCAGCCTGATTCAGGCTCCCTGCTGTGGGGGAAGCCTGCTTCTCCTTCTGCCTGCCACTCCCTCTGCTTGTGCTCTCTCTCTCTCTAGCAAATAAATAAATAAAATCTTTAAAAAAAAAGATATGTAGTATGCTTTCAAGTGTCCTGTTAGAGTTTTTTTGTCTGCTCCACCGTTTTTTAGTGTTCTTGGCAGAATTCTTGCCAGCCGAATGGTATGGCATCACATTTTAAAAAATGTAATTTTGTCACAGCTTTCAAAGAAGAGGAGTGTTTGATTCCCTGCATCTTAGTGGGCAAGGACTGGCAACCTGTTAAACTATATAAGAATCCTGGTTCAAAAGCACCCACTTCTGTCTCTGTAATCAAGAATGGTTCTTCACTAGATTTTTTTTTTTTTTTTTTAAGGGGGAGTGAAGAAATAAAGGGATGGGTGGTATGTCTTGATTTTTTAAAAATAACTTTTGGGGGCATCTGAGTGGCTCAGATGCTTAAGTGTCTGCCTTCCTCTCTGGTCATGACCTCTAGGTCCTGGTATTGAGCCCCATGTTGGGCTCCCTACTCGGTGGGGAGTCTGCTTCTCCCTCTCCCTCCGCCTCTACCTGCTGCTTCCCCTGCTTGTGCTCTCTCTTTCTCTCTCAAATGAATAAATAAAGTCTTTTAAAAAATCACTTTTGCCTTGAAATATCTTGGATTTTACCACTTTATTCTTTTTCCTTTTAACATGCTGATTCCAAAAAAATCTCTTTCTCTTTCTATTCTCTTCCCCTTCCCTCCACCTTCTCCAGCGCATATTCTTAGCATCCAACATGTTCTTACAGATCTTGTCCCTGTAATCTCCATTTTCAAATATTAAGTGATCTTTCTGATAATGGTTTGAGATTAATTTTAGATTCCACTGGCTGCCCTCTCTCTTCCATGCATTTTTTTCCTGGAATTTCCTTTGCACTTCCCAAAGGATCACAACTGTGAGTTGGTTAGCTTGTTTCTTTGCTTGGCCCATGAGTAATCTGAAATTTGGATTATGTTTAGGTATGATGAGGGTATAGATTTTAAATAATTGCCTTTGTTCTTATTTATTATCATTGTGCTTTAACCGAGAAGTTGAATTTTTGGAACTATAGGCATCATGGCCTCAACTACTGAGAACTGCCAATTTGCTAGCTATTTTAGCTATATGGGGAAAAAATGGGAAGCTGGACTTGGATGTCAGGAATTGTAGAAATAGGTTTAATTTCTCTTCTTTGTTTCATTTTTCTTCTCAAATAGTGTATTGTGAGCAGAAGCTCTTAGAGCTAAGGACATGGATTAATCTCAGACTGACAGCAGATTGGCTGTACTTTGGATTCCCAACAGGGGCTTTGCAGAAGGAGAAGGTGAGGATAAAATAAAAATAAGATATGTTTTAAGTTACAGGGTTTTAGTTTCACAAATATATATGCTTATGTGTGTTTGTGTGTATATACATGTATATCAGTATGCTTATGTATATATGCATTTACAAAATACATATTAAATATAGGGTCTTTATTTTCCCTCATAATTACTTCTCTGAACATTCTCAAAAGAACAAAAGCAGTATTTTTCACAATTCATTTCTTAGATTAAGTATTAAAATAGTCTGTAGAATGAGTGCAAGTACTCTCCTAATGCTTCAAGTCTATAAACAACTACTTTTAGAAGCACATGCCCATTATTCCCACTCATTGTATAAATGAGGTTCCAGAAAAGAAACATATGCTGCATTGAAACTGGGTGCTTTGAGGAGTTTAAGAGAGAACTACTGATTCATGAGGAAGGATTAAGGAGACCTACAAAGGATAATACAGTACACAAAGAGATATTAAGAATAGGAAGACTTTATAGTATGTAGGCAAATAAGAGCTCTATGGGTTAGATTGCCTGACACAGCTATGGTTCTTAGTAGAGAGAAACAGCAAAAGCAAACAAACAAATAAACAAACATGAACTATTTCCATATCAGGAAGAGAAACAGGAAAATAACTAACCCAAGTCCAGTATTCCCCCTTCTTTCCTTGTTCCCCATCTCCTGCTGGTTCCTCTGAGTCAAATCAAATAAGAAACTGGAGGGCAAAGTAGCATGTTGATGTAGTTCATACAATCAATATCCTGAGGGAGAAATAGATCTAGCGGACAAATGGAAGAGATCCAGTATAGCCACAGAAGTTCATATTATCATGAAAGAGCTTACTGTGAATATCATAACAACACCAAACAAAATAAAAGCTCTGGTCAGAAGAAAACTTTGTAATAAAGCAAGCATTATACTTTCCCATGTTGTACCAATGAATATTACCATCAGATTTACTTTACATTTTCATTCTTTTCTCTTCTGAACAACTTCTATCCAATATTCCTTTAAATTTATGACTGAACACAGCATACTCATTTGCAAGCTAATAGGGCTGGTGATAGGCAATATATGTTTAGAATTGGAAAAAGAAACTCTGCAATAACAGTACACTAAAACCAGTTTAAAATTTCCCATTTTACTATGAAAAGAATAACTTCAACAGTGTGAATATATTTGGAATTTGTTTTGCTGGTCATTCAGTACAACAACTCAAGCTCTCTTGGAGAAAATAACTATATACTTTTTAAAAAATCTATTTTCTTAGTTTTACACTAAAAATGAAGATGGAAAGAAGGCATTTTATGGCATAAAGGACTCACATACATTCTATGTGATCTGTATCATATTGTTTCTAATCATTTAGAATAATTTGCAATCTACCAATAATTAAGAGTAGGAAATTTATACTAAGCTTGGAAAATGGGTAACAGAAAAATGGTTGTTATGGCCTAGAACTGTGTTACTGTACTTTTGTAATGTACTATCAGTCCTAATAATCAATGGATCTGCTATAATTATAAACTGCTATAGTTTTATTTGCTACCTTTTCTGTTTATTTATTTTTTGGTTTGGTTTGGTTTCATCTAATATTTACATATGTAAAATTGATTTGGGTGAGGTAAGTGTGGACAATTTGTGCTACAGCAAATATTCCAAATTGATAGAAAGATGTTTGAAAGAGCAAAAGTAACTCTAGCAACTGTGATAAGATGTGCTAATTTGGGATTTCAGAAATTTTTATAAAGACATGATGCCTTCTATGAAGGTAGAATGGAAGGAATTCGTTACAGTGCTTATGGAAAGAAGGAAATATACAGGAGGCACATTAAAAAAGATACTTCTCTGTCCCTAATCTCTACTTTATTGGTAAAACAACAACAACAACAACAAAATCCCTCCATTACTGTGTCTCAGTATCTAACAGGCCAGTAAGAAAGCAATTTTGGTATAAGGCTAGCTGTTCCTCCTCTTACATGCTGCTCTACACTATATTCCACTCAACAAAGCATTTTGTGCCTCTTCTACATCCCTAAATAAATTTTTCATCTGAAGGATAAATATAAAAGTCATGGATTATAATGGAGAAGCAGAGTGTAGGTTATTATTTGTCTAGTGAATCCATTTCAACTGCATCATGTCATGAATAATTGTTACATTATATCAAACAACTGATAAAAGAATTATCCAAGGATAAAAATCTCAGATGTCACTCCATTTAAGTAGTACTTCAAATACCAAATGTTCAAAGACCTTTTTTATTAACAGCATTATACATTCTTTGGTTATTTGTGTGTGTGTGTGTACGTGTGTGTGTGTGTGTGTGTGTGTGTGAAGTGCACTACTCATAAAGATTTATGAACACTTCAATTTTCTTTGGAGATTTTAAGATGCAAAAAAGGGCAATTTACCTTTTTCCCTTTTGTATTTCATTACAGATTTTTACATCCCTATTGACTGAATAGCGATGCATTGTGACATAACAAAAATTCCTACTGTTTTCTTCATGTAATTTGGCTATATAACCAAAGAGTAGGAAATACATTTTTCTTATAAGAATGAGATAGTGAACATTATATTTCTCTCTCTCTCTCTCTCTCTCTCTCACACACACACACACGTAGACTGAGCTAATTCATTTTACCAGTAAGAGGAAAATAAACAATACTTAATTTTTAGCCAAAAGCCAAACCAACTATAGTGACATTATGGATTTTTTTTTTTAAGATTTTATTTATTTATTTGACAGAGATCACAAATAGGCAGAGAGGCAGGCAGAGAGAGAGAGAGAAAGAGGAGGAAGCAGGCTCTCCAATGAGCAGAGAGCCCGATGCAGGGCTCTATCCCAGGACCCTGAGATCATGACCTAAGCCAAAGGCAGCAGCTTAACCTACTGAGCCACCCAGGTGTCCCAAAATGGAAGGATTCTTAAATTTCAAGGTCTAAATGATTAATAATTATTTACTGATTACTTCAGTAAACAATGGTGATCAAGATAGATTAAAGAACTGTAAAAAAATAAAATAAAATAAAAATATAATGATTATTTTTGTGATCCTGGAATGTGAAATTAATTCCTGCACTGTATTGAATAGTGTCCTACAAAAATTCATGTTTATCCATGACCCATGAAGGTGACCTTATTTGGAAACAGTGCCTTTGCAGATGTAATCAACTTAAGATGAGGCTTAGGATGGGCCCTAAATTCAGCATTGTTGGTGTCCTTGTGTGAAGAAGGAAATTTACACACAATTACATACACATACAGGAAGAAGGTCATGTGGAGATGGAGGCAGAGACTGGAGTGATGCCAAGGAATCTACAAGCCAAAGAATCCCAAGGACTGCTAGCAATCATAAGAAACTAAAAGAGAAGCATGGAAATGGATTCTCTCAGATCCTCTAGAAGGAACTGATTTGTTAATACCTTGTTTTAGACTCCTAGTCTCCATAATTATGACAGAATGCATTTCTGTTATTTTAAGCCACCTGCTTCATGGTAATATGTTATAGCAGCTACAGAAAACTGAAACACTTTCTAAATAAAGAAAAGGAAAAATATACACAAAAAGATTATGACTCATAAAAAAAATTAAGCATTTGCATATAAAAAGACAAAGAGACTAAAGAAAATATTTTAACCATTTAGTTCAGATACAGAGTTAACATCCTTATGATATAAAGAGTACATAAAATTAAATAAGAATAAGCAAAAACCCACTAGAAATTTGTGCTAAGAATATAAATACACAATTCACCCAAGAAGAAACAAAATGTCTAATACACATAAGAAAAAATGTGTCCCATCTAATAATTAAATTGAATGAGAAACAATTTTTACCAACATATTTTCAAATAGTAACAACAAAAATGTTCATGGCTTGATTCTAAATACTTTACATATTATTAACTCATTTAATACAAGCCTACATGGTCACATAGTTATTATAAAGCGTTATTGTAATTTCATATTTAAATGAGAAAACTGGGGCACAAAACTTGGCAAGGATGTAGCAAGTGGCCATTTTCATGTACTACCAATGGCTGGAGGGTAATTCAGCAAAATGTTTCAAGAGTTTTGTGAAAATAATCATAACTTTTGATGCAGGAATTCCACTTTTATGAATTAATTCTGAAAAAATAAAGTGAAAAAAAGAAAAAACTAAATAAGTTCAAATATAGCTACACAAAAATAAAAGAGAAAACTAACAAAATCAAGTAGTAATGACAAGGCAACAATAATTTTGTGAACATACACTCCCCCAAATTGGTAAAAATACTGGCTGGTGTTTAAGGCGAAAAAAACCTTACATCTATATGATAACACAACACACAGGTATTACACACACAAAGGAAAATATCTAATAAGTTAGGCTCTGAACTTATTTTTAGAAATATCTAAATCAAGGGTTAAAAAGTGTCAACCTACCAGTCTAGTATGCCCCACTGGAGTGTTTTGTTTGGCAAGCATAAACTTGAAAATATTTGGAAATTTAAATAAATTAGACTGGGTGTGTACTCTGAAGTTATTCATAGGCTCTAACACAATATTTTTGTTACAATCTACCCAATTCAAACATTTGTGGCATTAAGTGTCTGAAGATAGCTGAGATAATAATTTCTAATGAAAATATATTACACTAAAAATAAAATTATTTAAATTAAATAAGGACTTCACTGATTAGTAATGCAACAGATTAGTGAGCTGAATATGAGATAAATATATTATTTTATTTACTTTAAAAGAAATATTAATATATGAGTAACTGAAGAGCCAAGGGAAGTTAGAAAAGTTTTCATAAATTCTGAGTTCACATTTTTCTTTTGAAAATAAATAACACTAATAGATCATGAAAAGAAACAGAAATTGGGGCACCTGGATGGCTCAGTTGGTTAAGCAACAGCCTTCCACTTGGGTCATGATCCTGTAGTCCCAGGGATTGAGTCCCGCATTGGGCTCCCTGCTCAGTGGGGAGTCAGCTTCTCTCTCTGACCCTCCCCTCTCATTCTCTCTCTCAAATAAATAAACACATAAAATCTTAAAAAAAAAAAAAAAAAGAAACAGAAAATGAATAAATGAGACTTATGAAAAAAACAAACAACCCCACCATTAAATTCTATTATGAATGTATCACCCTTCAAAGGTAGAACAAGTAATGGGATTCGATGAATCTAGCTTTGGGAATGACACCTAGCCTTCAAGCAAAGTTTCCGTACCAGTTCCATTTTAATCCTAATCACTGCAGTAGCTAAATGTCAATGACATCTGACAGCTATTCTAGAATTGATATGATGTGATTTGGCTGCCTCTCTTCACCAGCTCCTTGCAAACAGGCGTTTAAGTCATGAAAACCATATCAAAATTGCCATGCCAATATCACTAAGACATCATACATTTCCTTCTCATCAACCAAATAATAATATGTATTTAAATTAAGTCAATCATAATCGAATGATTTGCATGGCTTTAATAAATAAGGGGAAAAAACAACCATACCATACCCTAGGGAAATGAAGATAAAATCAAGAATATAATTTTAATTATATTCAGGGATTTTGACTTATCTCTCTCTTGCAGACTTTACCCCCCAGTACTAACTCAGATTATCTAAACATAGGTCAAATTGTGACTGTTGTTAAAGATATTGTCCGATTAGATGTTGAATGCTGGAGTTCAAGAGTCTGCCAAAAATTCATGATATTTATCAGTATTTTATTAACCACTCTTATTGAACAATAAAATTAGGAAAATATTATATATTGGTCAAGAAACTTAAAAAGAGGTTTTATAAAATAGAATTTCTTGGTGATGGTGGAAGATTGGTACATGATTCTGCAATGATGTCAAGAAATAAGAGTACTACCAAATATAGTACACACATTTTCTTTGTTAATTTTCTACATTACCTGTGGGGTCACTTGACATTTACTTGATCTATTTCCAGAGTACATACAACTAGAGATTTTTTTTCCCTCCTCTTCCCTAAAGAGCATAACTGCACAAAAAAAGGCATCTACCTGCAGTTTAGTGTCATCATGTTACTAGCAGAAGAAAAAATTCATCTGCTATGTGGTCTAATACTATGAATGTAAAACTGAGCTTATGCATGCAGAGGGAGGATTTGAAACTCAGTGATCGCCTAGCTCATCTCTGAGTAGCTATCACGTTTATTTAGGAAAGAATTAAGAATTAGGTTAGGTGGAAAGTATTCTTTCTTGCATCAGTGGCAGTGAGAAATAACAGAAAGTTGCAGGTATACTATCTTCAATCAAATGCCAGAATGCTGAATCTAATATGAGTACGTTTGCCCTAAGAGACACTGTTCAAATGATGCATTCACCTGCTTCAACTCACACTACCACATACACCTTCAAAATTTCTCCCAGGCTATATACCACTATTAATATTGTACCTTCCCATCGGTTTCTATCCCACACCCCACCAGATAACCTATAATCATAAATTAATGATCTAATAGAATTTCCTAAAACCAGTCCTATAACCCGAATCTGCTGAGGTTCTAGAGGTTAGGTAAAATCTAGAAAGCCTAAAGTTCCAAGTATTATGAACATGCAAAAAGTTCTGGTAACAGCTCTACTTTATTTTATTGACTGAGACATGACAGATGGAAACCAAATATTTTTTAAAAGGCAAACACATATACATACACACATACAAACACATTTTCTATAAAAATGGAAAAAGAAAACCAATTTTCACCTCAACGTAATTCACACACACACACACAAATCCCAGAAAAGAAAAGAAAAGAAAAGAAAAGAAAAGAAAAGAAAAGAAAAGAAATCCCAAACAACCAAGGAAAACAGTGAAATTCAGGCTGGTATTGGTTGCTTTTGTCCTCTAGAATGTTAGCAAGCTATTCTATGTGATTTATAATCCAGTGTTGGAAACTGGTAAGGAATTATAAGACTTTAGTGTTGTTGATTTTTTTAAAAGATTTTATTTATTTATTTGACAGACAGAGATTATAAGTAGAGAGGCAGGCAGAGAGGAAGGGAAGCAGGCTCCCTGCTGAGCAGAGAGCCCTATGAGGGGCTCGGCGGGGCTCAATCCCAGGAACCTAAGATCATGACCTGAGCCAAAGGCAGAGGCTTAACCCATTGAGCCACCCAGGCACCCCTATAAGACTTTAGATAATGGGTTAACATAAACTTAGATATTTCAAAGAACAAAGATTTGTACATATAATACAAAATTAAAATTTAATATTCTAATAGAATTACACAATAGATTTAGATGGTATTATGATGCTTAATAAGAGAACTGTGTGTGTCCCAACACTGATAATTATTTTCCTACACAACCTGGACCACGAATTACCATTAGAGGCCTACATTTTCAGAAAGTCACAAAAAAATTAACTCAGAAATATACTGTTGCAGAAACTGCAAGTAGAGATGGAGCTTTCCTATTTGTGCTGAAACTTGGTTTACATTAATATTAGAGGAACAAATATTTAAAAAACCAACTTTGGATTATCTTTAGAAACATTTGACTCTGATCGAAGTCCTTTCCTTCATTATGTTTTCCTACACTCACACAGAATTATACCAAATAAATTCCTACCAGATCTACTAAAATTAAATTCAACCTGATTTATTCTTTTATGATCTGAAGGTATATATATCTAGAGGCGGATGGATCCCAATTGCTTGTGATTAAATTGGCTTCACGAAGAAAACACTAGCATTTCCTTCTTTAAGACAAAAAGCTGAGTAACTTGGACCATATGCATGCCATTTATTCAACACAAACATTTATTAAAAAAACCCTGTTTGCCAACACTGTAAGAGTTCTCAAACAAATGAAGATTAAAATGACAGTCTTCCCTCAAATTATCCAGATGAATGGATATAGAAACACAAGAAACACTAATTACAATATAACAAACCCCTTAATATATACAAGGATGAGGAAATTTATATTGCTTAGTCTGGCCGTTTTCCTCAACAGAAATGTAACTGGCACTGTCAGTGGGATGATTCTGCCTTGAATTCTTTAAACTGCTGTTCCTCAGTGTGGAATTTAGTACTGTGGCAGCATTCTTCAGTCATCACAACATTTATCTTAACAACTGAAAAAGCCCCATCCCATATTTCCAAATGCCTCCTGATACAGTGGGACCGCCCTCTTTGAGAATAATGTTACTAGACTGTGTCTACTTTTAGTAGTAGTTAAATGAAAGGAAAAGATCTGGGAACGCACTTTAAATCTATCTAGATTTTCATGTATTCCTGTGAGGCTACATTCTTTATGGGCATCTTATTTAAAAGGCAAAGAGTATTAAGACAGCTATAATTCACTTTGAAATACTTCAGCATAGGCAACATGGTATTACCTATATATTAATGATTTACATTTAAATTAAATTCTAGGAATAGTCATTTGCATCAATCAGAAATTCACACAAAAAATACTGCAGGCTATCATTCTCAGAATGTCTTTGTTACAGAGGGAGATACAAGAAGAGCTTCAGGTACCTTTAGTTCCTAATAACACATGAGGTTTTGCTGAATAACAAAGTGCCCTGAAGAAGTGGTCATCACAGCGCAACATGGATGGGATGAAATATTTTAGAGACACTTCCAATCCTTGCAGGATAGAGATGATCTCTATAACAAACTGACCTTTGCTAACCAGGTCATGCCTAACACCAACACTGGAAAACTTTGAAGCAGACAAAGATTTAGCTATTCCACCACCACTTCCTAACTATGCGATAATGAAAGCATGCCTCAAAGCAAATTCTGTCACACATGTGAACATTCATTAAACAATCACTCATCAGCAGCAAGCAGGCACAAACAGTTTATAGTACCTATTCTGTCAGGCATATTACTTTTCAGTTCTCTAACCTTTTATGTTCTCTGATCAACTCTTTGCATGAAATATTCCCTAGAGTTATATATGACAACATTCCAGAGGTAGAGTTCTATTATGCTTTATAGGAGATAGGAAGCCAGACATTCTTCTAACCTAATAGTGACACGGGCACATTTAGGAATCAAACTTTGGGTACCAGAGCCTATAGGATTTTTACAACCTGGTTATATGAGGTTGGGGAATACCAGTGCACATATATTGAATATCTCTAATTATCTGTTCCAGCTTACAATGCTAGTCCACCATTCAAAATGATTGTTAACAGGCCACTATTTCCAACAATGAAAATCAATTTCTGGCATTGACTCTTTTAATTTAAAGGCTACAGAAGGTTGATACAGTTAGCAGAAGCTCCTGAAATTCCCTATTATGAAACATAATACTAGCTGATCACTCATGGAATATGGCTTGTGGCTTGGGAAAACTGACAAGAAATCAATGGAAACTAAATATTATATACATGATATAATACTATGTTGAATTATTTTAAGGAAATTTTTGAGATCATAGACACACTCTAGAATTAATCTTTAATATTTCTGTACCTCATTATACAGTTGGATGATTTAGTTGTCTGATATGAAATTTTAAAAATGCTGATTTTATTTATTTTTTAAAGATTTTATTTATCTGATAGAGACACAGTGAGAGAGGGAACACAAGCAGGGGGAGTGGGAGAGAGAGAAGTCGGCCTCCCACTGAGCAGAGCGCCTGATGCTAGGCTTGATACCAGGACCCTGGGATTACAACCTGAGCAGAAGGCAGATGCTTAATGACTAAACTACTCGGGCGCCCTCAAACATGCTTATTTTACAATAGTTTTCATGTAAGTCTTCAATGAACCTTTCATGAATTTTAATTCAACACCTTAAACAATAGAAATTTAAAAGCCCACCAAAGTTATTAAATATTTTGTATGAATTTTTTTGTGTGCTCACTAATAAATATTTCTGTGCATGGTAGAATGTGACCTAGGTCTTGGTAACTTCAAAGTAAGGCTGTAGAGAAATAACCATTACTCATCTATCTACCTCTAATGATTGGCACAAACTTTAACTAAAAGAACTTAGATACAGATACTAAATTTCTTCTTGTTGTAAAGTTTCTCTGATTTCCATATTAAATTTTTTTTTCTTTTTCCTTTCTTTCTTTCTTTTTTTTTTTTTTTTTTGTTTGTTTCATTTTACCTCCCTGGGTTCTTGGTTTCCACCTCCCTACTCCCATACTCGGTTCTTTTGTCTCCTTGGAAATATTATTCTATCAGCCTATCTCTATCAAATCTATCTCCTCTGATTCTTTCTCCTGATCCTATAACCAAGATCTAATCTTACTCTTTCATATCCACTTTCTACATCCTGTGCCTATAAAAAATAATGTAAATCCTGTATCTATAAAAAAGTATATAATCCTTTAATTCATTTCCAAACTTTGAAAGAGAATTTTCCAGCAATTCATCTCAGTCCTGGCCTTCCCTCAATCCTTCCAATGTGTCTGAAATAAACAATTCTACTAAAATTTCTCCCCCAGGTCTCCTAATTATTAGACCTGCTCTATGACTTCATGCAAAATGTCACTTCATCGTCCTATTCTGTTTTCCACCATCTTCTTGAGGGGCTCATCTTTTCCTGTCTTCCCTTATACAATCTTTCTAATCTCTTCTACAATTTGGATTAGCATTTTTCAGTTTTATTCCTCAATTGTTCTTTTTTCCATATCTTAAATTTTAGCATTCCCAGTGCTTTTAAACTCATCCCTATTCTCTGTATTTTATCTTCTGTTTTCTCACAAATAACATGTCAATTAACATGGTTCCAACTATCAACATTATGATGACTTTTTTTAAAAATTTTTTCTTAGATATTTGATTTATTTGAGAGAGAGAGAGAGCACGAGTGGGGCAGGGAGGGGCAGAGGGAGAGGGAGAAGCAGGTTCCCCACTGAGCAGGGAGCCTGACTCAATCCCATGACTCTGGAATGATGACCTGAGCCGAAGAAAGATGCTTAACTAACTGAGCTTACCCAGGCATCTTATGATGACTTTTAAAGTTATATCTCTTGCGTAGCTTCTTTTAAACTCCAGAACTGCACTGTCTCCCCTACTATACTTTTAAGATTCAAAAAAGTCAAACATAATATATTATTTCTTAACCATATGTATTTTAAATGCCAAGCTAGCTCAACAGTTGCCAAGAAGATAATCTCCAAACTATAGGGAAAATCAAAGTATCACTGTAAATGTAACAGATAGATAAAACTATGTTTCCAGGACTCTAAATTATTGGAAGTGATAACTGCATAAAATACTTAGGAGTTGAGCAAAACTGCTGTTAAAGATGCATTTTCAGTAGTAACTGATATTTGTTAAGTACCTCCTGAGGTAGATGGATCTAGCTAACTACAAAACTCATTTAACTCACTAGGACGTGCAAGCTAAGGCAGAACCACAAGGAATCTTCAAACCTCTTCACTCTGTCTCAAGGTATCAATTAAGGTCTTCTCTATGTGTAAAAAAATATACATATATTTAATGAAAGGATATCAAATTAAATGTTAGGGTTCTAAGACCTTCCTCTGTTCTTTCTGTCACAAACCTTTTCTTCTCTAATTTTCGTTAGAGAATGTCATCACCAGCCATCAAATCAACCAATATAGAAAACTGATTTATCTTCAGCTTTCACTTTCATCATTCCATACTTGTTGTTCACCAAGTTTTATTAATTGTACTTCTCAAAAAATAGCAATTCCTCTCCACTTTAATGGGCAATTCCTTAATACAGATTCTCACCCCATTGTAATAGCTTCCTTAATGTACTATTCTTCTTACAAACCACCCCCCAGGGGCCACTTGTCATATTTTCAAAAATGTTATCTTACTAAAGAAAAAATAAACATTGTAGAACACCCCGACTTAAAATCTACCAATGATTAAAAATTATCTAGAGAATTAAGTTTAAATGTTTTAGGTGTTCTCTGTAACTTCTAACCCTTTTATACAAATAATATCCAGGTATTATGTCCAATCATAAGAAGGCCTTTCTACATGGATTAATATTTTTCCCGCATTGGGAAATAATCTCACTCTCCTCCAAAATTTTTGAAATTTATATTTACCTTTCTCATGCTTTTCACTTTCAATCCTGTATAATAACAATTTACATGCATTTCCTATGTACCTAAGTCAAAATGGTGAATAGCCTCAAGTACGGTGTTTTAATCCTCTTAATGATCTCAGTAATTTGTTGAATAAATCAATGTTTAATTCTTCATTTGGGATGTATACAATAGACTTAAAAACATTAGCCTAAGAGCAAAATGATATATATATACTATATAAGTAGATATATCTATTTATATATACATACCTAGATATATATAAGTATGTATATATAAGTAGATATATCTAGATATATCTAAGATATATATATATATAAGTATATATATATAAGTGTGTATATACATATAAGTAGAAAATTGTAGATACAGAAACCAATTGGGAGGCTACTAAAACACTTCTGGTAAAAGGTCATGAACAAATATATAAAAAAAAGAATGAATCTCATTTCATCATCCATATTTTACTGTTCAGTTGCTTAAAAAGAAATATCTTTATCATATTGATTCATAAATTTAAAGAACCGATATTATTATGCTTAGAATGTTGACTCAAGTAAATTACACAGATACTGCTTGTCATTCTAAGATAGGTTTAGTGCTCGCTTCGGCAGCACATATACTAAGATAGGTTTAAGTTCTCAGGAAATACCATATTTTCTGATATTCTATATCTTGGCAACCAAATGAGGACTGTAGTGGGAAATTATCATCCCTGTCTCAAACTCTATAACTCTGTGAAGCCTGGCTCATCTTTTTTTCATTGCACAGCAGGTAAGAAAACTGGAAGGCT
This sequence comes from Mustela lutreola, assembly GCF_030435805.1. Classification (NCBI taxonomy): domain Eukaryota; kingdom Metazoa; phylum Chordata; class Mammalia; order Carnivora; family Mustelidae; genus Mustela; species Mustela lutreola. Next base: position 127,828,257 of record NC_081294.1, on the reverse strand, counting down.
GGGTTTATAACTGTTATATCATAACCATTAAGAGGAAATAAGGCAAACTGTTCATCAAAGGAATGACAGACAACAACAAAAAGGAAATTACTTGGTTTCAAACTATCCAAAACTGATAACACCAGTAGCAAAGTCATTTTCCAGTAGTCTCCTCTTAAAATTTCACTTTAATAATAATAAGTAGGAAGGCAAGCAAGTAAGTTCATGAGCATGATATTCCTGAGTTGTACATATTACATAATACACACTTTTCATATGGATGATATGTGCATTAAATACTTCTTTTGTAATACTGATTAGATTAGATATAACATATTTAAAATTACACAAAAGTACAGATGCAAACTAAAGCTGCATGAGTTCCCAAAGAAACAGTAAACTTGAATCATAATCTGCATGGAAATACTTCCTCCAATACATACATTTCTAAACTAAGCCAAATTTAAAATCCCTCAAGTATCTACTTTTAAATTATACTATATTATTGTAAGTAGCTAGTTATGAGGTACATGTCAATTACCTATACGCAAATTATAATTCTACTACTTTACTGGAACCAGGTAAAATGCAGAACTATGACAAGAACAAAGTGATTTCTTTTTCTTTCCCTATTCCTTCCACAAGAAACTCAGATGTTCTGGTATCGAAGACAATGCCAGACTTCCATTAAATGCTAAATTAGTGCTGTATCATTATCATATATGCCATTTCAGGATCTTTCTTTTCCTTTCTTGCATGATCCTCATGTTCATTGCTTTAAATATGTTTCAATTGCCCACTGCCAAGATATAGTCTGCTCTTTGAACCATTTCCTCATTTTTTTCTATCAAATTGTACCTGCTTACATTTTGCTCCTTTACATCAGACTGGGAATCTTTTTAATAGATATAGAAACTTAATAATGACTTCTCAAAGGTATTAGGTCCTAAGCCCTAGAACCTGTAAATTTTACTCTATAAAGAAAAGTGTGGTTCCAGATGCAATTAAATTAAACATCCTGACATGAGGAGGTTATCCTAGATTACCTGTGTGGGCCTTAAAGACCATGGCAAGGGTCCTCTTAGGAGAGAAGCAATTCATTCAACACCACACACTGAAGTGGGCAGAACTGAGTGAGATTCAGCCACAAACAAAGGAACACTGTCAGCCATCAGAAACTAGAATTGGCAAGGAATGGATGCTCTCTCATAGAGCCTCCAAAGAAAGCAGAGCCCTGCCAAGATCTCCATTTCAGACTTCTGGCCTCCAGAACTACAGGAGAATAAATTCTTGCTGTTTTATACCATCAGGTAGAAGTAATTTGTTACAGCAGCCACAGGAAACTAATATAATAATCTAACGAATAAATCTCTGCTAAACCACTCATGACAAACCATGGCTTAATATCACATCCTTGAAAGAAATGTTATCAATTGGCAGAGAATCCTAGAAAACAATCTAACTTAAAGGGAAAAAATTTCATAGTTTTGTGAGTTTGGCCATGTTAACTCACCAGTGTGGGAGTGTTTCTGAGTAGGAAGCCCTTTTCCATTCAAAACAAGCAGGTATCACTTAAACTTCTTTATAGAATCAAGCCTAGAGACAGTCTTAATTATAGAAAAGCTAACTTCATACCTTAGAAGTAATTCTGCCATTTCAAACAGTTTATTTTTTTCCCTGTTACTTCTTCCATCATATTCAAAACAGCTTAGAAAACTAACTTAAACCATGACAATTGGAAAAAAGATCCTAAAGAGTTTTAAGGCACTATATCAACTACCACACCATTTAAACATTCACACCAGCTAAATCCTACTAAGTGTTAAAGTAGAAAATGCTTTCTTCAATTAGAAGGGTAATCTATCTTGCACAATTAAATCAAGTTTATTATAACTATCTGAAAGTTGCAAGTCAAGATTTATTTTTAAAATGAGTTCCAAAAGAGAAAAAGTAAAAAGATAAAAAATATACGTTGAGGCTATTTGCTTTCAGAAAGCATAGTTTCTTTGAAATAGGAGTAATACTCTCCATGCACTTATTTTTAAATAATACAGAAACTTCTATTTAACCCTTCTTTCTCTCCCTACTATTGTTCTTCTCTTAACTATAATGTATATGCCTTGAACATTTACCCTTTAATCCATAATTTCATGGAACTTGTGCTTTCTGAGAAACTTTAATTTTTTTACCTATTCATTTTCAGAAAGACAATAGACCAGAGAGGAACATTCATTTTAAATTTGCTATTATCAGATTAATAATTGAGCAAGGAAAGAAAATTAGAAATGTTCCAAATCATAATTTTGGTTGCTATTTTATTAACACTTTTTGAAGTATAATATTCACTCAGAGAAAGGCACAAAAGAATATAGTTCAATTTACTACCACCTAAATCAATCAATGAAATTTTATCTGTACCTCAGAAGCTCTCTTTTGTATCCTTCCTGTTTCCTTCCTTCCCTATACAAGTAGGCACTCACTCTCCTGACTTTTAATACCATAGGGCAGTTTCACCTGTTTTGCCCTTTATATAAATGAGACCAACACAGCGTGTACCACTTCATGTTGTTCTTTTGACTCTGCTATATAGGTTTGCTAATTCATACTGTTGTAGCTGATACAGTTAGCTTACTTTGAGTGTTACATAATATTTCACTGAATGAATTTACCACAGTTTATATATCCATTCTACTTTTGATGGCGCTTTATGATTTTTCCCATTTTGTAGCATTACGCCATGAACTTTCTTGTGCATGTCTTCTAGTATAGTGACCAAAATTTTGTTAAGTATGTCCCTTTGTAACTCGGAATGGAAATGCTGGGTCATAGGGTATGTATATCTATTTTAGTAGGTAGTAACAACTATGCCAAAGCAGTTCTAACAGTTTATACTCCCACCAACAGTACATGTTTACATTACTCTAGGTCAGTTTTTAGTTTTTTGTTTTTTTTTTTAATTTTTTATTTTTTATAAACATATATTTTTATCCCCAGGGGTACAGGTCTGTGAATCACCAGGTTTACACACTTCACAGCACTCACCAAATCACATACCCTCCCCAATGTCCATAATCCCACCCCCTTCTCCCAAACCCCCTCCCCCCGGCAACCCTCAGTTTGTTTTGTGAGATTAAGAGTCACTTATGGTTTGTCTCCCTCCCAATCCCATCTTGTTTCATTGATTCTTCTTCTACCCACTTAAGCCGCCATGTTGCATCACCACTTCCTCATATCAGGGAGATCATATGATAGTTGTCTTTCTCTGCTTGACTTATTTCACTAAGCATGATACGCTCTAGTTCCATCCATGTTGTTGCAAATGGCAAGATTTCATTTCTTTTGATGGCTGCATAGTATTCCATTGTGTATATATACCACATCTTCTTGATCCATTCATCTGTTGATGGACATCTAGGTTCTTTCCATAGTTTGGCTATTGTGGACATTGCTGCTATAAACATTCGGGTGCATGTGCCCCTTTGGATCACTACATTTGTATCTTTAGGGTAAATACCCAATAGTGCAATTACTGGGTCATAGGGCAGTTCTATTTTCAACATTTTGAGGAACCTCCATGCTGTTTTCCAGAGTGGCTGCACCAGCTTGCATTCCCACCAACAGAGTAGGAGGGTTCCCCTTTCTCCGCATCCTCGCCAGCATCTGTCATTTCCTGACTTGTTGATTTTAGCCATTCTGACTGGTGTGAGGTGATATCTCATTGTGGTTTTGATTTGTATTTCCCTGATGCCGAGTGATATGGAGCACTTTTTCATGTGTCTGTTTGCCATCTGGATGTCTTCTTTGCAGAAATGTCTGTTCATGTCCTCTGCCCATTTCTTGATTGGATTATTTGTTCTTTGGGTGTTGAGTTTGCTAAGTTCTTTATAGATTCTGGACACTAGTCCTTTATCTGATATGTCGTTTGCAAATATCTTCTCCCATTCTGTCAGTTGTCTTTTGATTTTGTTAACTGTTTCCTTTGCTGTGCAAAAGCTTTTGATCTTGATGAAATCCCAGTAGTTCATTTTTTCCCTTGCTTCCCTTGCCTTTTGCGTTGTTCCTAGGAAGATGTTGCTGCGGCAGAGGTCGAAGAGGTTGCTGCCCGTGTTCTCCTCAAGGATTTTGATGGATTCCTTTCGTACATTAAGGTCCTTCATCCATTTTGAGTCTATTTTTGTGTGTGGTGTAAGGAAATGGTCCAATTTCATTTTTCTGCATGTGGCTGTCCAATTTTCCCAGCACCATTTATTGAAAAGGCTGTCTTTTTTCCATTGGACATTCTTTCCTGCTTTGTCGAAGATTAGTTGACCATAGATTTGAGGGTCTATTTCTGGGCTCTCTATTCTGTTCCATTGATCTATGTGTCTGTTTTTGTGCCAGTACCATGCTGTCTTGATGATGACAGCTTTGTAATAGAGCCTGAAGTCCGGAATTGTGATGCCACCAACTTTGGCTTTCTTTTTCAATATCCCTTTGGCTATTTGAGGTCTTTTCTGGTTCCATATAAATTTTAGCATTATTTGTTCCATTTCTTTGAAAAAGATGGATGGTACTTTGATAGGAATTGCATTAAATGTGTAGATTGCTTTAGGTAGCATAGACATTTTCACAATATTTATTCTTCCAATCCAGGAGCATGGAACATTTTTCCATTTCTTTGTGTCTTCCTCAATTTCTTTCATGAGTACTTTATAGTTTTCTGAGTAAAGATTCTGTGTCTCTTTGGTTAGGTTTATTCCTAGGTATCTTATGGTTTTGGATGCAATTGTAAATGGGATTGATTCCTTAATATCTCTTTCTTTTGTCTTGCTGTTGGTGACAAGAAAGGTCTCAGGTACACAACCTAACCCTACACCTAAAGGAGCTGGAGAAAGAACAAGAAAGAAACCCTAAGCCCAGCAGGAGAAGAGAAATCATAAAGATCAGAGCAGAAATCAATGAAATAGAAACCAAAAAAACAATAGAACAAATCAACGAAACTAGGAGCTGGTTCTTTGAAAGAATTAATAAAATTGATAAACCCCTGGCCTGACTTATCAAAAAGAAAAGAGAAAGGACCCAAATAAATAAAATCATGAATGAAAGAGGAGAGATCACAACTAACACCAAAGAAATACAAACTATTATAAGAACATACTATGAGCAACTCTACGGCAATAAATTTGACAATCTGGAAGAAATGGATGCATTCCTAGAAACATATAAACGACCACAACTGAACCAGGAAGAAACAGAAAGCCTGAACAGACCCATAACCAGTAAGGAGATTGAAACAGTCATTAAAAATCTCCAAACAAACAAAAGCCCAGAGCCAGACGGCTTCCCGGGGGAATTCTACCAAACATTTAAAGAAGAACTAATTCCTATTCTCCTGAAACTGTTCCAAAAAATAGAAATGGAAGGAAAACTTCCAAACTCATTTTATGAGGCCAGCATCACCTTGATCCCAAAACCAGACAAGGATCCCACCAAAAAAGAGAGCTATAGACCGATATCCTTGATGAACACAGATGCGAAAATACTCAACAAAATACTAGCCAATAGGATTCAACAGTACATTAAAAAGATTATTCACCACGACCAAGTGGGATTTATTCCAGGGCTGCAAGGTTGGTTCAACATCCGCAAATCAGTCAATGTGATACAACACATCAATAAAAGAAAGAACAAGAACCATATGATACTCTCAATAGATGCTGAAAAAGCATTTGACAAAGTACAACATCCCTTCCTGATCAAAACTCTTCAAAGTGTAGGGATAGAGGGCACATACCTCAATATCATCAAAGCCATCTATGAAAAACCCACCACAAATATCATTCTCAATGGAGAAAAACTGAAAGCTTTTCCGCTAAGGTCAGGAACACGGCAGGGATGTCCATTATCACCACTGCTATTCAACATCGTACTAGAGGTCCTAGCCTCAGCAATCAGACAACAAAAGGAAATTAAAGGCATCCAAATCAGCAAATAAGAAGTCAAATTATCACTCTTCGCAGATGATATGATACTATATGTGGAAAACCCAAAAGACTCCACTCCAAAACTGCTAGAACTTATACAGGAATTCAGTAAAGTGTCAGGATATAAAATCAATGCACAGAAATCAGTTGCATTTCTCTACACCAACAGTTTTTAGTTTTTGAACTTCATCTATCATGACCAACACTATCCCCTCATATTTTTAATTTTCATTCTGATGAAAGAAGGTGAGACGTTTCTCATATATTTATTAGCCAGCTACTTGGGTATCTCTGTGATGGTCTTGCTCAAATTAAAAGACATTAATTCTCTTCAGTTATCTCTGTTTGCCTATGGTAGAAATTCTTTATATATTCTTGGTATGAACTCTCTCTTGGTGATATGTATTGCAAATAACCAATCACTGTCACTGTTTGTTTTTATTAGTTGCTATATGGGTATCCCATTGCCAAAATGCACTTGATTGAGTAAACTAAAGTTTCACCCACTGTTCTACAGTGATACCTTGTCAAAATATCAAGCATGAGTTATATTCTGGGCCCTTAATTGTGGTCCATTCTTCTATTGGCCAATATTAATTTATCCTAATCACTGTAGCTTTATAATAAATCAAGAAATCTGTTAGTATATGTCCACTAATTTTTTTTTTTTTCTAAAGGAGTGTTTTTATATTCTTAGTCCTTTGTATTTCCTTTAACTTAGATTCAGCATGCCAGTTTCTATACAGATGCACATTGCTGGGAGTTTTATTGGATTGAGTATAATGTGTAGGCCAATTCAAGGAAAACTGACCATGTAACCCACAGTCATATCAGATCCCTTCCTTTACTGGGACCTTCTGTACAGAAGTTTTGCATACCTTTTGCATTTTTTCATAATTACATATGGACTGACATAGTATTTCTTAGGCTTGAATAAAGGACAGACCCTGTTAAATGGAAAGAAAAAAATCTGACTGCCTGCATTGACTTAATTTATTTTGAAAAATAAATTTAATTTTTATGTCAATGTTATATAACATTCAGACATAAAATTAGATATAAACCACTTATGATTACAACTCTCTTGTAACAACTGTAAGTACTACAATGAATTTATAAACAAAACTACTAAATTAATAAAATTCAAGTCAGGATAAAAAGAAATATTTCTATACTTTCTATATTACTTTATATATAAACACTACTGCAAATGATAAAAATTTTTAATGTATTTTCTGATTATTCTGTCAATTACAGATATAAAACAAGTTTTATAACAATATGAAAGAGCATAGATAAATTCACATTATCTAGTAAATTATAGATTCTTTTGAACTTTCAAAATACACAATGACATTTACTATAAATAATAACAGTTTTTTGTTCATTTGTTAACAATTACACTATTTTTTCCTTTTGATACCACCTAGACTCGCTAGTAAAATATTTAGTAAAAGTGGTAGCAATGGGAATTCTCTTTTCTCATTTAGAAAATGAGAAGGAGTGCTTTCAACATTCTACAAATAAGCATAATATTCAGCACCAATTTGTTTAACTAAGGGTGGGTTGTTGTAGTTAACTTTTTATCAAACTAACTTCTATTTTTAGTTTGATAAATGTCTATAAATAATAGATATTCATTTTATCAAATGCTTTTTTCTGAAATTAATGGGATGAATTAATTAGTTTTTCCATTTCCTGCTAATGTGGTTAAACACATTGATTTTCAAATGTTAAATTAACAATGTATTCATGACAGAAGACAAATTATGACATTACAGTGTCCTTTTCATAAGTTGTTACATTTGATGAGTTAAAATATTGTTTAGGATTTTGCACCTGTGTTTCTTAGTGAAACTGGTCTGTAATTTTACTGAATTATAATGTCCTCATCAAGCTAGTTTCAAAGTCATACTGAGCTCATAAAATTAGTTACCAGTTTTCCTACATTTTCTATTCTGTGGAAGATTTTGAGTAGTATTTTCTTCATTTGTTTCTTAAATGCTTTGTAAAATATACTTCTAAAGGTATTTTGGTCTCAAATTTTCTTTCTGTGAATAGTTAAGTCTTTGATAATTACAGACCACTCAGATTGTGTCTTTGCTTATGTTAAGTTTTGGTAGTTTAAGGAACTTGTTCTCTTCATCTGACTCTTAAAATTAAACATAATTCCTTCACAAAAAGATGAATTGACACTTCTTGACACTTTTCTCATCTAATATATCTAATTTTTGTAGTTTTGAAAAGAAATGTTTATTCATTTTTAACATTTCTGTTAAGTTTGAACTCATGTTTATATCATTTATTTATGCTTAGTTTTATGCTACTGGCCATGATTATATCCGTATTCTTTTTAAAAGTGTAACAGCTTTCTTTTTTTAAAACAAAAACATAAAAAAATAAAAGTATAACAACTTTCTTACTCTTAAGTTAGTTATTTTCACTAATTTCTGAAGACTTATTAATAACTTTTGGATATTTTATTTTTGGACAAGTATATGAGCATTGTACCTTCTGATTTCTTTTCCTTTTTAAGATCTAAATTCATCCTTAATAACTTTTTTTTTTCTGAATTCTTAGACACATTGGGATATCTCTCTGTTGCTTTCTGAAATGTCATCCTTACTGATAGATATAGACATCTTTACTGGTGAATCTTACTCTCAAAAATATCTATAAAAGTAGCTATAATTGATAAAAATAAATCCAATGTCATTCTTACCTGTTTCTAAACAAGAAAATGTGTTATTGTTTTTTTTTAAAGATTTTTATTTATTTATTTATCAGAGAGAGAGAGAGGGAGAGAGCGAGCACAGGCAGACAGAATGGCAGGCAGAGGCAGAGGGAGAAGCAGGCTCCCTGCTGAGCAAGGAGCCAGATGTGGGACTCGATCCCAGGACTCTGGGATCATGACCTGAGCCGAAGGCAGCTGCTTAACCAACTGAGCCACCCAGGCGTCCCTGTTATTATTTTTTTTTTTTTTAATTTTGCTGTTTTTGTATGTGTGTGTGTGTTCCATTTTGCCTATTTACTTTTTTTTTTTTTATTCAATTTTGGAGATCTAAATAGCTTACAATCTCTTGTACAGTTGAAATTTGCATGGAAAATGATAAAACTAATATCACCCATTGTACTTTTTTCTTATTATTTATGCCTCCTGTTATTCTGTGTCCAATAAGGTTCTATTCCAGGTTATTATATTTACCCTAAGATATAAAAGAAGAATTACTAATGATGAACAGAGAACATCATAAAAAAATGTGAGGGCATAGGATACAATGAACAATGGGTATTATATTATATAAGACTGATGAATCACTGAACTCTACCTCTGAAACCAATAATACATTATCTGTTAATTAATTGATTTAAATTAAAAAGAAATTTGAAGAAGTTACTGAGCTCTTAGATAGTAGACAAACAGTATACCAATTTTATGGTCCTGAGCATCAGCTGGTCTCTGATCTAGAGACAGGCATAAAAAATTAAGTGAATTAGCTTTTTTATGATTCATTCTAGCTGGGTTTTATCCTCACTCAATATCTGCAAATGGTATATGAAACCTGTGTTCCACTGTGAGCAGCAGTAAGCGGAAGATTAAGAGAAAAGAGTAACAGAGACTTCCGTTTTCTACAAGGATGGCCATGTGATACTACTTAACTTCTGTTAAGAGTGAGTCCCTTCCCCTATGAACTAGGGTGATAATCAACCTATTAATTCCTGTTACACAGTGATTAATTAATAAATATTGACCATTTTAAATTATTGTATATTCTATTATTATTATTAATATCAGAACTACAGTTTCATTTAAATTTTCACTGAAGTATAATTAACACACATTATTATATTACTTTCAGGTGTATAACGTAATGATCCAAAAATTCCATTTATTACTCAGTATGCATATATATATATATATATATATATATCAAGATTGCTTCAATATTCAGGGTCTTTTGTAGTTCCATACAGATTTTAGGATTATTTGTTTATTTATTTATAAGTTTATTCCTAGGTATTTTATTCTTTTCAGTGCAACTGTTAATGGAATTGTTCTAAATTCTCCTTCTGACAGTTCGTTATTAGTGTATAGAAATGCAATACATTTCTGTATATGAATTTTGTATCCTGTGACTTACCTGAATTCATTTATCAGTTCTAGTTGTTTTCAGGGTTTTCTATATATAGCTATCATGTCATCTGCACATAATGGCAGTTTTACTTCTTCCTTACCAATTTGGGTATCTTACTTCTTTTTCTTATCTGTTTGTTGTGCCTAGAACATTCAGTACTATGTTTAATAAAAGTGATGAGAGAGGACATCCCTGCCTTGTTCCTGATCTTAGAGGAAAAATTCTCAGTCTTTCACCACTAGATATGATGTTGGCTGTAGGTTTTTCAAATATGGTCATTATCATGTTGTGGTATATTTCCCCTTAACCTATCTTGTTGAGAGTTTTTAGCAATGAAAAGATGTTGTATTTTGTCAAATGCTTTATATATGCTCCTAATAAGATAATTATTTTTATGAGTCACATTGGATCACCTGTGATTGCTGAACCACCTTTGCATCCTTGGGGTAAATCCTACTAGGTCATGGTGAATGGTTTTTGTTGTTGTTTTTGTTTTTGTTTTTTTGGGGTTTTTTTGTTTGTTTTTAATGCACTGTTGAATTTAGTTTTCTAAATACTTTAGAGGATTTATGCAACTATGTTCATCAAAGAAAATAGCTTGTAGAATTCTTTTTGTGTAGTATCTTTTTGTCTGGTTTGGCTATCAGGATAATGCTAGCCTCACTGAACAAATCTAGAAGTTTTCCTTCCTATTCTATGTTTTGAAATAGTTTGAGTAGAACAGATGTTAATTCCTTCTTTAAGTATTTGAAGACTGTTCTTTTAAATTTAGATATACTGTTGTAGTTAGCAAAGATTTAAAAGGTTGGTTCTGACTCTCAGGTCTTTTAACAATTATTATTATTAGTCTTTAATTAATTTAGGGGTTATTTTAGTGGCTAGGGAAATCATTCTTTCTTAAAGTAGAAATTATTTAATATAAAGTTTTGTTTCTCCAAATTCTGCTTGTCTAAATCTCACAACTAGCTATTTAAACAAATCTCAGTATCCTCTCCTATAAAAATAAAAGTTATGTTCATCCTCTGTCTCTTCTGCTTAGATTATTTAGAAGCCCCTTTTTAACTTTGGGAACGGCTTTATTTTTCCCCAGAAGTATTTTGCATGAAAACATCACTACTAGACTCACTTATGTAATTTCAACTGTGGCACAGAGTGATTTTTACCCTTCCACAAACCTTCTCCTGGATGAGCAGTGGAAAATTGTCCAGCTGATACCTTCAGCTTCAAGTTTTCTTTCTGACTTAGAAAGCTATTTCCCTATCAGCTGTCATCATTTACATTACCACCTTTCCTAATTCCCAGACTGCTGGTATAATATCAGTGTGGTCTCTCTACTTCCAGTGTCACTTTATGCAAAGCATTTTTGTATTGACACCCTGTACTACAGAAATAATCATTTTCTACTGAAATCTAGATCATGACTGCCTATATTTTGTGGAACAAAATGCCTATTTGGTACAGACAATGGTCTAGATACCTTACATGCAGTTTCCAGGTTTCCTATTAACCCAAGCAGTAATACTATAATTCCACAGATGAGCAAACAGAGACAGAAGTACTTAGGATATTTATATAGTTAGTGAGCTACAAATATAAGATGGAATCAAGTTCTAACTTCAAAAGTGGCACTTTTATCCATGTATCAAGCCATCTCCCATTGAAGTCTATGATTCTCAAAGTCCTGTAGGAATTGGCTCCAAATGTTTTTTTACCCTTTCCAACAGTAATTTCAGTATACAGATTCACACTTTTTTTTTTACATTTTAGTTCAAATTCATGCTAATCCTTGAGCATGCTTTCTGATTTCTTCTTGCATCACTCTATTATCATTACTTAATTCACCTTTTATTGTCTTTTTCCATATTCCCTAGATTTCCATATCCTTCCTACAAGTGACATTTGAAATACTGTTTCTTCCATGAAAGACTGACTGCTTTCCTTCTAAGAAGTAATTAATAATTAGTAACCTTTACTGTGGCTTAGTACATTCTTTTATAGTAACTTATATTAGATTTATTTATATACAAGTTTTTTCTCCCTAAAACAACTTACACATTACTCCAGAGTATAATTTAATTGTATGCCTACTTAAATTTTGGTAATTATCAGAGTGACTGACCCAGAATGGGCATTCGACAGGTTATGTTTTCTTGAAGTATCCAAAAGAAAACATAACATAATTGTTTGCTAGGACTAGAACTGAGGTCTTCCCATGCCATAGTTCTTCCTTATCTATGCCCTGCATTGAAAAGTTACTATTAATTTTATATAAGTTCAATGTGATAAACTTGAGTAAAATTAACAGAAGTTATGAAATAAATACTCCCCCATAAAATGTATTATCTAGCTCCATTATTTAACACAAATACTATTTTCCTTCTATTTCTTTTCAGAAGAGATACAGTGAACCCCTAATTATTTCAGAACTAATTGTACAGTTTGTAAATTATCCAGGTGATTGACTTCTCCCTTTTGCTGAATGACTTTTGCCCATTTTGCCAATTTCTCCTTTCACTACTACAGTGAAGTTCAGAAAAACTAAAAGTCATGAAATTCAAGCCATTCAATTTTGCTTTTTGCAGTAGAATTAATAGTAAAGGAAAAATTTCAATTATTTATCAAAATAATGCTGAGAATTTTTAGTATTCCATCTCTGCATTAATACAGTTAACTGACAGTTGACTGTACATTTGGTATTAAAAATAAATCAGCATTCTTTATTGCAGCTCCAGCAGAAATATTGCTTATTTTGATGAGTGGTTATTTTCAAGACTAATCAACATGCATGTGCCAAAAGCTCTATAAATTAACATGATGTTCTTCACTATAGAAACATTATAAATATCAAAGCTGTGCCCAACCAAAATACCCCTCTTTAGTGACAAGATTATACCTTAACAGCTGAAGAGGCTGTCTGTACAGGTGTTTCTCATAATAACATAAATATGACGTAAGACAACAACTCAACTCACTGCATATGCAAGTTTCATTAAGTATGTGGTATGAATAACACCCTGATTTTCCCAGAGTATGAAGTGAACATTGGTAGAGAATAAGAGAGTAGATGAGGTACAATCCAAAGGGCCCTTTAGGTAAGTGTTTGAATGTTCAGTTTATTATACTCCAGTAATAACTAATGTCAATACACTATTCAGCTAAAAAAAGAAAAAAGAAAGAACCTCAAATATCTGATGCCTAGTGTGCATGGAGACAACTTCAGAGAAGCACTGTTGGTGGCACCAAGCATAGCTCAACTGTGTAAAAGAAAAAGCTGAATGATGGGTATTTGTCCCTACAATCTCTAAAATCTTTTGATTTTAATAAAAGTAGTTTGCCCACAAAAAAGCAGTATGTCTAGCCAATGTTAGTATCAAGTTAGTGATTTTGCTGAAATATAGGTGCATAATCAATATGCAAAGACCTAAACAAGATGTGGAGAAATTTGCCATTTCTCAAAATAAAAATACATAAAAATCCAGAAGGAAAACATATCATATGAAGAATTGAAAAAAAAATCATTGAATAATCAAAAAAATCATTGAATAATCAAAATTATCATTTGATTAATGTGTGTGTGTGTATAGAATTTAAACAACTTAGAGAAAGTATGGTGTAAATTGGATAAAGGAGGACTGACAAAAAAACAATTTAAGCAGAAAATAAATTTGGATTAAGATTTAGAACACTTGTGTACTGGAAAATAGCCATACTTTTGCTTGAATTTCTGCAAATTCATTTACATTATTAGTGGAACAGATCCTTCCCTCTGGCAAGGCTATGAATTAATGCTATGCCTCCTCTGTCAGAAAGGAGTTACTAAACCCATTGTAGTGAATCAAAGCACTCAATTTATATGACCTAACAGAACCAATTAAAATCTTTTACCTGGAATTGAAAATGCAGACTTTTTTTTTCCTGGTTTACTGAGATATAACTGACATTAAACAGTATAAATTCAAGGTGTACAACATGCTGATTTGATACACTTGTATATTGAAAAATGATTACCAACTTAGCTTTGGGTAACATTCCCCTCACATCATAATAATTACCGATTCTTTTTCTGTGGTGAAAACACTTAAGGTCTACTCTCTTAGCAACTTTTGATTATATAATTCACTATTATTAAGTATAATCACCATGTTGTACATTAGATCCACAAAACTTATTCATCTTATAAATGGATGCTTAGAACTTTCAACCTTTTCTCTCACACTGCTACCATTCAGACCTCACCCCATCCAGCCTCTGGTAAACACCATTCTACTCTCTGTTTCTAAGAGTCTGGGTCTTTTAGATTCCACATATAAGTGATATCACAAAATAATTTTCTTTCTCTGATTTATTTCACTTGGCATAATGCCCTCAAGATGTATTTATGTTGTCACAAATTACAGGATTTCCTTCTTTGGCTGAATAATATTGCTTTGTATATATACTTAGGTTGTTTATAGGTCTCATATCTTGGCTGTTGTGATACTATTTTAAGGAACAAATTAGTGCAGATATTTCTTTAAGATCTTGATTTCATTTCCTTTCTATATATATCCAGAAGTGGGATTGATGTATCATGAAGTAATTTTATTTTTTTTAATCTTTGTGAAAATCCTACACTATTTTTAAAAACTTATTTTTATTTAAATTCAAGTTAGTTAACATAGTGTAGTATTATTTCCATATCTTCATAGTGTAGTATTGATTTCAGGAGTAAAATTTAGGTGATTCATCACTTAAATATAACACCCAATGCTCATCACAAGTGCCCTTCTTAATGCCCATCATCTTTTTACTCCATTCTCCCACTCCCCTCCCCTCCAGCAACCTTCAGTTTGTTCTCTATAGTTAAGAGTCTCTCATGGTTTGCCTCCCTCTCTGTGTTTACTCTATTTTATTTTTCCTTCTCTTCCCCTATGTTTATCTGTTTTGTTTCTTAAATTCCACATGAGTGAAATCGTATGGTATTTGTATTTCTCTGACTTATTTCACTTAATATTAGTATTTCCCTATGTTTTATATACTCTAGTTCCATCCATGTCATTACACACGTCAAGATTTCATTCTTTTTAATAGTTGACTAAATAGAATATATATTGTATATCTAGAATAGAATATATTATACACACACATATATATACATGCATTCACACACACACACACACACACACACACACACACACGGAGGGGGAGAGAGAGAAAAGGCACATCTTCTTATCCATTCATCAGTTGATGGGCATTTGGGCTATTACCATAATTTGGCTATTGTTGATAGTGCTGCTATAAGCACTGGGGTGCATGTGCCTCTTCAAATAACTATTTTTGTATCCTTTTAATATATACCTAATAGTGTAATTGCTGGGTCTAGGGTAGTTCCATTTTTAACTTTTAGAGGAATCTATTCCATACTGTTTTCCAGAGTGGCTGTATCACTTTGCATTCCCAGTTTGCAAGAGGGTTCCCCTTTCTCAGCATTCTTGACAACATCTGTTGTTTCCCAAGTTGTTAATTTTAGCCATTCTGATAGGTGTGAGGTGGTATCTCATTGTGGTTTTGATTTGTACTTCCATGATTATGAGTGATGTTGAGCATTTTTTCATGTTTCTATTAGCCATTTGTGGGTCTTCTTTGCAGAAATGTCTGTTCGTGTCTCCTACAAGCTTTTTTTTTTTTTTTTTAAGATTTTATTTATTTATTTGACAGAATGAGAGAGATCACAAGTAGGCAGAGCAGCAGGCAAAAATAGAAGGGAAGCAGGCTCCCCGCTGAGCAGAGAACCCTATGCAGGGCTCCATCCCAGGACCCTGAGATCATGACCTGAGCTGAAACAAAGGCTTACCCCACTGAGCCATTTAGGCACCCCTTCTACCAACTTCTTAACTGGATATTTTATTTTTGGAATTTGAGTTTGAGGAGTTCTTTATAGATTCTCGATAATAGCCCTTTATCCAATATGTCTTTCCCAAATACCTTCTCCCTTTATGTCAATTTAGTTTTATTGATTGTTTATTTCACTATGCAGAAACTTTTCATCTTGACGAGGTCCTAATAGTTCATTTTTGCTTTTGTTTCTCTTGCCTCTAGAGATGTATCAGGTAAGAAGCTGCTGTGGCCAAGGTCAGAGAGGTTGCTGCCGATTTCTCCTCTAGGATTTTGATGGTTTCCTAACATTAAGATCTTTCATCCATTTTGAATTTATTTTTGTGTATGGTGTAAGGCAGTGGTGCAGTTTCATTCTCCTACATGCAGCTATCCAGTTTCCCAATACCATTTGTTGAAGAGAATATCTTTTATCCATTGGATATTCCTTCCTGTTTTGTCAAAGATTAGTTAACCATACAGTTATGGATCCATTTCTGGGTTCTCTATTCTGTTCCTTTGATCTATGTGTCTATTTTTCTGCCAGTATCATACTTTCTTGATGATTACAGATTTGTAATATAACTTGAATGCTGGGACTGTAATGCCTCCCACTTTACTTTTTCTCAAAATTACTTTGACTATTTGAGGTCTTTTCTGGTTCCATACATATTTGAGGACTTTTTGTTCTAGTTCTCTAAAAAATGCTGGTTTTATTTTGATCAGGATTACATTGAATGCACAGATTATTTGGGGCAGCATAGACATTTTAACACTATTTGTTCTTCCAATCCCTGAGCATATAATGTTTTTCCATTTCTTTTTGTCTTCAATTTCTGTCATTAGTGTTCTCCAGTTTGTGAAGTACCCATCTTTTACCTCTTTGATTAGGTTTATTTCAAGTTGTCTTATGGTTTTTGGTGCAAGTGTAAATGGGATTGATTCCTTCATTTCTCTTTTGTGTTGCTTCATTATTGGTGTATAGAAATGTAACAGATTCCCGTACATTGATTTTGTATCCTACAATTTTGCTGAATTCATGCTTGAGTTCTAGCAAATTTTTAGTGGAATCCTTCAGGTTTTATTTATTATGTTATCTTCGAAGAGTGAAAGTTTGACTTCTTTGCTGATTTGGATGCCTTTTGTTTCTTTTTGTTATCTGATTGCCGAGGCTAGGATTTCCAATACTGAACAAGAGTACTGAGAGTAGACATCCCTATCATGTTCTTAACCTTCTAGTTTTTCCTAAGCTCTCAGTTGTTCCCCATTGAGGATGGTATTAAGTTGTGGGTCTTTCATACATGGCCTCTATGATACTTTCATGACGGCTTTTATCAAGAAAGGATGCTGTATTTTGTCAATTGCTTTTTCTGCATCTATTGAGAGGGTCATATCATTCTAATATTTTCTTTTTATTAATGTGATATTTCACATTGATTGATTTGCAGATACTGGACACCCCTGCAAGCCCAGAAATAAACCCACTTGATCTAGCAAATAATTCTTTAAATGTACTCTTGGATTTGATTAGCTAGTACCTTGTTGAGAATTTTTACATCCAGGTTCATCAGGGATAGTGTTCTGTAATTCTCCTTTTTTACTGGAATCTCTGTTTGGTTTGGGAATCAAGGTAATGCCAGACTCAGAATTTCATTGTTCTTCATTGCAAGTTTTCCTTCCATTTCTATTTTTTGGAACAGTCTCAGAGAATAGGTATTAATTCTTTTCTAAATACTTCATAGAATTCCCCTGAGAACCCATCCAGCTCTGGACTCTTGTTTGTTGGCAGACTTTTGATTATTCATGCAGTTTCTTTGCTGGTTATGGGTCTGTTCAAATTGTCTATTTCTTCTTGTTTCAGTTTTGATTATTTATATGTTTCCAGGAATTTATTCATTTCTTCCAGATTGCCCAACTTGCTGGCATATAATTGCTCATAATATTGTCTTATAATTGTTTGTATTTCTGCAGTGTTGATTGTGATCTCTCCTGTTTCGTTCCTGATTTTATTTATTTTGGACCTTTCTCTTTTCTTTTGGTAAGTCTAGCTAGGCATTTATCAATTCTGATACTTCTTTCAAAGATCCAGCTGCTAGTTCCGTTGACTTATTCTACTGTTTTTTGTTTGTTTGTTTTTGCTGTTCTTGTTTTGAGTTTTTTCTCATTTATTTCTCCTCTTTTTTTAAAGATGTACTTATTTGAGAGAGAGAGTAACAGCATGAGTGGGAGGGGCAGAGGGAGGAGAGAGAATCTCAACCAGACTCCAAGCTAGGCATGGAACCAGATGTAGGGCTTGATCCCAGAATCATGACCTGAGCTGAAACCAAAAGTTGGACACTTAAACAACTGTGCCACCTAGGGTCTCTATGCCCTTACCTTTATTATTTCCCTTCTTCTGCCGGTTATAGGCTTTATTTGATGTTATTTTTCCAGCTACTTTAGGTGTAAGATCAGGTTATATCTTTGAGATATTTTTTTGCTTCTCAAGAAAGGTCTGCATTGCTATATACTTCTCTCTTCTGACTGCCTTGGTGGCATCCATTTTCATTTGCTTCCATGTATTTCTTCAATTTCTTCTTTTATTTCCTGGTTAAACAAATCATTCTTTAGTAGGATGTTCTTTAACCTCCATGTATTTGTGGTCTTTCAAATTTTTTTCTTGTGGTTGACTTCAAGTTTCATAGTGCTATGGTCTGAAAATATGCACTGTATGATCTCAAACTTTTTTGTACCAGTTGTGGCCTGATTTGTGATCCCTTGTGTGATTTATTCTGGAGAATGTTCTATGTGCCTTCAAAAAGAACATGTATTCTGCTGCTTTAGGATGAAATTCTCTGAATATAGCTGTTAAGCCCATCTGGTCCACTGTGCATTCAAAGCCATTGTTTCTTTGTTGATCTTTTGTTTACATGATATACTGCCCTTCTTCTACTCTTATGAAAGTCTTTAGTTTAAAATCTAGTTTGTCTGATATAAGTATGGCTACTCTGGCTTTCTTTTGATGTCCATTTGCATGATAAATTGTTCTCCACCTCCTTACTTTCAATCTAGAGGCATCTTTGTGTCTAAAATGAGTCCCCTGTAAGCAGAATATTGATGGGTCTTGTTTTTTAATTCATTCTGATACACTGTGTCTCTTCATTGGAGCATTTAGTTCACTTACATTCAGACTAATTATTGATAGATACAAATTCAGTGCCATTGTATTACCTGCAAAGTCACTGTTCCTGCAGATTGTCTCTGTTCCTTTCTGGTCTTTGATGCTTTTTGTCTCTCTTTTCTGCTCAAATGGTCCACTTTAACATTTCCTGCAGAGTTGGTTTAGAGTTCATGAACTTCTTTAGTTTTTCCTTGTCTTGGAAACTCTTCAGTCTCCTTCTATTCTAGATGATAGTCTTGCTGGATGAAGAAGTATTCTTGGCTGCATATCTTCCCAATTAGCATGTTGAATATACAATTCTCTTCTGGCTGCCACGTTTCTGTGTACTGGTTTGCTGCTCACCTTATGTGTCTCTCCTCGTAGTTTAAGGACATTTTGTTTCCAGAAGCTTTCAGAATTTTCTTTATCTTTGTATATGACGAGTTTCATGATGATATGTCTAGGTTTGACCTATTTTTGTTGATTTTGAGGGGCGCTCTCGGTGCTCCTAGACTTGTATGCCTGCTTCTCTCCTCAAATTAGGGAAATTCTCAGCTATAAATTTTGCATTTTTTTCCCCTGCTCTTCTTCTTCTGGGACCTTTATGATATGAATATTATAAGGCTTTAGGCTTTATGGAATCTCTGGGTTCCCTAAGTCTACCTTGGTGATCTAATAGTTTTCTTTCCTTCTTCTTTTCAGCTTCACTATTTCCCATAATTTTATCTTCAATATCACCTATTCATTATTCTGCTGCTTCTGTCCTCATTGTAATTAGATCTTATCAGTTTTGTATATCAGTAATAGTACTTTTTACTTCAGCCTGACTAGCTTTTAGGTCTTTTGTCTCTATAGCAAGAGTTTCTCTGACATCTTCTACTTGCTTCTTTCAAGACTGGCTAGTATTATTATGACTATTGTGCTAAATTCTTGTTCAGATCTATTGCTTATATCTGTATTAAGCAAATCCCTGGCTGTGATTTCTTCTTGATTTTTCTTTTGGGAAGAGTCCTTCCATCTTGTCACTTTGCATGCTTCTTGCTCCTAAGAGTAATGCTGTATTAAAAAAGGGCCATATACTGTCCAGCACCTGGTGCTTCAGAAAATGTTTCTGGTGTATGTTGTGTGCACTCTGCTGTTGTATTTTGGCTGCTCTCTCCCACAGATTCAATTCTCTGCACAGTTCCTCCTTTCTTATAGTGAGCAGTGTTTGGACCTTTAACTAGATGTGCTTTGATTTGTTTGTTAGAATAAGCTTGGAATGAAGAGGAGGAGGAGGAGGAGGATCTTAAAAAAAGAGAGAGAGAGAGAAAAGGAAATGAACAAACAAAATCGATAGGGGCACCTGGGTGGCTCAGTGGTTTCAAGCCTCTGTCTTCGGCTCAGGTCATGATCCCAGGGTCCTGGGATCGAGCCCCGCATCGGGCTCTCTGCTCGGCGGGGAGCCTGCTTCCTCCTCTCTCTGTGCCTGCCTCTCTGCCTACTTGTGATCTCTGTCTGTCAAATAAATAAATAAAATCTTAAAAAAAAAAAAAAAACTATAAGCCTCATTCTAAAGGAGAAAAAAATATATATAAAGCCTGGTCCAATTTCCACCATAATTGAAACTGACACTTTGGAGCCTCTATGATTAGCAGACTTGGTGCATGCAGGATGCCTGTGATGGAATTCTGGGGGAGAGACCCACTGCAGCTGGCTCACAGTCAGAACTGCACTAGTAACCATGCACTTCTAGGGTCCAGTGGGGCAGGGTTTGGTGCAAGCAGATCCTGCCTCCACTAGGGGCAATGTGTCACTCACTGAGGTCCCACAGTACTGGTTGGAGAGGGGTGGGGGATGGCATCACCCTACCCTCTCATCCCTGTGGAGGGGAATTTGCTGCAACCACTATTCCAGGAGGCCCCAGAGAAAAGCAAACAATCTCTCTTTCTGTGTGCCAGGGCTGTCAGATCCCTACCCTCACCTGTCTATGCCTGGGGCCATTAACGCGCCCAGTGCCACAGGTCTCCTCTTTTATACCTGGAGTGCCACTGGGATTCGAAACTCTGAATCTTAAAGGATCGAACAAGGCACAGACCTGCTCCCCTCCTCTGGAGGAGTACCTGTGTCTGGTGCTGTGTTTTTTTTTTTTCCCCCCAGAAAAAAGTTGTACACCTGCATCAGTTGCTGGAGTCTATGGGGAAGCACAGTGAACAACAGCGACCAGGTTATCTGCCCTCTACCATGACTCTGTCCCCTCTGTCCCCCTCAACAGTACCCACAGGGTTTTTGTTCTTGGAGAGGCAATATACTTGCTTCCAAATAGACTCCAGTCAGGGGAACATTCTGTCCCTCTGCAAGCCAGAGGATCCCTATACCAAGCTGTCCACTCCTATGCCTATCCATACTATTTTCCATAGTGGCTGCCCCAATTTCCATTACTACCAGCAATATACAAGGGTTCCCTTTCTTCCATATCCTAACCAATATCTGTTATCTTTTGGGTTTTTGATAATAGTAATCCTAACAGATGTGAAATGATATCTCACTGTGGCTTTGATTTGCATTTCCCTGATGATTAGTGATGGTGAATACCTTTTCATGTACCTGTTGTCCATTTGAGAATCTTCTTTGGAAAAATACCTATTCTGTTCCTCTGCCCATTTTTTAATTAGGTTGTTTTTGTTTTCTATTCAGTTGTGTGAGCTCTTAACATATTTTGAATATTAACTCCTTATCATATACATGCTTTGCAATTTTTTTCTCCTATTCCAGAAGTTGCCTTTTTATTTTATTACTTAACTCTCCAGAAACTTTTTAGTTTGCTGTAATCCCACTTACTACATTTTGCTTTTGTTGCTTTTGCCAAAAAATCCATGTCAAGACCAATGTCAATGAACTTTTGCCTTATATTTTATTACAGGAACTTTAAGGTTTCAGAACTTATGTTTAAGTCTTTAATCCATTTCAAGTTCACTTTTATGAACAGTATAAAAAAGAGATCCAGTTTCATTTTTCTTCAGAGCTACCCAGTTTACATGGGCCCATTTATTGAAGAGACTATCCTTTCTCATTGAGTCTCTTGTCACATATTAGTTGACCACATAAGGAAAATTTATTTCTGGGCTCTTTATTCCATTTCACTGGTCTATGTGCCTACTTTTCATACAGTACTACATTGTTTTGATTACTATAGCTTTGTCATATAGTTTGAAATCAGGAAGCGTGATGTCTCCAGCTTTGTTTTTTCTCAGGGTTGCTTTGACTCCTTGGAATCTTTCATACTTCCATACAAAGTTTAAAATCACTTTTGTCTATTTCTGTGAAACATGCCACTAGAATTTTGATAAGGATTACACTAAATATACAGATGTCTTTGGGTAATATGGCAGTTTAACAATAAATATTAATTCTTCTGATCCATAAACACAGGATCTCTTTCCATTTGTCTATATAATCTTCAATTTCTTTTATCAACTCTTGTAGTTTTTAGTGCATAGATCTTTCATTTCCTTAAATTTATTTCTAAGTATTATATTGTTATGCTCTTGTGGATGAGGTGTTGATTTCTTTTTCAGATATTTCATTGTTCGTTTATAGAATCACAAACTATTTTCTTAAATTGATTCTATATTATGCAACTTTATTGAACTTATTCATTAGTTCTTATAATTTTTTGGTGGATTATTTAGGATTCTCTACATATAATACCATATTATTGACAAAGACAAGTTTACTTTTTCCTGTACTATTTGAATGCATTTTATTTTCTTTATTGCCTAAGTGCTCTGGCTCTAGTACTATGATGAAGAGGAGTGGTGACAGTGAGTACATTTCTTGTTCCTGATCTTAGAAGAAAATCTTTTAACTTCTCATCACTACATATGTTGTTAGCAGTGGACTTGTCATATTGGCCTTTATAATGTTGAGATATATTGTTTCTATACCCAGTTTGTTGAGTGTTTTTTTAATCACAAAAGTGTGTTGTATTTTGTCAAATGCTTTTGTGCAGTTATTGATATAATCATGATTTTTTATCTTTCATTCTTTTAATTGTGGTGTACCATATTTAGTGATTTGCATGTGCTGAACCATCTTTGTATCCCACGGGCAAATTTTGCTTGATGATGGTGTTAGCTCCTTCTAATGTTGTGCTGAATTTAATTTGTTAATATATTTGGGAATTTTTACATTTAATTTCATCAGAAATATTGGTGTATAGTTTTATCTTTTGTGTAGCATTCATATATGGCTTTGCTATCAGGCTAATGCTGGCCTCATAAAATTGGTTTGGAGTGTTTCCTCTCTTCTTTTTTTGAAGGAAGACTGTGAGGACTAACACATTAATTCATTTCTAAATGTTTGGTAGAATTCACCAGTGAAACCACCTGGTTAAAGATTTTCTTTGTTGGGAAATTTTTGATTACTGATTCCATCTCTTTACTTGTAATTTGTCTGTCCAGATTTTCTATTCATTAGTCAGCCTTGGTAAGTTGTATAGCCGTGGTTCTAGAAATTTATCCATACCTTTTAAGTTCTCTAATTTGTTGTGATAGAACTGTTCTTCATTTCTCATGATCCTCTGTATTTCTGTGGCATCAGATATAGTCTTCTCTTTCATTTCTGATTTTCTTTATGTGAGTATTCTCTCTCTCATCTATGCTAAAGGTTTGTCAACTTTTTATCTTTTAAAAAACTGCTCTTAGTTTTGTTAATATCTACTTTTTGTCTCTAATTTCTTTTTTTTTTCTGAAAATGCACACAATTTTAATAAAACCTGTTATTCAAATTACAGGCATCAATGCCCACAGACGCCAGAAATTTTAGCACTCATCATTGTTAGTAAATGGAAGAGAAATCCCTAGAATCAAGAGGCATAATATTCCATGCTATAAGCCTAATTCTAGTTCAAAGGGTTCCATGTCCACCTTTGAACTTAGCAATTACATGATCCTATATATTTCCTCATTGATTAACCTACTTTGAGGGGAGTTTGTCCTTATGGAACCAAAGTACAGCTGTGCACGTGCATGTTATGAAGAGGAATGGCAAAGACAGCTAAAATTGATAAAATTATTTATACACATTAGTGGGTTAAAATGAGCAGAGAGGAACTACAAAGAAAAATTTGAAAGAATGAGTAATGATATTTATAAAAAATATGTACACATTGGCAAATAAACTGATAAAAAGTTTAACAGTCTCGTATCACTACATATGTATTTTATATTTTTAACACATTATATACAGGATACCTTTAGTGAGTTAACAGTGCAGCTATTTCTATTAGCTTCTACACACACATTTACCAACACTTATCTTACTGAGGCCTAATTTGTGACCTAGTATGTGATCTATTCTGGAGAATGTACCATGTAAACATGAAAAGAACTCTGCTGCTTTAGGATGAAACATTCTGAATATATCTGTTAAGTCCATCTGGTCAAGTATTCCATTCAAAACCACTGTTTCCTTGTTGATTTTCTGCTTAGATGATCTGTCCATTGATATATGTGGGGTGTTAAGGACCCCTACTATTATTGTATTATTATCAATGAGTTCCTTTATGTCCCTTATTGTATTATATATTTGGGTGATTCCAAATTGGGCACATAAATATTTACAATTGCTGCATCTCCTTTAACATGTTGAATGGGAAAAATCTCGGCCAAGAATACATACCCAGCAAGACTATCATTCAGAATAGAAGGAGAGATAAAGAGTTTCCCAGCAGACAAAAACTGAAAGAATTTGACCACTAAACCAGCTCCAAGAAATATTAAGGGGACCCTGAGTGGGAAGGAAAGACCAAAAGCAATAAATACTAGAGAGTAACAGAGAAAATGTCCAGAAACAATGACAAAAGAAGTAATAAAATGGCACTAAATACATATTTATCAGTTAAGTACTCCAATTATAAATGGACTAAATGCTCTAATCAAAAGACATAGGGTATGAGAATGGATAACACATACCAAGACTTATCTATATGCTGCCAACAAGGAACTCAGATGGCGAAACATTTATCAGGGAAATGGACATCAAAAGAAAACCAGAATAGCAATACTTATCAGACAAACTAGATTTTAAAACCATGCGTGTAAGAAGAGATGAAGAAGGGCACTGTATCTGAATAAAGTGGTCTATCCAATAAGATCTTACATATATACTTTAAAACTTAAACATAAGAATAAAAAAAAAAAAACCTTGCAATTCTATTACCTAATAAAGCCATTCTGTCATTCATTTATATATCTATACCTAGATCTATTAGCATAATTAACCACATTCCTATTCTGGCATATTTAGAAAGGCTTCAGTTTCACTATTAAAAGTAGTATGCAATAAAGGTCTTTATTTCTATTAATTTCTTTGAAATTGCTTCCTAAAGGACAAATTGTTCAATTAAATATGAAAGTTTTTTATTTACAGTTCCTTTTTTAATAAAATTTATTTATTTACTTTAGAAAGAGAGAGAGAGCATGGGTTGGGCAGTGGTCAGAGGGAGAAGCAGACTCCCTGCTGAGCAGGGAGCCTGACACAGGGCTTGATCCTAGGACTCCAAAATCATGACTGGAGCCAAAGGCAGAGGTTTAACCAACTGAGCCACCCAGGCACTCCTTGATTTACAGCTTTAAAGATAAAAGTGATATAGCATTATCATGGTTTTCTTTTTCTTTACTTATTACACAGGTTAAATATTTTTATGTATTTCCTGGATAATTATCCCCCTATCATCAGACCACTTTTTTTCTCCTAGATTGTTTTTTGTTTTAATTTTTCTACTTCTATGAAAAAAATCATTTAATATATTAGAGATAGTGACGTTCAGCCTTTTATAAATGTTGCAAAATGTTATGTATGGTTTCTTTTGTCTTCTTATTTATAACTGGTATTCATAAAGAATAATTTAAAATCTTAAATTGTCACATTAGAGTACATGAGGAAAACTCATGGCTATAACATTACAATGAAAGAATGAATGGAACAAGAGGGGGGGAAAGGAATAGCTTAAGATGCTTATAGAAGACAAGAGGAGCATGACCAGAAATAACACCAAATTAGCTTGGGGCACTGGGTTGTGCCACAGGCAATAAGGAGTAACTAAAGGGAAAAATGATGAGGCATTGGGACTTGTGACTATTCTGAAATAAATACAACATGTTTTTAATGTGAAGAGATAATAGTAAATAAGAGAATATAACTGAATTAAAGAAAAATTTTATTTCCCTGACTTGTCTCATTTCCCTGATTTCTCTCATTCTTTCCCTCTCCCCCTTCTCCTCTTACTTCTCCTTCTTCACCCTGTCCCTTAAAGGCCTTTGTATGGTGTATTGTGTATTGCCATAGTTCTAAAACTAAGAACTAACTATTGTGATTTTATAAAAACATTTGGTATATGGTATTTCATCAATGGATCATAGATCTGAACTCTTTATCTTACAAAATGCATGAAGGGGAGAAATAAATAACCCTGAGTTTTCTTATACAGGTAGATCTGGACTCTCAGCAATTTCTGTCTTAATTGCTCCTATTAAAAATTTGTGGACATTTTTACACAAATATTTCCACCTTCTTCCTCACCTTCATTCTGTTCCAGTATTCATTCTTATTTTCTAATTGGTTCTTTAATGTAAATGTTGGCACAGGCTACTCTAGTAGAAAATTTAACTGTACATTATTTAGTTAACTATTATCATGATTATATATATTGTATATATTATACATTACATATTTATTAACTATTATCATTATTAGCTATATATGTATATATTATTTATACTGTGTATATTCATTCTTCTAAAGCCCTTTTAATAAAGAAAAACCCAATTATAGACAATATATCTAATTGGATTCTATCTGACATGATTTCAGATGTTGCTCACAGGAGGTGAAAGCTTTGGTATGCTTCCAAAGTAAATGCAGTAAATCCCTCCTAGAAAATTTACATTCCCTTGCTTTTGCACATTTCAATTTATGTCATTTAGAGTTGCTCTATATATTTCATTAGGGATGCTAATTGATCTCAACACACTGTTTATAGAAAACACCTTTAGCCTACAAAGTTCCATCATAATTACTTATTGAGATGTTACTTGCATTGTTCATAGAACCTTAACTGGTACAAACTAAAATAGAAACCTAATTTACTTTTCCATAAATCTTCTTAAAGCTCACTTAATTCTTAATTCCTACAACAGTGTTTTAATCTTCCAGAGCAGAGACAACTTTCTAGATTATAAATAAGAAGTAGTCTTTTCCTGTTTTTGTAAATGTTATATTGATAGCATTCCTTCTACTATCATTTAAAAACTTTTCAGAGTATTATTGATTTTACTGTCAAAAAATGTTCTCATGGCAATTAACACAAATGTCTCAAGGTCAAAAAAACGATATACTCTCAAAAATCAGAAGGATATGGCTCTAATCACAGAGACATTTAGAAGTAACCTAATTCAAGATATGACTATAGGAGTTATTTAGTTATCTGTTTTCATGCCAGTAAGAGTGGGAGAGGTAAAGAATATGAAGATATTCATTAGGAGAAGCAAGCACTATCAATCCTGAGAATCTGTAGGCATTGGAATTAAGTTTACATACAGTTCTGCACTTAATGATTCTAAAACTTAGGCAAATTAATTTCATGATCTAAGCTTAAGTTTCACTTAAAAAAACAGTAATAGTACCCTCTAGATCTTAAAGGTAAATGTTGAATGCCACATGAATAATATCCACAAAAAACTGAGCACTATGGAATATGACAAATTTACAAGTCATACTTATCACTATTATTTTTATTCTATATAATTTCACCTATAAAATGAATTTTTAAAAATATGACATCATTGACCATTCATACTTGTAGTCCTTTAAACAAGAATTTATTAATGAATAATCCAAGCTGCTTAACCTATAAAATGAATTTTTAAAAATATGACATCATTGGCCATTCTGACTTGTAGTCCTTTAAACAAGACTTTATTAATGAATAATCCAAGCTGCTTAACATCTTCAAGAGCTGTTTAACATGACTAGAAATTCTAAACTATATGAAATTGGGTTATGTTCTAGAATCCTGTCTATTCATAGTCTGTTACCAAACTAATAAATAGTTTATTTGATTATTTGTGTTTTATAGAAAATAGGAACATAAATGGTCTATATATATGGATGTGATTTTATTATTGTAACCTAGAGGGAGAATTAAGCAACAGATAAAAAGCTTGCTAGCTATATGAACAGTTTAGTGATGCTCTCCAGCATTTAGAACTACCAAGTCATATTCTATGGGTGAGTTCATTCAAACACAGTACTCAAGAGGACACTTTAAAATTCATTCATTTTTGGTGGGCATTTAAGTTGTCAATGCTCTTAAAAACCAGGTATTTCTCATGTATTAAATTTCTCGAAAACCTAGGTTGGCTACCCGTCAATACTCATCTTCTAAATCAAAGTCTCTTATGTACTAGATAGTGCAACCTGTTGAGATCTCAACTTTCTATGTTCATAAGCTATTATGAAGTTATTATTGGAAGCAAATATCAAAACTACTTTTGGGTGATCAACTCGCTCATAAAAAAAAATGGTTTATCATGGAGGAAAAATAGAAACTGGACTTCTAAACTTTAACAACAAGTATCAAGTGCCCTTTAGGGCACATGTAACCTGCTTAATCAACAAAATATTGACTAGTATCAGCACACTGGTGCCATCAACTGAACATACTCTCACAATCATAAACTGCTTGGTCAAACCATTTGGCTCAGAGAGATAGCCACAAATATGTGAACTATTTTTTCTTCCTTTTTTACTTAGCTCTTTTCTTCTGTATTTTAGATCATGAAAAGCAATGCACTTAAAAAACACATACCATTAAAATGCTTATATTTTAGAGTGGCATTCTTAATGAGGCAGGGAAAGGACACAAAAATTTTCTGAGTATCCTCAATCAGCTGTTTTTCTGTTGGGCATTGTTATAACCCTTGTGTTCGTGTCTTCCCCTGCCAAAAAATTTATCTGTTGAAATCTAATTCCCAATGTAATGGTGTTTGGAGGTACAGCCTTTGGGAGGTGAATTATTTGATCATGAGGCATTAGTGCTCTTATAAAGGGGACTGGAAGAACTCATTGTCTCCTTCTACTATGTGAGGACACAGTGAGAAGACAGCCTTCTATGAACCAGGAAGCTGGACTTTATTGAGACACTAAATCTACAAGCACCATGATCTTGGAATTCCCATCTCCACAATTGTGAGACATAAATTTCTGTTGTTTATAAGACATCCAGTCCTTGATATTCTGTCATAGAATCTGAAAGAACTAAGACAGGTACCCTTTGCATAAACTATCCCTTGACACAACAGACCTTTAATATAGGGATCACTGTATTCATGTTACCACTGAAGTCACTGAAGCACACATTACAAACTAGCTCAGGTCGAAGTTCCAGGAACTCAACTATTTCTTAACACTGACTCTGTAACTTTTTTTTTTTTTTGAATATGTAATAATACTTAGAGTTCTTCAAAAGGCTGAAATGTGCAAATTAATTTTTGTCAAAGATTTTTTACTTATCCATATTTATGATCTTTTACAATTTTGCATTTCTCATAGACTAATTCTGTATTTTATAAGTATTGAAGACCGATCCTTTATAAGAATAGTGTGTGTGTGTTTTTAACATATTTATACACATATGTCCATATTTAGACTTACTTGGGTATGGAAAATATTTCAAATATATATAAGACCTACTATATCAGATCCAGTCCTGAGTAACTAACTTAGAATGAACTGTTTAATAACAAAAATTATTTTCTCACTTCTAAGGACCTTCTGTTTCCTTTCAGTTCTCTGTCTTCTCCTGGATTCTTGTCACGCATAGTAACTTCTCCACATTTGTTTAGACTCAAAAGAATGAAATATTCCCCTTAGCTATTGTGTACTTTCTCTAGGAGGTGACACCTCATAGAGTACATTCTCTAGGCCCTTCACGTAACTTGGACTCATTGTAATACCAGCTGCTAATCAAGCACAATGGAATCAAAACCAGCATGGAGAACATGGGGAGTGAGAGAGGAGAAGGGAGTTGCGAGAAACTGGAAGGGGAAGGGAACCATGAGAGACTATGGACTCTGAAAAAGAATTTGAGGATTTTGAAGGGGCGGGGGGTGGGAGGCCGGGGTACCAGGTGGTGGGTATTATAGAGGGCACGGATTGCATGGAGCACTGGGTGTGGTGCAAAAATAATGAATACTGTTATGCTGAAAATAAATAAAAAATAAATTGAAAAAAAAACCTGGAATCAAAACGCGCTCTCCTGAGAGTACTATGTCTCTTTATATCAGCTTCTAAAATAATGGAGAAAATAAAAAAGACTTATTACTTGATAACTATTTCAAAAGCAATTATTTTCCCTTTAAACGAACATTTTGAAAATAGCTTAAATTCTATGCTTGTTGTGAATTTGAAAATTACTGCTTCTCTTCAATCTATCTGTGTAGAAATCTCAAGTTTGTAAATACACATCACCTTACTCTAGCAAGAATTCCTTACCATATTGAAATAAAAGACATTTTCTTAAAGTTGCTACATTTAACTGCTATGAGTCTACAAAAGAGAATGAACACAGTGATTATTTCTTCAAGGAAGGAAGCTTTTTTCACCATTCAGATACACATGTTGATAGTATGTTTATAGAGCCTTTACTTTATACATTTTCTTATTTGATGTTCCCCCCAAAAAATCTTTCTAATTCCTACAATGGCTAGGAATAGAATGTGGTAAACAGGTCTTCTTAATCTATTAGAGATTTTTTTTTTTCTGAAAAGGAATTAATTACAAACAATGTGCTATTCAAGGGACCCTGTGGATAATCAATCCTAAATCATTATCTTTTCTTTAGAAGTTATTGGAAGTTCTTTGGAAGTCTCATGAAATACAGGAAAGTGCAGACAATGTAATTTATCATAAAGGTATCTGAACTAAAAAAGTTTATATAGCTTAGGAAGATGGTGCTTACAATCTCACAGAGCTTTCTATGATGAACTTCAGTTATAGAATTTGTTATAAATATGAGGCAGAATATGTTAGAAATATGGGAAGTATTTAAATTAATAAGCATCACCAAGATGATTGCTGTAGAAATGGGGCAAAAATGTTGCCTCCCTGCCCTCAACATTTTGTACAGGTCAGGTTAAACCAAGAGATAATTCCACAAAGCAGGGAGGAAATAACATAAAAAAGTTGCATTGTTGAGGGGTTATCCTTTTAATTTTGCCTTTATTTTATAACAAATGTAGAATTAGATTACCTGGAGTTTTATTGTCCTTGTTATTGTAAATTGTTGTTCTTCTCTTTACTTAACAAATTCGTATTAAGGGCTTACAGTACAAAACCACTATATCCAGTGTTCTCTATGTATTAACAAACCGATCATATAGGGCGTTTATATTCACGGACATTAGAGGATATTATATAAAAAATGATACCTAAATAATTACAATTTATGATAAGTATAATAAAGAGGGGAAAATGAGACCAACAAAAGAGAAAGGGAGAGAGGTGTTAATATCAGGTAGTCTGGGATGGCC
This sequence comes from Mustela lutreola, assembly GCF_030435805.1. NCBI lineage: Eukaryota > Metazoa > Chordata > Mammalia > Carnivora > Mustelidae > Mustela > Mustela lutreola. The sequence goes on along the minus strand of NC_081294.1, from coordinate 127,796,615 downwards.
TCTTATGAAGGACACATTTCAGCTAAGCCCTGATAAATAAGAAAAACCCAGCCAACGATGAGTCACAGAACTCTACATCAAAAACTAATGGTGTCTAACATAACACAACACAAAAATTATAATTAAAAAAAGAAGAATCCAGCCAAATCTTTGTAGAAACACTTCCTGTGCCTTGTTCCTAATAGTGTGAGCAGTGTGAGGTTCCCAAGCTGGTAGCCCCCTTTTACTGAGGGGGAGCTGCCATGCTTCAATCTTGAATAGATTCACAATTATTTCCTTTGGACTTCTAACTCTCTTGGGCATATTTCATAATACCTTGTATTCTAAAAGCCTAATTCCTTTTGACTCTGGACCCAGCAAATCTAGTTTCTCAAAAAAAAAAAAAAAAAAAAAAAAAAAGAGAGAGAGAGAGAGAAAGAGAGAACTTAATAATCTATATCCAGGTCTCTCTAGGATATATGATGGATTACTAAATTCTCCAAAGAATCCTGCCATAAGTCTTCCTGTCTTTAGTATTTCAAATTATGACCAAGTCTTTTGTATTCCAGATTATGTCAATCTACTTTGAATCAATACATTTTTCCCCCATTCCAATCTTCCTCTGCCCTCCTATTTCCTTGTATGTTATCATATGCATAAAGAAATATAAAGCTGCCTCATAATGTTTTTATTTATCTAGACTTATTTATGTCCATGATCATAATCATGATGAAGGCAGCAAATATTTATTGAATGCTGACTATGTCCCAGGAAGAGCCATTATTACTTAATAGAAATCATCTCAATTATTCCTCAGACAAATACTATCAAATCGGTCTTATTTTTATACCTATTTAACATATGAAGAAGCCTATTGGGCATTTATTCAAAAGTACCACAGTTACCAAGCAAATGGAGCAGGAATAAGACCTATCCATCTGATTATAGAGACTGTACCCAGGAAGGAGGACTGTGACATTTATTCAGGCAGCATTTTCCAATAATACAAATTCTGAATAGGATTGAATGGAATTCGTATCTTCCCTAAGGTCTTTTATATTACAGATAAAAATATGACTGGTATTCGTATCCTAATGAAAATACCACAGCAACCCACTACGGATTCTTAAACTAGTTGACCAATGGGAACACCTTCTTGGAATAGAAAGAGATGGCTCGGGCTTCTCAGGGAACCAGTAATTGATGAAGCAAAAAGCTCTGGAACCTTTGCCAAGTTTGGCATTGAATTCTGCTTTGACAACCATAGAACAGAAGAGTTGCAAGTTCTCTTCTGTTGCAATACTTTGCCAATGCCAAAATAGTCCACTACTCAAGCCTGCCAATCTTCCACAAAGCTCTCCATTCAGTTTTAGAGAAGAACATAGATGGTAATCAAATGTCTTTGATTCAAACAGCATTACAGCTGACACATGAAAAGATTCAGAAGAAAGGAAAAATAAAATGATTTCACAACTTCCATAGTCTTAACAAGAAAGACTCATTGCTCAAACAAATGAGCATTTCCTCTCCCCTTCAACAGCCAGACTTTGAAACAGTCACTAAACATTTTTGTGCAGCCTATTAAAATATAAATCTTCTTGCAAGCAACTAAAATGTGAATGCAACTTCAGTTTTCCAGTACTAATTAATAAAGCAGAAAGTATGTCATCATAAAAAGCCAGTGGACATAAAAAGTCATCCAGAGAGGTTGTATAGCATGGTGGCTAAGGATATGGATTCTGCAGTCAGAACTCCTAACTTAATTTAAATCTTAACTGGGCAAGTCTTTACTAAATGATCTGGTATTACTTTATTTTATATTTTTACATATTTTATTTATTTATTTGACAGAGACAGAGATCACAAGTAAGCATAGAGGCAGGCAGAGAGAGAGAGAGGGAGAAACAGGCTCTCCACTGAGAGGAGAGCCCAATGCGGGGCCCGATCCCAGGACCCTGAGATCATGACCCAACCCAAAGGCAGAGGCCTGCCTAACCCACTGAACCACCCAAGCACCCCTTTTATAGTTTTTATACAGTACTTTATCCACGAATGACCCCAGGTTCTTGACACACAGCCTTATTAAAAGGGTTTCATTTTAGACTTGTCTCTTTTTTCCCTCTGAGCCTCTCAGATGAATAAAGGGGATAATGTGGATTCTCAGTGAAAAAGTATAATTTAGATAGGCAAATCTGATTCAGAGGATGAGAGTTTGGTAAAAATATGGGGGCATAAAAATAGAGAAACAGAGCCATTGGTAGAATAGACACTATTCTATCCTTTCCTTAGGTCTTGTCTCCAGATGTTTTCAATATATGGATGAGTTTTATAATAAAAAAAATAGTTGGACTTACTGTGCAATAGCTAAACACATATAACAGATTGTAAATGAACAAGTTCCAATAATCTATTTGCTTATATGTTATAAAATTAGCTCTTTTCCATATAACAAACCATCTGTGTCATAACTTTAATAAGTTCCAAAAATCCATGATTAAATTATTACTTAAATATTTATCTTTTCTTATGTGAAGTCCTCAACACTGCCTAAAGAAAGATATTTTATCCTACATTACTTGAGTAATCCCATTTTAGCTGAAGTAATTTAAAATGAGTCCTTCATTTGTATCAGCAGAGGCAGAATTGTGCAGAGATTCTAATGTTATTGATCTATGTGAAAATTACTCTGTGAGACTCTCCTTAATTGTATGTCAAAATCTAGTTGGCTACAAAGAATATTTATTGTCAACTTCCACTACAAGATCATGTTTTATTGCCAATATTAAATTCAAACTAAATGTAGAAATATATATTATATATCTATAATATCTATAAAAATAGGCCTATCGTGTATAACACATTAATTTATGAATACAAATGTAAAATTTATTGTGATAGTATTCACTTTTGAGGCAGTCAGAGACAAATACAATGTATCACATTTATTGCAAAATAGTGTATTTTACTTCATTAAATACACTAATATATAAGAAGTTATTATCCCTTTTTATCTCAACAAACTATACTGACTGCTGTACCAGGGATTCTACAGTGCTTCCTTAAATAAATCCCAACTCATGGCATTATTGTAAATATAATTATGTTATAAATTAAATTTGTGTTATAATCATATGCAAATAAATACAAATATAAGTTTTAAATTACACATGTAATTTAAGTATAAATTTAACACAAATATTATAATTTACATATAGTTTAATTTAAACATAAATTTAGAAAGATCTTTATATAAAGTTTGTTTTCTAAGTGTTATTACACTTAAAGCTTCTGTTATTTATTATTGCTTCCTAGTAGGGGCAAGCTTTATATTATTATGAAAATACATTGAGGCACTGGCATGGCACCACTAAAATATACTAAGTGTATGTCTCCCCACCTGGCACAATAGCAAGTTTGTTTAAAGAAATAAAATTCACTGAAAACAATTAAATTAAATTAAAAGAAAGAAATAAAATTCAGATGGGACTATATTCCTTATGTAGTACTTTTCTTAAAAAGTTAATTATTGAACAGAAATTGGATAAAAAAGTCATGTGCCCCTGTAGATGTTTCCAAATGATCTTATTTGGACAGAGGTATATTGATATATGCATCTCTAAATGGTGAGTAGGCAATAGATCACACTTCTCAAATAAGCAAAAGATAATCACTGCGATGGTTTAATTCTTGAGTTATTGATGACTTTAAGCCCTATATACATTGCTCAGGGATTCCTTATTCTGGCTACCTATTATTTGCTAATTTTAGATTTAAAAATAAGAAAAAAGAAAAGTCATTATTACAACAACAATTACAAAAACAATTTTGTGTGCTAGAGGACATGGCAGCAGTATGTTTCAGAAAGATTCTCCTTTACTTACTCTCCAACCTTATTTATTTCTGTAATTTCTCATACACTGGGTATACATTCTTAGAATTTCAAGGATATGTTAGAGATGCATCTCTAAGAGCTACTTTTATTATAATGACACATCATAAAATTCTGCCAATATTTTATTTTATATACACATAAATCCAATTAAAACTATATATTATATTCACATTTGAATTGAATTGACATTACTTAAGTATTGACCACAGTGTCCTTTCTAGTTTCCTAATTCACACTATAATTGACAGTATCATGTAACTTTTTTGAATCTTCATTTCTTTCTAGGGTGGCACTTCTCCAGGTTATTAACATACAATTTTATCAATATAAAATATTTACTTAAATATTATAGAATTAAAAGTAGTAAAATATAGCATATTATTAAATATAATCATACGATGATTAAAAATCTGAAAGCATGTTTAACAGCCTTCAAGCCAGGAACTTATGACAATTAGCTTCTTCCACTTTCTCACAAAATAACCAAGACATAAATGAGGGATTAAAAAACATCTGTAACATGAAATTTAATACTGACAAATAAGCCAAAACTTAGAGGAACTGAAAAAATATTTGATTCAGAAAGTCTGACTGAAGAAAAAACAAGCTACTATGGAAACCAGTATGGAGATTCCTCAAAAGATTAAAAATAGAAACAACATATAACCAAGTAACCACTTCTGGGTATTTACCAAATGAAATGAAAAAAATTATTTAAAAAGATAAATGCCCCGCTTTATATGCATTATTTACATGGATCAAGATAAAAACCAACCTAAATGCCCATTAATAGATGAATGAATAAAGAAGATTTGGTATACATATACAATGGGATAATACTCAGTCATTAAAAAGAATGGTGTCGTACCATTTGCAATAACATAGATGGTCTTAGAGGGTATTATGAGAACTGAAGAAGTCATATAGAGAATGACAAATACTATATAATTTCACTTATTCACTTATTTGGAATCTAAAAAACAAAACAAAACAGAACAGAGACTGTTGTGAAACATAAATAGAACTGGTCATTGCCATGCAGGGGAGCAAAAACTAAAAAATACAAACAGCCAGTTATAAAATATATAAGTTACTAGGATGTAAAGTACAGCATAAAGAATACAGTCAATAATACTGCAATAATTTTGTATGGGGACAGATGGTAACTATACTTATCATCATGAGCATTTCATAAAGTATATAACTGTCAAATCACTGTTATAAACCTGAAACCAATATAATATTGTATGTCAACTATTCTTCAACTACAAATAAATGAATTAATTTTTAAAAAGCTACTCCGACCTGGGTGCCTGAATGGCGTAGTCAGTTAAGAGTCCAACTCTTGGTTTCAGCTCAAGTTATGATCTCAAGGTCCGGAGATCAGGCCCCATGTCAGGTTCCATGCTGAATGTGGAGCCTGCTTAAGACTTTCTCTCCATTTGGAGGCTTAAGTGGGTAGAAGATTAAATGAAACAAGATGGGATTGGGAGGGAGACAAACCATAAGTGACTCTTAATCTCACAAAACAAACTGAGGGTTGCCGGGGGGAGGGGGTTGGGGAGAAGGGGGTGGGATTATGGACATTGGGGAGGGTATGTGATTTGGTGAGTGCTGTGAAGTGTGTAAACCTGGTGATTCACAGACCTGGGGATAAAAATATATGTATATAAAAAATATATGTTTATAAAAAATAAAAAAAAAAAAAAAAAAAAAAAAAAAAGACTTTCTCTCCATATACCTCTGCCCCTCCAACCCTTCCCCTCTCAAATAAACAAATAAATCATTAAAAAAAAAAGCTACTCAGACTTAAGGTCCACAAGTCCATGACACATGCAGTTCACAGAACTAACCCTATCTAGTAAAAAATAATGGAAGACATGATTTAATCCTCACCTGTTCTCTGATTCAGAGACTATACACCTCAGAAATAGAGGACACCAATTCTTCTCTTTTGGAGCTATTCTGTAATTTCATGCCAAAGCATAGCTCCAATATATACATTTTTGCATTCCTATATACATATACACATCATTTTTCTCAAGATATATTAAATACTAAATAATAACTTACTGAAAATAAGAATGGTAGGGTTCTTAGTCATCACATGTTACTCTCTAGAAGCAAATTTTTCAACTAAATATTTTAGAAGAATAACAGATATATATATAATAGCCAGTACAGAGGGCAGGCTTTCTTGCCTCTGAATGATAAAGTGGAATCAGAGAGAAGTGTAGTCCTTATGTGGGGCTTAGAGATGGTTCCTCTACTACTTTTACTTTCAGAGTTGGCTTCAAAAGACAAGGGTGGAGATGGAATTCTCCAGAGAGTTTGGCGAGTCTGGAATTAAGTGACACTTAATTCTCACTGGACGGAGTACAGGAGAAATATCCTGAACCACTGTATCACTGAGTGTGGGACTAGTAGAGGAGATAGAAACATTTGGAATCAGAAGCAAAGAGGGCTGATGCTGTTCTCCCTACTCTCTCTTGGCTGTGAACTTCTACGGGACAGCAGCCTTAGGGAACGAAATGGAGAACAGATTGTTAGTGTGTTTTGACTGCAGCTGGCTGAACTGGCAAGATATTACACAAAGTACTACTGGTCACAAAAAATAACTAGCCAGTGTGCAAGTAGTAGTGAAAGATAATATCAAGTTCTGAAAACAGAAACTTACAGTTTTGAAAAAGGTAATTTATTTTTTAATCCTAACTAGTATAAGATTAAGCTGAGAAGTCTTAAGAGACAAAAGACAAAGTAAAAATTATACCTCAGGCTTTCACAAAGATTAAATCAAATCTACAGTTATCTATCACATCTGTGTGAGGCAGGTTATAAGATAAATGCAAATTAATTTCTTCCTCTTGGTATTCCCACTGTGTGTAAATCCCTTCCCTTGAGTTTGGATAGGCCTGTTATTGGCATCTAAACAATGGCAAAGGTGATGCGTGTTACTTGTAAGATTATGTTACATAAGATAGCAACTTACCATCTTGCCTGCAGATTCTGTTTCTTGCAGGTTTTAGTGGAACAAAATGCCATGTCTGATATGCGCATAAGGCAAAGACTGAGGGCAGCCTCCTCCAGCCAGGAGTCAATAAGGAAATGGGGCCCTCATTCTAACAGTTCTTGAAAAACCAAATCCTTTCAACATGTAAAGGAGCACAGACGTTGATCATTCCAACCCTCTAGGAGTCAGGTGAGACCTCAGCGCCAGATGACAAGTTGAGTGTAGCCTTTATTAAAGACCCTGACACAAAGGACTCTGATAAACCAAATTCCTGACCCAAAGAAATGCAGATAATAAATATGCCATTTAGTAAGATTGTTCTACCAAATAAATTAAGATTGTTCTACCAAGTAAATCATTTCAATTGACAAAACAGATCAGGGAAAATAGGCTAAAGACTTTCCAAGAAGACAAGTATTAACCCAAGGTAACAGCAACTAAGTGACAAAAACGAAACACAGAGACAAGAAAGAAAAAAAAGTTAGACAAATCTAAGAACTCTCTTTACCAATTATTTTAGCATTAGAGTGGTGAAAAATGGTGAGGTGGCCACATTGGAGACAGAATTATTAGTCAGAAAACTTTAATGAATGGTGAGGTTCTGATCTAGGGCAGTAAGGGTGGGTATCTTGAAAAGGAGACATCATAGTTGTGATGCTTAGATGTCAAACAGGACCTTCTTCCTAACTGATGTGGAAGCAAGCAGGGTAAAAAAGTTTTCTCAGATGTAGCCTTTTTTTTTTTTTTTTACTTTGACTTTTTACTGGTGAAATTAAAATTATAATAGGAAAAATAGATTTGCTGAAAAGTGTAGACAAGATAGAGCTCAACTACATTATGTCAACTCCGAAATACCCTTAGGACATTGTGACCAATTAAAAAAAAAAAAAAAAAAAAAACGGACTGGAATTAAATGGATAGTAAGTATACCGAATTTTAAGAGAGTTATATTCCTAGAGAATGAGCCTAGATTCAAAAAGTCTGTGATTCTTTGCACATCAAAATGATCCTTAAGGCGTGCCTGGGTGGCTCAGTGGGTTAAGCCTCTGCCTTTGTCTCAGGTCATGATCTCAGGGTCCTGGGATCCAGTACCGCATCGGACTCTCTGCTTGGCAGGGAGCCTGCTTTCTCCTCTCTCTCTCTCTCTGCCTGCCTCTGTGCCTGCTTGTGATCTCTGTCTGTCAAATAAATAAACAAAATATTAAAAAAAAAAAAAAGATCCTTAAGTCCCAAGCTGGAGAGGCAGGACTCACACTGAGGAAACTGCTCAGCCCAGCCCCCAAGGAAGGTTTATTTTCTAATGCCCACTTCAGATGTGGCCCAGAAAGAGAATGAAGAGAAAAATAAAAACAAAACCAAAACCCCTAGAGGTCACAGCCAACAGACTGGAGATGCCTAGAGGAGAGCAAAATTCACATCTAATTAAGAAACTTTCCCCTTCCTCAGTGTAGAATTATGATCTCTGCCAAGCAGAATTTCAAAATCGCAGTACTGGTTATTGCTGTTTCTCATCCTCTCCATTCAAACCAAGACTGTTTAGTATGGTTTTGCCTGTTCTGTCACCATTTATTAGATAGGTAAGAGGCAGAGAACTTGTGTTTTGAGTTTACAAGCCTTATCATGAAGCTCTGCATCAAACCTAATGTTCAGGCTACTGCATATCATGTAAACATAATGAATTTTGAGATAAAGCTGTGAATTAATGGGATATTTTGGCCTTGCCTCATGAGGATGAGTGTATGTTGCCTACGGAAAGGTCAGCTAAGTATGTGCTGACTAGAGGATGAACATTTGTAGCCACTGATGCTTACATCAAATAGTTTTTATTTTCCCCTTTTTAGGAACTGGATAGGATTGGGCTTCATTGCCCCCTATGAAATTATACCCGATTATGTGACTTTCTTTGGCCAAGGAAATGAAAATAAATGGCATATGTTATTTCCTAGCTGAAATTCTAAGAATCTATGCACAGTATCTCTTCCTGCTTCTCTGGTGACTATGGAAGACTGTGTAGGAACAAAGCCTCTAATAGCCTGGATCTCTTTGTAAATTTTACAAAGAAATAAATTTTAAGGCAACTCATGCCAGAGTATCCAAGCTGGTATGTCAACTTAGTAAGATTACTGGCATACTTATTATTAACAGAGCATAACCTAGCCTATTCTGAAACATGCAGGTATCCTTGATTTCTAGATAATTTGAAGAGTATGATTTCTGGTAGGAATGATTTAGAAGAACAGGTTAGGTCTCTGCAACTGAACATATCTCAGCTTTAATTCTGACTCACTCATACTCTATGATTTCCAGAAAACTGCTAAAGCTTTCTGAACCTTGTTTTTTTTAAAGAAATGATATAAAAATACAAACCTAATAAAGTTATCTTAAGGAACAAGTGAGAGAGCTTTGAAAAGGTAGGACCATAAAATATAAATGAACATAGTATGCACCTTATAGCTTTTACTTCCTTTTTTTTAAAATATTTTATTTATTTATTTGACAGAGATCACAAATAGGCAGAGAGGCAGGCAGAGAGAGAGAGAGAGAGAGAGAGAGAGGAGGAAGCAGGCTCTCCACTGAGCAGAGAGCCCGATGTGGGGCTCAATCTCAGGGCCCTGAGATCATGACCTGAGCAGAAGGCAGAGGCTTAACCCATTGAGCCACCCAGGCGCCCCTACTTCCTCTTTCTAATTCCTCCTAAAATTCATACTTTAAAAATTAAGACTAAGTTGAGTTAAGAGATAAAATGCCATATGTATATAAGATGTTTAGAAGAAAACGTCAGAGTTTATACAAAGAGAGCTATACAAAGTCAGAGCTATACAAAGAGAAGTAGGAACTAAAATTTATTTAATTGAATGAGTTTTATTTATCATGATTCAAGCAACCTTGACAGAATGTGGCAGGAACTGATTGACACTAACCTAAAATGACTCTCACTGATTCACTTACAGTGAACTTTAAAAGATTATATACATCAACTTGTATGTACCTGCATTTCATGAAAGTTTTTATCTCTGCTTATTTCTAAATCCCCATAAAATCAATAACTTTAATTTGGAACCTTAAATTAATAAACTCTAAACACTAACAAGCCACAAAAAAAGGGCAAACTTTAATTTATGTCTTTGTTGACTACTACCTTACCTATGGCTCTAGTGAGAAATTATATTATTTTACTGCTATGCAATTTAAAAAAAAGACAAAAGTCTAATTTTTTTATCGGATACAATGCCCAAAGAATAAACTGGTAATTTCAATGACAATTTAACTGTTTTACAAGAAAAAAAGAAGAAAAAGGAGGAGAAAGAGGGGGAAAAGGAGGAGGTAGAAGAAGAGAAGGAAGAGGGGTAGGGAGGTGGTGAGGAAGGAAGGAAGGAAGGAAGGAAAAGAGAAGAGAGAGAAACTAATAATATGTAAGGTATAAAATATTATAGGAGGTAATAACCCCCAAATTTACAGCATATTCCTATTACATAAAAGTTACCAAACTTTTTATTTGACAACCATTCTCTTTTGGTAATATTACACCATTCCTATCGAGTAGGCAATGAAAACTATTTACTGTCAATGTAGATTCCAAATGATTACATTATAGTAAGACAATAAATTATTTACTTGATTTAATAAGTGATTCTACAAAATCACAAAGAAAAATACATATATAGCCAAATTTAAAATAATTCTAACATTCTCCATTAAGATATCATTTAGGTATAACTTATTCCTGATATTACTTTAATTAAATCCTTTCTTTTTTACACAATGCACACAACGGTTATTCTGAGAGTTAAAACAGTACTTTAGTCTTGATCTTATTTTGTTAGTTTCATCTTGCTTTTTTTTTTTTACCCAATTTCATAATTACTTTTCTCTGAGGAATTCCGCCAAGATGAGGTGCCATGTTTACAAAAAAGAAAAAAAGAATCACCAGTGGGTCAGCTTCAAATACCCAAGTATGTTCTTAGAATAAAAATATTTATAGCTAAATCTGGAAGCAAAAATGTTTACGTACCTACCATAAGAAATGGGTAAGTCTAGCTGTATATGGGGGGCTTTTGAAACTGTAGTTCACTTGTCAAAAGTTTCTGAATTATGTAATACTTCACATAGATAACTTTCTGCCTTCATGTTTAAAACAACTTACTTAAAGAATAAAAATAGATGAATTACCTATTCATTATTTCTCAATATATATTTCCTAAACAGCTAACAGATAATATGAATGGATATTATTTAGCTCCCTAATGAAAAGATATGTTGCCTGAGTCTTATTAGAAGAGTTTTCATAAACATGTTAAAGGATTTCCTCTGGGATAAAGATGATTCTAAGCACTGATGGAAAATGAACTAGGGTAATATGAATTTTAAAATGTGGATATTTTCAAGATGCAAAAATTCTCTAATTTTATAAAAAACAGGATTTATGTCTCTGCTTATTTCCTAGAAGATATGCTATGCATATGATTTGATACATATAATACTTTATATGTGATATATACAACAGGTCATATAAAATAAATGACAAATACATATTCATACACATTTGTACATACACACATATCATACACATATATGATATTAGTGGATTCAGAAATTATGGAAAATCAATTCTTAATACAGAGACTCCATGCTTACTATTTTTATGTCTTCTTCCACTATGAAATGAAAATATATACCTGCACAGAAACTTGTACATGAATATTTATATTATTCACATTAGCTGAAAGTAGCATTATTCACATTAGCTAAAAGTAGAAATAACCTACATGTTTAATCAGCTGACAAACGGATAAGCAAAATGTGGTATACAAATACAATGGAGTATTATTCAGTCATAAAAATGAAGTGCTGATACATTTTTCAACATAGATGAAACATGAAAATGCTATGCTAACTCAAAATATTGCAAAAGATCACACACTCTGTCATTCCACTTACCTGATGTATCCAAAATAAGAAAATGTAAAGAAAGCAAAAGCAAATTAATATCATTTGGGGACAGATTTGGGGGATGGAGAATGTGAACTGATTATTATCAAATAGAGTTTCTTTCTGGAGTGGTAAAAATGTTCTACATTTGATTGTGCCTATATTTAAACATATCTGTGAATGTACTAAAAACCACTGAATTGTTCACCTTAAGAGGGTGAACTGCATGTTATGTGCATTATAACTCAATATTACCTATTAAAAACATTCCAAAATTCAAGAAACTCTTTATGTCTGAACAGAATAAGGGTGATGAGGAAGACACACAGGAAACTCTGGAGTAACTAAAAATGTTGAATTTCTAAACTTGGTGTGGTGTACATAATTCTTTAGAAAATAATTTATATTTTACTCTCATCATTTTTATGCATGTACATTTTGCAACTATACATAGAAAGAGATGTAAATATAGAGTAATTCACAATTAATAAAAGAATAAATAAATTATGTTTAGTTACTTGAATCCATTCTTACCAATATTTCCATCATGGTTTCCATTGTACCAGAAACTACTTCTAACGTTCCATGTGCTTAGATATGGTTTAAAACTATAGTTTATAATTCACTAATACAAATCTGAAATTCACTCTTGTCGCAAGCAATGGTAATGTTTCCTCTAACTCAGAATGAAACGAATACCAATTTCAAATGAACTAATTTGTTATTTAAGTTGTACCTTTAGCATATTATAAGTAACTTAAATTGAGAAAAAAAAATGTTATGCCTTAAAATGGTTCTCATAAGAGTTTTTATCAACTACGCAAAGTTCTAAGCGTAAATGTTTTTTAAAAACATTATTTCCCAAGGTTCATGGGCTTTTCCATAAAACTTCTTGAAACAGATAAAATTCTGAGTTAAACCTTCCTATTTAATATTTATTGGCTTGGCATATGTCAATATTATTATTATTATTAATAGACCCTCTAACAGTCCTTCCCTTTGTCTTGGAAGTGGAATAAAGTTAGATGGAAAAAAATTAATAATGGCAGAAACCAAATCACTGATTCCACAATGTCTTATGTAATATTCCAACATAGTTATTGATTCACTGTGTAGAGAGCATGGCACAGGTGCATTTGCTCAACTCTTTTAGTCCTATCCAGGGCATCTTTCAGCAAGCAAAACATATCTGCTGTCACTTGGGGAGAGTGAGTAAGTAGATTTGGGAACTAGCACCCATGGGTAGTGTAAAGGAGCATGGTTCACATTGTCTGAAATTGCTCATGCCCTGCTTCATCCAGCTGGTAATGAAGCAGTCAGCATTCCATCTCTGGAGTGGAATAGGCAATTATTCTAGCTTGAAACTCTGCCCTTGCAAATTGAGTGTGGCAACAATTCACATTGGCTGTCATTATAAAGTCCCTCAAAATGGGGTAGCTATCCACATCGGTTCAGAAGGAAAAATCAGAGATGCCTAAAAAGTTTACCTTAACTCCAAATAGATTATTGTACACTGATGATATGGATATTTAAAGTGCTTTCTGGGAGACCTTTTTGCACTGTTTTATTCTTCAATCTTGCTCCAAATTGCTCCAAATAAACCTAAAATTCAAGTCACGTAAAATATTTCTGTAGATTCTCATTAACCAACCTTCTATCTTGCAATACATTTAGAGAACAAAAACATTTCTCATTCTCCTTCTAGTTACATTTTAATGCTGTTACCAGCAATCAAGGGTTGGGGGGGAAACTCCCCTGGGATTCTGACTCTTGGATGTATAGGTAACAACACTATACCTGTAGCTCTCATCTCTAACTCGTGTCTGTAACTTCTGGGGAACTTTTAAAACAATACCTACACCTACCCTAGCCACCCCCCATACTAATTAAATCAGAATTTCTGAGGGTGGGATCAAGATGTGGTTGGTATTTAAAGCACCTCAGATGACTCTAGAGAGTATAGATAAGCACTACTAAAAATGTAATATGCATACAAATCACCTAAGCAAGTATTCAAATTGCAGATTTGATTTAAGGTATTCTGTGGTGGGGGTCTAAAAATGTAAATTTCCATCATGTTTCCAGATAATGTGAATATTGCTGGTTTGTGAACTGCATTAAGCAGTCAGAATCTAGATGAGAACTTCCCTTAATATGAGAATTGTCTTAGGGAGCTTTTAAGCTTCCTGTACCCAACACAATGGAGTTTCCAAGGGTGCAATTTAGTCATCAGTATTTTTTAAAGTATCCCAGGTGATTCACATGTCTTGAAAATGTTGGGACCTCCACTGTTCTAGGCATTCTCATCAACCCATGTTACCTGACTATTTCCCTGACTTTTCTCTTGACTTAGTAAGACCCAAGATCTTCCATTAAACAAGTTCTTTGAAGACTTTGATTTCTCCCTCTGTAGCACCCTCTTATCAGCTGCCATGTTGTATTCATTCAATAACTGAAATATCTTCAGACACTAATCTCTCTTTTGCAACAGTCAGCATGCATTTAAGGCCTTCATTACCCATTATCTACAAGGGTCTACTTTCTAGAGAACTCAATTTATTTAAAAACTCATTCAATCTATTTTGCCCAATGTTGCTAAATTAATCTATTTAAATCACTCCTCAAATGGCATTACTCCCTTGTTTAAAATCTTCATGTTGACCCTTGTCTACAAAATTCAAGCAAATGCCTCAATAATGTAACATTAAGTATCACCAATATTCAGAATCTACTTAATTTTCACTTAAATTTTTAGCTGACTCTTATTATTTATAGAGATCTCCTGGGGATCTTATGTATGTTTTTCCCACTTGCTATTTGTTCTGCAAACATGGTCTATACTTTCTTGTATATGACTATCTATGCTGTTCCTTTTTTTTTTTTTTTTTTTTTTTGCATGTCTTTACTGAAATTCTAGTTAGTTAACATACAGTGTCATATTAATTTCAGGTGTATAATATAGTAATTCAATACTTGCATATAACACCCTGTGCTTATCCCAAGTGCCCTCTTTTACACCCAGGACCTATTTAATCCGACTCCACCCACATCTCCTCTTAAACCATCAGTTTATTCTCTATAGTTGAGATAAGCCTCTAGGTTTGCCTCTGTCTTTTTATCTTTTTAACCTTTGCTCATTTGTTTCTTAAATTACACATATGAGTGAAACCATATTGTATTTGTCCTTCTCTAACTTATTTTGCTTAGTGTTATACACTCTAGATTCATCCTTATCACTGTTTCTTGAACTTAGATTACTTAACTGTATCTTTACAGCTTAAAAACTTTTGCAGTCCTAGAAGTTTCCTATTATAAATATCCTCATTATACTCCAAACAAAATGAGAAACCGCCTCCTGGGACCCTCGCCTATATTTTGTTATACTGCTTAAAGAAAAATTGTTATAATTATCCTTAATATTTGCCTAATCTCTTCCCCAAATTTCTCGGGACCTTAAATCCTGGGACAAAGAAACAGTCTTATTAATCTCCCAGAAAACCCTGCCCCAAATGAACAATTAATATTTCTTAAACTGAAATGTATAAATATTTTTTGAATTATCATTATATTCATATTAGTTTAAGACATGATCTGTCCCTATAAGTTCACAGAGATTAAATATGTAAAACAAATACCAGAAAAAGAACTATAGTTAATTCCCCAAGTACTCAAAGGATTGCACAGTGAGACTGAATATGTTGAAACTACAGCAAATGCCATTTGTATAGTATTTGATAAATAACAGGTTCCCAAAAAATAGATTCACAGAATTCAAAGACAGGGATTCTTCTGTCAACAAGGCTTTCAAGAGAAATCTTAAGATTTGTAAAGCCTATGAGAAAAGATGAAAAAGGCATGTCAGATGGGAAATAAAGTAACTATAAAAGCTGAGGGGAGGAAATGCAAATCGGAGCTTGGATACAGTATGAAGAGACAAGTTTGGCTATGCCAGTATGCAGTGTTTCCTGAGTGTTTTCAAATGGATAATGTCTAAATAAAAATATGAAATATATAGAAATTATTACATATTTATAAATATAAAAATACTTCAAATACCATCGAACCAACAAGAAGAACATGTGTTGAACCATCCTGCATGGATGGTGGGAATGTTAATTGGTGTATTCACTGTGGAAAAAAGTGGCAGTTCCTCAAAAATTACAAATAGAAGTATCATATGATCCAGTAATTCCACTCCTGGGTATTTACATAAAGAAAACAAAAACAGTAATTTTGAAAAGATGTATGCATCCCTATATTTATTGCAGCATTATTTACAAGAACTAAGATATGGAAGCAGCCCAAGTGTCCGTCAATAGATGAATGAATAAAGAAGATGTGGTAAAATAAAATATTATTCATTGATCAAAAATAACGAGACCCTGTCATTTGCAACACTCTGGATGGACCTAGAAGGTATTAGGTAAGTAAAATAAATTAGACAGAGAAAAGCAAATACCATATGATTTCACTTTATACATGGAATCTTAAAAAAAAAAAAAAATGAACAAACAAACAGAAAAAACAGACCATTACATTCAGAGAAAAAACTGAACTGGTGGTTGCTAGGATAAAATACAGATAAAATGAAGGGGATTAATAAGTACAAACTTCCAGTTATACAATAAAAAAGTCACAAAGATTAAAAGTACAGCATAGGGAATATAGTCATTAATACTATAGGAAGGTTCTTTGGTGATAGATAGTAACAACATTTATTTAGGTGAGCATTGAGTACAGTATAGAACTGGTGATTCTTGGGGCGCCTGGGTGGCTCAATTGGTTGGATGACTGCCTTCGGCTCAGGTCATGATCCTGGAGTCCCGGGATTGAGTCCCACATTGGGCTCCCAGCTCCATGGGGAGTCTGCTTCTCCCTCTGACCTTCTCCTCGCTCATGTTCTCTCTCACTGTCTCTCTCTCAAATAAATAAATAAAATCTTTAAAAAAAAATGGAGCATGGTTAAAATACAAGTACATTTTTGCTATTAACCTAGAATAATTTGGGACTTGTCAAAAGTAAACATTTTGCTTACTGATTGCTGGATTCCCTGCACAGATATTCTAGAATAAAACAATATAGAAAACTGGTTTTATAATCAAATAATTATAACAATAGATTTAGAATTAGTATACTTATCATTATGATTATATTGTTATTTAAAATCATAGTGATGAGGTTATGAACAATACTTACTGCTATTATTTTAAAACATATATAGTAGTGATATATAGATCTCATAACTACTACTGAAATATATTAGTCCGGTTTCACAGCTACCAAGTTTTATAAAACTTTACAATTTTTTGAGACATAATTTGCTATTAGTTTGGTATTCCTGCATTACTACACTGGAATCTGTGAATGCAAAATTTCTCTAGTGTGTCTCCTACCAAGTATTTTTTGAATTTTTACTGTGTGTTAGGTTCCCTGGGTTCTTAAATGTTCCTCTCTCTTGTGGTACTTCCACCTCCTCCAGTGATTTTCAAATGTTTTCTTTCTAAGGTAATAAATTATGAGGCTACCTAAAAAACTGAGATATGTTCCACAAAACATGATTGCAGTTTAAATAGTTTTTGAGTTCTCATGTTTTATCTTTAAATCTCATGCCAAATTTAGCACATGTAGCACAACACACTAATTTTTAATATAAAATAATGCTCTAAATTATTGATCTTCAGGTAAAATGTGCAATTCAATAAAATATGCCATACTTAAGCCTAATAAATACTACCACATAGCTTTGCAGGGAAGTTTCTCCATCTATCTTTGAAAGAAATAATTTCAATCCATCACACCTAATTATGTACACGCATCATCCTTTTGTTTTAAAGTAAGTACGCCATCAGGGCGCCTGGCTGAAGTCATGATCCCAAGGTCCTGGGATCGAGTCCTGCATCAGGCTCCCTGCTCAGCTGGGAGCCGGCTTCTCCCTCTCCCTCTGCCTGCCTCTCCCAAGGACTATGCGCATTCTCTCTCTGTGTGTCAAATAAATAAATAAAAACTTAAAATAAATAAATAAGTATGCTATAATGTCTATGAAAAAGCTTATAAAATTCAGTAGACTGCTTTTTAAATACCATACAAATACAACCAATATTTCTGCCCGTAAGAAGTTTAAAATTGAGAACAAGATATAATACACAAATGACAAAAAAAAAAAAAAATTCCGTTAAGTTTTTTCTACAATGAATAATAAGCATTTAAGCTGAAATAAGACTAAACTTTTAAATGAGAATAATCAGGAAGATCTTCAAGATCTTCACAAAAAGGTAGTATTTAAGCTGGTCATTACAAATGGATGAGATTTTAGCAGGTAGCATGAGAACAGAAGAGTTTGGAAAGGAAAAAAAAAAAACATTTGAGCAAAGGCAGAAAACAAATATATGAGGCCCTTTTCAGATAAAATCAAATAATCAATCAATCAAATAATTGATTTTAATTGTCATATAGGATATATGCAATAGATGAAGCTAAGGATGATGGAAAATCATGGGCTCTAATACTAAGGAAATCAAACATTTCAGCATGACATTCTTTGAAGGTTTTTAAACTGAGAGTGACAAGAGAAAAACTGTTCTTTAGAAAGTTACCTGGATATGAAGTGTGAAATGTAAGAAAGCCACTCAGGAATTTAATAGCTATAATCAATATCAATCAATTATGTCTTTGTCAATATTGTATGGCTTAAAAAATTATTCTCCGAGAGAACTGAGAGGATACATTTCTTTAAAAAAAAAAAAAGTCCCTTCAGATGGATACCTTTTTAACTATAGAATCAATTTCATCACAATTGTTTCTGGAATGTAACATAAACACACATAAATTCAAAATTAAGAAAGTGCAAAAAAAATCAGCACTCTTTTCTGGATTTGCCTCACTATATATTTCCCGTTTGCTCATTTGTTTAGTTTCTTAAATTCCACAAATGACTGAAATTATACAGTATTTGCCTTTCTCTAACTTACTTTGCTTAGTATAATACTCTCTAGCTCCATTCATGTCTCTTCAAATGGCAAGATTTTATTCCTTTTGATGGTGGAGTAATATTCCATTATATATATATTACACACACACAGTACACACACACACACACACACACACACACACACACACACACACACACCCCACATCTTCTTTAATTATCAACAGTCAATGGACATTTAGGCTGTTTCCATAGTTTGGTTATTGTGGATAATAGTGCTATAAACATTGGGGGGAGAATGTTATCTCTTTGGATTAGTATTTTTATATTATTTGGACAAATACTTAGTAGTTTAAGTGCAGGACTGTAGAGTAGTTCTATTTTTAACTTTTTGAGGAACCTCCATACTGTTTTGCAGAGTGGCTGCACCACTTTACATTCCCACCACAGTGCAGGAGGGTTCCCCTTTCATCACATCCTTGCCAAGATCTGTTGTTTCTTGTGTTGTTGATTTTAGCCATTCTGACAGGTGTGAGGTGATCTCTCATTGTAGTTTTGATTTGTATTTCCCTGGTGATGAGTGATGTTGAACACTGTTTCATGTGCCTGTTGGTCATCTGGATATCTTCTTTGGAAAAATACTACTTATATCTTCTGCCCATTTTTAAATTGGATTATTCATTTTGGGGTGTTGTGTTTTATAAGTTTGTTTATATTTTGGATACTAATCCTTAATCAGACCTGTCATTTACAAATATTTTCGCCAAATCCACACATTGCCTTTTAGTGTTATTGTTTCCTTTGCTGTGTATAACAAATGGTGTTGGGAAAACTGGATAGCAACATACGAAAGAATGAAACTGGACCACTTTCTTACACCATACACAAAAATAAATTCAAAATGGATGAAAGACCTAAATGTGAGACATGAAAACCATTAAAATCCTAGAGGAGAACTCAGGTAGTAATCTCTTTGACATCAGCCATAGCAAATTCTTAATAAATATATCTCCTAAGGCAAGGGGAACAAAAGCAAAAATAAACTATTGGGACTTCATCAAAATAAAAAGTGTCTACCTATTCTTTAATCTAGCCAATCCAGCATATAAAAAGAGGAAGATATTTCATATTTTGTAAAACTAGAGAAAAAGGAAACCCTCAAATCCTAAACTATGAAAAACAGCTGTTAAATAAATGAATGTTGGATTAAAATGAACAGAAGATAAACAAAGCTTCCAGTAGCGTCTCAGAGGTCCTAACCAGTGGTCCTATGCCTGGAACTGGAAATTCTGAGGGCTACAGGGACACATGTTAGCCTGTATCACATGACATTGCAGTAAGATAGGTAGGCTGAATAAGGAAATGTGAGGACACTCTATTAGTACTAGATGTAGGGGATTAGCAGGAGAAGAGATGGAAGAAGGCAATCAGATTTGGAACTGGCAAAAAGACAGTGATAATGAAAGATTCTAATCCTAAATTACCACAGACAAAACAGTATCTACCTGCAAAATAGTGAGTTCACTATGAGTCATAAAGAATTCTTATTCTCAATAAAAGTGAAAAGGGTATCAATTGTGTTCTGATTGGTGATAAATGTCCAAGGCATAAAATACAGTACAGTTGGTGAGGAAAAGTTGGTGAGAGTTGGCCCTGCATTAATATCATTGGAGAGTATAGGTGGACTAAACCAGAACCGAGTCCAGAGGCTCAAATAATCACATTAGGATATTATTGCTTTCTGCATATACAAACTTTGAGCTCCTCGGTATGATCTTCATTCTTAGGGGGAATCTTCATGGTGGCAAAGATGGCTACAGACACATCACTAAAAATCTCTGCAAAGATAGCTCCTTATTCACCTTGATTTCAATAGTTATTCAAGGATTTGATCTCATCCTATCTTGGTTTGTGTACTTTATTGAATCAATTGTTATTAATAAGGTAATTTATTTAGTCATAACTAAGTTATATCTAGAGTTGAAGGTTAGAGTCAGCCTCACTTAAACCATAAGAAATAAGTTTAGAACAGGTTGACTTCCTAAAGAAGGAAACATTACTAAATAAAAAACTAAGGTATAGTGGGCAAGCAAAAATAACAATGTCCCTTAGAACCCCTTCTTAGGAAAACTAAATAATGAAATCAGTTTAATAAGGAAAGTAATGATGAAGCCGTGCTGAATGAACTGGGAATGAAGGTCAAATGTAACTAAAAACAAAAATACATATATGTTAATAAGTTATATCAAGGAATTATAGCTATTTACAGAACACTTATGATATAAATCCTAGTGGTAGAGAATTAAGAGTACAGTAAAATTGGAAAATAAATGTAGGAGAGAGGGTCAGGAGGTGAATTAAAAGAAAATAAAGAAATACAAACTGATTTTACCATCTTTCATTGTAGGATGCTAAAAAATTAAAAATGGGAATGGTAAATCAGATTCACTTCAGAACAAACACATACCCTTAAGAGATTAATTAAGCATTCAACCAAAGAAGCTGGGAAAAAATTAATGTGAGGAAAATAGAAAGAACTTAGTTTTTAAAATTGGACATTAAAAATAAGAAAATGGGGCACCAGGGTGGCTCAGTGGGTTAAATCCTCTAGCTTCAGCTCAGGTCATGATCCCAGGGTCCTGGAATCGAGCCCCGCATTGGGCTCTCTGCTCAGCAGGGAGCCTGCTTCCTCCTCTCTCTCTGCCTGCTTCTCTGCCTACTTATGATCTCTGTCAAATAAATAAATAAAATCTTTAAAAAAAAAATAAGAAAATGGGGCACCTGGGTGGCTCAGTGGGTTAAAGCCTCTGCCTTCGGCTCAGGTCATGATCCCAGGATCCTGGGATCGAGTCCCACATTGGGCTCTCAGCTCAGCAGGGAGCCTGCTTCCTCCTCTCTCTCTGCCCGACTCTGCCTACTTGTGATCTCTGTCAAATAAATAAATAAAATCTTTAAAAAAAAATAAGAAAATGAAAAAATAATAAATTAGAAAACAAAAAGGGAAAGATTTTGAAAAACAATCTATCACTTAAGTTAAACATGAGAGAATGCAAAGAAAGGAAGAAAGAGCTTAACAATAAAAATGGAAAAATGTGTATATTGCAAAATAAAAACAATATTTCAAAAATAATTAGCTAAAATGAAAAATGTGGATAAACAGTTTTTTTAAGAAAATATAAATTGCCTAAACTGATTCAAAAACTAATTTATAAATAAAAACAAAGAAATTGCTAACCTTTGTGGGGGAAAGCAAGAAAATAACTTAACAAAATATTAATTTCACCCATTCTTCTATACACAAATTCTGTTTCTATGACTTTATCATAGATTTATAGTCTTATGGCTAATTCAAAAGATTGACATTAGAGGGATATATGCTGAACCACTGTATATAATAGCCAAAGTTGGAATCAACATAAATATTCACTTATAGGGACTAGGTCTGTTAAATTGTTATTATTCATACAAAAGAATTCTAGTCAGTGGTTAATTATATTTATACATATTGACACAGACAGATCTCCCAGTTATGTTACTGGAAACAAAAATTCAAATAAAAACTATTTTTAAGGGAGATATACAACCCTTTGGAATATATTACACCTTAAAAATACTACAGATGTATAGATTTTTATGTTATAGCTGTACAATAATTACAAACATATATGCATTTTACATATGGAAACTTCTGAAAAGACACAACATGTTATCAATGGTCATTACTACTAGTCATTAGAGTGAGACAGGGTATTTATTAAATCTAACATTTCACTTTCTTCTGTATCTTTTTCTGTAAGATTTTATCTTATATTATTTATTTTAATAACAATAACACATAAATAATAAAAAGTTATATACTCTGCTTGAGATCTGATTTAACATGAGGTAACTGAGACTCAGGAAACACATTCTGTATCTATGTTTTTTTTTTTTTCCCCAGGTAAACAATTTCTAGAAAGACAGAGAAGATAAAATGCTAAGAGTTTTGTAAATTTTTAAGATATTTTATTAAGAATTGTTATACGCCAGAGAGGTTGCACCAGCTTGCATTCCCACCAACAGTGTAGGAGGGTTCCCCTTTCTCCGCATCCTCGCCAGCATCTGTCATTTCCTGACTTGTTGATTTTAGCCATTCTGACTGGTGTGAGGTGATATCGCATTGTGGTTTTGATTTGTATTTCCCTGATGCCGAGTGATATGGAGCACTTTTTCATGTGTCTGTTGGCCATCTGGATGTCTTCTTTGCAGAAATGTCTGCTCATGTCCTCTGCCCATTTCTTGAGTGCTGTGAAGTGTGTAAACCTGGTGATTCACAGACCTGTACCCCTGGGGATAAAAATATATGTTTATAAAAAATAAAAAATTATATAATTTACTGTGAAAAAAAAAAAGAATTGTTATACGCCAAGACCATTAGTAAGTACTTTTTTAGGATTTTTTCAAAAGATTTTATTCATTTATTTGACAGAGGGAGGAAAGCAAGAGAGGGAGAGCACAAGCAGGAAGAGTGGGAGAGGGAGAAGCAGGCCTTCTGCTGAGCTGGGAGACTGATGCTGAGCTGGATCCCAGGACCCTGGGATCATGACCTGAACTGAAGGCAGAGGCTTAATGACTGATCCACCTAGGCACCTCAGATTTATTTGCTTTTTAGAGAGAGAAAGAGAAAGAGCCAGGGTGAGGGGAGATAAGGGGTAGAGAGAGAGTCTCAGACTCCATGCTGAGCATGGAGCCCAAAATGGCTCAATCTCAGGACCCTAAAATCATGACCTGAACCAAAACCAAATGACTGCACCACCAAGGTGCCCTCCATTAGTAAGTACTTTTATCTAATTCATTATGTATGCTAGGTTTTATGCTAGATATAGAAAAAGAAGCACTTTAAGATGCCTGCTTTCAAGTAGATTAGAATAGAATCATGTTTTTAAAGCAAACAACTATACAAGGCAAACTTTAAGTGCAAAATCAATAGATAAAGACTTAACTCAAATATTACACCAATTTAATTGAATTTTAAACTCTCAAACTTCAAATTCTTCAAATTTCTGCCTCCCCACACACCACAGGTTTGATTTTACTAAACAGTCTATTTTCACTTTATTAACTGCATTAAATATCTAAGTAATTTGCATCAAAATATAAAATAATTATTTTGTACTTATATTCTATTTATTATCTTACTTTCCCACAAGAGAAATTACCCATATGTTCTTACGGGGAATCCTGGAAACAAGAAATCTTTCTTAGAATCTTTACATACATGGAATTATTCCCAGAATGTCTTTTGTTATGAAAGTGAGGAATTAATTTAGTCAAACCTGGGAATATTTAACTCAAAGATAAAATGCAAATGTTACCAAATAAGTCTGGCACTCTAAAATGCAGTGATTCTTTTTTTTTTTTTTTTTTTTTTTTTTTTTTATTTTTTAGATGGCCAACAGACACATGAAAAAGTGCTCCATATCACTTGGCATCAGGGAAATACAAATCAAAACCACAATGAGATATCACCTCACACCAGTCAGAATGGCTAAAATCAACAAGTCAGGAAATGACAGATGCTGGCGAGGATGCGGAGAAAGGGGAACCCTCCTACACTGTTGGTGGGAATGCAAGCTGGTGCAGCCACTCTGGAAAACAGCATGGAGGTTCCTCAAAATGTTAAAATGCAGTGATTCTTAAATATCCAGAATGAGATCAATTTAAAGTAGCTTAATACATTTATTTCTAAAAACTGCAAAACTGTATGGAAATGTTTAACCACCAAACAGGGTACTCCTGCTAAGCATTCTGGCTTAAGGTTTTGTGAAAAAGACAAGAGAAAACAGCTTTCATCACACATAGAAGAGAGATGCCATAATTTAATTCTAAGCCTGAAATGAAGTAACAAACACTGCAGTACAATGTGACACAACCTTCATGATAGCATACAGTATTTTAGAGTTTTTATAGCTAATTAGAAGCACATACCTTTCTTTATCTTAGCAAGTGAGAACAGAGTCAGCTTTTTGAGTTCTAGCCAGATGCTGATTTTATAACCTTAGTTATGTAGGCTAACTGCTAACAGCTCAGGATCTGAGACTTTCAAAGTTATTTTTAGGACAAGTCTGTTAATGAGCAGGTACAAACTTAAGCATAAATGAGCAGCAGGGCAGAGGCAGCCAAATGTCAGAAAGAGTCTCAGATGGTAGGACAAATTATAATTATTCAATGCAGTTATGGACAGTGGTGAATAAAAATGAACCATTGCCAACTGCTATCCAGTCAAAGGTTTAATTTTTTTTATGCAAAGAAATCAAAAATGCATAGGAAACATGAACACACAATGCATGTCAAAGTAATTTACTCCTGCTGTCTTTCAAGAAAACAGAAAACACAATCTTCTTTGATTTTCTGGAGCTTCCCCCATGTTACTCTATTAGCTACAGTACTTACATTGTAGCTCTAATGAATATTACATCTTTGTTTTGTGATAGCTTATTTGTAATGACAGGGCTTCACGTAATCCTTAGACATGTGGTAAAGGCTCCAAAAAATCAACACAGTCATAAATCACTTCCACCATGACCATCATACCACCAACCCCGAGGCCTGGCCTCCACCAAGAATTAATAGTCAGTGTCAGGGAAAGGCTCAACTGAATCAGTTCGTTTGCTGTGAGGAAATTACATCAGCTTATCAGAAGCTAGAGAATGACTAAATTGAGGGGCAGAAAAGACAATTTTGCCATAGACATGACACTGTAGAGCCCTGAAACTTTTAGCTGCTACTCTGGTTTTCAAAGCAGAGTATGACCACAAGAAGAGGGCCAAAAAGCAAGAGGTTTGAATGAACTAATTATATCAGTTTTTCAAACATGCCTCTTTAATTCTTATTGTGTATAGATTATTGACTGGAAAAGTGATATGGATACAAAACTTCTTCCCAACATATTTTTCTTACAAGGTTGTTCCTATCATTAACAAGCAAATGTTTATTAAAATATGTTCTCCAAACCCTTCAGACAGAAGGAAACCAGCTATATGCATTTTTGTTTTGTTTTGTTTTTTGATTACCAGGCAACTACTACCACTGTTCCTAATGGCACTCTATGTACTGGGAAAAGGAAAACTTATCTCCCACTCAGAACAGTGTGGAGGAATAGTAAATATAGTGCTCTGCTCTACTATAAAGAGAAAAAAGAAAAAAAAAACCTGTTAGCTTCCTCCATGGAAGCTAGATCATGCTAGATCATTCCATTCACTTCTGAGACACAGTAAAAGGTGGGTAAGTCATCAGACTAAGCTTGACCAATCAACTTTCTCCCAATGAATTTGAATCATGAGGGGACTGATGAAAGCAAGGGAAAAAGTGGAATTTGTTCATCCATCCTAACAAAGCAGAAATTGCAATTAATGTCCTTGAAACTTTTAAACTTTCCTTTTCTGTTTTCAGTCTAATTCCCTAGCCCTCCCCGTCAACCCTGTAAACTATCTCAGGTCCACTCAGTAAGTTCAGTTTAACTTAGTTTAACTTAGCCAGAGCTACCTGATAGTAGTTAAATCAAAGAACCCTAACTATAATGCAGTGTTTGGGAGAGAAAGTTTAAAAATGTACTGTCTTGGGGCACCTGGGTGGCTCAGTGGGTTAAGCCTCTGCCTTCAGCTCAGGTCATGATCCCAGGATCCTGGGATCGAGCCCCGCATTGGGCTCTCTGCTCCGCGGGGGGCCTGCTTCCTCCCTCTCTCTCTGCTTGCCTCTCTGCCTACTTGTGATCTCTCTCTCTCTGTCAAATAAATAAATAAAACCTTTAAAAAACTAAAAAAAAAAAAATGTACTGTCTTATGGTACTTCCATTGAAAAAGACTGGAAAAAGCACTGCTATACAAATACTGATTATAGAGAAAACTTTCCTTATTATCTATGGATTACTGGCAGATAGCAGCTAAGAAATATTAACCTAATATATTTTTAAAAGATTTTATTTATTTATTTGGCAGAGAGAGAGAGAGATCACAAGTAGGCAGAGAGAGAGGCAGAGAGAGAGGAAGGGAAGCAGGCTCCCTGCCTAGCAGAGAGCCTGATGTGGGGCTCCATCCCAGAACCCTGGGATCATGACCTGAGCCAAAGGCAGAGGCCCAACCCACTGAGACACCCAGGTGACCCAAACCCAATATTTTTATCAATCTAAAGTATTCATAAACATAAGTGCAACTGATGATGATGGTAGAGGTGGCCACTGGCAATGGCAATTGGCATGTCAAACAGACAGAACTCTTGTAATCAAAATGAATATCTGTCTCCCACTGTCACTTTATAATTTATTCAGTGGGGCCAATGGATAGAGCAATCCATAGTTTTCTTGTATTGGATAATATATAGTCCTTTATCACCTAGAATCATACAAGACAGTCACAACTGAGACTTAGGATGAATAATACAATGTTTCCATCAAAACTCAGCTTGATTTACAGTTAAATTTCTTTCCTTCCCCAGCCAGGGCCAAGTTCCTGAAGGCTACTTGTTGTGTGGAAGGTGGTATTATGATCTCCCTTTCCCTCAAGACTGCTAACAACTTGCTGCCTTAGTCATCAGCATTGTTTTCCAATATTTCTAGCTTTCCATCTGAATGTACGTGGTTGAACTACATTTCTTAGCCCCTTTGTAACTGGGTGGAACTGCATCAACAGTTCTGGCCAATAAGCTCCAAGTGTGAAATAGCATGAGTTACATGGTTGATGAAAATACCTCCAAAATTTCTCTTTCCTTTATATGCAATGAACAGCAACATTCAAAACAGTGATTCCCCTGGGTCTCTTCTTTTTTTTTTTCCCCCTTTTTAAAGATTTTATTTATTTATTTGACAGACGGAGATCACAAGTAGGCAGAGAGGCAGGCAGAGAGGTAGGGGGAAGCAGGCTCCCCGCCGAGCAGAGAGCATGATGTGGGGCTCGATCCCAGGACCCTGAGATCATGACCTGAGCCGAAGACAGAGGCCCAACCCACTGAGACACCCAGGTACCCCCCCCTCCCGGGTCTCTTCTGAACAGGAACTCCTTTCCTACCCTCTCAGCACAAACTAATAAGGAAAATGTAATGGGTACAAGAAAAAAATGATTCTTCTAAACCACTGAGTTTGTGGAATTAACTGTTAGACCAAATAATCCAACCTCTTCTGATGGGATAAGGAGTGCTACAAGAACAAAACAAACACACACACACACACACACACACACACACACACACACACACACACGGTAGTTTAGGGGCTATGTGGCAAAAAATAGGAGAAACCAATACCGGACCCTAGAAATGACAATGAAATTAATGGTCACTAGAAAGATACTTACTTAGTTAATCTGTAGCTTGAAGGGATGAGGTTGAAAAACAACATTATTGATGTATGTTGGTTGCTGATAGCTGGGTTTGGCAAACTTCTATAAAGAAGACATTTACCAGAAAAGAATTAGCTGGTTTTTCAAAAGGAATTAGGAGGAATTAAGAAATTCCTGAAATTTGGGAACTTCCAGGGCCAAAAGATGCAACTGCTTTTCATCACTTACTAGTAAAAAGATTAAACTAAGAAAAGCTTTGAGTAATAAGTGTTGATTCCAATTTAGGCTTATAGCAAGGATCAAAACAAGAGCATAGTCCTCAATATGCATTCTTAAGACCACTAAATACATTTGGTTAGTCTTAGAGAAAATACTCAGTTTGAACTGTGGTACCAAATCACTTTGAATTAAACAACATGGCTCAGAGATGAAACCAATGATGGGATTTTCCCCCAGGTGTATGAAAAGTTCAAAGTATCCGTAATTAATTCTGGAGAGATGAAGAATCAAGAGTGAGAGAAAACATAGAAATATAGCAAATCTAAAGTATATTCTAGAAAGGAATGGAAAATCTGGCTATTGCAATGTGGAGATGACTGAAATCAAACATAAGAGATTTCTAATCACTAGAGGTTTCCTATGTCATTTAGACAGTACTACTGCCAAAAATACCATCAGCTTTTCCTAAAGGAAACTGTGAATGTTCAAGTCATCATCCAGCGATCTTAAACTTGGAGTTAGATGCCAAAAATGAGAAAGACTTTGGGGTGGCACCTATTGAGAAGGTGGTGGTATATTTTACTATAAAAAAGTATATAGGGGTGCCTGGGTGGCTCAATGTATCTCCTAACATACATTGGTAAGAGGTATGCTGAGTTATCTGTTTTACCCCAAGAACAGACTTCCCAATACCTGTTGCTGATACAGTCGAAGGTTACTGGAAAAGAAACAGAGAAAGGATCCAGGGGCCAAAGAGAACAATACAGGTACTTGGTGGGGGAGGGGGGACAAAAATTAGAGCCTCATCCATTCCCCATTATCAGGACAGGGAACATTTATAACATCTATTTTTAAGTCTTCCATAGGCAAGAACTTTTCCAAATGGAATTTTTATTATGGTTATTCTGTTCCCATCTTCTACTGTTGTGATTTGGCTCTGAAGATAGCAGATAACTCTTCTTTCTTAGTTCACTGTCCTCCATGTCAAGAAAAAAAACACATCAAACCTGATGTAGAGACTACTAGTCCTCATCCAGCAATCTTAAACTTGGAGTTAGATGCCAAAAATGAGAAAGACTTTGGGGTGGCACCTGTTGAGAAGGTGGTGGTATATTTTACTATAAGAAAGTATATAGGGGTGCCTGGGTGGCTCAGTGGGTTGGGCCACTGCCTTCGGCTCGGGTCATGATCTCAGAGTCCTGGGATCAAGCCCCGCATCGGGCTCTCCGCTCAGCGGGGGGCCTGCTTCCTTCTCTCTCTCTGCCTGCCTCTCTGCCTGCTTGTGATCTCTGTCAAATAAATAAATAATATCTTTAAAAAAAAAAAGAAGAAAGTATATAAATTATTTTTGGTTAGAAGGGCAGATCATAAAATTTTAGTGATGTTTATCAAATATTTCTCACATTCAATCTTCAAAATAGCATCATTCTTCTTGACATATTATAATTTAGTGGGTCACCCAACCTAATTCTGGACAATATGCAGCTTAAAATGTTGCCAATCTAGTTCTGGAAAAGATGTGAGTTCTTTCCAAGTCTCTTTTATGTATAATTTTCAATGTCTGGGAAGGTTCAAGCTCCATCTATCTGGATCCCCAAATAAGTAGAATAAAGCAATGACTTCCTCCAATGTTGCATAGGGCATGGGACACAAATAAGAACATAAGCTTTTTGTTTTAGGCCAATGTGATTTAGGATTTATTTGTTACTGTAATGTGAACTCACCTACTCTAATGTATACACATAGTTTATGGCTCCTTGGAATTGGAACAGAGGAAGGAATGAGAGGATTATGCAAAGTTCTCATCTGACTGTTTTAACGGGATTCTATACCCTCTGGGAATGGCTAATAATTAAGACTGAACTTTTCTCTCGCAGGAATTTTAGTAGATTCTTAAGAAATTTTCCTGATGGACTCATTTTACCACATGTAACCCTTTTGCTTTGGCTGACTGCTCTGGCATCACATAAGCCTCAGGTTTTTCCCTAGGTCCACCTATCATAGATTCCTTTCTGGGGCCCTGCATCCTCTAGTAGAGACCATTTTGGACAAGATCCCTTTTAATACATACCTACACCCTACCAGGTGTTGCGCAATAATCCCTGGAGATGGTGCCCCTTTATTCACCAATAGCAGTTTGGTCACTAGCTTCCTGAAGTAGCAGTAGCTCTCTCTACACTGTGGCTTCAGGCTGTGTGAGCCTTTAGTTATCTCACATGTGGGTCAAACACCCCAATCAACGTGCTTCCATATTTCCTGCAGCACACACCGAGCTTTCAGATTTGCCCTTTTGAAATTAGTGCACTCGAGGACTGAAATTAGAAGGAAACAACTCAAACTATCTCTAATGGAGTTGTGAATGAGACTCAAAGCAGTTCAGCAAATGTATCCAAAACAAATCTCTTCACAAATCTCCCTTCTGTTGACCCTTTTATCCACTCCTTGTGAATTTTACAACTGAGTATTCCTTTATATCACTTGAAAATGTGCAATCCAATCCGGTACTTCTCTATGGAATTTTTATCTACTGTAATTTTTTTTAAAGACTTTTATTTTTTTTTATTTGTGTGAGAGAGAGAGAACACAAGCAGGCAGAGAGGCAGGCAGAGGCAGAGAGAGAAGCAGGCTTCCCGCTGAGTAGGGAGGCCAATGCAGGACTCGATACCAGGACCCTGGGATCATGATCTGAGCCAAAGGCAGTGGCTTAACCAACTGAGCCACCAAGGTGTGCCTATCTGTACTAATCTGACATACAAGTTAAAATGTATAATTTAACATGCTTTCACATAATAGCATCTATGATTTACTGATCCCTGCATGTGCTAATAACTGCATCAAATGCTTAAAAACTTAAAACTATTGGGGCACCTGGGTGGCTCAGTCAGTTAGGCATCTGACTCTTGATTTCAGCTCAGGTCATGTTCATGGGTTTGTGAGGTAGAGCCCAGGGGTTAGGGTCCAGCTCTGCGCTCAGCAGGGAGTCTGCTGGAAATTTCCTCTCTCTGCCCCACCCCCAGCTCATCCATGTGTGCACATGCGTGTACTGCCTCTCTCTCTCTCTGAAATAAATAAATAAAATATTTTTAAAAAGGTTAAAACTTCTACTTTAAGCCTCACAAAATCTTTATGAATCTGGCTTATTATTCCAAATTTTAGGTGAGAACCCTTAGGTTTGGATAGGTTCAATATTCAACTGCTCAGTTTTATTTATTTATTTTTTTTTTTGGCATGGTTTTAACCACAATGCTACATTAATTGTCATTAAGTGGTATGTATGATAGTTATTGGAAATAAATATGGGGGGAAATCTGCCTTATTCCTATTCAGTTTTCTATATATTTTGGCACACTTTAGATATGACTGCAGAGGGGAAAGGGATAGCTTCACTTTCAATTCTCTAAAGTGCTATACTTAACTTTATTTCACAAAATTTTAAA
Source organism: Mustela lutreola (assembly GCF_030435805.1). Taxonomy (NCBI): domain Eukaryota; kingdom Metazoa; phylum Chordata; class Mammalia; order Carnivora; family Mustelidae; genus Mustela; species Mustela lutreola. Next base: position 127,764,913 of record NC_081294.1, on the reverse strand, counting down.
TATGAGTGCTCTACAGGTGTGCTCTATCAGTATGTTTCACTTCACTTGTTAATACTGCAAAATGAAAAGTATTATATCCATACTGAGAAATTTACTATTTCAATAGTAAATATGTCATCTCATTCATAATTTTCTGGTAATAGATTTTTTTAAAAAAGTAAACCCAAGTATTCTATGTGCTTTCTAATTAGGAGAACAGCTTGAAAGTTTCATACTTAAAGAGAGATTTCCCCTCAGTTTTCTCTCTGACACCACCCACCCTTCCTGCCTTCTGTTTGTTCTTTGCAAGCTTGTTCTGTTCATTTTCTTGCTACAATTACTTGCAGTTACTCAAAAGGCTGACTTATGGCACCTGTCACCCCAAATGCTTGAGAGCAGCACAATAAGGGATTCCATGGAATTAAACTGCTCTTTTGACTATATGAATATATACCCTTTGGTATTAATTGTTTATTTGCAGTTAGTAAGACTGAAGGCCAGCTGGCTTTCTCGCTGAGCTTCTTCATCAAGCACATGCCAACTGACACTTCAGAGCGCTCTGAACTTCACAAATGTGTGCCTTTAAGACTTAGGCTGCAGCTTAGCCTACAATAAGCAATCATGCCCATTTCTTCATACACATGACTTTTACAGAATTAAGGCTGAGTGGCAAGCATTGCCCTTGAAGCTAAAGGATAAATGGCAAATATGTGGAATAATAAATATTTTCATAACCTTCTTTTACAGCTACTTTAAAATGGGTTTAGTTGCATCTACTTACTGCCTCTTAAGTGGGGCTCTGTTTAAATTTTTATTAATTTTATTATTAAATTTTATTATTAATTTTATTTATTAATTTTAATAAAGTGTTCTATTTTAAAAATGGGAGACTTCTTTGGTCTTCTGTATGTCATCCTTATGACCTGTATACCAAAACAACTGACTATACAAGAATTTACTATATTCAAAAACTATACCTATTTATACCACTTTAATTTTTATTATAAAAAGTTGAGTTCCATTAAATGACATTTTTTTCTGTGAGATGCATGGATATAGGGCACAAAAATCACAAATCACATTTGCATTTCATTTTTAAATTAGTTGTTTCATTTTTTTGAAGAGTCACTCAAGGTCACAGCCTTTGGAAAGGTTTTCAATATGTGATTGTGCTTCCATCTGTGCCTTGGAGACCATAGAAAAGGATCTTATCTCAGAATTCAATTTAAATAACATTTTGAGCACCCCACCCTGTCTTCTCTAAACCAAATATGCCTGCCAAAGATGTTGAGGGACAAGTATCCCTCATTTAATTGTAAGTAGATTGCTTTCAAGTTTATAGATGAACTGAGAAAATTTTTAATTCATATCTTTAAAAAAAAAAACACAAGGGCAATAGGCAAAGGGAGTATATGCAAACCATATTCTTGGAATTTATGATTATCCAGAATGAAAGAGAGAAAGCAAGTTTTATAGGGTGTGTAGAGAGAAGCAATTCAGAATTTGAGGGGCTGGTGGACGTTAGTATCAGGGAAAGAAGAGAAACTCAAAAGAAAAAAAAAAATCAAGACTTTCTTCTCTTCCTCATAGAAGAATGCCTTGCTTAAAATACTGTTATGAACACTATTCTGTTACCAAAGCCGATTAGTTTAATTTAAGAACATAAGCATCTATGACCTGTTAACCTTATTATGTTGTTAAAAGGAATCATCTTCTGCTCCAAAGAAGAGCCGATCTCTTTTTTCTGTATGATTATCACATCACCTAGAAAATTTTTCTGGGTTTCTGAAAATGTAAAATTTTCATAAACTTTAAGCCATCAAAAACTTACTTAAAAGCTATAGATGCTATTTGCTTTGTGTTTTCTAATTCCAATTCTTTTTCTGTAAAAAGAACACACAGTGTCACCATTGGAAAGCCCAAATGTTTGTACAGACACAGCATAAGAGACTTACAAGGATCTACATTTTAGAGGCAGGGACTCTAAAACATGACAGTGATTTGTATTACAATAAAAAAGACAAAAAGCCAATAAGAATACTGGGAAGAAAAAAGAAATAGCAAGGATTATTAGCCACAAAATCAGTATAATAATCTACACTGGGGTTCAAAGTCCTGGCAAAGAATAGTGGTATTTTAAATTGTCAACTCCTGTAGGCTTTAGTAATAATGTATTTACCTAGGATCTACTGTATCAGATCTACATAGAGAATAGCAATAAAAATAGCATTATTCTTTCTTCATAGTTATACATGGAGTTGACAGTACAATTTGGCAGTACTGGCTGTTTACATTTTCTTCTTCCAAAAGAAATGTGTACTGAAATATAATGTTCCTCACCAAATTTTTCAAAATAGTTTTGAACAAAACAATAAATACTATCTGCCATTGTTGCTTACACTTAAGGAGCACAGTTCAATACATTAAATAGGGTGAAATGGAAAGAAAGACCAAAGATAAAACAGTTCCCCAACTTAAAAGAACATGAAAAAGATCCCTTTGAAGTCACATTGTTTATTATCAAGGAATGTTGCAGACTTATCAGAAAGATACCATACATGGGATTTGTGCATATATTTGGATTTTAGGGATTCTGTGTTCATTACAGCAAGCCATTAAACATCAGCTACAACAAAGCCATCTGTCCCATTGGATCTCTTCATACTAGAAAATCTGATGGTAGAAATATCAGACTTAGAAAATAATAAGATGATAATAATTACAAAACTAGTTGCTAGAGAAGATTAAGTTCATAAGACAGGAGAACATAAATACAAAAATATAAAATATTAATTAATTCAAAAATATATTCATTAAAGCCTATAAGTAGGCACTATTTTTAGGCACTGGGAGTACAGCAGTGAACAAAGTAGACAAGCTTCATTTCCCTGAAGAGCTTACAGGTTCCTGGAGGAAGGAGACAATATATAGCATAAATACATAAAATATACAGATGGTCCCTGACTTACGAAGGTTCAACTTAGGCTTTTTGACTTTGCAATTGCACAGAAGTGATATAGATTAACTAGAAATGGCATTTCCAAATTTGAATTTTGATCTTTTCCCAGGTTAGTGATAAAGTGTATGAAGTTCTCTCATGATGCTGGGCAGTGGAGTGAGCGGCAGCACCCAGTCCACGATGTGATCATGAAAGCAAACATCCACACACTTACAACCATTCGAAACCCATACAGCCATTCTGTTTTTCACTCACAGTACAGTATTCAATAAACTACGTCTTATAATAAAATGTGATTTGTGTGAAATGGTTTTGCCCAACTGTAGGCTAATATAAGTGTTTCAAACACATTTAAGGTACATAAAGTATGATAGTTGGTGGGTTAGTTGTACTAAATACATTTTCAACTTCGTATATTTTCAAATTTACAATGGGTTTATCAGTAGTTAGCCCCATTGTAAACCAAGGAAGATGTTCACAGACTTAGATAGTGATAAACACTACAGAGAAGGGAAATAAAAAATATGTTTGGACAATAAGGGTTTTAAATAGCTAAAATTAAAAACAGGAAAACAACAATATTGGTGAGGATGTGGAGAAAGGGCAACCTTTTTATACTGTTGGTGGGAATACAAGCTGGTACAGCCACTCTGGAAAACAGTATGAAGGTTCCTCAAGAAGTTAAAAATAGAGCTACCCTATGACCCAGCAATTGTACTACTGGGTATTTACCCCAAAGATAGATATAGTGAAAAGAAGGGGCACATGTATTCCAACATTCATAGGAGCAATATCCACAATAACCAAACTGTGGAATAAGCCGAGATGTCCTTCAACAGATGAATGGATAAAGATGTGGTTCATGAGTCAAGATGGTGGAGAAGTAGCAGGCTGAGACGACATCAGTTAGCAGGAGATCAGCTAGACAGCATATCAAAGCATTCAGAACACCTACAAATCCAACAGGAGATGGAAGAGAAGAAGAGCAACAATTCTAGAAACAGAAAATCGACCACTTTCTGAAGTGAATCCAAAACGACAGGAAGACAGACCTCAGAGGGAAAGGCCAGCTCCTGGCAAGTGGCAGAGCAATGGAGCACAAAATCAGGACTTTTGAGTCTGCTCCACTGAGGGACATTGCTCAAGAGGCTAAAGCAGGGTGAAGCCCATGTGAGGACAGCGTGGCATCAGGTCCCAAGGGGTCACAAGGATAAGGGGTGTCTGAGTGTTGCAGAGCTTGCAGGTATTAGAGCGGGGAAGATGGCTAGAGACAGAGCCAAAGAGTGAGCTTTCAACTCAGGGTTACCTTGAACTGTAATCCATGGCAAAGGCCACTGCTCTGTGAGTACGGTCCTCACAAGATCCAGGGAGACCCACCCCTGGAAGAGCTCAGGGATCTGTGGGGTTCGAAGACTCCAGGCAGAGCTGTGTGCCAGAGACAGAGACGCTTGGTCACAGGTCCAAGCGCAGCCGGAGGCCAGGGAGACAGGAGTGATTGAGCGCTTTTCTCTGAGGGTGCACTGCGAAGTGGGGCCCTGAGCTCTCGGCTGCTCTGGGCCAGAGATTGGGGTCTGCCATTTTCATCCCCGTCCTCTGGAACTCTACAGAAAGCATTCAGGAAACAAAAGCTCTCAAAAGCGGACCAAGCGGATTACTTAGCCTGGCCCCTCGTAAGGGCAGTGCAATTCTGCCTCAGGAAAAGACACTTGAGAATCACTGCAACAGGCCCCTCCCCCAGAAGATCAACAAGAAATCCAGCCAAGACCAAGTTCACTTACCAAGGAGAACAGCGGAATACCAGAGGAGGAAAAAGCAAAGCACGGAATTCATGGCTTTCTTCCCATGATTCTTCAGTCTTGCAAAGTTAATTAATTTTTTTAAATTTTATTTTTTTCTTCTGCTAAATTTTTTTTACGTTTACCCTTTTCTTTTAATGCTTTTTAACTAGTTTATCTTAACAATACCTTTCTTTAAAAAAAATCATTTTTGAACCTTCACTATTATAGGTATATTTTATCCTTCATTATATCTAACTTTATTTTTTATATACACATAGGGTTTATTCTTCTAAAAAATTTGGGGTACAACTTCTTCTAACAGATCAAAATATACCCTAAATCTAGCACTGGATTTGTTCTAGTCTCCAGCCCGAGCAAATTCTCTCCACTTTCTTTATTTTTCTTTCCCAACCAACTTATCATATCAACTCCTTTTTAAGAAATTAAAAAAAAATTTTTTTAATCTTTATAATCATATTCCATCCCTTCATTGTGTTTACTCTTATTATATGTTTTTCATTCATTAAAATTCTGGGAGGTAGTTTCTTCTAAGAGACCAAAATACTCCCAAAATTAAGTGGGTGGCCCTGTTCTAGTCACCAGTCTGATATAGATATATATATATAGATAGATATAAATATATCTATCTATATATATGAAAGAAATATATATTCCTTTCTTTTTTATATTTTTTCTTTTTTTTTAAATTTTTTTTTTCTGAACTTCTTTTTACCCCCTTTCTCCCCCCCCACTATTTGGGGTCTCTTCTGATTTGGTTAAAACACATTTTGATGGTGTCTTTGCCACCCTTTTAGTATTTTATTTGCTCCTTCATATATTCTTATCTGGAAAAAATAACAAGGCGGAAAAACTCACCGGAAAAAAATAACAAGAGGCAGTACTGAAGGCTAGGAACATAATCAATATGGACATTGGTAATATGTCAGATCTAGAGTTCAGAATGACGATTCTCAAGGTTCTACCTGACCTCGAAAAAGGCATGGAAGATATTATAAAAACCATCTCTAGAGATATAAAAGCCCTTTCTGAAGAAATAAAAGACCTAAAATCTAACCCAGTTGAAATTTAAAAAGCTATTAATGAGGTGCAATAAAAAATGGGGGCACTTACTGCTAGGATAAATGAGGCAGAAGAAAAAATTAGTGATATAGAAGACCAAATGACAGAGAATAAAGAAGCTGAGCAAAAGAGAGACAAACAACTACAGGACCATGAGGGGAGAATTTGAGAGATAAGTGATTCCATAAGATGAAACAACATTAGAATAATTGGGATTCCAGAAGAAGAAGAGAGAGGGGAGCAGAAGGTATACTGGAGAGAATTATTGTAGAGAATTTCTCTAATATGGCAAACGGAACAAGACTCAAGATGCAGGAGGGGCAGAGAACCCCTTGCAAAATCAATAAGAATAGGTCCACACCCCATCATCTAATAGTAAAATTTACAAGTCTTAGCAACAAAGAGAAAATCCTGAAAGCACCCCAGGACAAGAAGTCTGTAACATAAAATGGTACGAATATTAGATTGGCATCAGACTTATCCACAGAGACTTGGCAGGCCAGAAAGAACTGGCATGACATATTCAGAGCTCTAAACAAGAAAAACATGTAGCCAAGAATACTATATCCAGCTAGGCTACCATTGAAAATAGAAGGAGAAATAGGATTGGGAGGGAGACAAACCATAAGTGACTCTTAATCTCACAAAACAAACTGAGGGTTGCTGGGGGGAGGGGGTTTGGGAGAAGGGGGTGGGATTATGGACACTGGGGAAGGTATGTGCTTTGGTGAGTGCTGTGAAGTATATAAACCAGGCGATTCACAGACCTGTATCCCTGGGGATAAAAATATATTACATGTTTATAAAAAATTAAAAAAGAATAATAAAAAAAAGAAGGAGAAATAAAAAGCTTCCAGGACAAACAAAAACTGAAAGAATTTGCAAACACCAAACCAGCTCTACAGGAAATATTGAAAGGGGTCCCCTAAGCAAAGAGGGAGTCTAAAAGTAGTAGATCAGAAAGGAACAGAGACAATACACAGTAAGAGTCACCTTACAGGCAATAAAATGGCATTAAATTCATATCTCTCAATAGTTACCCTGAATGTAAATGGGCTACATGCCCCAATCAAAAGACACAGGGTATCAGAATGGATTAAAAAAAAAACAACAACCATCAATATGCAGCCTACAAGAAACTCATTTTAGACCCAAAGACACCTCCAGATTTAAAGTGAGGGGTTGGAAAACAATTTACCATGCTAATGGACATCAAAAGAAACCTGGGGTGGCAATCCTTATATCAGACCAATTAGATTTTAAGCCAAAGACTATAATAAGATGTGAGGAAGGGCACTATATCATATTCAAAGGATCTGTCCAACAAGAAGATCTAACAATTTTAAATATCTATGCCCCTAATGTGGGAGCAGCCAACTATATAAACCAATTAATAACAAAATCAAAGAAACACATCAATAATAATAGTACTAGGGGACTTTAACACTCCCCTCACTGAAATGGACAGGTCATCCAAGAAAAGATCAACAAGGAAATAAAGGCCTTAAATGACATGCTGGACCAGAGGGACATCACAGATATATTCAGAACATTCCATCCTAAAACAACAGAATAGTACACATGGAAAATTCTCCAGAATAGATCACAACCTGGGTCATAAATCAGGTCTCAACCAGTATCAAAAGATTGGGATCATTCCCTGCATATTTTCAGACCACAATGCTCTGAAGCTAGAACTCAATCACAAGAGGAAATTTGGAAAGAACCCAAATACATGGATACTAAACAGCATCCTTCTAAAGAATGTATGGGCCAACCAGGAAATTAAGGAAGAATTTTAAAAATTAATGGAAACAAATGATAATGAAAACACAACAGTTCACAATCTGTGGGACATAGCAAAGGCAGTCATGAGAGGAAAATATATAGTGGCACAAGCCTTTCTCAAGAAACAAGAAAGGTCTCAAGTTCGCAACCTAACCCTACACCTAAATGAGCTGGAGGAAGAACAACAAAGAAAGCCTAAACCTAGCAGGAGAAGAGAAATCATAAAGATCAGAGCAGAAATCAATGAAACAGAAACCAATAAATAAATAAATAAATAAATAAATAAACTAAAACAATAGAACAAATCAACTAAAACTAGGAGCTGGTCCTTTGAAAGAATTAGTAAGACTGATAAACCCTTGTCCAGACTAATCAAAAAGAAAAGAGAAAGGACCCAAATAAATAAAATCATGAATGAATGAGGAGAGATCACAACCAACACCAAAGAAATACAAAGAACTATAAGAACATATTATGAGCAACTATATTCCAGCAAATTCGACAATCTGGAAGAAACAGATGCATTCCTAGAGACATATAAGCTATCATAACTGAACCAGGAAGAAAGAGAAACCTTAACAGACCCATAACCAGTAAGGAGATTGAAACAGTCATCAAAAATCTCCAAACAAACAAAAGCCCAGGGCCAGACGGCTTCCCAGTGAAATTCTACCAAACATTTAAAGAAGAATTAATTCCTATTCTCCTGAAACTGTTCCAAAAAATAGAAATGGAAGGGAAACTTCCAAACTATTTTGTGAAGCCAGCATCACCTTGATCCCAAAACCAGACAAGGATCCCATCAAAAAAGAGAACTACAGACCAATATCCTTGATGAACACAGATGCAAAAATTCTCACCAAAATACTAGCCAATAGCATCCAATTACATTAAAAGGATTTTTCACCACGACCAAGTGGGATTCATTCCAGGGCTGCAGGGTTGGTTCAACATCCACAAATCAATCAATGCGATACAATACATTAATAAAAGAAAGAACAAGAACCATATGATCCTCTCAATAGATGCTGAAAAGCACTGGAAAAAGTACAGCATCCCTTCCTGATCAAACTCTTGAAAGTGTATGGCTAGAGTGCACATACCTCAATAGTATCAAAGCCATCTATGAAAAACCCACTGCAAATATCATTCTCAATGGAGAAAAACTGAGACTTTTTCCGCTAAGGTCAGGAATACAGCAGGGATGTCCATTATCACCACTGCTATTCAATATAGTTCTAGAAGTTCTAGCCTCAGCAATCAGACAACAAAAAGAAATTCAAGGCATCTAAATCAGCAAAGAAGAAGTCAAACCATCACTCTTTGCAGCTGATATGATACTATATGTGGAAAACCTACAAGACTCCACTCCAAATCTGCTAGAACTTGTACAGGAATTCAGTAAAGTCTCAGGATATAAAATCAATGCACAGAAATCAGTTGCATTTCTTTACACCAACAACAAGACAGAAGAAAGAGAAATTAAATTAAGGATTCAATCCCATTTACAATTGCACACAAAACCATAAGATACCTAGGAATAAACCTAACCAAAGAGGCAAAGAATCTATACTCAGAAAACTATAAAGTACTCATGAAAGAAATTGAGGAAGACAGAAAGAAATGGAAAAATGTTCCATGCTCATGGATTGGAAGAATAAATATTGTGAAAATGTCTATGCTACCTAAAGCAATCTACACATTTAACGCAATCCCTATCAAAATCCCATCCATTTTTTTCAAAGATATGGAACAAATAATCCTAAAATTTATATGGAACCAGAAAAGACATTGAATAGCCAAAGAAATACTGAAAAAGAAGCCAAAGTTGGTGGCATCACAATTCTAGACTTCAAGCTCTATTACAAAGCTGTCATCATCAAGACAGTATGGTACTGGCACAAAAACAGACACATAGATCAATGGAACAGAATAGAGAGCCCAGAAATAGGCCCTCAACTCTAGGGTCAACTAATCTTTGAAAAAGCAGGAAAGAATGTCCAATGGAAAAAAGACAGCCTCTTCAACAAATAGTGTTGGGAAAACTGGACAGCCACATGCAGAAAAATGAAACTGGACCATTTCCTTACACCATACACAAAAATAGACTCAAAATGGATGAAGGACCTCAATGTAAGAAAGGAATCCATCAAAATCCTTGAGGAGAACACAGGAAGCAACCTCTTTGACCTCGACCACAGCAACTTCTTCCTAGGAATATCACCAAAGGCAATAGAAGCAAGGGCAAAAATGAACTATTGGGATTTCATCAAGATCAAAAGCTTTTGCACAGCAAAGGAAACAGTTAACAAAACCAAAAGACAACTGACTGAATGAGAGAAGATAATTTCAAATGACATAACAGATAAAGGGCTAGTATCCAAAATCTATAAAGAGCTTAGCAAACTCAATACCCAAAGAATAACCCAATCAAGAAATGGGCAGAGGACACGAACAGACATTTCTGCAAAGAAGACATCCAGATGGTCAACAGACACACAAAAAAGTGCTCCACATCACTCGGCATCAGGGAAATACAAATCAAAACCACAATGAGATATCACCTCACACCAGTCAGAATGGCTAAAATTAACAAGTCAGGAAATGACAGATGTTGGCGAGGATGCGGAGAAAGGGGAACCCTCCTACACTGTTGGTGGGAATGCAAGCTGGTGCAACCGCTCTGGAAAACAGCATGGAGCTTCCTCAAAATGTTGAAAATAGAACTACCCTATGACCCAGCAATTGCACTACTGGGTATTTACCCTAAAGATACAAATGTAGTGATCCGAAGAGGCACGTGCACCCAAATATTTATAGCAGCAATGTCCACAACAGCCAAACTACAGAAAAAACTTAGATGTCCATCAACAGATGAATGGATAAAGAAGAAGTAGTGTATATATATATATATATATATATATATATACACACACACACACACACACACACACACACACACAATGGAATACTATGCAGCCATCTAAAGAAATGAAATCTTGCCATTTGCGATGACGTGGATGGAACTAGAGGGTATTATGCTTAGCAAAATAAGTCAATCATAGAAAGACAACTATCATATGATCTCCCTGATAATGAGGAAGTGGAGATACAACATGGGGGGGTTGGGGGGTAGGAAAAGAATAAATGAAACAAGATGGGATCAGGAGGGAGACAAACCACAAGAGACTTAATGTGTCAAAACAAACTGTGGGTGGCTGGAGGGAGGGGGTAGGGAGAGGGTGGTGGGATTATGGACATTGGGGAGGGTATGTGCTATGGTGAGTGCTGTGAAGTGTGTAAACCTGGCAATTCACAGACCTTTACCCCAGGGCTAATAATACGTTACATGTTTATAAAAAATTATTTTAAAAAAGAAGATGTGGTTCATATATACAATGGAATGTTACTCAGCCATCAGAATGGTACCTACCATTTAAATTGATGTGGATGGAACTGGAGGATATTATGCTAAGGGAAGTAAGTCAATCAGAGAAAGACAATTATCATACGGCTTCACTTATATGTGGAATATAAGAAATAGTGCAGAGGATCATAGGGGAAAGGAGGGAAAACTGAATGGGAAGAAATCAGAGAAGGAGACAAACTTGAGAGACTCCTGACTCCAGGAAACAAACTGAGGGTTGCAGAAGGGGAGATGGGTGGGGGGACAGAGTAACTGGGTGATGGGCATTAAGGAGGGCACATGAAGAGATGAGCACTGTGTCTTATACACAACTGATAAATAACTGAACACTACATCAGAAACTGATGATGTACTCTAAGTGGGCTAATTGAATTTAAATCAAATAAATAAATAAATAAATAAGTGAAATGTTAGTCTGAGGAGACCTTAGTGAATAAATCCCTAAATGAAAGGAGAATGGAAGTCATGCAGGTATCTGTAGGATGACTATTTCGAACAGTGGAAATAAATGTAGAAAGAGAAGGCCAAGTTGGCTAGAACAATATGAGCAAAGCAAAGAGTACTAGGAGGTGACGTTAGAGTTAATGGCCAGCCACATATGTATGACCTTACTGGTTCTTTTTAGGAATTTTTTTTAATGACCTGAGCATATAAGCAGAGGGGTGACACTCTTACTGCTGTATTGACAGCAGGTAGTAGGAGACAGAGAAGATGAAAGAGAGACTAACTGGAAGCCATCCCAGACAGCTTCATTTTGTCCTTCCACCTTTACTCTACCCTTTTCACGCTTTTCTCTCCGCTAGGAAGCTGACCTGTGTATACTCAACCTGCAGAGCTCCCAGGAAAATCTGGGAAGAGATCAGAGGAAGGGAAATTTGTGAGGTCAGTATTTCCTTGGATTTAGAGCTTGCCTATGCCTGGTCATATTATTCAACAAAAAGTCACTGATCCTTTCAAATCTACCAAATTAAATCAACTTTCTAAACTTCTGGATTAGTCCAATTATCCTCATTAGTAGCTTTCCTAACAAAGCACCACAAACTGAAAGACTTATATAACAACATTTATTTTCTCACTTTTCTTAGGATGGGAGCCTAAATTAAAGTGTCAGCAGGGTTAGCTCCTTCGGAGGGCCATGAAGGAAAATCTATTCCATATCTCTCTTCTAATTTCCAGTACCCTCAGGTGTTCTCTGGTAACGGATGATGTTATCCCATGTCTTCACATTGTTTTCCCTCAGCACATGTCAACTCTGTGTCCAAATTTCCCCTTTTTATAAGGATACCAGTCATCTGGAATGAAGCCCCCATCCTAATGACCTCATCTTAACTTAGTTATCTGCAAAGAACCTATTTCCAAAGAAAGTCACATTCATAGGTACCAGGGATTAGGACTTCAGTATCTTCCCCACTGCCCTGCTCCCACTGGGAAGACATGTCAATCCATAAAATTAGTCTCCCAGGCTCAGGAATGAAAATTACCTAGCTGCCACTAGCTCTAGTTCTGATTTTCTTAAAACTCGTACTTACGTAAAATGTCTTTGTAAAGAAAACTTTTAACTATCATATTTGAGTATCAGATATATTTACTGTTGGGATCCTAGTTATATTCAATAAAAGAAATGGTGGTAACTTGCACCAGAATGCTGGCAATAGATTTAATGAGACGTGGTCATCAATCTGAATATAATTTTGAAGATGAAGCAACAGGACCTGCCAAAGAACTGAATACAAATGGGGTATGACAGAATGAGCAGTCCATGATTTGTGATCTGAATAACTGAAGAACAGTGTTGCCATTTACTGAGATAGGGAAGTCTATGGAAACAGCTGGTTGAGGGCAGTATGGTATCAAGAACTCAGTTTTGAATATGTGAATTCTGAGATCCCCATTAAACATAAGATATATGTTTCAAATTCAGGAAGAGGTGAGAGGTCTGGCAATGAACATTTGTGAATAATAGTGTACAGACAGCATTTAAATCTACCTGGCTGAATGAAAAGGAAAAGGATTAGAAAAGGATTAAGTGTAGATAGAAAGGAGATTCAAAGGAATAATTCTGAGAACTTTAGAGTTTATAGATAAATGAATAGCAATCAATACAGTTGACTAAAAAGGAGTAGCCATAAAAATAAGGAAAATCGGGCAATTTGTGGGTCAGCAGGAAATGGAAAGCATTTTCAGGAAAGAGAGTGTTCAACTCTTATCAAGTACTGCTGGTCAATCAAGTAAGATGAGTTCTGAGACATGGCCCTTTGATTTCATTAGAATTTATGGAAACAAGTCAAAGACTGAGACAGGCAGCACAGGTACAGTCCCGTGCACAAGATATGGCTTTTGTGTTTGAGGCCCAAGTTAGACAAGACAGTTGTGGAACTAACATAAGAAGGTTAAAACAAAGGTGTCACATGCTGTTTACAAGGGACATCTCCTGTAGAATTCATTTTATGCCATTTTAAAACTTAATTATTAACTTTAACTTAGCAGTGGTTTTTCCTAAGAAGCAGAAGTGGCTGAAAGGGAGTATAATTTTATTACTTCACGAAGTTCTATATTATTGAAATGTTTTATAAAACAAACTTGTGCTATTTTTGTAATTAAACTAACAAGAACAAATTAAGAAATACATGTAGGACTGGATCAACTTTCAATATGACAGGATAAGGAGCTCTACTGACCCACTCCAATGTAGGACTGGTGAAAATTATTTTTAAAAAACAATCATTTAAAGACTCTGGAAATGGTTGCCAGGGCTTTCACTCTCCTCAGCTCCTAGCCTAAGGCTCTTTCTGGGAAAAGCAAAACTTCAACTTTTCTCATCCCACCCCTAGTTGACTGTCACTGAGGCTAACTCCTGGGCAAGTGAGTCAGGAATAATATTCTTAAATACATCTTTCTTATGAAAAAGAAAAAAAAATCATTTTAGGGTTGTACAAAATCATCATTTTTTTCTTTTCATTTCTCAGAAGAATAGACTGCTGCATTCTCATAATGGAATTCAGAAGTATAAAAGGTCCAACTAGACAGTTGACCTGAAGTAGAACATGTTCTCATGTATGAATAATATGTAGTTAATGTGATTCAGTAACACATAACTTTTTAATGAAAATTTTACTATGACTACTCCAAAAATGGTATAAATGTTGAAATTCATTTTTCAAAACACAAAGTACCTGTCTCCTTAGAAAATCTATCATTAGAACAGATTTGAGGTAAAATTCAAACTTTATTTCTACATCTTTTCCCCCATCTCCCAAATATTACCCAAGCTCTCCTTATTATAACCTCCCTAGCTGTTCCTGATCACTGTTTTTTTTTTAACTGAAATATAATTAACATACAGTGTTATATTAGTTTCAGGTGTACAAAATTATACAACATTGGATACAATACTCAGTGCTCACTACTGTAAGTATACTTTTAATCTCCTTTAGATCTCCTCCATGTCAATCATGTTTATTCTCTGTATTTAAGAGTTTGTCTCTTTTTTCCTCTATTTGTTCAGTAGTTTTGTTTCTTAAATTCCACATATGAGTGAAATAATATGGTATTTGTCCTTCTCTAACTGACTTACTTCACTTAGCATATACCTTGTAAGTCCAACCATGTTGTAGCAAATGGCAAGATCTCATGCTTTTTGTGGCTGAGTAATATTCCACCGTGGAATATTTACACACACAGTGGAATATATAATACAGACACATGCACACACACAAACACCCCGTTTCTTCTTTATTCATTCAACTACATTTTTGAGTCTTTTTCCCCAATCTCCCAAATATTACCTAGGTTCTAGTCTCTATTTTAACTCCCCTATCAGTTCCTGATTACATTTATCAACATTACAGTATATTAGAAAGGAATTGGGAATTCTCTTCCGCTTTCATTCACATCTTTTCCACTTCCTATTTCTTTTCACATACCCTTCATCCTCACTAAAACATGCTGTTTTTATTTTCATATGATTCTTTAAAGACTGTATGAAAAAGAGATTAATTTGCTAATATTTTTTTTAAGATTTTTTCTTTATTTATCTGACAGAGATCACAAGTAGGCAGAGAGGCAGACAGAGAGAGAGGAGGAAGCAGGCTCCCTGCAGAGCAGAAAGTCCAATGTGGGGCTCGATCCCAGGACCCTGGGATCATGACCTGAGCCGAAGGCAGAGGCTTAACCCACTGAGCCACCCAGGTGCCCCATTAATTTGCTAATATTAAAGCATCTGCTAGAGGGGCAGGGTTTTTTTAGGACACTCTCTGGGGATGAAGGTGCTGAAAGGCACTGTATTTTTGTTCCCCTATCTTGATAGCACTACTGGGTATGCCCCAGCCAGGTGCTCTTCCACTGCCTCATTAAACACATCAAGCACACCCTGGCCCTGTGCTTTCCCACAGCTCTGGGAAAGCTGATGGAAATTTGCAGTCCATACAGGGGATGCTCCTTGATGGCATGGCTCTGGGGGTCAGGGAGACTTGTGTTCCTGGCTCCCCTGGGACTTAAACTATCAGAGAAAACCGTTCATGGCAAGCAACCATTCCCAGGGCAATACACAGCAGGTTGACACATCAAGTCTTTCTGTGATAAAGGCCTATTGACTTGTCTTGGAGCTTCAATCTGAGGGGGAGACTTCAGATTTGCCATATATCTAGAGGCTACAGACGTGTTTGCAGGTAACATAGGCTGAGGGACCAGATCTTTGCACTCTCCTCCAGGCCCATGACAGTTCACAAGTACTATTAAAAAGGACCTTATACATTCATCTGGAGCCATAATTTTGCAACTATCACCTGAGTCATCCCAGATCGCATAGTTCAGAGGCCAGCAGGGTTTACAACTATGGTCTAACAGAACCATACATATTTGTATACTTTAAAAGCTACTGCATAATGATCTGGCTTCCAATTAGCCTGAAATTAGGTACTGAATGAGATTCCTCCCTTTGGAACACTGACAAGTCTTCACACACCTTTAACAACTGAGACCTATCAAAGATAAATCATCAGGCTACTTATACACCACAAAGGTTCAAGAGACAAGAAAGAGCTAGGGCAAGGTTAAAAGGTAAGATTCATCTTCTAAGCAAGGCCACTCCTTCAAGATGGGGAGAGATAGCTGTTTCACCTAATGCATAGAAACAAACCCAGAGACTTACGTAAAATGAGGAAATAAAGAGGAATTTTTTCCAAATGAAAGAACAAGAACTTGGGGGGGTGTTTAATGAAATGGAGATAAGAAATTCAACTGATAAAGAGTTCAAAGTAATGCTCACCAAACTTGGGAGAGGAATTGATTAATACAGTAAGAACTTAAACAAAGAGACAGAAAAGACAAGAAAGTACCAAGCAGAAGTCACAGATCTGAAAAATAAAATAACTGAACTGAAAAACAGACTTAATGCATTCAATAGCAAACTAAACAAAGCAGAAGAAAGAATCAGTAATCTAGAAAACAGAGCAGTAAAATTTACTCAAAAAGAGCAAAAAAAAAAGAATTTTTAAAAGTTAAGAGAGTATAAGGCACCAATGGATGGCATCAAGCAAAATGATATTTGCATTTATAGGAGTCCCAGAAGGAGAAGGGAGAAAGGGGTAGAAAAATTATTTGAAAAAATAGCAGCTGAAAACTTGACTAACCTGGGAAAGAAAACAGACACCCAGTTTCAAAAAGCACAGAAAGTTCCAAAAAAGATCAACCCTAAAAGATCCACGCCAAGCCACATTATGATTAAAATGTCCAAAAAGTAAAGGCAACAAAAGCAAAAATAAACAAGTGAAACTATCAAACTAAAAAGGTTCTACGCTGAAAGAAAGCCATCAACAAAGTGAAAAGACAACCTAATGAACAGGAGAAAATACACGCAAATCATATATCTGATAAGGAGCAAATATCCCAAATATATAAAGAACTCACACAACTCTATACCAAAAAAAGCAAACAATCTGATTTAAAAGTGGGTAGAGAATCTGAATAGACATTTTTTCCAAAGAAGACATACAGATGCCTAATAAGTACATAAAAAGATGTTCAAATCACTTATCATCAGAGAAATGCAAATCAAAACCACAATGAGGTATTACTTCACACATGCTGTATAGTGAGTATCAAAAAGATAAGAAAAAAAAAACAAGTGCTGGCAAGGCTATTAGGAAAAGGAACTTTAATGTGTTATTAAATAGGAATATGAACTGGTTCAACCACTATGGAAAACTGTGTGGAGATTTCTCAGAAAATTAAAAATAGAACTACCATATGATCCAACAATTGTAATTCTGGGTATATATCAGAAGAAAATGGAAACACAAATTTGAAAAGATATATGCACCCCTTATGTTAACTGCAGAAATATTTACAATAGCCAATATATGGAAACAATGTAAATGTCCATCAAATGATGAATGGATAAAGATGTCACACACACACACACACACACACACACACTGAAATACTTCTGAGCCCTAAAAGAGAATAAAATCTTGTCATGTGCAACATGGACAGACTTGAGGGTATTATGCTAAATGAAATAAATCAGAAAAATACTGTATCATATACTCTATCTTATATGTACAATCTAAAGTGAAACAAAACAAAATGAAATAATGAATAAAACAAAACAAAACTCATGGATACACAAAACAGAATGGCGGTTGCCAGAGGGAAAATGGGTTAGGGAGTTAAATGCACGATGGGGGTCAAAAGTACAAAATAAATAAGTCACAGGGATGTAATGCATAGCATGATGACTACAATCAATATTATAGTTCATATGTGAAAGTTGCCAAAAGACTAAAACTCTTTCTCATCAAAAGAAAATAGAAAATACTTTTTTAAAATTTTAGATCACTTTTTTCCTACCTTCATTCTCAAAATTTAGCATACGATTTTTGAATACACAACTATTGAAACTTTGATACAACAGAACTCCTTTCTAGGCATTTCATGATGAATCACCTGACAGAAATTTTTAAATGAACTGTTTAAACTGAAGATTTTTCTGTGGAACAACAAACATATTTACCAGATTTGCTACAATAAACACTTAATAAAATCCACTCTCCCTTTTAAATTGCACTAGTTCCACCTCTAAATTTTCTAGTCAGGTACTCTTAAGTTTTCTTTAAATAATTTTCCTAGACCAATGATTATGATTTTCTTGCAAGTACCTACATAAGACAGCAATCTTCTGTTTTTCAAGTGAGAAGCTTTAATTGATAAAAAATAAAACAATCATTATCTTTTAAAATTCAACCCATGTCTTCAAAAGGACACTTTTATATTTGAGCAAATCCAAGATGACAAAGGCAACAAAGTTGTCTGCCACACTTTAAAAGAACATGATTAGTATGTTCCTTTCATATTAGTATGTTCCTATCATATGTACAGCAGTGTATAATCTGGTTTCTAACAATGTCTTAGGGCCCTTGCTTTCCTCGTTAATATTGATCTTCTAGATTATTTGTGTGTGTGATATCCAATCAGAGGTTATTGTGAGATTACTTTCATCTTTCAAAACATTTACTTTGATTCTTTTTATCTCATAATGCTGATGGAGTCCTGTTGTAAAGACTGGTAAGCCAGTTACATTGCCAGGAATAATGACAGTGAACAGTGATCTGGGTCCTATTTGTCCATGGCCCCTCCTGTGGAAAAGATAGTCAGACTGAAAACATAATGAATATCTGTTACTGCATCCATAAAGGGAGAGATAAAGTCACTTTCCATGTAAATACATTCTCAAGAGAACCAGAAGACATTAGCAAAAATGGCAGAGTAAGAACCTCCAAAAATTCTCTCCTATATATACCCAATTAGAAATCTATAAAATATTGTCAGAATCAATGTCTTCAGGACTCTGGAAATGAGACAAAGACTTGCAGCAATTCTTGGGTGTGCTTATTCAAGAAAAACACCTGAATCTCTGTAAAACCAGTGAGCTTTGTGGCATTTTTAACTTGTCATGATCATAGTCCCAACTCCCCATCTCGGTGGTAGCCTTGCAAACTACCAAGCTGTAATCACAGTGAAATCTAGCAGTATGGCAGCCACCAGAGGGGGCAGAACAGTGTTAGAGCACTTCAAAATCTTCATTTCCAGACAAATGTTAAGTATTTGACTTGTGTGGTAATTCTTAGAAGACCTCACTTACAAACCTGCTTTATTTGACCTCACTCTGAACTAACCCAATGTGAAAACCCTTTCCCTGGAGTATGTACTGAAAAAGTTACAGGTAATTATTTAAATTTGCAACTCCCTGGAGTAATGGACAAGAACTGGAGCAAGCCAAAGATTAGCCAAGACCTTTATAGAGAAAACCTACAGAATGAGATGCCCCCAAAGTCTTTGAAAAGTTCCAACATATTGCTGGGACTCTAGAAGGCTATGTGCATTCACTGGGTTATGTACTTGCCAAGGACTCTGCACATACCCACGAAAGATCTGAGAAGGCCCTAGGATCTCACCTCTAGTTGACTTGAGGCTTTGTTCAGGCAGTAAGTGAAAATAAGGGGGAATATTTCAACTGGCTAAATGGTTACTGAAGATATACCTCACGATACAGAACCATGCTCAGAAAAGACAAAGAAAAATCTCTATCCAAACGTTAGCTGACAATTAAGCTAATTGAGCACAAATTCCAGTGGTCATAGAGGATGAAGGATGTAGACTTTGCAGAATTAGCTCAGAAAAATCACTAAAAAATGGCACCTGGGTGAAGCCTCCGCCTTCAGCTCAGGTCATGATCTCAGGGTCCTGGGATGGAGGCCTGCACTGGGCTCTCTGCTCAGCAGGGAGCCTACTTCTCCCTCTCTCTGCCTGCCTCTCTGCTTACTTGTGATTCCTGTCAAATAAATAAATAAAATCTTAAAAAAAAAAAAAAAAAAAACCTCACTAAAAAACCAGCAACAATGAACTCTGCCAAAGACAGGGGCATAAGGTATTATGATTCCAAAGGTGTCACATTAAATTACTCAAAAGGTCCAGTTTTCAAAAACAGCAATAAAAAATGAGTCAAGAAGAAACAAAGTGGCACAGCCATTATTCAGGAAGAAAAAAGCAATTAATAAAAGTTGTCCCTGAAAAGCCTAGACATTGTACTTATTAGGCAAAGAATTCAAACAGGCTATTTTATATATGTCTGAAAAGTAAAGGAAGCCATGTCTAAAGAAATACAAGAAAGTATAACAATACTGTTTCACCAAATAGAGAATATCAGTAAAGAGACAGAAATTATAAAAAAAGAATCAAATAAAAATTCTGGGGCTTAAAAGTAAAACACTAAAGTGAAGTCTATACTGGAGGAGTGTGGGGCTAAAAAGAAAACTTAAGGAGACAGAAGAACCAACAAACTTGAAGACAGATCACTTTAGATTACACAGACTGAGGAAGGAAAAAGAAAAAGAAAAGACTGAAGAAAAACGAACTGACTCTCAAAGACCTATGACCCATTAAGCAGGCTAATATATACAAAATGGGAGTGTTAGAGGAAAGGAGAGACAAAAAGAAGAAAAAATACTTGAAATAAATAATTTCCCCCAAATTTCCAAAATTTAATGAAAAATATGAACCTATACTGCATATCCAAAAAATCCAACAATCCCATTTACAGATAGGAAAAACAAAACAAAACAAAACAAACAAAAAAACACACACAAAAAAAAAACAAAATAAAATATCAGAGATCTACAACTAGACAAACTGTCAAAGTCAAAGGCAAAGAGGAAATCGTGAAAGAACTAAAACTTACCATGTATGTTGGATTCTCAATAAGATTAACAGTTGATTTTTCATTAGAAACCAGGGAGGCTAGAAGGTGGGGAGAACATATACTTAAGGTGCTAAAAGAAAAACCAATAAAGCAAAAAAATATCAAACAAAAATCTTGTATTCAGCAAAGTGATTCATTAAAACTGAAGAAAAAAATTAAAAATTAAAATTGATATAAAGAGTGAGAACATTTTTCACTATCAGGATTTCACATGTGAAATACTAAAAAAAGTTCTTCAGACTGAAATGAAAGAACACTACAGAATAACTGGGTGAAATTGGATCTCTTCCTCTCACGATAAAGAAAAATTATTCAAAATGGGTCAAATACCTAAATGTAATATCTAAAACTATCACTCTTAAAATAGGTGCACATCTTCATGACCTTGGAGTCTTAGATCTAAAGTATAAGCAACCAAAAAAAGTAGATAAATTGGACCTTATCAAAATCTAAAACATGTGGGTTTCAAAAGGATACTCACAGAAAAGGAGAAAGCATTAACAAATCATGTATCTCAGTAGATATATCTAGACAGGATATATCTCAGTATTATACGTGATTACCTATCATATATCTAATATCTAGAATATTTGAAGATCACTTATAAATCAGTAATAAAAAGACAATAACCCAACCTAAATATGGCAAATGGTCAGAATAGACATTTCTTCAAAGAAGATATATAAATGCCCTAAATGCACCTAAAAAGATACAAAGATACTTAACACCATCGGACATTAAATAAATACAAAGCAAAACAAAAAAACGACTAGGATGGCTATTCTCAAAAAGAGAGTATCAAGTACCGGTGATGTGGGTGGACAAAATGAAACTTTGATATATTGTTGGTAGGAATGCAAAATGGTAGAGCTGTTTTGGAAAATAGTTTGTTAGTTCCTCAAAAAGTTAAACATAGAGTTACCACATGACCCCACAATGCCACTCCTATGTATATACATAATAGAATTGAAAACATATGTGCACACAAAAGTGTATACACAAATGTAAGAGCAGTATTATTCACAGGAGGCCCAAGTGAAAACCAAATACCCCAAGTAACCCCAAATGTCCATCAAATAATGAATGAATAAAACAAAATGTGTATGATGATTAATTTTACATGTCAAATTGACTAGGGGAAACTCAAATAACTGGTTAAACAATATTTCTGTTGTGCTAAGATATTAATATTTTGATTGGTGCGATGAATACAGAAGATAGCCCTCTTTCAGTGTGGGTGGGCATTGCCCAATCCATTCAGAAATAGAAAAAAAAAAAGGAAGGTTATGGGGCTTCTGGGTGGCTCAGTGGGTTAAGCCGCTGCCTTCGGCTCAGGTCATGAGCTCAGGGTCCTGGGATCGAGCCCCACAACGGGCTCTCTGCTCAGCAGGGAGCCTGCTTCTTCCTCTCTCTCTGCCTGCCTCTCCGCCTGCTTGTGATCTCTCTCTCTGTCAAATAAATAAATAAATTCTTAAAAAAAAAAAAAAAAAAGGAAGGTTGAATTCTCACTCTGCCTGACGAGTTGATGCTCTAACTATTGATGGAACTGGTACAACAATCTTCTCTCAGCACTTCTGATTCCCAGGCCTTAAGACTGGGACTGGCATATGTACCATCAGCTTTCCAGTACTCAAGCCTACAAACTAAACCACTGATTTCCTAGGTCTCTAGCTTGTAGGTGGCCAACTGTAGGACTTTTCAGACTCCATGATCACATGAAATACCATATAATAAATCATATATATGCATACAACTGCCCTATAAAGAATACCTATTGGTTCTGTTGCTCTGGTTCTCCAGAGAATCCTGACTAATATAATGTGGTAAATCCATAAAACAGAATATTTATTGACCCAAAAGTAATAAAGTATTGATACATGCTCTAACATGAGTAATACCTTGAAAACACAATAAAAGAAATTAGATACAAAAGACCACATTTTCAGTATGATTAAATGTGATTCAAAGTCCATATGAATGAATTAATGAAATGTCCAGAATGGAAAAATTCAGACAAAAAAAAAACAAAAAACAAAAAACAAAGAAACAAACAAACAAAAAAAACCCTGGTTTCCAGAGTTAGCAGTAATTAGAAATGGGGAGTCACTAAAGAACAGCTATAGTGTTAAAAAATAAAGTTAAAAATAGGACTTCCATACAATCCAGCAATTGCATTAGTAGGTATTTACCCAAAGAATACAAAATACTAACTCAAAGGGATATATGCACTATTTACAGCAGCATTATCTACAATAGCCAAACTATGAAAACAGCACAAGTGTCCATCAACTGATCAGTGGATATAGAAAATGTGATACCAAAAAAAAAAAAAAAATGTGATACACACACACACACAAGCATATTAGTCATAAAAAAGAATGGAATTGCCATCTCCAAGGACATGGATGGAACTAGACGGTATTATGCTAATTGAAATAAGAAAGTCAGAGAAAGAAAAATATATTATTTAACCCATGTGAAATTGAAGAAACAAAACAGAGGAGCATAGGAGAGGAGAGGGAAAAATAAAGAAAGATGAAATCAGGGAGGAAGACAAACCATAAGACTCCTAACTATAAAAAACAAACTGAGGGTTGCTGGAGAATAGGTGGGTGTGGGTACGGGGTAGCTTAGTGAATGGAAGAAGATATTTGCAATATTTGCAAATGATATATCTAATGAGGGGTTAATATCCAAAATACACAAAGAAATTTTAAAACTCAACAGCAAAAAAAAGTGATTAAAAAACAGGCAGAAGGGCCACCTGGGTGGCTCAGTCACTTAAGAGTCTGCCTTCACCTCAGGTCATGATCTCAGGGTTCTCAGATTAAGCCCCGCATCAGGCTTCCTGCTCACGGGGGAACCTGATTCTCCCTCTCCCTGACACTCCCCCATTTGTGTGCTCTTTCTCTCTGTCAAATAATTAAATAATCTTTTTAAAAAATAAAATAAAATAATTAAAAATGGGCAGAATAACTGAACAGATATTTTTTCCAAATAAGACATACATGTGGCCAATAGAGACATGAAAAGATGCTCGATGTCACTAATCATCAAGAAAATGCAAATCAAAACCACAAGAGGATATCACATCATACCAATCAGAAAGGCTAGTACAAAAAAGACAAGAAAGAACAAATGTAAAGGAAAGGAAACCTGAATACAGGGTAATATAAAGTAGATAGCCATTATGGAAAACAGTATGGAGGCTATTCAAAAAATTAAAAATAGAAATACTTTATGATGTATTAATTTCATTATTGGGTTTTTACCCAAAAAATGAAAACACTATTTCAAACATATAGATGTACCCCTGTGTTTACTGCAGCATTATTTACAATAGCTAAGATATGGAAGCAACCCAAGTATTCATTAACAGGTGAACAGTTAAAGATGTGGTATTTACACACACACACACACACACACACACACAAACACAGAGGCATATTACTCAGCCATAAAAAAAGAATGAAACCTTGCCATTTGAAACAACATGGATGGACCTGTAGGGCATTATGCTTAGTGAAGTAAGTCAAAGAAAGGTAAACACCATATAATGTATAATCTATATAACATATATAGATTTATATAGAGAGATATATATAATATATAGAGAGATATATAGAGATATATATAATATATATATAGAGAAAGAGAGATATATATAGAGATATATATATAATATATATATAGAGAAAGAGAGATCATTTGCTGTATTTATAGTAAACATCATAAGGGACTTGGCTCCAACTGATTCAAGAAGATCCTTGAAATATCTATGAATTTTAATATGAAGGAATAGCATGAGCATATTGTTTTTAATCAATGTGGTAGGCCTCAGTGTCTCACAAGCTTTTCCTATATACATTACCAAAACAGTTCCTGAGAAACTCTGACTTAAGTAAAGATAATTACTATTAAGTATCAGAGGGACATAATATGTTTACTAAGTATAAATGAAGCAGCCCTTAGAAATGATTTACCAGTGGTCTTTACCCATATTTACATACTGGTAGGAATTCATGCAAATTTATCTTTCTGCTCCCTGAACAGGAGGCAAATTGCTATTTGTAAGGTGCTAACTTTAAATACACAATAAGAATGACAGCATCAAAGCCGATCTAGAGATATCAATTACTACGCATTAGTGTATAGTTTAAGAGGATTTCTTCATCTTCAAACCTAAAGGGGAAAGAACATAGTTGACACAGACTGTCATTTCTTTCTGCCCACAGTGATTTGTGGCCTGTCATTGTTAAAGCAGTTTGGAAGAGAAGATGGACATTCTGACAGTCTCCTTATCTCTATTTGAGAAGATACAACTGTCTGGGGTTTTCTGAACTTATATGTCATTGAGGCTGCAAAATTGCTGAGAAACAATTTTTGAAAATTTCAAGTAATTGTGAACAATACAGAAATAACATTCTCTGATCAATTAGCTCTTGTAGAAACATGATTCTACAAAATGTAACAAATAATTCTTGGATGTTTCTGTAGTTGGAACCCAACCAGAATGCATTTCTGTTTTCTTGAACTTAAATTTTCTATGTACCTCTGGAAATCAAATTCTCACAAAGCAAACAAAAAAGGCATGTTCATTTTATTTTGTCTTTTGCATAAGATAACATGGTATTATTAATTCTCCATGTGCACATACATGAACATGGGCATTCAATAACTATTTGTTAGGACAAATGAGTAAATCGGAGTACATTCATTGATCATATCAAAAAATAAACTAAGATCTCGAGGATCCAATAAAGGCCCCATATTTTTATTAATACATTTGTAGTCATATTTTTCGAGTCTGTCATGCAGAACTTAATGATAGCTATAAATTAGCTGTTCTGTAAAAATGTTAGAATGTTTTATAAAATATACATTTTTTAAGTTTTACAGATAAGTCATTTCCACTTATAGAATTTGAATTTACATAGATTACTTGAAGAATTTAAAATACTGTTCAAAAGTACATACAGCTATATAGCAGCCCACCTCCAGGGAATTCCTGGAGACAGGCATTCCCATGTCAGGGTCAGGCAGGTCTTCTCCACTTCCACTTCTTCCACAGTAACAGAGCTGTAATGGAGTACTTTGCTGCCCAGCAAGAGATATTTCCCAGCCTCCTCTGAAACAGTCTCTAAAAAGCCTCTTTTGAAAAAAGATTCTAAGGAGACTGACTGCTAGCTTTTGGCCATCGCCAACGTAAAAGCCCCCTTCTTTACTAGTGCTCTCCTTTCCTCTTTCTGCACATTAAAATAATGTGCAGGGGGCGCCTAGATGGCTCAGTGGGTTAAGCCTCTGCCTTCAGCCCAGGTCATGATCTCAGGGTCCTGAGATCGAGTCCCGCATCCTGCTCAGCAAGGGAGCCTGCTTCTCCCTCTCTCTCTGCCTGCCTCTCTGCCTACTTGTGATCGCTCTCTGTCAAATAAATAAATAAAATATTTTAAAAATAAAATAATGATGTGTTTGCAATTAAGCTCTGATTATACAGAGGAGGATAGCAACCTTGTAGACTGTTGAGCAAGGAAATAGAAAGGTCCAGGCCCAGAATGAGAATGCAGAGCACAGCCACCCTGCAATCCAGACACTCATCTTGGGACTGCCATATGAAAATTAATGCACTCATCTTTTCTATAAGCAGCTATACTTTGGGCTATCTTCACTATAGCAACTTAGCCCTTACAATAAATAATAAATTTCCAAAATAGACATAAGAAACCAAATTTCTGGGGCTCCCTTAAGGCTGAAGTTCAAGAAAGGAGCCTAACACTACAAATTGGACCCACTTAAACAAGACATTGATTCAGAAGCTAATGATGCAAGCAGACTCTGTATAGCATCTGTTAAGTGCAATGTATATATATTAAATATTTTACACACTGATTAAATGTGTGCATAGATAGCTATTTATTAGATTTTGGAATTAAATACATTCCAAAGAAATTAAAAAGTAAAACACAAATGCCAAGTCCTATTCTAAAAGCTACTAAAATATAAAGTTACTAGGTGAAAATCTGCACACATTAAAATCAAACTACCAGAGCCAATACAGTCATTTTTCTTTGTTAGATTTTGAGCTAAAAACTCTTTTGGCCTCTAACAAACTCATTTGATAACCAGAATAATTGTTCCTTTACTCGTTCTCCAGCATTTACAAAATGAAATAGCTTTCATCAAGATATGTCTCAGCACTGGTATAGGCATGAAAAAATTTTGGAAAGCAAATATGAGGCACAGCGGTAGCACCCCCCTCTATAGAAATAGAGAAAGAGCTCAAGTCCCAGCCCTGTAGAAATGTAAGATCTCCCCATTTGTGTAAATCTTATTTTTCTCATCTCTTGAGTGGCTAGGATTGGTCTACACTGCATAGTTTTGTGTCCTTAACTGTACTGTTATTGCCTTATAAATAAAATAAGAGTAAGGAAGACTGGTTGAATAATAAGACAAAAATACTTATGAATCACAGAATGATAGCATTTAAGGAATACTTCGTAATTCTAACTTTGAATTAGTATCAAAAGTATACTCTCAGTGGGGTGCCTGGATGGCTCAGTCAGTTAAGCACCAGATTCTTGGTTTCAGTTTAGGTCATAATCCCTGGGTCTTGGGAGAGGGCCCTGTGTTAAGCTTGGTGCTCAACCTGAAATCCGCTTGAGAATCTCTCCCTTTCTCTCTCCCTTCCTCTCTGCTCCTTTCAACGCAAGCTCTCTCTCTCAAATAAATAAAATCTTAAAAAAAAAAAAAAAAGTTTACCTTCAACACTTACATATATATATATATATATATATATATATATATATATATATATATATATTAGATTTTATTTATTTATTTATTTGACAGACAGAGATCACAAGCAGGCAGAGCAGCAGGCCCAGATAGAGGGGGAAGTAGCAGAGGGCCCGGATGTGGGGCTCGATCCCAGGACCCTGAGATCATGACCTGAGTTGAAGGCAGAGGCTTAACCCACTGAGCCACCAAGGTGCCCCACATTTTTTTTTTTTGATATTTTTTTAATATAATTTTTTATTTTTTATAAACATATATTTTTATCCCCAGGGGTACAGGTCTGTGAATCACCAGGTTTACACACTTCACAGCACTCACCAAAACACATACCCTCCCCAATGTCCATAATACCACCCCCTTCTCCCAAACCCCCTCCCCCCAGCAACCCTCACATTTTTAATGATATTTAAAATATTGTAAATCAATCAGTCAGTTGACAAACTTCACATAAACTTCAAATGTGAGACAACTAGTGTTTTTGTTTACCTTTACTTTCTGGGTGATAATTTGATTCACACAGATAATCAGATTCATTGTATCATAATAGACTCGGAAATGAAATACAACATCCTTAAGATTGTGACAGATTGCAGGTATTTAATGAATAATAATCAGATTTTGTTTTATTGGAGCATGCATATGTTTTGTTAAAAAAAATCAGTAAAACAAGAACAAAATTTAGAAAATGACAGAAGGGACATTTCCATGTTTAACTAACTTCAAAAAATACTAAAATATCTGATACTAAAAATCTGTCCATTGTTACCAGAAGCCAAGTTACATCACAGGCTTAAGGGTTTTTGCTCAGGGAAAGGCTGTGTCCAGAAATTCCTAATCACACAAGGTTGAATTTCACGTTTCAACTCTGAAAGCCCAATAAACTGATTACCATGTAAGATATTATATAAGAGACTTCTAATAGAACTGATGTATTTTAGAAAGCAAGCGACGTATTTTGTTTTAACAATCACTTTTCTCATTTCGGAGGCAAATTTGTAACTTCCGCAGAAAAGGCAGTTCTTCCAAATTCAGTCTTCACCACCTAGTATTATTTTTCATTTTTATAGTCTAATATATGAAATTTGTGTTTCAGTTTCAAAATAATAGGGGAAAAATCATGCACCACATCAAATTTTTGGAAGCCCCCATGCTTCTGACTTCTTTGATTTAAAATAAATTTATATTTAGAATTTAAAGAGCAGAAGCCTATTAATGTTGGTTAATTAAATATGCTTGTTATTTGACATAAAGAAATATGAATTACCAACATTTAAGAATGCAGAATAAAATAAATTTGGTATAATGCAATTTTTATTTTTCTGATGAGTCAGTATGGACATATATACATATTCTGAAATATTCAACAGTCACTATAAAAGTATATTTAGTTTATTTTCTTCAAACTTTTTTTTTAAGATTTTACTTCTTTATTTGACAGAAAGAGAGAGAGTGAGAGAGGGAACACAAGCAGAGGGAGTGGGAGAGGGAGAAGCAGGCCTCCCGCAGAGCAGGGAGCCCAACCTGGGGCTCGATACCTGGACCCTAGGATCATGACCTAAGCTAAAGGAAGTTGCTTAAAGATTGAGCCACCCAGGTGCCCTTCTTCAAACATGTCTTAAACAACCATAAAATTCACCCAAGGTGTAGCATTATAATCAGATTCTATAGTGGATGTGACCTGAGATTTGACTCCTCTTAAGGCTTCAAAGACAGGAAAATAATAAATAATGCTTAACTGCTACAGAACTATTGCATTTTCTTATAAAAATGGTAAATTTACTTTTTAAAAGGCAATATAAAGTATTTTGAATTTTCTTTCCATTTAGTGCCCATTAGAGGAAAAAAAAATGCTCACATCTGGACTTGTGCTTTTTGAGGCCGTTTTGTGTCTCCACTCTGCTCCTTCCTGTCCTCATGATGGACAGGAGAAAAATCTAAGAGAACCAAATAATCTGGAGAAATATTTTTAAGTTATTTTTTGCTGTGTGTACATAAGTGTGACTTCACTTTTTGCCAAATTAAAAAATAAATAAATAAAAATAAAAGAGAAAAGGGAAATATTTTCTATTTCAGTTGGATGTCCAAGCACATAAAGTAGTGAAAACAACTGTATCACATAACATTCATATCGCATTCTTTTCCCCTACCTGTATTATTATAAATGGTTTAATGTATCAACTCATTTCAACTTCACAATGACAATATGAGGGAAATATTACTGAAATACTATTTTTTTCCTTTTTATATCTATACACTTCTCTTTTGTGCTATAAAAGCAATTTTATTCTAGTTATTCTAAGACTTTCTCCCAATGACCTTGGTTTTTGCACATGAAGTATAAAAATGGAATAACCAGGCAGTGGAGTTCTTTGATTGTCTTGCTGTCTCTCTGTTTCTCTCACTTTCTCTCCTGTGTTTGTTGTAAGTAGCAAAGCATTTAGGAATGAGTAAACCCTGAGTATGCCATAGATTATAGGCCCTTTCATGTCAAGGAAATCTCCAGAAATAGATACTGGTGCTCTTCTTAATAAAAGCAGTAACGCTTAATAATAAGTAATTATTAAGAAATAAAAGAGATGGGGCGCCTGGGTGGCTCAGTGGGTTAAAGCTTCTGTCTTTGGCTCTGGTCATGATGCCAGGGTCCTGGGATCGAGCCCCACATCAGGCTCTCTGCTCAGCAGGGAGCCTGCTTCTGCTTCTTCCTCTTTCTCTCTCTGTATGCCTCTCCGCCTACTTGTGATCTCTGTCAAATAAAAAAATAAATAATCTTAAAAGAAAAAGAAATAAAAGAGATGTATATGCTAGATGTATATGCACAAACTAGTAAAAATATTACATTGGTCATTTTAGTTACTTATAAATGAAAAGTCAATTGAATTGGAGGTCCGATACTCCACACAAACAATGAAAGCAGTTAAAACACAGTGTGTCTTAGAGACACTACTGAGATCTCATTTACAAAAATAGCGGAAAGTAGAATACCATAGGCTCTAGAGATTTAGCATTAAAGAGCCATTTATTTATGGTAGGCATTGCTAAAATATAAGTACTGTTCACTGAATGACAATATTAATGATACAGAAAATTTGATACACAATTTTTACTCTTTAATAGAGACTGTCAATTCATTTAACCTATAATAATGTATAACATG
The DNA here is from genome assembly GCF_030435805.1 of Mustela lutreola. Classification (NCBI taxonomy): domain Eukaryota; kingdom Metazoa; phylum Chordata; class Mammalia; order Carnivora; family Mustelidae; genus Mustela; species Mustela lutreola. The sequence goes on along the minus strand of NC_081294.1, from coordinate 127,734,199 downwards.
AAAAATTCAAGGAAAATTGCAGGGCTAGAAGTATGGAATAGGGCAAGTGATGAAGAATTTTCTGCACTCAAAATTCACATAACAGAGAATTGTCTATTTTCTTCAGTTATACAGCAGGGATAGTTTTCTGAATGTTTAGACTGTAAAACTACAATTTTGTTCCAATCTTTGCTTATTATTCTTCATGTTTTCTAGCTCTTAGTCTGTAAGTAATGTTCCAACTTCCTGATGTCTAGTCAAACTCGAACCTCTTGTCTCCACATCCACTTGGAATCTCTATTCACCTGATCAAAATCATTCCAAATTGGATCTTAAATATTAGGGAATAACCTTATATTTATTAATTTAATTAAACCTTCAGAAGATGAACGCAGATATATGAAATGTCATTATACCTTCAAGTTACTTTGAAATTTTTCAGTTATAGAAAGGGGAAAAGAATGAGACAGAGACACAGAGAGAGACAACTTATGAAATATGTTACCTATTGAAACTATATGTCAGTATAAAAGCATTTGCTATACAATTTTTTTACTTTTTCTCTACACTTGATTTTTACCAATAAAACATTGAAAGGCAAAAAAACAACAACAAAAAATTTCATGTATGTTCACATATATATCCTCACTATTTTTCTCCTTGTTTTTTTCATCTATCCCTGTGACCTCAGAGTGAAAGGCAAACTCCTTCTTCTCTCTAAATTCACTTCTCTACTATAGTGCTTTATTACATATTCTATTAATTTTTAGGAATATTATTTCTAAGTATCTTCTCACTATCATCTTTTTTCTTTCTCACGATCATGTTAAGTGACATTGTCTCAACTTCTATTTCTTCCTCACTTTTTAAAATTCAAATAAGAAGTATTTTTTAATATTATAAAATACCTTATATCAAAACACACACACACACAAACATAATCCTCTGCTATCATTACTTCTGATATCCTATTGATCACCCCCCTACCCCAATTAAAATTCTTAAATAACATTATTTACTTATTGTTCCTGATTTTTCCTTTTTCTCTTCAAACTTCCAGCAATCACTCCATTGAAATTCCTGTAAGATCAACAAAAACTTCCTTGTCACAAAGTTCACTGATGCATTTCAGTCCCCATCTTTCTTGACCACCCAAAAGTTACAACCCTCCTTGATCTTTACTCTACAGCTTTAACTGTTTATGGCTTCCTCCTCCTGATGCTGTCTCCTCTCTCTGCAAGGACAGTATTCTTGTGTATCTCCTTTTCTCATTCCTCCTAGACTCAGTTTCTTTTTTTCCCCCCATATTTCCATTAAATATGTTCATTTGCTTTAACTGGGAAATGGATACTCAGGGTTATTTCCTTATACATTGCCTTTATAAAAATGTCCATTTTTTTATTGTAAAGAGTTAGAAAAAGTTAAGGTATGGCCTCTAAAATGAAATCTAGCTCTTTATTTCTTCCAGGGACTATTTCTGTCTTTGTAAAGCACCCCTGTCTTTGTAAGTCCACAGGGTCCTTCTGTAAATGCTTATGCATTGATAGTCTCATATAAGGCACCACCTAACTCAACAGCATTCCTTTACTCTTGTCTCCTTGGGTTCTGCTGTATCCTTTCTGGTTTTATTGTGATTTTTTTTTGTAAGCACCAATTTTCTATTTAGATCTCTTTCATAAATATCTCAGAAAACTTCTGGATTTTCTCTTAAAGCCTCATTAAAATACTGTGGTTATTTAATGTGTTGTATGTTGACAACTCATGAAACACCTACAATAATCTAACAACTCTACCTGCTTGAGAAATCAAGGAAAGCAAAAAAATTTCAAATTCAAGAAAATAAATTGTTGACTTTTCTTTTTCAAATTCAATTGGCACTTTTTTTTTATAATTTCAAGATTTCTTATCCCATTTACCCTTGAGAAGTAAATGAAAAATCTCTTGACCAAAGCTTAAAATTTCATCCTAAAACAGGAAAGGGAAAAAATAAATTATTTCAATTCCTTGTGTGAAACTAATAGTTTTGTGTCATGAGAAGGCTGCCATTTTTTTTCCAGTAAGTAAAGAAGCCCCATACTATGAAGGGTTGCCATTTAAAGAACAACCAGGAAGCAATTCAATGAAGAGGAATTGTTAAGGATAGGTTTCTTGCTGCATTCCAATCATGTTCTTTTCAAAACCTAGCTTTATGGATTTTAAAGAAATCCTGAGGGGGCACTCTTTTCCTTTTGTCCCACTGAAATATCATCATTAAACTCCTCTAAAAATGGTTTCTGATATGATTCTGCTTTCCAGCTGAGGCAACATTTTCTGTAAGTAATAACAAAACAGCTGAAGTAAGTAAAAGCAAACTGGGCAGATAGGAATATCAATCCTGATGGGACCAAAGGGAGCCCTGTGTTAACTTTTGAAGTACCTGACTTTTCTGAACCAGTTGGTTTTGACTGAAATTGAAAATGCTCTTTTACTTTCGAATCCCTGCCAGAGGGGGCTGCTATGGTAGACTTCTCTAGCTATTTTTCTTCTTTTTCAGAGGAATTCAAGACGGGAGATGTCAATGTGTGTGCTTAAGCGTAAAAGTGATCATTTTTTAACCACTGGTGGGAAAGTAGTTTGCCAGTGGGGAGCTAAGTGTTGAAATCTGGCATTAATCCAGCAGAGTTGGACCAATAGATCATAGATAACTATACAGTATATGACGGTGGGTTCTCTTGCTTAAAATGAAAAAAAAAAAATGGGGAGTATTGAGAAGTGAGACAGGAGATTTTTCAAAAGGTGCACTACACTGCTCTATTGACTTAAGTCAGCCACAAGGAAATTTAAAAACAATTTAGAGAATAGAGTGCAACTACCTCTACGAAGATCACTCTTCATAACATAGGTGGATGGGGAATACTCCAGTATGAAATATTGTCTCACATGTATGTTTACCTTAAGGCTTCAGCAGATACTAAATTGCATTCTGAAAGTTTGGTGAATTTAAGCTGAAAAGGTCATTTATGTCACCCAGAAGCAACAACAATGACACCCTCCCCACCAAGTAGAAGTGGAAGTAAATAGCCAAGTGTCTGTCTCCCGAGGAAAAGTTAAACAAAAACAGAAATCTAAGATGGGATTGGGAGGGAGACAAACCATAAGTGACTCTTAATCTCACAAAACAAACTGAGGGTTGCCGGGGGGAGGGGGTTGGGGAGAAGGGGGTGGGATTATGGACATTGGGGAGGGTATGTGATTTGGTGAGTGCTGTGAAGTGTGTAAACCTGGTGATTCACAGACCTGGGGATAAAAATATATGTATATAAAAAATATATGTTTATAAAAAATAAAAATAAAAAAAAAATAAAAATAAAAAAAAAAAAAAAAAAAAAAAACAGAAATCTAATCCTTCCACTAAGATTATGGTGAACTGGATTTCTGTATGTGTGGCTTAAAGCTCAACTGTCATGCTTTTCATGTCAGGTCACAAATGCCAGCTGCCTGTTATTTAAAAATAATCATCAAAAAATGTAAGCTGAAGAATCATTTTCAAATAAGAAATCAGAAAGGGATACTGAAATGAGTTTTTTTCCCACTTTTTCGAAAACATGAATTACCATGACTGGAGGCAGAACTTAAAACCCTAATCTTTCACATTTAGAATAAACATCCCCAAAATATATTTAAAGTGATTATTTAATTAAAATAGGTAAGAAACTAAGAAGTTAACACCAAAGCTATTATTACAGATAAAAGATATGTTTTCCATAAGTTCCTTCAAATCAAAGGGTCAAAATTATAATTCCTAAAGTCTTATAAGAAAGGGGCCATATGTTTTATCCTTCTCAATTTCCCTTAAAATGAATTCAGAGTGTATTCGTATATAAACATTGCTTTTCTTTTTACCATATTTATCTTGAACCATGCTTTTTGTGCCAAGACTTTATTTATTTACCCAGCACTTGTTTGGTGACCACTGTGCATGACATTGAGCTTCTCCTAATATTACAATGTAGTATCTAGATTATTGGTCATAGTTTAGTGTTCAGATTGACCATGAAACTACAGGAAGTAGAGGCATTATTTGGAGCAGTTGTAAATGTTTTTTGGTCTCTTCCTTGAGTTGAGAATTCCAAGTCTTGAACTTTTGCTCTAATTTTCCAGTGCAGAGTTAGAAACAAATAACCATCTCTGGCACAGTCCTTATTTATCCCAACATTTCTATGGCAGTTATTACATATCGTCTCTCTAGAAGTATAATGAGACTTCTTTTATGGTGGTTTACGAAACTGAGTCTTCCAAAAGTAAAGAAATGGATGGTGCCCATCCTCTCAGAGACATGCCCCAGAGCTGGCAGACTATCATTACTTCCATATACTACTAGCTAATGCAAATCACAGAATACCTCAGAGAGGAAGGGAACTACGGGAGGGCATACTGAGAGATACAGCTCATTGGGAACCATTTTCGGATCCTAGGTATCACAGACAGTTTGGAATTTCTGTTTGTAGTGGTAAGACATGCTATGGAAAGACACATTTTCTTAATAAAATTGCCTGCTCCTGCCTATCCTTCAATAGTCAAAAACATGAAAGAAATTTAAGATTATGTATTCATTTTTTGTTAAGTTCTTAAATGTCCTATATAACTATATTAGTATATTTTAATCTTAATTCCAAAGATCTCAAAATTTGAGATTTCTAAATAAAGAGATTTAATTTTAGAATTACTATGGCCTTCCATTTCCATGTATCAGACCATACCTATGTTTTCTGCCTCACCAGAATTTACTTTTCTGAAATTTAAAGTATATGTCTATGTCCAAAATTCTTCTAAAGTTCCCAGCACATTCATATCATCAGATTGGTCTTTCATGAAGTTCATAATTAAGTCCAGACATTTTAATTACTATATTTCACCCTAAAAAATGTACTAAATAATGTACGTAAAGTAACCTTCTATCCAATAAAATTTCTGGTTTAGCAACATGACAGTTCTATCTGGTATTCAAATACTTCAAGGCATTTCTCCCTCCCTTTTCTCTTCCTTCCTTCCTTTCTTTACATGAGCTTACTCAGAGGTAACAGGCTTAAGTTCTACAAAGGTAATACTTCTGTTACTACATTCCATCTCCTCCTCCTCCCCCACTCCCTCTTCCCTTCCCTTCCCCCTCCTCCTCCTTCTTTTAATATCCTTAATGTCCAGTGTCAAAGTAAAGTATAAAGGAATACTGCAGACCCCAAGATTGTATTTGAAGGAAAAATTCTACATTAGTCAGAAAACATCAAGCCATTAGTCATTCAGCTAATTGGAAACCTTACACCTGTAAACATAGACTAAATTTTCCCTTCAACCTTTCACAAGATGGGATTGGGAGGGAGACAAACCATCAGTGACTCTTAATCTCACAAAACAAACTGAGGGTTGCTGGGGGGAGGGGGTTTGGGAGAAGAGGGTGGGATTATGGACATTGGGGAGGGTATGTGCTTTGGTGAGTGCTGTGAAGTGTGTAAACCTGGCGATTCACAGGCCTGTACCCCTGGGGATAAAAATACATGTTTATAAAAAAAATAAAAAATTAAAAAAAAAATTTTTTTACATAATGAAGGAGAGAAACTGCCAAGCAAATCCACATTGCTTCACTTTTTTTTCATTTTTTATTTAAATTCCAATTAGTTAACATACTATGTAATAGTAGTTTCAGGTATACAATATAATGATTCAACACTTCATATGACACCCAATGCTCATCACAATAAGTGAATTTCATAATCCTTATTACCTAATTCAACCCATCTCTCCACACACCTCCCCTCTGGTAACTGTCAGTTTGTTCTCTATAGTTAAAAGTCTATTGCTTGATTTGCCACTCTCTTCTTTTTTCCCTCTGTTCATTTCTTTTGTTTCTTAAATTCCATAGATGAGTGATATCATATGGTATTTGTTTTCCTCTGATGGACTTATTTTAATTAGCATAATATACTCTAGCTCAATTCATGTTGCTGCAAATGGCAAGATTTCAATCTTTTTAATCATTAAGCAATACTCCATTGTAAATACATATCATCTTCTTTATCCATTCATCAGCCAATGGACACTTGGGCTGTTTCCATAATTTGGCTTTTGTAGGTAATGTTGGCATAAACATTAGAGGGATGTTTGAATTAGTATTTTTATATTCTTTGGATAAATACCCAACAGGGGAATTGTGGAACAGTGGGGTGGTTCTATTTTTAAGTTTTTGAGGAACGTCCATACTATCTTCTAGAATGGCTGAACCACTTTGCGTTCCCACCAATAGTTAGGGGGATTCCTCTTTGTCCACATTCTCACCAACATCTACTGTTCCTTGTAGTTGTAGTTGATTTTAGTCACTCTGACAGGTGTGAGGTGATATCTCAATAAGTTTGAACTGCATTTCCCTGATAACTATTGATGTTGACCATCTTTTTGGGTGTCGTCCATCTGGATGACTTCTTTGTAAAAATGTCTACTCATGTCTTCTGCCCATTTTTATTCAGATTAATTGGTTTTGGGGAGTTGAATTTTATAAGTTCCGTATATATTTTGGATACTAATGCTTTATCAGATATGTCATTTGCAAATACCTTCTCCCATTCTGTAGGTTGATTGTTTCCTTCACTGTGCAAAAGCTTTTTAGTTTGAAGTCCCAAAAGTTTATTTTTGCTTTTGTTTCTCTTGCCTAAGGAGACATATTTAGAAAGAACTTGCTATGGCTAATGTCAAAAAAGCTATTGTCTATACTGTCTTCTAGGATTTTTATGCTTTCAGGTCTCATATTTAGGTATTTAATCCATTTTGAACTTGTTTTTGTGTATAAGAAAGTGATCTAGTTTCTTTCTTTTGCATATTGCTGTCCAGTTTTCCCAACACCATTTCTTGAACAGGCATTCTTTCTCCCATTGGATATTCTTTCCTGTGTTGCTGGAGATTAACTGACCATGTAGTTATGGGTTCATTTCTGGGTTTTCTATTCTGTTCCTTTGATTTATATGTCTATTTTTGTGCCAGTAGCATCCTCTTTTGATCACTACAGCTTTGTAATACAACTTGAAGTCTGGAATTGTGGTATCTTCAGCTTTGCTTTATTTTTCAAGGTTACTTTGGCCCTTTGTGGTCATTTGTGATTGCATACATATTTGAGGATTATTTGTTCTAGCTATGTGAAAAATGCTGGCGGTATTTTGATAGGGATTGCATTAAATCTCTAGAATGCTTTGGGCAGTGTAGACATTTTAACAACATTCCAATCCATGAGCATGGAATATCATTCCATGTGTTTGTGTCACCCTTAATTTTTTTTTCATCAGTGTTTAATAGTTTTTAGAATACAGGTCTTTTATCTCTTTGATTAGAATTATTCCTAGGTATTTCATTGTTTCTGGTGCACTTGTAAGAGGGATTGATTGATTCCTTAATTTCTCTTTCTGCTGCTTTACTATTATATGCAGAAATACAAGAGATTTCTTCACATTGATTTCACATCCTGGGACTTAACTGAATTTACTGAATTTATTTATCAGTTCTAGCAGGTTTTTGGTGGAATTTTTTGGGTTTTCTATATGTATTATCATACATATAGAAATAGTGAAAGTTTTACTTCTTCCTTCAAATAGTGAAAGTTTTCCTGCAAATAGTGAACGTTTTACTTCTTTTACTAATATGGATGCCTTTTATTTCTTTTTATTGCCTAATTTCTATGACTAAAACTTCCAGTACTATGTTAAGTAACAGTGGTAAGAGTAGGTAGAGATCCTTGTCTTGTGCCTGACCATAGAGTGAAATCTTTCAGTTTTTTCCCACTGGGGATGATATTTGCTCTGGGTTCTTCATATATACTCTTCATTATGTTGAGGCATGTTCCCTCTAAGCCTACTTTGTTGAGGGTTTTTATCATGAATAGATGTTGTACTTCGTCAAATGCTTTTTCTGCATTTATTGAAATGATAATATGGTTCTTATTAATATGGTGTACTAAGTTGTTTGATTTGTAAATAATGAGCCACCCTTGCAACCCAGGAATAAATTCCACTTGATCATGAGCAATTTTCTTTAATGTACTGCTGGATTCAGTTTGCTAGTATTTTATTGAGAATTTTTGCATTATCAGGAATATTTGCCTCTACTTCTCTTTTTAAGTGGTATCTTTGTCTGGTTTTGATATCAGGGTAAGGCTGGCCTCTTTGAATATGGAAGTTTTCCATCCTTTTCTATTTTTTGAAATAGTTTCATAACAACAGGTATTAATTCCTTTTTAATGTTTGGTAGAGGGGTTCCTGGTTGGCTCAGAGGGTTAAGCAGCGGACTCTTGGTTTCTGTTTGGGTCACGATCTCAGGATCATGAGATCAAGCCCCATGTTGGATTCCACACTCAAAAGGGAATCAGATTGAGATTCCCTCGTTCTCCCTTTGCTCTTCACCCCATTTCATGCGCTCTCTTTCTCTCTCCCTAAAAATAAATAAAATTTTAATTAAATTTTATTTATTTTTTATTTTTTATTAACATAGAATTTATTATTTGTTCCAGGTGTACAGGTCTGTTGTTCATAACTCTTACACAATTCACTAGCGCTCACCATAGCACATACCTTCCTCAATGTCCATAACCCAGCCACCCCTCCTTCTACCCCCTTCTAATACTCCAGCAACCCTCAGTGTTTCCTGAGATTAAGAGTCTCAGTGTAATTCCTGGGTTGTAGGGTAGCTCTATTTTCAACTTTTTGAGGAACCTCCACACTGTTTTCTAGAGTGGCTGCACCAGCTTGCATTCTCACCAACAGTGCAGGAGGGTTCCCCTTTCTCTGCCTCCTCACCAACATCTGTCATTTCCTGACTTGTTAATTTTAGCCATTCTGACTGGCATGAGATGGTATCTTACTGTGGTTTTGATCCATATTTCTGAAATGCCAAGTGATGTTGAGCACGTTTTCACATGTCTGTTAGTCAAGAAAGAAATAAATCTTAAACAAACAAACAAACAAACAAACATTTGGTAGAATTTGCCTGTGAAGTCATTTGGTCCTGGAATTTTGTTTGTTGGGACTTTTTTTGATTACTGATTCAATTTATTTGCAGGTCTTTGGTATGTTCAAGTTTTCATTTTCTTCCTGTTCCAGGTTTGGTAGTTTATATGTTTATAGGAATTAATCCATTCTGCCACATATCTAGTTTGTTGGTATATAGTTTTTTATAATGTTCTCTTATAATTGATTGTATTTCTGTGCTACTGTTTATTTCTCCTCTCTTGTTTGTGATTTTATTTATGTGGAACTTTCTCTTTTTCTTTTGATAAGTCTGGCTAGAAGTTTATCAATATAAATAATTTTTTCAAAGAATCAGTTTCTGGTTTCATTAATCTGTTCTACTGATTTTTTAGATTCTATATCATTTGTTTCTGTTATGATCACTATTATTTCCTTCCTTCTGTTGGCTTTAGGGTTTGTTTATTGTTCTTTCTCTAGCTTCTTTAGGTATAAGATTAGGTTGTTTGAGATTTTTCTTACTTTTTGGGGTAGTCCTGTATTGTTATATAGTTCCCTCTTAGGACCACTTTTGGTGCATACTAAAGGTTTTGGACCACTGTGTTTTCAACTGCATATTCTATTTTTTACATTTCTTTTTTGATTTCCTGGTTGACCCTCTTTTTTTAGTAGCATGTCATTTAACCTCCACATATTTGTGGTCTTCTCAGATTTTTTCTTATAGTTGACTTCTAGTTTCATAGTATTGTGGTCAGAAAAGATGTGTGTTATGATTTCAATCATTTTTGTATTTGTTGAATTCTGTTTTGTGACCTAATATGTGTGATTGATTCTAAAGAGTGCTCCATGTGCATTGAAAAGAATGTGTATTCTACGGTTTTAGGATGAAATGTTGTGAATATATCAGTGAAGTGCATCTGGTTCAGTGTGTCATTCAGTCATTGTTTCCTTGTTGATTTTCTGTTTAGGTAATCTGTCCATTGATGTAAGAGAAGTGTTAAATCCCCTCCTATTATTGTATTATTATTAGTTCTTTATGTTTATTGTTAACTGTTTTATGAGTTTGTGTGCTCCCACATTGGGTGCATAATATTTGCAATTACTCTATCTTCTTGTTGGATTGTCCCCCTTATTATATAGTACCCTTCTTTGTCTCTTATTATAGTCTTGGTTTTAAAGTCTAGTTTGTCTGATATAAGTATTGCTGCTCTGGCTTTCATTCACATCCATTTGTGTGATAAATATTTCTCCATCCCCTCACTTTCAATATATAGGTTTCTTTAGAACTAAAATGAGTCTCTTATAGGCAGCATATAGATAGGTCTTTTTTTTTTTTTCTTTTAATCCATTCTGACACCCTATCTCTTATGATTGGAGCAAATATCCCATTTACATTCAAAGCAACTACTGACATATTGCCATTTGATGACCTGTTTTGTTAGTATTCCTGGAGATTTTCCATGATCCTTTCTTGTGTTTGTCACTTTTGGTCTCTCCTTTCACTCTAGAGTCCCCTTTAATATTTCTGACAGATCTGATTTAGGGATCACAAACTCCTTTAGTTTTTGTCTGGAAACTCTTCATCTCTCCTTCTATTCCGAGTGATGGCCTTACTGAATTGAGTATTCTTGGCTGCAGATAATACCCATTCAGCACTTTGAATATATCATGCCACCCTATTCTGGCTTGCCAACTTTCTGTTCAGAAATTTCCAACTAGCCTTATGGGTTTTCCCTTGTAAGGTAAGGACTTCATTTCTCCTGCTGCTTTTAAGATTTTTTCTTTATCACTGCATTTTGCAAACTTAATTACAATATGTAAAACATATAGTACAAAAGCGTACAAAAAAAACATATAGTACATATAGTACAAATCAACAAAAGAACCTCTTTTTGTTGATTTTGATAGGAATTCTCTGTACCTCCTTGATCTGGATATCTGTTTCCTTCTTAAGATTAGGGAAGTTTTTGGCTATTATTTCTTTGAATATATCTTCTCCCCTCTTTTTCTCTCTTCTTCTGGGACTCCTATAATATTAATGTTATTACACTTGTAGAAATCACTGAGTTCCTAACTATATTCTGGTGTTGCATAATTCTTCTTTGCTTCTTTTGTTCAGCTTCATTATTTTCCATTATTTCATCTTCTAGGTCACTAATTCATTCCTCTGCTTCTTCTAGCTTGTTCATTACATCAAGCCTGTTTCCAATCTCATTTATTACCTCTTCACCTCTGACTGAATTTTTTTTTAACTCTTTTATATCTGTGGTAAGGGTCTCCCTAAAGTCTTCTATTCTTTTCTCAAGGCCAGTGAGTATCATTATGATTATTAGTTTAAACTCTTTATCAGTCATATTACTTACATCTGTTCTGTTTAGTTCTCTGACAATGGCTTTTTTTCTTCAATTTGAGATAAATTCCTCCATCTTCACATTTTGTCTAAATCTCTGCCTTCTGTGTGTTAAAATAATAATAATAATAATAATAATAATAATAAAGCCAGCTCTGTCTCCTGCTAATGGCCTTATGAATAAGAAGTCATTTAGTGCATGGGGCCTGGCACTTCAGGGAGTGTTGCCAGTGTGTGCTGTGTGCACCATGCTGCTGTTTTTGGCTGCTCTGTCCTTCAAGCCAGTCATCTGCAGAGGCTCTCTTTGCCTGCTGTGGGCAATGTTTGGTCCCTACTCTGAATGTGGTGAGCTTTAACTAGCTGGGTCCTGATCTGCTTGGGAAATAAGACCTGCCACCACCTGTACCAGAATTGAGGACCTGTAGAACCTTCTGGTTGGAAGATGTGGTATGAGCAGGGATTTGTGCTAGTTTTCTGGGGGAGGGAGCCCACTGCAACACTGGGACTGAGGCAAGTGAGTAACAAGGGCAGTCCCACCAGAGCATGGGGGGGAGTGAGGCTTGGTGTATGCAAGTTAGGCAGACAGTTTTGGTGCTGTGCTGCTTCCCTCATATGGCTCTGCGTTTATCATGAGGAGTGAGGGAAGAAATGGCACCAGCCAGCTCCTTTGTTCAAGGAGAGCTGTTTCCATGAAAACGGCCTCTCAAGAAAGCAGTTTGAGAAGAGCAAATAAGCTCCCCACTATGTGCCCCAGGCACTCTGCAGATCACTATTTGCACACTATTCATTCCCAAGTTGTTTGTCTGCCTTCTCTCCAGGAGCACTGCAGTGCACTCTGAGCTCTAACCTTGCCAAGCCCGCTGACCTTTAAAACTCCTGGATTAAGCCCTGCTGGTTGCAAGAACTCATGAAATTCAAGTCCTCTTTTTTTCCAAGACAGTGGGTTTGAGGGTATATTCTCCTTGTGTGTTCCCCTCTGTGTGTGCCTCTCTCTCTTTTTCTCTCTCCCTCTCTCTCTCTTTCCCTCTCACTCTTCTCTGCGACCATGCCCCCCTCCCCTCCAAAGCAACCACAATTCCGTTTCTTCCTTAAAACACCTCTCCACACTTCCTCCTTTCTTTGATGTGGCCTCTTCTCTCCCTTTACTTGTAGAGTTTGTTTTCAGTCATCAGATCAATTTCTGGGATATTTAGGATGATTTGATAGTTGTCTAGTTGTGTTTGTTGGATGAGGTATATCCAGAGTCCTTCTACTCTGCTGTCATCTTCCTCTTTCTCTGTACTTCGTTCTTATTCAAAATCATCCCTAATTATCTACACCATATTGCAATTAAAGTATACCAGCTATGCTGGTATCTAAAGTAAATTATTTTTAGAAGAACTAAATGGTAACCAGAAACTATTTTACATGCATGAAGCATTAATCCCAGGATTTATTTACTCTTACTAAATTTCTAACTGACTGCCCTTCTTATGGGCAATGAACTTTTTACAATTCTTTATATTAGTTTTTCTTCAGCACAAAATTCTCCAGTGTACAAGCTGATTTGTCTTTTCCATGTAGATTTTCTTATACTCTGCCTCAGCAAATTTCATTTCTAAATCCATCTCAGTAATGAATCATTAATATTTAAGACCGTAACAAAGCTTTGACCTTGGTTGAATTCGGAGGGAAGAGGACAGGTGGTACAATGAGAAAACATATTTTCCATAATGTAGAAATGACTGTGTGGTTGAAAAGGAAACAAGATGGACACTTAAGAGGTGTAAGATGGGGACAAAAACCATGGACTTAAAATTCTTTTACTAAGATAAAAGATGGGGAAAATAAGTTGAGCAACTTTTTGAAGAGTATAATTTAGAGGCCTGATGACATAAAATAGCTACAATCATCTTCAAAACATGCATAGACAAACACCACAGCCAGGGATTGTAGTCAGGATTGAATTTTTCCAGAAACCACAGGGAGGTAATACAAGGGTGATAATGAATTCTTGTATTAAGAAAATCTACTCCCTGCTGTTTCTCCACAGGAGAAGGGCAAGAGAAACAAATCTGGTTTTAAAAGAAAAAGGAAAAAAGAAAAATATTTTCATTCCAGTAAAGCAATTAATTTTTTTTTCCTTTTGGTAACCAACTAGAAAATATTTTTCAAAGTATGCTCACCAAATTTAACCTATTTAAGTATTACTTTCTTTTCCCTAAAGGGTGTATAGACATTCCCAACATAAGAAAAGAAAATAATGGATTAGGAAAATAAAGCTTTTCAAGAGGAAATAATATTTATAATAAAAATGTTCTATTAGCTATCAATAGTTCAGCTAATTGCAGAAGATACAATATTTTTATGTGGGATCCAAAAAAAGCCCAAGTAGTTTATTTAGAACATGTTTTAGTGATCAATTACTTTCTTATCTGTTTTGTATGAACTATATCTTCAGCTTTAACCATTCTCCAAATTTAAGCCATTTCAAGTTCACCCCAGATATCGTACAGGCACCTCAATTTTAACATGTCACCAACTGTCCTTAACATAAACTACCTCCCCCTACACCCATATTTGCTCTTCCTTCTCTAGAGCCATCAAACTTGTAGTAATCCTTTCTATGGAACTAGGAAAACCTGGTCAGCTCTTGTCTCTATTTACCTGTAACTCATCACTGTGTCTAGCAACTCCTCTATTTAATTTTTCTTAAACCTGCCTATCTTTCTATTCCTTGCACCCCCTCTATTACCATATCTGAAGCATTATTATACTTTTCATACACTTTAGAAAATCTAAATCACCTGAAATTTCATTACATATAAACAGCTTAATATCTTGCTATGTACTTTTAAATGATACGTACATACAAAAAATCTACAGTATAACTGTAGAGACTTGATCAGATTCAGGTTTTGTATGTTTGCTTATGTAAGAAAAATGCATTAAAGATGACACTTTATATCATACTGAATTTTGAAAGAAGCTGGCTAGCAGATAATTCACGGTTCTGCCATCCAACCAAACCCCCTGAATGCCAGAATCCTGTATTATAACTGAGGAGCAAGTCAATATCTCAGTACTACCAAAAAGGCAGATGTCACAAATAAAGCCTTTAATATCAACTTAACTAGATTTATGCCCATGACATTCCAAATATGTTTCTGTGGGAATAAAAATGATATGGTTATTATTATTTTATCATAATGAAAACAAAACATACCCACCAAGTGCTTATAGTGTCCCAGAGACTGTGCTAAGTGTTTCTAAGCTTCATCTCATTTTATTCTTAAACCAACCTTATAAGATGGGTACTACTATCATTATTCATTTTATGGATTAGGAACATGAGCCCTAGAAATGTTAAATTACTTTCTCAACATGAATCAGCTAGTGATACTAAGAACTGAGTTTTGTTTTACTCTATAGCCTACAGCTTTTCCATTGATAGATAGCACTGCTTCTTCTTCATCATCAGCAACTGATTTTTATTTAGTGCATATAAAGACTCAGTATTACATTTAAATTTTAACAAATATATAAATTTGGGCCTTTTGTAATATTCATTCACGTGACTTGAAAAATAGGCACAAAAACTTCTGAATTACCCTCACTAGATTAATCAGAAAATAAAATAACACTTAAAGTTCATTGCGGGAGAGAGGGGGGACCCACAGTGTAATTATAGTTGTTTCATTCTGAGGATTAATTGTTTCTCCTCTACCATGAGGAATATATCTGCTCTTTGATGAACTGTTGACAAGTTTGCCACACTGTGGGAGATCACATATGCTATACTGTGATGTTGTAAAATGAAAATGTGAGATGAAATTCTATTGCCTACAGCTGTTAACTTTTTAAGGAGTGTTAGGAAATTTTGTCAAATTAATTCTAACTATATAAGAATAAATAACATAATAAACTATTTTGTTCCCACTAAAAAATAAGTATATAATGAAGGAGAAAACAAGGGCACAAAATTGTCATCCTTAAAAAAGACATTCGATTCTGATTGAACACTTCACTTTCAAGTTGAAAGAAAGTGAACAGAGAGAAAAATGAGAAACAAGATGTTTCTCTAATACTCATGAGATAGTAAGCAAACTTATAATAAGTAATTAGGTACATAAAATCAAAGGTGTCTCTAATTCCTTCTGTGAGAAGAGAATTCTGCAAATACACATTGGATAATGTTTTTTTGCCAGGTAATTGTTCAGAGAATTCAAAATTCTATTTTATTTAATATGTGCTCTCCTAAAATGTATTTAACATCATTATTCCCATTTTATAGAAGAGGAAACTGAAACCTGGATTTTACGATCTTAAGAAAATCTAAGGGCTTTTCAGTGCTGAGAGCAAACAGTCCAAGTCTGATTTTATGACTACTAAATCTGTTTTCTTCCTATCTTACTACTTACTCTGTGTTACAGTATAAAATGGGTAAAAATGAAAACAAGGTATTTGATTCATTATTACTGTTTGTTAGCACTAATAGCTTAATTTAAAAATAGGTAAGTATATCTGACTAGAAGTTCTGGGAGTCTGAGAAAAGGAAGGAACATTCACCACCTTGCAGAATTTCAAGATGACTGAGTGGCTTTGAATGTACAGAGTGAGAGATACAGTACTTGAAAGTCATCTTGTGGCTTAAAGCTTATATCTGAAAGAGACCAAGTGGGATACAATCCTGTGGGCAATTAATATTCAGCTGCTACCTTTACCACACCTGCCATTTTCACCCTTGAACCAACTGTCTGCACCAGTAAATTGCCCTTACTCAAACATTGCAACCTGGAGTGCAAGAGCTGTGCTGTCAAACCAGAAATCTTCTTTTTTGTTGTTTTTTAAGTTTTTGTCAGAATTCCTCTCTTTTGATAAAAGCACAATATCCCAGATCCAAAGCAAATGTGACCTTTTCTGATCTTTCATTTTCTTTTTATTCATTGTCTGAAAAACTCATTGACATATCTTGAAAGAAAAGCTCAAGGTAGGAGTTTTCACATGAATTCACTCCTCTGGTATTTCCCAAACAAGATTCGTAAGTCAAACATCAGTTGACCCTTTGACCCATATCCTCGGAAGTTCCTTGTATCTGTGAAATTTCTTTCATTCACTGATGGAAGTTTGTCTTCGGCTGTTTTGCAAAGCCTTTTGGGGGGACACATGGACAGGAAAATGGAGCAATTCCCACTGCCTCATTCAAAACTATCAAAAAGTATCTAGGACCTGCATCTTGACTTTCAAAACAGATAGATATGGTTTTCTATCTTAAGAGAACAAAACGTAAGTCTAAATTAATTACATTCAATAATGTGAATAAGCCAAAATATAAGTTAATATAACAAATATGTATTGAGTTAATATACAAGTTAATATAACAAATTATATTTATTGAGTTAATATACCAAATATGTATTGGCCCAGACCCTAGAAAGTTTGTTACCTCTAAAACCACAAGAATTCAATTTTTAGTAAACATCACTTTTCCGTTGATCTGCCAAGCAACTTTCATTTATATACCTATTAACTTAGTGATATAAATCTTTTTCATATAATTGTTATGGTGACAACTGAATTAAATCTGAAGCTCTCCAGCTTTGGAATTAAATTCCTTGGCTTCAATTTTCATGTTCTATGACACTAATAATAGTTGGGCACTGAAGCTCCTTTGAAAGATCATTCCATTTGCAGGGTTTACTTCTATTGCTAGAGCCTGCACTTCGCCAGTGATACTGCAGAATGACTAATGTGTTGGGGGAGATCAGCAAAATATCAAAATTTAATATTTTTCTAATCTTAAGTATAAATCAGGGCATTTTAAGGATTAACTGGGATTATAATAATTTAAAAAAATAGAACATTTGTTTCTTAAAAATATGCATAAGTGAAAATATTATGTTAACTAAGTCTATTAAAATTAATAACTTCTATTTGGTGCCCATTTGTTGACCATTCAGAATTTTTGACATTTCTTAATATGAGAAATAGTTAATATCAGGGGGATATTTTACATTAAAATCTATTTATTATGAAACTGAGGTACTTAATTGGGTTTGCTCATGTATATTATTTCATATATTAATTGTCTCAATCTTGCAGGAAAGAAAAGTATCATAGGTCACTTTACAGGTGAATTGGGTCATGGTGCTACAAATCTAAGTGAATTCTCCAAAGTTATACAGATTATAGAAATAAGTTACATAAATAGGAGGTGTTGAGGCCAGACTCAGGGCACAGTCTTCTAATTTCAATTCTTCCATTCAATAAAATGCCAGAGGTCTGGGTTCCTTCTCCCACACCTGTTACAAGCTTCTGGGAAGGCCAGATGAATTACCTAATTTTCATTACTTCCGCTTCTTGACTGGAAAAATTTTAGGTAATTTTATTTATGTAGTGAGAAAGTTGTAGTGAAGAGAGGATGGGAGAAAAAAACCAAAATGTTCATGTTGAAACTGTTTACAGTTTTAAGTTTGGTGCATCCTTTGCAGATTTTTGCTTAGTAGTTTTGATTTTTGTTGTCACTGTTCTTAGCTGGAAAGAACCTAGGAGTTGAATATGCACTTTAATCTAGATAAATATGTAAATTATTCTTGGCTATAAGGCAAATCAGTTAGAAACTCTGTTTTCTTCACTGTGCACCTAAGGGTCCCAAGCAGTGGCTGCAACAGAGTAAGTGCTCATTAAATGTCTGCTGGGCTGAACTGAACCTTTTCTCCCCCTTCTCAATAAAGAATCAAAATGTTACAAGTATTCTCAAAGGTCCTAGTCTAGTGTTCTGTCATTATGATAAAGAGGATAAAATGAATGAGGTCAATTACTAACATAAAATTTGATACAATAGGTATATAATGTGTATCTTGTCATGCACAGGTATTTGTTCATTTTCTGCTTTCTTATGTGAATCCATGGTATATGCAATTAAAATGGATTAATATTTGCTCAGTTTTAAT
The DNA here is from genome assembly GCF_030435805.1 of Mustela lutreola. Classification (NCBI taxonomy): domain Eukaryota; kingdom Metazoa; phylum Chordata; class Mammalia; order Carnivora; family Mustelidae; genus Mustela; species Mustela lutreola. Next base: position 127,715,960 of record NC_081294.1, on the reverse strand, counting down.
AATGGAATTTTATGAAAAAACATATTACTTCATTCACTTCTGATATTTTTCCTTAGCTTTGAGACATCTATAATTTTCTACATTTTGAAAGCAGGTCAGCACAAATGAGAGATGGAAATAGCATCTAAGTGGTAAACAACTACCCCAAAAGCCACATTTTAAAAAATAAGGGTGAATTTGATACTGAACATTTACCTCTAAGCAGTCTGCATTCTGACAGGGCCAGTTTCTCATATTTTCAAACCTCAGGGATTGTTTTGGTTAAAAACACAAGCTATAGAGCCTATAGTCTAAAATCAGCACTGCAAAAAAGCACTGCAGTTGATCTATGACATGACTGAAGCCCCACTGAAATCTTAATTTTTTTAGTACCTTGAGTGTTTAAATTCAGGGTTTTTTTTTTTTCTTCTCACATTACACTTATCAGTTTTACTAAGGATAATGAAGTCCTCTGAAACTGGGAAATGAAATTTAACCTGGGAATATTTTCACTTATTACCTATTAATAATGGTTACATAATCCCTAAAATATTTGGCTTTGCCTGTCAAACATGAAAAATTGAGAATTGTAGTTAATGACATCTGTTTCACAGGTATCATACTCTTACGGGAGAAGTAGTTTATGCTTCTGGACATTGTTCTCAGAGAGCCTCTTTATCCTAAATTACAAGCACTACAGACAGTTAGAGGAATAAGAAGGCAATTTATTCTCTTTTGCATGCAGCCTAGACTGGTGTTTAAAATTGGGGCTGCCAACATAGCAACTGTGTGGTGTTTCTTTAATGAGGGTGTTGCTGGACCAGAAACACAGCTGAGACATTTAGATTTATTTTATGGCAGTCCTGAGAAACGATCTATTCCTAATCAGAATAATTTGCCCATAAATGACTCCTGACAGAGCTCCACAAGAAAAGCAAATCTAAAAGTCCTAATCTCTCCAAAGCTGTGAATCCCAAAAGACATATGTACCTTTGTCCAATAAGTCTGCAGATGCAACTGTTAAATAGGTATAAACAGAATGCATTATAGTAAATCTCTCTGAAATGATAAACAAAACTGCAGTTGGCTTTTAATTTTGATCTCCTAGTTTTAGGGATCTTAATAAATGTCCAAATGTCCAAAAGATAAACATTATTCAATCTCTTCAACTAAATTTAAACTATATTTGCTCAGTGCAGAACCTAGGTTACAAAACTGTCAATTTTTCATCAAATTTTAAAATAATAGTAAAGTTAATAATTATTTACTCTGAAAAATTCTGGTGGTCTCTTTCTGCTCTTTAAGCACACCTTTTACCAAATTCAAATTAGTAACCTGAATATACATCAGGAATTCTAGTTTCACATGATTTTGCACAGTAGATCAGAAAAGCAGAATGGGCAAAGGGGTCTTTTGATTCTAAAATATGTAAGAGAAGAGAAAATTATTTCCCAGGAGGTACGAACTGGGTAAAAAGTAACAATCAGTGAATTTTATCTGGTAATTATCCGGGAAATTTTAAAGGTAAATGCCATGACGATAATTCTTAGAGTTCTCTAAGTAGCTATAAAATTGTTTTTTATGGCAGCCACATGCCATTTAATAAATTAATTAGGAGTATACTTTTAAAATGTTCTTTTCAAATAGTTTGCACATGACAATTGTTTCATTGGAAAACAGTTAATTTTAAGTAATCTTTTCTCTACTTTTTTTTGTATAATAGGACTGATCAACAATTTTAGCAACTGACTGGACAATGTGATTTTCAACAGATACAATGAACAATACCTTTTTTTTTTTTTGGTTAAGCACAAGGTTTTCCAATGCAGTACTTCATAATGAACTGACATTTGGCAGTGAGGAGCCTTTCTAAAGTTCAGGAACTGCATTAAAAAGAGAATTATAAAGGGCATCATTAAAATTTAGGTAGAAAACTGTTACTGAGCATTTCAATTACAGAGCTACATGACTGGCAGTAAGAAATAATAGGCACAAATTAGTACTATTGACTGTTTCTTAACATCTATTCAACTGGTCTAAGGAATGACTGCCTTGGATACTGTCATAAATTCTGTAATGTACAAAAATCTAGTCTGATTATCATCACTTTTTCACTGTGACCCTTCTAAAGAATTTTTGTTGGTACAAAAATTATAGACCCAATACATTCACCTTATTAGCTTAGTTGCAGTTCCATTTTGCATTTTCTCCACCTTTCTCTCTGCTGTAGACACGCACCCTTATTTAAATTTTACACAGTAGTTAGAGGCCAAGAAAATAAGCAGGAATGCTCATTCCATAAAACGTGATACTTCTAATTAGTCTGCTGAGACTTTTGGAATATGCATAAAGCTGTAGATGTGGTATTAAATCACATTTTTATTACCCAAAAATTAATGTTTACCATGTGAATGCAAAGGTGTTAAGGATATGAAGTGTTAAGTTCTGAAGATCCTGAAAGTCATTTGTTTCTATAATATAGTCCAATATATATTTTTATCCTTCAAAAAAACTTTGAATATCTTGGTTTTCCCACTTCCTTTATTGTGACTTCAAGTTTACTTTTTGCTAGATTGTTCAAAGAAATATATATTCTGCTGGTATTTGGAATATATTCAATTTGGGCAAAGTTTTTCTTTCTGTTTTAGATAGTTTAAATGAGCTGGAAAAAAATAAACTCGAAAAAACTAAGGGGCCATCATTGAGGCCAACATTGTGTTTAGCTCACTAAGAGAGATATAACTCTATAGATTTAAATAGTATTTGGCTGTCACATTTATACATAAGAACTGACAAATTTATAATGGCTAACAGACAGAAATTGATTTATGAGTTTGGGGAATGGAAGGAAACCAATGGAAATGCCCTTATTAAAAATCTGCAATTTTTTCCTCAGGCCATGTTACCATAATAAATGTGAAAATAGGCTTGATTTCATTCAGAATTAATGTAGTTTAAAATAGAAATGAATCTCACCTCCTGCCTCTGGGAGGTTTGCTGACATTTCTAGGGCTGTTTCAGAGAATCAACATGATAAACAGAATGCATGTGCATATATGTGTACCTATCTAAACATTATATCCAACAAAAGCATATTAATAAGGTAAAAGTTTGTCCAAATCAAAGATTATTAATTGTGGAGGTAAAACCCTATAATGTAGAAAATGTTGGGGCACCTGGGTGGCTCAGTCAGTTAAGCATCTGACTCTTGATTTTGGTTCAGGTCATGATCTCGGGTATGTGAGATCGACCCCCCCCACCCCCCACCCCCCAGTCAGGCTCTGTGCTCAGCAGGGAGCTTGAGATTCTCTCTCTCTCTCCCTCTCTCTAAGCCTCTCCCCCTGCTTAAACTTCCTCTCTCTTTCAAATAAGTAAATATTTTTTAAATGTGTACTTTGTAAGATTCTGAATAAGTTTAGAGTATCAAGAGCTATTAGTTCTTTTTTACTAATAAACCTGGTTAAGAAGAAAAATTTAATAATCAAATTATCTTAGAGTTTTCTCTCTCCCTTCCTCCATCTCTCTCTGTTTCTATCCACATCAAAATTTTTCCTATATCAGAAACTGCCAGTACCTCATTCTTGATGTACAGAATTCAACTCTATTCTACAATAGGGACCACACAATTAAAAAGAATTAAGTCTAGTGTCAGCAACATTATGGAGAGGCTTAAACAAATTTAGCTTCACAGAGAGAACTCAAACCAATGGAAGAAATTAAGTTTACCTTGAAATGATAACCCTCTTCAAGTGAGCTTCATTTGAAAAATAAATGTCATCTTGTAATTTTGAGAAACATTATCTTTGCGCAAAAGTGAAGTTGCCACACATACATTCTAGGGAGACTAAATCAATCTGAAATGTGGTACTTAAGTAAAGTCATTGAAATCAGCTACTGTATATAATGTGGAAGTTGAAGGTTTATGTACTTACTCTCTTGTTTCCCTCTCAGTGGTGTACAGGAGGCTTTTACAAAGGTCATCTGGTTTTAATTAAGTCAAATTTAAATGTATAGTCCATTCTACTGATAGATCTTTCAGCAGAAAAAATCTGGTCACCAATTCATGTGGTGATGGATTTGATGGTTGAATTTTAGAAAAGTAAACTCTTATTCTTTTAATGGCACTAGTTTTATATATGAGAAAAATACAGAATATATATCTGTAGTACCTAGAAAGTTCAAATTTTTGTTGCATGCGAACCCTTCTACTACCACTAACTACTGCAAATATAGGAGAAACAATGAGTATGTTTCAGTGAATGCCCCCCAAATTCTGAGGTACCAAAGATAACCCAAAATAAAACATTAAAATTGTTTCTTAATGAATGCTCAAAGCTATACAATGAAATTGTTTAAGACAATCTAAGGATACATAAAAATATTTTCAAAAATTAGGTATTTTTAAATTAAGATAACTCTAGACTCAAAGTGAATTCCAAAAACAACTGCATAAAAACAAAAAGGAACAGAAAAGAGAAAAAGTTTTTAAAAAGGCATTTGACATTAATGATGGTGACCTATAGATAGATGGAAGATAGAGCAGATTGTTCTGACAGAATAATTTGAGGGAAGGATTATCTCTTCATGTGACAAATCAAAAGATTCTCTTGAAGTGAGGTAATTTATGTGATAATTTGGTACAATATAGAGGAAAGCGAGTAATATTTAATTTAGGAAAACAGTGGTCCATTTGTATCAGCTATTTGGGGCTCCATTATTCAAAACAACTTTATATTCCACATATAATCAACTCTTAAAAAATACATCTTTTGACTTGGGGGAAAATGTTGGAGTAAACTTTAAACACAGATACAACTAGATAATACTCATATCAATGTCAATACCCCAGAAAATGCCCAGAACACAAAACAGACTCTTGTAGAGAACAAACAGATGGTCACCCGGCGGGGGGTGGGGGAGGGATAGCCAAAGGAGATAAGAATACACTTATCAGGGGGTGCCTGGGTGGCTCAGTGGGTTAAAGCCTCTGCCTTCAGCTCAGGTCATGATCTCAGGGTCCTGGGATCGAGCCCCGCATCGGGCTCTCTGCTCAGCGGGGAGCCTGCTTCCTTCTCTCTCTCTGCCTGCCTCTCTGCCTGCTTGTGATCTCTCTCTGTCAAATAAATAAATTAAATTAAATTAAAAAAAAAAGAATACACTTATCAGGATGAGCACTGATCAATATACAGAATTGTTGAACCACTATTTCATACACTTGAAACTAATATAACATTGTATGTTAACCATACTAGAATTGAAATTTTAAAAAATAATAATAATACATATTTTTTCAGATAGTTTAGAAGGAAACTGGTTTGAAAACAATTATTTCTGAAAAAAAAAAAAAAAAAACATTCACAGCAGTAACTAGTTAAATGTTCGACTGAATAACTAGTAAACATGTGTGTACATCTTGGAGGCCATATAAAAATCCAGCTTAACACAGTCTGTCCTCTGGCCCCGAAAGATTCATGCCCATCCCAAAGGCAAAAGTACATTCACCCCTTCCTAAGCTTTTCAAGAATCTCATCCCATTCAAACAATGGCTAAAGTCTAAAATTTCATCATCTAAATCTCATTATCTACACGATCTGAATTAGGGCTGATCAGATTCCAAGTTAAAACCCACCCGGGGTTACAATTACTTTCTATCTGTGGACCTGTGGAACTAAAGATAAAGTTATATGCCCAAGTTATGCACACTCACAACCTTTAATGGTGAAACTGGTATAGGATAAAAAGTATAGGAAGTTGATTTCAAAAAGAAAGAAAATGTAAATTAAAAAGGGCCAATTTGGGGCCAATTTTGAAATCCAGCCAGGCAAAATCCAACCAGACTTCTCTGATCAGGTAATAAGCCTTCTGGGCTTTTAGTTCCATCCCCTTTCTGGGCTCCTGATTTGACCTTCTGAGTCATTACAAGTAGAAAACTTTGGCAGCTGAACAGTTTTATCAGCCCTCTTCCCAACAGAATTTTTGGTGTATGACAGCCTCTTCATTTTATATCCTCTCCCTCTTTCTTCTAAAATCCAATCTAGAGATCCTTCTGTTGATATAATTTTCTCAAGAATCATAAATATCTACGGTGAATTATACTAGGTTTTAGTCCATTACATAAAATCCACAACTACAAATATTTCGGAGATTGCACACACACACACACACACACACACACGTGTGTATATATATTTGTTGCTGTTGTTGTTCCTGCTAAGATGGCTAAGGGACAATTCTCCTAAGCTTCCCAAAGGTACACCCCTTTGAGAAGACTGGTGAGGCATACCCTTAATCTCTTAAAAGATACTCTCGTATGACCGATCTTTTATCTTCTTGTTGTTTTAACAAAAGACTATAGAGCCATACCCTCTGCTTTTACTGTATGCCATACTTTGAGAGAAAAATCTCAATTTTATAATCTTTTGCCAATGGAAAGACAGTCTGCTAATTTCCAAAATCACTAAGCATTTGGGGTTTTTTTGTTTGTTCTGGTTTTTGTTTTTTGGTTTTTTTTTTCTGTTGTTTTCATTTTTGTTTTTATTTTAACCAGTTTTTCCTCAATTGTCTCCCCCTCTTATATTTACTGTAAGCACAAAAAAGAAACCAAGCAGGATCTCCAGTATTTTTGTCTGTAACATCCCCAGCTATACATCCAAGTTCATTCCTTAAAAGTTCTTTCCACATAGCTGTAGAATACAATTTTGCTAAGCATTCTACTAAGAATCCCCCTTCCTTCAGTTTCTAACACATTCATTACCTCCTTTTGGGCCCTCACTGTCAGTTTCCTTAAAGTCCAGGTTGCCACTCATAATCTGTCCAAGGCTTTTAGGTTTTCTTTATCATGTTCATTTCCTTCTGACCTCTCTCCATCAATGCCTTTACCATTCGTATTTCTCCTAACACTATGTTCTAAGCTTCCTCTACAAACTCCCCAAATTCTCCCTTATTCTCTGTACTGACCAGTTCCAACTGTGTACTCCCCACATTTTTAGGTATTCATTAGAGCACCTTACCACCTCTGTTAACCAAAATCTATATTAGTTTTCTACTGCTACATAACAAATTACTACAACCTAGTGGGCTAAAGCAACACAGATTTATGAATGAACTCTTTCCGGTAGTCAAAAGTCCAGTGAGTTTACCTGAGCCCTCTGCTCAAGGTCTTACCAGGCCAAAATCATGGTTTCAGCTGAGACTGCAATTCACATCTGAGGTTTAGCATGTGCTTCCAAGATAACTAGCTGTGGGCAGAATTCATTTCTTTGCAGCCACATGAATGAATGTCCCATTTCTTGCTATCAACCAGGCACCACTGTCAGGGGCCACTAACAACCAACTACATCACTTGCCAAATGACTCCGTTCATCTCAAATAAGCAAGTCTTCCTGGAATCCTTCTCATGCTTCAAATCTGTGATTTCATCGCTCTCTGACTTCTTGACTCAGATTTAAAGGTCTCATATAATAGGTCAAAACCAAATAAATAATATCCCTATCGTAAGGTCAACTGATTTTTCTGAAATCCTTTTATAGCAGTGTCTAGATATTGTCTGAATGAATGATAGGGAGATATGGCAGAGGCTGGGAATCTTGGGGGCCATCTTAGAACTCTGCCTACCCGAGTCTCCATGAGGCTGAAAAAACTATATTTGAGTAAGATTTTTTTCTTATACATTCTTCTCACTGAGATCTTAATATATCAAGTTTCAATTCCTGTCTTGGTCAAGAGTTAAGTCTGTGACCTTGGGCAATTTCACTAAAGTCTGTGATCATTTCCTCTTCTGCAAAGTGAAAGTAATCTCATAGATTATTGTAATATTTAAATAAATATTCTAGCTCATAGGTAGTATTATTCCTTTATTACTTTCCCTTGAAAGTTTGGCTCAGAACTGCCTTCCCAAGATGTCTTCCTTTCAATAAAAAAGAACAATTTTCTCTTTTACTTCCTGAATATGAATAAATTATTTGTAAATATACCACACAGTGATTGACAAACTGTATCACAGATCAGAATAATCTTGACAGCTTGTTAGAATACAGATTTCTGGGCTTCACCCTCTAGTTTCTGAATTAGTAGGTCTGAGATACAACCTAAGAATATGCATTCCCAATTAGCTCCCAGAATCCAAGGATTAAATTCTGAGAACCTCTATATTGTGTCACTTAAATTATTTCCCTCAAATATGCATATAGGCATGCATATATTATTTTCTTTGATCACTGTGCATTATAAATTTATAGACAGGAGAGCTGACTCTTACCCATCATCTTAAATTTCACTATGTCTAAAAAAGAACTTTAACATATAGTTGATGGTTCAAAAATTGAACCAGTATATCACTACATTATTTTAAGTGGTTTAATACAAGGGATATGATTCTACTTCAGCAAAAATACATTTTGAAAGGAGTATGGTTTTGTCAACTGAATCAATTTTTTTCTTATTTTATGAACTAGATGACTTTGATAAAATCTACTTAGCAAAATACAGTACTTGTTTTTATAAACAATTTTTTAAAGATTTATTTATTTATTTGGGGGGCAGAGGGAGAGAATCTCAAGCAGATTCCCCACTGATCATAGAGCCCAACGAAGGGCTTGATCTCAGGCCCTGAGATCATGTCCTGAGCCAAAATCAGGAGTCAGATACTTAACTGACTGGGGGCCACCTACGTGCCCCTCCCAAATTTTTATGTAAGGCTGACTTGTATGACTAAAAATCTTTCATTAAACCTAACAGAAAATATGAAATAATGGCTAATAAACAAATAATAATAAAATAAACTCTGGTCATGACCATACCAAGATGTATCCAAAGAAAATGTTATAAATCCCAGGCATAACATAAATGCTCTGGCATCTGACATCAAAGGCAATGGCACCCTTTGACAAAGCCATCCCATAATGATGTCTCAGGTGCTGCGCTATGCTCTGCAGACAGCCAAAGTAAAGGTAAAATTTTGACTCACAGGCAATGCTGATTTATTCCATGTTGATTTTATTTGACAGCAGGTACCTGGTCTGTATTTTAGCCATTATACTTTTATTTTTTTTAATTCCTGCCTCTTAAAATCTAACCTGAACAAAGCTAGGTAACCAAAACCCAGCACAGCACCTGTTCTAGTAATAAAATCAAGAGAATAATGGTCCCAAATTTAGGGTAGCTATAAAATAAAAGGAAAAAAATCTACCTCAAATAAAGCCAAAATAGCCAGATAGGTATGATGTTACTTTTTATGGATCTTTGAATGGAATATGTAGAATATAATAAAGGTTAAACAGTGACTAATTAAGGAAAATGTTTTTTAATAAACCATATAGGGAAACTCCTTAAGTTACTGAAACCAGAATGAGTTTTTTTAGGATCATGACAACATTTTTAACTCTTTACTCAATTTACCCTAAATACCCTCCTTACCTTTAAAAAAAAAATGCATACACATGAAAATTTGTTTTCTGAAAATTTTTCACAAACAAAATTCTCCTATATAAAGCTTTAGATTTTTATGGGATCATTCAGGAATGATTAAATTTGTTCTTTTAAAATTAAACCTAAATGCTGACTAAATGAGTGTTATCTTTTAGCCTACCTATAGTCAAAGTCATGTTTTCCTTTCTACTTTGTACAATTTTTTATGAGAAACAAGCTTTTAGGGACTTTTTATAATTTTAAGGACAGTCTTAAGATTCAAATTCAGATTTTTTTCACATTCTAAATCAACCCCAAGCCCATTCTAATGGCTCCAACTGTGATAGGATAGTTTTGATTCTTTTTTTTTTTTAAGATTTTATTTATTTATTTGACAGACAGAGATCACAAGTAGGCAAAGAGGCAGGCAGAGAGAGAGGAGGAAGCAGGCTCCCTGCTGAGCAGAGAGCCGGATGCGGGGCTCAATCCCAGGACCCTGAGATCATGACCTGAGCTGAAGGCAGAGGCTTTAACCCACTGAGCCACCCAGGCGCCCCAATAGTTTTGATTCTAATCGCAGCCAGCTCATGCTCATAGTCACAGACAAGTAAATTTATTTATACTGGGCATATATTATTGCTTCTATTTTTGAATTTCTGACTCTGCAGAAGCTATAACCCTTTATGGCTGACAATCCCCTACGCTTTGACTAGTCAAGACTTTCAGTGACTTCAAGCATCATTACTTTCACTTTCACTACTCTCTCACTTAAGAGATATTAAAAACAAATGTGATCTCTGTTATTTTAATGATATCTTCAATTCTTTTATACAATCCAGTTTCCAATACCTGTCAACATCCCACAAGTTAACATTACCTTGCTATTAGTCTTCTGAAAGAAAATCCACAACTCACTCTATTCCATCCCAAACCTTAATGTTACATTGAATGGATTTTTTCGCTCTTTATTAAACTGTTATGTTGATTCCTGATAATCTCAGAAGTTTAGCTCTAACAGAGGTGTCAAATTCATGTCTCCCTCTGTGAAGGCTTTAAAAATTGACAGTTGTAAATTGATTTGGGATAAAGTTGAATCTCCCCAAACTATTTTTTTAACCACAAAACAGCTAAACCTTAAACCAAGGAGAAGTATGATTCCTTAAGATTTCCTCTTACGTCATTGTCATCCACATGTATGTTAGGCTTCTTTCTCCCAGTCTCCCCCACACATACCCTTATAACTAAAGTTACCTACTCTAGAGTTCATAGACTGCCACTAAATAAGTATGCTGCTGAGTGATGAACAATGCTGGGAATAAAAATGAACAGGATGTCCCAAGTACGATACTGTTTAGACATGCATCTCTAGGCAAGACAACTGCCATTTGCAAAGATAGAGATGCCTTTGAGAATCACATCAAACTTAATTTCTATGCTAACAGATATGAAATTTTATTTTAAACATTAAATTCAAAGTAAACTTGACTTGTTGCTGAATTCATTTTTATTTCTTTGTGTGATTTGCATAACATAATAAAGTAATTTTTAAATGCTTTCAAAAATTGTTAGCCTCAAAAAACAAGATGTCAAACCATATCTAACGTCATCATATATACAATCCTCTGCAAACCTCACTCACAGAGCAAATGTGGATTTGACTATGATTAAATTAATCCTTGTTTATACATATCACGTAATTCTATTTCTTTCACCCCAAGGGATAACATAGAGAAGTTCTGAGGCATGAGTGAACATGCTAATTTTAGCCAAAACAAAGTATAAAGCACAAAGAAATGTTATAATAATAATATAGAGAAAGAAGTGAAGTACCCCTCGCCAACTACCTCCTATTCCCAGGCAGACATGCAATTCCATTGAGAAACTTGGTTTCACATGTACAGTCTTAGGCAATTTCGTGATTTACATCACCTTTTCATGGCAACAATTTCATTGACACATGGTAAATTATAAAATATTACCTCTTAACATAAACATTATATACAAATACAAGAAACAATCTTCTCTAACTTGGTGAGAAATCAGTTGAAGACAGTTGGGCTCTCTATGAGAGTACTATAGAGGGAAGGAAGAAAGTTAACATTCTAGACAGTATAATATATTCTTAACACAAATGCTCTAATATTGTTACGCTATGTACAGACCAAAAAGTGTACATTCATAAAGGCAGGTAAATTCCATATATCCAAGAGCTAGAAATAGATAGAGCCCCAATTTAAAACCAGGTTCCCATGACTCCAATGGCTGTTTTTTCTTTTGTTATACTTTCATTATTTTATTAGCTATTCCTGGGAAAATGACAATGACTGTAAAGATGGTATATGTTCTATAGTTTGTTGTAACTATTACATAATTATAATACAAGTATAGCTTTTCTTGTTATTAACATAATTATGAGTATGAAATAAATAGTGAATTGAGAAATCACGTCAGTATATTCTCATCTAAGTGCAAGTTAAAGCTAGCTGTAGAGTTTTTTGTTTGAGAAAAATACTACCATATTGTTCCACAAGATAACAGAAAGAAAAATGGTCCAAAGCTGTCATCTGAAAATGCAACAAATGGGACTAACAGGATTATCCTTATAGTTTTCTTATGAATGCATGAGAAAGTCATTCTGTGAGGAATACTGATGATCTAATCTACCCTATCTATACTGCTTTTTGGATATTTAAGGCATAACTGAAAGTTTTGGAAGGGGAAGAAATTTGGCCCTAGGCTCTCTGCCCACAATATCTCAAATCATTATGGTTCTAAGTATTATGATATTTCTAGTTCTGCATTTCTAGATATTTCTGCAAGTTGTGAGCTTCCAGGTAACTTGTCTAGCCACAGCAGTCATTAAGGGATAAAAGTAGAGCTGGCATTTGGGTATCCAGTAAGGTGAAATATTTAAGAAAGGAGCTGAGGAGCATACCAAATATACCTTTTCCTCCTTCCCATCATATATAAAAATCGATACTAGGGACAAAGAAAGAGTGAAGACCACTCAGATTTCCTATTATGGGTAGCTTCTGAATATTTAACAAATCTGGAAAAGGAAGGTTGCATATTACAGGGCAAGTCTCGTTAGTGCTACTTTATTGATCAGGGGTACTTTGTATAGTTCAGAGTAAGCTTGTAAATAGTCTTGAGGGGAACTGAGGTTTTATTCAAAACTTTATATAGTAGCAACATTTGGAATCCAGCATGGTAAAACTGTACAAGTTCCAAGGCTATAACAGTAAAAGCAAGAAGAAAATTATTTAAGTAAATTTAACAAGTAATTTGACAAAATATTTATCAGTAGGCATATCTATCTATCTATGCAATAGTCTCTGGCCACCTTAAGTGTCACTGAGGAATTACAGAGAAGAAAGCAAACATTTTCTTTCTTTCTTTTTTTTTTTTTTTTTTCTTGAGAGACAGAGTTGGAGAGAAGGAGAGAGCATGAGCAGGGGGAGGGGGAGGAAGAGGGAGAGAAGCAGACTCCCTGCTAAGCAGGGAGCCCTATGCCAGGCTCCATCCCAGGACCCTGGTACCATGAGCAGAGCCAAAGGCAGATGCCCAAACTGACTGAGCCATCCAGGCACTCCGATAGCAAACATTTTAAACACTATAATATTCATAATTACTTCAGATAGGTATATAGACAGATAAAACAGTTTAGGTCTATAAATATTTCTCTCCTTTACCATTTTATTTAGTCTCTTCTAAATCCAGTATCATTTTCAAAGACACCGTGAAGAAAATTTAGCATTTACAGTAGTAAAATTCCCATTTTAAAATCTTAAAAATATAACACAACACTAAGATGACTTGTCCAAGACTTTATGAATTTTAAGAGACTAACCTGGAATATATAACCCCTGATTTCTGGTGCAATAAATGTCTCATACTACAATATGGTTTTTAATCCAAGCTCTAATTTGTATTTATTAAATTTTTTAATACAGAATCATACTTAGTAATACAGATTGAGACACACTACATCCAGTATGTTACTATATATAATGGAATATAGTGTTTATTGCTTTTGGTCACCTTCTGTATCATTCCATATCCTTCTATTCCTGATTATAAACTTAATGTCCAATTCCCTGGTTTCAGTGGACATATATTGATACAAAGTTGATCAACATAAATTAGGTCATTTCTCCTGGAGATGGGGATTGGTTTGGGAACAAGGCATACTAATCAGAGTCCAGGACTGATATGAAGAGAGTGGGGAAAAATAAAAGTGCTTTCTTGGGAAAATGATTAAAACTGGGAATGGGTAATGTTGGTCCTCATCCCAACCATATGAAGGGAAACAGCTTGCAAAATAAAGCTAAGAACAGGCAAGTAGAAACAGAAAATGGATGGGGAGAAGTATCCTGGTGAACTTGAGGTTCTAGTGTTACCTTTGACATCATGGTTCCTACAGATTTTCGAAAGGACTTGACAGCTTTCATGTTTCTGATGTTTTGCTAATTCCAATGAAAAATAAGATAACATTATAATGATGTTTTCTGGGTTGTTCCCCATACTATTTCTAATGACACACGGAACATGATTGGCCTTTTTGACCTAATGAATATATTAGAATGTCTTCAGGAAACAATCTGGAAGAAAACTCATTTCATTTCTTGTCTTAGGAAACCAAATCCCACTTGTAAGGTAAATTAATTACCTAAAATAACATATATATTTCTTTTACTAAAATTAATGTAACTTTTCTGTCCATCTAAAAAACTTATAACATCTTTATACAAATGATTTCAGTAATTTTCCTTCCTTTTTGCTTTTATCCTTTAAGTTTTTGTTTTTGTTTTTTTGGTTTATTCCAAACTTTTGAAACAAATCACTGACCTATTTCCCTACTGAGACTTGCTTGGAAGCCCAAACATAGGCATGATAGATAAAGAGGTTATGACAGATAGATATCATAATACATACATTGTGATATATTATGATAAGATATTAGTTTATATATATGTATATGCATACATAACTGTATGTATTTTATATGAATGTCAAGAGAAAATAATCAATAGGAGATATAGATATATATTATATAAAGAGAGATATGTAATACATATATAAAATACATATAATAGATATAAGCATGTATTATATATATAGGAGGATTGTAATATTTAAAATATTTAAAAATCTTAAAATATCTTATATATTTATTTTAAGAAGTTCATTCACATGACTATGGAGACTGGAAAGTCCCACCAACACCCATCAGCAAGCTGGAGACCCAGGAAAGCAGTGGTGTAATTCAAGTGGAAATATAACTCAGTTTGAGTCCAAAGGCCTGAGAACCAGGGAGCTGAGGGTATAAATCGCAATCAATAGGCAGAAGAATCTCTTGCCCTGGTTCAAACAGTGAAGCAGAGAACAAATTCTTCCTTCCTCCAACTTTAAAAAAAAAAAAAAAAAAACATATAATGTACTATTAACATATAATATATTAACATATAATGTATTATTTGTTTCAGGGATACAGGTCTGTGATTCATCAGTCTTAACACAATTCACAGCACTCACCATAGCACATACCCTCCCCAATGCCCATAAACCAGCCACCCCATCCCTCCCACCTTCCTCCCCTCCAACAACTCTAAGTTTGTTCCTTGAGATTAAGAGTCTCTTATGGGGACACCTGGATGGCTTAGGTCATGATCTCAGGGTCCTGGGATTGAGTTCCACATTGGGCTCTCTGCTCAGCAGGGAGCCTGCGTCCACCCGCCCCCACCTATCTCCCTACTTGTGATCTCTCCCTGTCAAAAACGTAAATAAAATCCTTTAAAAAATACTTAAAAAAAAAAAAAAAAAAAAAAAGTCTTACATGGTTTGTTTCCCTCCCAGGTCCCATCTTGTTTCAGTTGTCCCTCCCTCCCCCCAATGATTCCCTGCCCTGCCTCTCAAATTCCTCATATCAGAGAGATCATATGATAATTATCTTTCTTTGACTTATTTCTCAAAGGTTTAGATGATCTCCACCTGTATCGGGGAGGCCAATCTACTTTGATGATTCAGACACACCCAAAAACAATGTACAGTCAAGTATCTGGGCACCCCATGATTCAGTCAAGGTGGCAAATAAGGTTAACCATCACAATATTATTCACTATATATATATATATATATATATATGAATAGATATATATGAATTATATAGATATATATTCATATATATATATGAATAGATAGGATGTATCTACAGAATACATCTATATCTGCAGAGGATATAAAGATCCATAGAGATCTATGGATATATCCCCTACAGTGAATATAAGTGGATATATCTCCTATAGTGCATATAAGGCCAACAAGAATAAATACAGATGACAGTAAAGGTCTATATTCATGGTACAGATAATTGCAACTAAAGTGAACATCATTGTAGGTATACTAGACAAATTAATCACTAATGTGAAAGAATACTTGTGAAGTTCAAAACATAGCATAAAGAGCAATAAAGAGAATAAATTTATTGTAACTTGCATTATTAGAAGTACATAAGTAGAATTAGTAGCATTTTATTGACCACATCTGACATTCTTCAATCCTATATATATCAAAGTTGTAGAACACTTAAGGAAATATAGAAGGTTGGCCAGCTAAAATTGGGAACATTATGTTAAATTAAGAATAAGTATAATTTAGGTTTTAATTTTACAAAAGGTATGCAATTGTTCTTTAAATGCAGAGAGTTTAATATTCACCTGGAATAATAAAATTGAGTAACTTTCTAGACATTATAAACACTAACTGCAAATGCAAAGGAATGTGAAAAAACATACAGTTTTCATACTATTTCTTTCTGGTTTTTTTTTTAGGGATTTTATTTATTTATTTGACAGACAGAGATCACAAGCAGACAGAGAGGCAGGCAGAGAGAGAGGAAGTGAAGCAGGCTCCCCGCTGAGCAGAGAGCCCAATGGAGGGCTCAATTCCAGGACCCTGGGATCATGACCTGAGCCAAGGGGTCAGGATTTAACCACTGAGCCACCCAGGTGCCCCTAACAAAAATAACTTAACCAGTAAATACAAGAAGTCAATCTGACTACTTAAAAATTTTAAGACATATGTGAAGTGTGTAAACCCGGTGATTCACAGACCTGGGGATAAAAATATATGTATATAAAAAATATATGTTTATAAAAAATAAAAAATTAAAAAAAAAAATAATAAATAAATACAAATCTTAAAAAAATAAAAATAAAAAAAAAAAAAAAAAGACATATGTTTTAATTTTCTTATATCAGAAAGGAGATAACAATTGACATTACCAGTTCAAGAAAGCAGGGAATATAGAACCTTAAATTACTGCCTATCTGTTAATATTTTCATTAATGTTTTATTTACTATATATAAAATCTCAACATCACACATAACTGATTTCATTCTTTTTTTTGTAATAGATTTAACAATCAAGAGAAATATATTATTCAAGTCACTTGAGTATTTCTCATTCTACCTTTGATATCTAGATATATACTTTAAATGTACCTCTCCATACCACATCCCTAAGAATAATGCTTCCTAATGACGTGTTTAAAACCCACAAATATTCTTCAATGAATTTTTCAGATGAAGAAAAATTTCTTTACTACTTCATTTGCTTTAACCTAGTTCTATTCGATTACTCTTTATGGTGCCATTTAAAAGCACTTTTTTATTGATCAAAATTATATTTTTTAGATGAGTTGGAGATAGTCTTAAAAATTTTTATGAACTATTAACATTAACTGAAACACACCACAAGTTGAGAAATAATATTTAATGATATCCTACTAAAATGACAGCTATTAAGTATGTAATACATTAAAGCTGCATAAAATGTTTTCATTGATGTTTAGGAATTTATTCTAACATTTGTACCTGAAAAGTAATTAAAATTTTAAATTACATATGTGTTTCTATTAATGTCCTCTATTTAAAGGTTGAAAGAAACAAAGGCAGGTCTATAATAAATGAAAAAAGACTAGAAGCAAAACTAAGAGTTAATGTTAAAGAACATTTTAAATAATTGGGTTGTTACAACAGTGAACTAGGCTACTCCAAAATATATTGCGTTTTCTAGCCCTAAAGGTGCTCAAACTTAGGGTAGATGACCTTTAATTCAGATACTCCACATGGGACTCGTGAATGAGTTAGTAAGATATAATGGATGAGCTTAAGTAACCCTTTTATTGTCTCAACATTAATATTCTATGACTTTATTAAGAAAAAAAAAAGATTATGGCCTAAGAAAAGAAAGATGCTTTGAAAACAGCAGGGTTTTGAGTAAAAGTGACTTTATACTTTAATGAAGCAAAAAACAAGGGTGATCAGGACTTTTCTAAGACTTTGTGCTAGGAAGCCCAGAATGCTTAGGCATTCCCTCCCCTGCCTTATCATAGCACCCAATGCATTGCACTTTAATTGTTTATGCATTAATCTCTCTCACTAGACTGTGAGATTCCTCAAGCCAGGTCATATATTTATTTTTTCACTTTTGAATATCCAGTGTAGTCACCAGCTTTTGAAATAAACTGCTGATTTCATTTATTCTTCTCCTACCCACTTAAGCCCGCATGTTGCATCACCACTTCCTCATATCAGGGAGATCATATGATAGTTGTCTTTCTCTGCTTGTATTAAAAAAAAAAAAAATATATATATATATATATATATATATATATATATATATATATATATTATACTGAAATAAAATGCTTTCAGTTTAAACATTAAAGCATAAGAAGGTAAAGCCAGTATCAAGTATCTTACCTAATCTGTTCCATAGTCCTGAAGTCCTTGGTTACTGGGAAGTACCTTGACTGTAGGGAATCAATCAGTGTGCTTACAAATAAAATCTTAGGTCAACAAAACATAATAAAAGCTTAATATTTAAAAACAGCCAAAGTTAGGGAATGTCAAGTTTCTTAGATTTTATTCAAAATTTGTTCTTATTCACTGTCACAGATACTTATTCCTCTCTTATATACTAAAGTATATTATTCATGTCTTCTACTTCACTTTTTTGATAAACTTATGATCTTAGAACAGATTAAATGTCAGCCTTCTTCACTGTAAAGTCATTCTTCCCCCTGCTTTATATACTGCACTCTTTGAAAGGAAACCATTATGGGCAGCCCATATGTTCTGCCTCTTTGAAAGTAGTAGACTGAAATCTAGCTCCTGCCTCCATGATTTCAAGTAGCAGGAACCTCAGATAAGAAGAATCTGATAAAAAATGTAGTAGGTCTTTTTTGTCTATAAAAGAAATTTTTAGTGAGTCCCCTTAAATTATCTCTTAAAGGTATTCTATATTAAAGGGAAGTGCTGTCGGCACCAACTCTTGATTAAAATGAACTGCACAGAACTGCTATAGGACAGAGACTACAATGACTTCTTAGAAATGTCATGTAAGTCAATAGCTCATAAGAATATTAGGATGATCCATTTCATACTTGTCTTCAGAAGTCCTGTTCTTATTGAACTCATACAATAAATAAATTTGTCTCTATTCTATGAATAAATGTGTATTTCTACTGTGAGTGCTTGCAGGTTTGTAGCATGTCTGTATCTTTTCCTGCTGCTCAAATGTGAACTGTTTGTTCACTGTGTATTTTTCTCCCTCTTGACTATTCAACATATAGAAACAGATTTAATTACTAAAGATTCAAAATAGTGATCTAAACATCTGTTTAAGCAATAATATATACATTTGTATATGTAATATATAATATTCAGTATTTACCACAAAATGGATTTTAGATCTTGTTCACTTGCCTAATAAATATACTTCAAATCAGTAATGATATAAAGTTCACAATTCCTGATTCACTTTAAATGTTAACTCATACACCTAAGAAATATTTTTTATTCCGTCCTACCATAATCTAGGTTCTCTGCTTGATATTGGGGATAAAACGGTGAGGAAAGAAGTTTGGGTCTGGGTTTGGGTTTTCTCCAATATACATATATTATACCACTTGTAGTCCTCCAGGCCTCCTGGCCTCAGTTCCTTTTTTCTCCCCTTTCCCACTGCATTCATTTTGGATAGCTTCTACTACTCTGTCTTCAAGTTCAGTAATATCTTTTTCCTTTCATATCTAATATGCCATTAATCTCATCCAGTGTTTAGTTGATGTATTTTTTAACTCATGTCTCTACATAAAATGTCCAACTTCCTTTTGCTTTTTGAATTTATGGAACAGAGTTACAATAACTGCTTTAGTCCTTGTATGCTATTTCTAACATCTAGGTAGGTTTAGACTGATTTATTTTCCTCCTCATAATCATACATCCCTGGTTCTTTTTTGTGTGCTTCAAAATGTTTCATTAGATGTAGTATATTATGAATTCTACCTCATTAGATTTGGGCTAAGATACACACACACACACACACACTCACACACACTGTATATCCATTAATATATATAACATATATAATGTAATTTCTATAAATATACTCAGGCTTTGTTCTAGAACATAGTTAAAATACTTGAAAGTTCATTCTGTGGACCCAAAGCAGTATTTCTCTAAAGCTAATTATTGTGAAGAGGCAAGACCTGACTACTCTAATCAGTGCCCAATGAATGGTGATTGTTCTATCCCTGACTTAATATAGTTTTACCACATGCATTTGTTAATGTATCCACTGAACACTAGAGGGGAAACCAATGAAGATTCCAGAGTTGTCTTTCTTTGTTCCTTTCTCCTTGTGGATATTCAGCTCTAAGAACTTAAGCTTTCCGGTCCTTCCTAAATGTTTGCTCTGGCTCCTCAAATTAGAAAGTCTTCTAGACTCCCTGTAAGTCTCCCTTACTTGCAATGTTGACTGAAAACTCTTTTTAAGGCTAAACTGGGCAATCACAACTTTACCTTATTAGTTTCTCATCTCTCAAATATCACTGTATATGACTGTCTGATGTCCAAAGTCTTAACAAACCTATTTTCATGTAATTGCTCTAGCTGTTTACCTGTTTCAGTAAGAATCTGAACAACGGTATCAACCAACTTGACAGTTATAAAACAATATACCCAATTCAACCAGGTATCTCTTATTGAATAACAAGTTATCCCCAAAGCTTACAGGCTTAAAACAATGCATATTCATTATGTCACAGTTTCTATGTACCCAACATGTGAGCACAACTAAGGTGGGCCCTCTGTTTCCAGGTCTCCTACAAGGTTACAATCAAGATGTCAACCATGGCTCTGGTATCATCTACAGACTCATCTGCTTCCAAACACAGGAGGCAGTGGTTTTCAGTTCCTAATTGTCTACTGGACTGAAACCCTTAGTTCTTGCTAACTGTGGGTCACAGGCTACCCCAGATCTTCAAAGCGCAGCTTGCTTCATCAGTGCACACAAAACAATAAGGCAATAAAGAGAGAATGCCAAAAACACAAAAGTATCAGTCATTTGTAAATTAACCTAACAGAAGTGGCATCGTGTCACATATGCCATATTCTAATCATCAGAAACAAATCACTAGTTCCAGCTCACACTCTAGGGAAGGGTATTATACAAGGGCATGAATACAGCAAATAATCAAAATGTCCAATAAGAGGAGAATAAAAACAATAAATTGTAGTATATTTATAGAATTAAATACTACACAGAAATTGAGAAGAAAAACAGTGAGTACACATCAAAACATGGATACATCTCAAAATACTATTCTGAGGAAAAGAAGCCTGTCACAAAAGAGAACTTGCTGTGTAATTCTATTTACATGAATTTCAAGAACTGGCAAAACTACTTGTCGATGAAAGATGACAAAAAAGTAATTACTTATGAGGGGTAGATTACTGGTTATAAGGGCCATGGGGAATATTCTGAGGTAGAAGAAAGGTAATGACCACAGCAGTCATTATACAGAGAGATACACATGTAAGATTCATTGAGCGGTGTACTTTAGATCAGTGTACTTCTATGCTTATATATCTCAATATATAATTATTCAATTATATTACATTAATTAAATTAATAATAACTTAAAATAAGACATGCCACAACAACCTCTGGTCAATAATGGTTAGTGTTGCTGACCAACTGTTGCTGCTGTCCATTGTCATCCTCAAATCTAGTTTCTTATAGTAACTACCCTTCTCTATCCCAGTACTACGACCTCTCTTTCATGGACATTTGGGTGCTATAGTTTCTTTCCTAAAGCCATACTGAAGCATATGGTTCTCTGTGAAGCTTTCTTCAGTCCATCAGCTTAGATTCATCTTGGTGTAAGGCTTCATTAGTAGGACTGGGTTCTACCTTGAGAAATAAGGTAAAAAAAAAGTCTGGCTTGGGGATTCTCCCAAATCTACCTAAGTAGTTCTATCACCACCCTACCCCTCTCTTCCAAAGAATTGTGACTCTAAGAAATAGCCATGTGGCAAAATGTCTTCCCCAAGCAAACACCAGAGTATACTCTTGATTCTCTTCTCTTGATTTCCTAGAAATTGATCTCCCAAGCCCAGGACAACTGCTCTGACATGAGCATCCTACACTCACTTTACTGTCTGTTGGTTTGAAAAATCCTATGCTAAAAGTTCATAAGCTTCAATCCCTGATCTTTATTTTTTTCCACTATCTTTTTAATTTTTTTATTTATTTATTATTTGAATTAATTAACATATAATATATTATTAGTTTCAGAGGTACAGTTCAGTGATTCATCACCAGTCTTACATAACACACAGTGCTCCTTATATCATGTGCCCTCCTTAATGTCCATCACCCAGTTATTCCATCCCCTACCCCCATGCCTCCAGCAACCTACAGTTTTTTTTCCTATGATTAAGAGTCTCTTATGGTTTATCTGCCTCTATGATTTCATCTTCTTTTATGTTTTCCTCCCTTCCCTTATAATCTTGTGCTTTAAAACTGATCTGTAGAATAACTAATTTGAGTAATTTATAAATCAGTACATTTGTTATCACTGATATACTATGAGTGTAAAAATCTCTGATTTTCTAATCAAATCTGAGCAGTGCTTTCATTGTTCTATGATAAATATGCCTTAGGCAATGAATGTTACCGATTCAAAATGTGAAGATAGTCTGAGGATCTAATGTTTAATATGATGAGTATTGTTGATAACACTGTATTATAGAATTGAAATTTCCTAAGAGAGTGGAACTTAAATGTCCTCACCAAACAAAAACAAAGTCACCTCATATGAGGTGATAGATGTATCAATGAACTCAATGGAAGGAAATCCTTTTCCAATGTATACCTATATCAAATCATCACATTCTACATTTTAAATGTCTTACAATTTTGTCAATTACAATTTAAAAAGATAAAACAAAATGTGAAAATGAGTAGGGAAAATGAGGGAAAAGAAAAAGGAACTCCCAGGAATGAACAATAATAGAAAGTACATTAATTGGATTTCAAAGTACTACATACATACAAATACTGTCCACCTATTGAAAGAATAGATGAATTTAGCTTGCTAATGTTTATTCATATCTATTTAGTATGACCAAAAGAAAAAAAAACGGAATGCAAGCAAAAATCAGAGACTAGAGTATCCCCCACTTGCTTTTTTCTCCCTTTCAGAAGAAACCTTAGTCATTTCACAAAGAATTAGTTTAGAGAAACTTCAACAAATACCTTTATTTTGATTTAATATTTTTTACTTTGAGATTTCAGATTTTAAACCTAACTCTAATTATGTATAGGCTTTCTTTTTCTTTTTCCTTTTTTTTTTTTTTTGCCTCTTTTTATGTACCTATTCTTATTTATAATACTATGGTTCAAATGTTAGTCAATTAAATCAATGCATGATCTTTCCTTTCAAACACATTTTTACTCAATAGTTTCCCTTTAAATGGCATTATGTGCCACTTAATTACACAATCCAGAAATTTATAGGGCATCCTTGATTTTTTCCTCTTCTCTCTGCCCCCAATTCATCAATTAGCAGATCCTAAGGCTTCCTTCTCTTAAATCCATTCACCTTTCCATCTTTCTTTATCACCACATTATACTAATTCACAATTCTCTCTCTCGGAATATCATAAGAGCTTCCCAACAGATCTGCAACCATTTTTCTTCCTTCTAACTTACTAGCCAAACTGTGGGTAGAAAAACTTTATCAAAATTGATAATTGCTGGGGCACCTGGGTGGCTCAGTGGGTTAAAGCCTCTGCCTTCAGCTCAGGTCATGATCCCAGGGTCCTGGGATCCAGCCCGCATCTGGCTCTCTGCTCAGCGGGGAGCCTGCTTCCTCCTCTCTTTCTGCCTGCCTCTCTACCTACTTGTGATCTCTGTCTGTCAAATAAATAAATAAAATCTTTTTAAAAAATTGATAATTGCTAATTGATAAATTGATAATTGATATATAACTCTTTCATGATCAAACCCAGTGACCAACCTTGCTTGCCTCAATTCATGCCAGTTTTTTCCCTGCTCTTCATGCCTTGCTATTCTCCGCATTCTCACAACCTCTAAACACATTCCCCTTGAAGAACCACCCCCATTTCTAGGTTCACATCATCAGTGCTGCTGTCTACCCATGATTCAGTTCTCAGTTCAACAGCCACTGTTTCAGAACAGTCTTCCCTGATATCCAAACTAGACACGCCCAATGTCAGTAACTTCATACTCAATACATTCATAACCTCTATTAATCTTTTCCAGAATTAGTGCCTCTCAAATTTGTCGGCATATTAAAATTGCCAATTACATCAAATTCTCCAAGATGGTGTTAAGTAGAAGCTAGACAGAAGCATAGGAAGGAAAGCCCAGAGGCAGAGTCCTTGAAGGGGAATGATATAAACAAGAGCTAGAGGCAAGCACCATGATGAATAAGCTACACATTAAAAAGCCCAGGGGCACAACATCCTGATCTTATGGCTTCCAAGACCTTAGGGGTGATAGATCCAGAGCCACGGGTGTGGAGCATGAGCTCTTCTCTTCCACCTCTGCTCCAGGGTAACCCCAAGACTCATTATAATGCAGCTGCATTCCCAGCACAGCTCTTGTCAGGATGGAGAAAGGCTGCCATGACAGTTCAGGTACAAACCTTACAGAGTAAAAAACTCCCTCTCCCAACATGTGGGAATCGTCCCCCAAATTATCGGAAACAGCCTCCATTAGAAACCACCTTACTGCACTTTACAGCTCCTCCGAGCCCTGGGAGACCCAATAACAACCAAAACAAGCCAGAGGCCAGTTCACCTCCTGGAACCTGCCCCCATCCCACTTTGAGAGTGTACATTAGCTTTAATAAACTTTGTATTTGCTGCTTCCTTCCTGCTGTCTATATTCCAGCACAGATCCCCACGTAAATCTTCTTGTGGGAAATCCAAGGACCTAGACCTCCATTACATACATTGCAGAACTCTCACACAAGTAATAATGGTACCCAGACATTAGTATCTTTCTAAAACTACCTTGTCGATTACAATTGTTCACAAGATTGAGATCCACTATTTTAAATATGTGGTTCTCAAAGCACAGCTACATCCTACAATTGCCATCGGGAGATTTTAAGATACATTTGAGCTTCACAAAAATTAGTTAAATCAGAATCTCTGGGTATAGAGCCCAGGCACTCGAACGTTATAAATGTTCCCACGTGATTCTAATACGAGACCAGGGCTGAAAACCATTCAACTAACTAGATTAAACGTCCAGTGCCCCAAATGATTCCTGACTTACAATAGTCACAAGACAAAAATTTGGTGAGGGAAAAAAATGAATGAATTAATTAATAATTAATTAACTTTGGTTATTTTGATTATGCAATCATTCTTTTTTGCATGTAGTCTATAGTTTTTACAGAAAGCAATATAACCTTTATTTATAAACTTCAGAGGTCAGCATAGGCTTCATAGGCTTGGCAAGATTTTAATCCTGACTTTAGATTCATTCTAGATGAGCTCAAAACAAAACTGAGCAAGGAAAAAAAAAAAAAAACTGAGCAGAAGGAGATGCTAAATTAAACTGAGGTAAGTATATTGTGAGATTTGAATACTGATATATATTAATAGACTACCGGTAGAATATAGAACTTCTTCATACAAGTTATCAGTTTTTCCATACATTTCTATCAATATGCCCCCAATAAGCAAACACAAAAACAGCGTGTACCATTTATTGAAAACCTACACTACAGAACCAGAAATATGTGTTTTCCAAGATATTATCTCATTTACTCTCCATACACACTCAAAAAATCTGTAATGTAAAATCTGAATCCAGTTTCTAGAGGTGAGAGAACTGAAGCTTCATAGTGTTTACAGTATTTAATTATGGTCATTCACCTAAATGATGGACAATATGGGATCATCCAGACCCATCTAACTCTGAAGCCATGCTATTTCTATTTAAGCTAAGTCCCTGCTTTCCTGTGATGTTGTTATGATCTGTTTGTCTCTTTGAAAAAAGCATCTTTGCAAGTGCCCCCATATTATTCGAGTTTCTCCAAGAAGTAGATGAATTTGCTGCAACATTCATAACAATTTTACCAACTGTTAATTTGGAAAATTTTTAGCATGTTAAGAATATATAATCACCATTCCTTATACTTCACTCCTGTTAACACATCAACACCACTTCCTTGAATTACTTCATGCTCTTTATTTTGCAAAATACCATTTCAATTAAAAACAGTGGCTAGCTGCCAGATTCAACAGTAGTAATTGCTTGTCTTGCTAATTGAAAACCCAAACCAAAAATGACTCGGGAAGGGAATTATAATCTAATAATCTGCTTTGTAAAAAACAACATAGCCCCCAAAAGTGAAATTCAGTGGCTATCATAGTAAAAAATAAATGCCTTTGAAATTAATCAAATTATATGCTGCATTATTTAATAATCAAAACAAATACATTACATTTTTCTTCATTCCATGCCTATTTTTCCTATTTAATATATAAGTTCTAGATAGAGAAATAACATAATAACATGTTATAAAAGTACATATTTTAGTACGACTCCCCAGAAAAAATCAACAAGTATATATAATCATAGCTAAATTTATATAATAGAATTTTTGCAATCTGGTAGTGAAGCATAGGAATCAGGGACAATGGCTAGGATTTATTGTTAAGATCATGAGAAAACAAGATTTTGGGCCTAATGACCAAAGGTCCACTCTATCAGATTAGCCTTATCTTTGCATCTCAACACAAACCGGAGAACAACACTAGAGTGCCCAATACATGATATTAATCAATTACTGAACAAACAAATGTATGACATTGCCAGGGGTCATATCCTCAGCTATACAAGTTGAGAACATAATCAAGATCTTTTTGTCTACTTGTTTTAAATTTTGTTATTTTTTTTGGTTTTTCAATTCCTGAATGACATTCAGTTTCTTGGGAGATGGGACACATAAGAACTCTCTTAAAAGGCTTATTTTAAGCTAGACTGATAATTTATTAGTAGTTACTATTAATTTATATATACCACTTCCTCCCAGTGTGCAGTTTCATTAGGCAAACCGAATCATATAAATTTGTCCATTAACCACAGAACAATTATAGGGAATGTTGCCATTGCTGCAAGGATATTTACATCAGGCGAGTATTTTATTCTTTAAATCTTCAGAGAGACATAAATCTAGGATATAACTAGTACTGGTCATCTGAAGCCTTGAGACATCTTTTTCCAGCAATGCTGTTAAAATACTAAGCATGTTCTGTACCCAGTGCTTCTTTTCAACATCCCTAAGTAGACATCTGTTTCTCATCACAATTTTTTAACAACTGTCATGTGATATTTACCTAGAGAGCAGCTTATAGGATACTAGTTACAATTTCAGTTAAGACTTTAGAAACAAGAAGCATATTTACAAATCCTCTTCCAGGATATAAAGTATTCCAATCTGTCAATCATTAACTCAAGAAATGTTTTGTGTTGGACATTTCTGATTTCTTCCACAGTACCAATTCCTACTTTCCAAAAGTCCTTAGTTATCCTGCTGGGAGCCACTGGTTCCAGGAAACCTTACGACAGTGGTGAAGCACATAATCTACACTAAGCCAAGCAGGTAGCCTACCCCAAGCACATGCCATGTAACCCATGCCTATTTAACTGGGGAGAATCTCAACACATGGAATGAGATATATGGAACAAAAATACAATTTTGCTTACGACTACCTAACACACTCATAAAAGACCTGGAACTCCTTTGACCATTTTTCTTCCAGGCAGGAAGCTAGTCAAAGGATGGAACCAATATAGGAAATAACTCAGAGTGAAAAGTCGAAAAAACTACAGAGAAAAATAGAATGAAATCCTGACATTATAAACCTCTGGATCAAACAGCACCTACACCTGCACCACCTTTGGAATTTCAACAGCTCAGTTGCCAGGCAATCTGCTCAGCTGTACAAGGCTCCATGCCCAAAAGGGAACTCCACACTTGGTTTAATGCTCTGCTGTTGCCTTCTTAAAATTGTTACAAACTTTTATCTCAGGGCCTACCTTTCTAAGTGAGATCCTCTGTAACTATAGACCTTGTCTCTGAGCAAAAAAAGATACACCTGGCAGCAACTAGCACAGGAGGGGTTGTCAAAGCAACATGTGCCTGCCTAGCCCTCTCCAGGACTCCCGAGACTCTGAGAGAATAAGCTGACCACGACCTGGGTACAGATCCACAGCAGCAGGTGCAGAAACAGCAGCTGGGGTGGCAGTGAAGGGAAGGGGAGTTGAGAGGAATGTCTTCTGATGAGGGCAGTGCATGGGGTTTGGCTCATCTCTCTGCACCCAACTGCACAAATGTTAACTCTGGGGACTGTGGGAACCAGAGGCAATAAATCACAAGTAAATAAAAGAATATATTCAGACATCCCAATAAAACATGTTAAGGAATTATTAAAATCCTTCAAAGAGTTCAGACGCTCTGCTTTAAAAAACTGCTGCAACCTGAAATACTGCAAAGCAAATATCCACAGGCTTAAAGAAATAGAAATTAAATTTAAAGATAGTCATGTCACAGTACCGTGTCAGTAGATAAGCTTCAGCACTGTGGTTAAGAAACCAAGGCTTTTTCCTCCCTGTGCTCCACAATTTCACCAAGTCTTCTGGATCACCTGCATCCACACGAGAAAACAAGAATTCTTTTAATTTTATAAAGAATACAGAAGAGTCCATACGAGATTTTAGAGGTCATATCTGGTAGCGCTGAACATGATTTCTGCCCAAACTTCTCTGATCACAAGTCAGTCACATGCCCGCACTAAAGGCAAGGGTTTGCAGCTGGATACAGGGCAATGGTGTTGCAAGGAAGCAGGGAAGCCAGATATTGGTGAGCACTACCACTTTCTACCCCCAAGATGTTTACGCAAAATTAATGGTTCACCCCTTACGTGTCCTCCCTGCTTTCCGATTCGGGGACTGTCCCATGCCAACCTTCCTCCACAGCTACACACGGAGACAAAAAGCAATTTGTATTTCCTGTTCCCATTTCTTTATATCCTATTCTCTCTTCATCCTACTGGAATCTGGCTTCTGTCGCTACTACTTTAATGAATACGTTTTAACTAAGTGACAAATGATCTCTTTTGTAACTCATTTCTTCTCTCGCCCCCTCCCCCACACCCTCTGGACGGGGGCGGGGCTCTTCCCAGCCAATGGCGGCGTGTCTCCAGACAGAAGCCTCCTCCTCTCACTTCTCAGGACCTCCTCGCCTCAGGCCAAGACCACCGCCTCTTAAAGCCCTCACCCCTCCCCACCCCGCCTCGAGCCCCAGGGAGCCCATATCCTCCTACCTGCATCTCCTCAGCCCCCTCCCCACATTTCCCGGGACCATCCTCTGACTCAGTCCTAGCCCCTAGATTGTGTTCCCAGGTACCCTTCCCTTAAAGTATCTCCATGCAGCCTTCGCCTTTCTCCCCCAACCCACCTGGGGCCAGGGACCTCGACCACACTCCCAAGAGTTCCGCGGCCGGCAGTAACTGGGCCTCCGGGCGGCGCAGACGGATTTCCGGTTGGGGGAAAGGGCGCCCTCTGGTGGCTGGAGCAGCCAGCGTAGCAAGACGCTGCACTTGGCAAAGCCTGCGGCAGAGCTCTTGCCAATGACCTTGTGAACACAACAGTTAATGGGCAACCTTCAGCCTTTAATTGAAATAGTAGTACATTTGGCTGATTCTCTCAGTCCGATTCAGTTATGCCTTGACCTGTGGTACTTTTAACCTTTTAGTCATCACCATTATGGAATTTGACACATCGCATCTTAAATATCTTGTCTGTCTTGCGTAGGTACCTAGAGGTCGTTGGGAAGCATTCTTTTCCATTTTTGCAACTTTGATCCCTGTTGCCCTGTATGGAATTTATCAGCATCTTAATAAATGCCGGTTGACAAACAAACAGGCAAATGCGTAGCCATGTTGTTTTTATTTTTATTTTTTTTTAAAGATTTTATTTATTTATTTGACAGAGATCACAAGTAGGCAGAGAGGCAGGCAGAGAGAGAGGAGGAAGCAGGCTCCCTGCTGAGCAAAGAGCCCGATGCAGGGCTTGATTCCAGGACCCCGGGATCATGACCTGAGCCAAAGGCAGAGGCTTTAACCCACTGAGCCACCCAGGAGCCCCCATGTTGTTTTTAAAATACGGTGCATCCAGGTAAGGGTGTCTAATAGGTTGACCATTACATACAAAACTAATTGATCAAAAAGCCTTTCTTCGCGGGGCACCTGGGTGGCGCTGTGGTTTGGGCCTGCGGCTCCTGGTTTCAGCTCAGGTCCTGATCTCAGGGAGGTGAGATCAAGCCTGCTTCCCACTGGTGCCCAGGGAAGATTGGGCTTGAGTTCTTTCTCTCTTTCACAGTCCC
Source organism: Mustela lutreola (assembly GCF_030435805.1). Taxonomy (NCBI): domain Eukaryota; kingdom Metazoa; phylum Chordata; class Mammalia; order Carnivora; family Mustelidae; genus Mustela; species Mustela lutreola. The sequence goes on along the minus strand of NC_081294.1, from coordinate 127,685,796 downwards.
TCTGCCCTCCCCAGGCCGTCTCTCTTTTTAAAATAAATAAATAAATCTTCTAAAATATTTAAAAAATAAAAAATAAAAGCATGTCTTCCCTAGTTGGCAGTCATCCACAAATATGCAAAAGTTGAAATTCATGTGTATATATTTGCGGTTTACTTAGCTCCTAGAATCTATGAGTTGATAATTTTCATCAAATTAGCAACATTTTTTGTGACACTTAAATAAATACTGTTTCCCACGCTATTTTAGGAAAGTTAATTATACCTATATTAGGCTATTCAAAGTTGTCCCACAGGTATATATGTATTTTTTATTCTCTCCTTCCCCTCCCCCATTTCGGAGAGTTTTTTTTTTTTAATAATTTTTTTATTTTTTATAAACATATATTTTTATCGGAGAGTTCTTATAGCTTCAAATCTCCTATGTCCTTTGTAATATCTAATCTCCCATTAATTCCAGTAATTTTCTTTCTCAGATAAGAGTGAATAGCAAAAGTTTAAGTAGAATCAAGAGGACAGGGGTAATAAATGATAAGTAGATAAGTAGAGTCAGACAAAAAAATGCCCATAAGATATCTTTGGATTCCCCAGTTACAGTATGTTTGGAAACGAAGTAAAAGTGAAAGTTCGCTTATAAGTAGTCTGTAAGCATTGTGATAGCCAATATAGAATATTCTCTCAAAAATTTCAACTGTAAACTAGAGAAAGAAAGGATAGTAGGGAGTATAATGGTGTGAGAAATGAAGTTTTTGTTGTTCTCTATTTATAATGTGGGGGAAATTAGCAATTGCTTATATGTTAGAGGAAAAGGGCCAAATGATAAGATATTGTTACAGATAGAAATAGAATAGACTGATGCCACAGTTTCCAAAGAGAGATCAGAGTGTTCATGCCAGAGTTTGAATAGAGAGAGAAAGAACTGATAGAGATGTCTATAACTTTGTAGTTTGAAAAGGAAGGAGGAATGCTTCCTTTGCCAAAATATGGAATTTTGGCAAAGAACTTCTAGATTTTCTGTGAATTGGGAAAGTAGTTTGCTGAATGAGTGCTTAAATAGACTCAAGTGCAGAGGAAAGTGACAAAAATATGAGTATATACATCCAGGGAGAAAAAGCTGGGTAAATAATTTTATATTTGTTTTTGTTGGAATTTTTTTTAAGATTTTATTTATTTGAGAGAGAGAGCATAAACAAGGGGAGGGGCAGAGGGAGAGAGAGAGTGGGACAACCAGGCTCCCTGCTGAGCACAGAGCCCACTATGGCACTCAATCCCAGGACCTAAGATCATGACCAGATCTGAAGTCAGACAAAACCAACTGAGCCAGACAGGCGCCCCAACAATTTTATCTTTGAATTTAAATAAAAAATAAAACCTGGGGAACAATGAACGTCCTGCTCAGCTAAAGACTTAAAATTATAAATTTGAAGTAAAACTCAATCCTAGAGTTAGATTCCCCCCCCCATTCCATTATACTATTTATAAGCCACAGAAATAGAGAAGGATGGAGTGAACAGAATCAAAGCTGAAATCTTACAAGGTGGCCGTGGTGAAAGAGAAATCAGGTAAGATTAAGGTGATAGCCCAAGGAGTTGAGTGCATAAAAGGAAGAAAGGAAACTCAGTAAGGACTAGTAGCATCCAGATAAATAAAGCAAAGGACTGGGAATCGTAGGGGTGTGGAAGAGCAAAAGGAATGGCAGCACGCTGGTGAGAAATCCAAAGAAATGGAAAACTGTGCAGAAGTGGATTAGTGGACTCCACGATTTCACAGTTGAAAAAACTGTCAGTTAGGACGGGCTGTCCTGTGTGACCCCTCGGTGTGGGTTGCTGCTAAAGGGGAATGGAGATTCACTAGGAAAATCAAACGGGCAAGGTGCTGGATTCATTATGTGAACAGCCCTGAGGTTCCCAGGGTAACTTGAGAAACCTGAAGGAGAGAAGAAGACCCTGAGTTAGTTATCAAATTCTCAGAAGAATATATGGACAGTGTTGGCCAAGAGTGGGTAGTCCTGAGCATTCAAGAAGGAGGCCTTTTGATTATGAGTGGAAGATGCATCTTTATCCTCACCCTCACTATGAAGCGTGTAGGGGATGAGAGAAGGAACAGACCTCTCTACGGAGAAAAATAATGGAAACAGGGCCAGTGAAATCTTTCCACCTAATTTCACAGATTTTATTTGTATTTCTAATTGTTTCAATGTCAACTGACTTTGTCTTTGAATTCTAGGGAACGCCTTATTTAATTAAATCACACAGAGAATCCTAATAGGCTATCTACTGGAACAGGAGGAAAAACACTTAGTCACATTAGTCAATGCAGGCAGTGGGAATGGCAGTCAGGAAAATCATGTAGGTAATAAACACAAATTTCCCTATGAGTCGACCCAAAGGGCAAAGGAACCAAATCACGATCAGGTTGGCATGTACCTGCAAGAGAGTTTACTCCAAACAATGCTCATTCTGAGGCTATTCCTTGATTTTTATTCATAAATATAATTTAAAAACAAAGAAACCGATATTTTTTTCATACTGAAATGAAAAAACATCATCCCAACTCTTCTTTTTTTTAAATATATTATTTATTTATTTATTTATTTATTTGACAGAGAGAGATCACAAGTAGACAGAGAGGCAGGCAGAGAGAGAGAGAGAGAGAGAGAAGCAGGCTCCCCGCAGAGCAGAGAGCCCGATGCAGGACTCGATCCCAGGACCCTGAGATCATGACCCGAGCCGAAGGCAGTGACTTAACCCACTGAGCCACCCAGGCACCATCCCCCCAACTCTTCTTAATGCTCCAGGGAGGCGCATCCTCCTCAGATGCCCAGGGTACAGATTTCACTCTCTGTTGCCCTTTGTGCCAAGGACAATCTTCACCAACTTGCAGCCAGAACAGTGGCAGAGGGCCCTATGCACAGTAAAGTCCCAACACTTGGGTTTTAATGTGACTTGGATCACTGACTTGAAGTTCTTAATAATTTTATCTTTGAATTTGACCTTTGCATAGCTCAGGGACCTAGAATGTCTCTTCACCTGCAGTCCCATCCCCCTCCACCTCTGCTGGACAAGTTCTCAACCTCTTCCTCTCCCTCTCCCTGCCTGCCCGATGATGGCATGGGCCCTCTGTCACCAGCTAGGGCCTGCTCATGAGTATGCAGAGGGTGGAGGTCAGGCACATTCACCCTGGTGGGACTTGGCGGCGATCATTCCTCCCCAGATGGTAGAGGCTTGGGACATTCTACAGGAGTCTCTCACTCACCTTGGGCTATGTAGCTAGTGCCTCCAGAAGCAAGTCTTAGTGCCCTTTGTGGTGTTGGCCTGACTTCCCTGCTCTATGAGATTCAGCATGTTGGTCTGAAGCCTGGCAGGACCTGGGGATCCAGCAACAGGTGAGCCATGCAAGCACACTCAAGTGATGGGACAGGGCCCTGATGGGCCTGGGAATATCCACAATCACCCTCCAGATATCCTCCTGCCCAAAGAGCATGCAAGTGAATAGTCAACTTAAAATTATTTGAAAAGGATGCTACATTATCATGTTGCATTGAGCCCCACAAAGTATGTAGCTGATCTTTTTCTGAGCTCTCAGCAACAGGAAACAATGTGAAGAGTTTAAGCCACTCACTTGCATGTGGCAGATTCTGCAGAAGGTTCATAAGAACGTTTCACCATTCTTCCATAGACAAATGGTCCCTCTCTTCCCATAGATATTCTAGTGAGATAGATCTGTGTTTGTGCCTGTGTCTGTGATATCTTAAGTGCTGGAGACTGAAAATTATATAAGGTGTAATACTTATGAATTGAACGACTTAAGTATCCTGAAACATCATTGTAAATGGTGAGTTCACACCTTCTCTAAGTGTGTTATTGAAAGCTTCTGTTAAATAAATGTTTATTTCAGATTTTGTGCTCTGATAATTTTTTTTCAAAAATGAATTTTTTCACACTTTGTTTCAAAAATAAAAATCTATTAATCTTTTTAATGCTTTAGATCAAATGTCTTCTCTCTGCCCCCATTTTAATTAATATAACTTGTCTTAATATCCTGGATAAGGTTTTTTACCACCCCTCTATCAATAATGGACCTCTAATTTTAAGGGAATTCAGACTTTTATGCAAGATACAACAGACTATTGCAACATCATTTGTGTCATAAAGGGATTTTTGCCATATGAAGAAAAATAATTCATCTATCTCTGAAAGAGAATTTTTTCTTTCTAGAATTTTACCATTGGATAAGACTAGAATATAGGTTCCCAAGACAAGAAATGAGAAAAACTTAAGTGGTAATTGCTAAACCAGAGAGCCCATTTAGATCAAAGAGATACGTTTAAAGGACTAAAGGTAAAATATGTTTTTATTATAGCTTTTAGCTTGCTTAAAGATCTATTGCCTTTGAGGTTGAAAAAGCACTCCAAAGAGGGCAATAATGATTCCAGAAACAGAGATTATACTCTATTGATGATGTCCTTCCCTACCCTCCTGTAAGTGGCTTTCCATTACTGATATATACCAGACCAAATTGTGTACTTTCTCTATGAATAATGAAAGCAGGCATAAGCACAAGAAATATAAGGGGACTGTTGTAAACAGATACTTCTCTTTCATTACCACTGTTTTATTAACAAATCACTTCCATTAAAGAGATTATGAGATTGCAAAAAGCAATCCAAAATGAAATAGTCCAGGCCTAACTTTCATTTTGTAATGAATTGAAATGATTTGTCTGCAGTCGATTCAGTTCCTCATTGTTTCTGTGACTGTGCTCAGTCCATTTTGTATCTTGAATTGTGAGTGTGCTCTCCCCAGTGGGGTATGTGAAGCATCTTTTCTAGGAGAAAAGGATGTTTCCAATTAAATCAAGATATACATTTCTCACCTCCTAATGCAGAAAGTGGTGTGTTATATGTAATATACCTTACACTGCAACAATGTATTCAAGAGCCCCATACTTCTTACTGTAGTTATCCTACAATGCAATAGCTTGTGACTAAACTATAAGCTTTTTTAAGTCACGACTCCACAACTTACTATTTGCATCATTTTATTTTTTTTTCTTTCTTTCTTTCTTTCTTTCTTTCTTTCTTTTTTTTTTTTTTTTTTTTTGTAGTGAGAGAGGGGTTTGGTTGGGGGTGAGGGGAGAAGAGAGAGAACTTTACTTCACATCCAGTACCAAGCCCAGCACAGAGACCAGGGCAGAGCCCAGCACGGAGCACCCACCCTAGGCCTCCATCTCACAATCCTGAGATCATGACCTGAGCCAAAATCAAGAGCCAGAACTTCTGGGGAGAGCCACAAAGTGTCCTGTTTCAAACTTTTTTAAGTGAGGGGAACCAAATGTAGAAAATAGGTCTTTTGCTTCAAAGCCGATAATTACAGGGGATTATCCAGATATATACAATCTTTTCTTTAAGGTGATAAAAAGAGATGTTAGTCCTATTTTCTTTCATTTTGGAGCTTGAAAAAACAAAATGTTGGCAATATTCTACCAGTCCCCAAACGGATTTTTAAAATGGGCCTGGTCTATGGAAACCAGAAATCTGAAAAATTACAGTTCCTAAAGAAACCTAGATAACAACTCACATGAATAACCTCGAGTACAAAGACTCAGGAAATAAGGGAAATTAAACAGAATTGGTTTCCTATGGAATGAACACTTGATATATAATTGAATAAATTTCGATTTTTGGAAAAGTCGTTTGAGGTTTGACAGTCCTCAGAATTTCCCGTATCTGCATACTATTGTGTTTAAACTTTCTGCGTATTATACACTTAATAGACTTCATTAACAAGGTTCTACCAGTCGGTCAACATTTTACATCAAACTTAAAATGTAACTGAATCCTGCAAAACGCAAGTAAATTACTATTTTTTATTTGTTCTGATATGTTTGAAGAACTTTATGTATTTCCAAAATAATTCAGTTTTTTGCTTAGACAATCAAAGCAGCAAATACTTAGAATAAATTTGAAAGGGGCGCCTCGGTGGCTCAGTCCTTAAGCCTCTGCCTTCAGCTCAGGTCATGACCCCAGGGGCCTGGAATCTAGACCCTCATCCAGCTCCAGGCTCCCTGCTAGGCAGGAAGCCTGCTTCTCCTTGCCCTGTTTGTTTTCCCTCTCTTGCTGTGTCTCTTTTTTGTCAAATAAATAAAATCCTTTAAAAAATAATAATAAATTTGAAAAACAGAAAATTATAAAGAATAAAATAACCAGTAAAGCCCTAACAAAAGATATTACTCATTATTTTACAATTGTTTTTTTAAGCATTCTAATATGGGGATTTTACTGTTCATACGGATGTCTTTTTTTCCAGAAATGTATAATTTAAAAGAGAATTCTAGGGTGCCTGGCTGGCTCAGTTAGTAGAGCATGCAACTCTTGATCACTGGGTTATAAATTCAAGCTGCATGATAGGTGTAGAGATTACTTAAAATGATGTCTTAAAAAAACACAAAACATAAAAATGTAATAAAAGGAGATTTCTAGATAACAAAGCAAGATTACAAAATCTACATCCCTCAGTATTAGACAAAAACTTTAAAAAGCAGAAATAACCAGAGAGAAATTTTAACATCTGCAAAACAAACCAAGTTAGAAGTAAAATTTAATGCCATAATCTCTGAAAAATCTCAACCAAGGAAAGAATTCTGCTATGTCAATGTTTCTGTTATAACACATTTGTATCATTTCTGGACAGAATGTGAGTCAAGGAAATCTCCAAAAGTCTCACCAATACCCACCAGTTTGAAGACCAGTGGATAAACATGGTAAGCAGATAATCTAAGAAAATCAGAAGCTAAACCCCTCTAGAGTAAGAGCCTCCAGCCATTTACAAGTATTGCATGATGAGCTGTGGGGAGTGATCTGAGGCACCCAAGTCTTCTGTCAAAGGATCATAATATTCCCTCTAGCTAAGTCCAGACAACTCTAGTTCATACCATGTCACATAAGCTAAGGAGTGTAAGAAGTGCCCAGGATATTAAACAAAAGCTACATATAATTCCAGCAAAGATCTTACTCCCAAGTGGACCAAAAAGTCACATCTCTAGTTACAAACCAGAGGTAGGTAGAGGATGAAAGATGGGTTTCAAACATAGTAGTCATGGAGTTGAGGAGAATTAATCCACATGATGTAACAACAAACAAAGGTTTTAGCAAAGTGAGATGAGAGAAAGAAAATATTTAGCAAGTAAGCAAGTATACCACAGAAATGGATAAAAGAAATGTACAACACATTTTTAAAACTGTCAGAATCCAATCTAAAAGGAAACACAATGCAAAAAAAAGGAAAAGAAAAAAAAAAAGCAACAGCTTATTGAGAGTGCCTCACAACCAAGAAAAAACAGGAATATTACAGTGAAGTGGACCCAAAAAAACTTATAGAAATAAAAACTGAATTAGAAACATGTGGAATAGATAACTATGCCCGAAAATCATAGTATTGATATAAATGATGCTGAGAAAGGAGAATCCAACAAATGAATAAAAATCTGTCATAATAAAAGTATATATAAATATTAAAATGGCACATTGCATTTTTAAATAATGTAACATATAATATTGAAAATATTGTGATTATACCATCAGACTTGAAAAATAAAGAACTCTTCAGGATCCTTGCAGAAAATGTCACCATTGGGGGTTAAAGGTGGACCCAGTCAATTGGCCTCAGGTTTTCCCACAAGAAGTTTCAGATAGCAGTGAACAAATTATCTGTAGATCTGCAAGGAATATATGTTGATGCAAGAAAATTATAAACAGTGATAATTTTTTGTTCACATACAATAGCAGTAAAAGAAATACTCCTGAAAATTCATGAATCAGAGGGCTCTGTGTGTAAAATAAATACAAATATATTATATATAATAAATACTCATTTATTTTTATACATAAATAAATAAGTAAAAAGGGAGAAAGGGGTTGGGGAACTAGAAACAATATTCTACTAATGCATTATTTCTGGATGGAGACATGTTTTAGTTAATTTCCTGGTTCTTCCCCCTTACATCTTAAAATGATGTTTAGGTACTATTTGATACAAAATAATTAACTGATCATTCTAAAAAGTGTAAAGTAAAATTTTAAATTATTGCCTAATGTGCATTTTGTGTATATACTATATATAATTATAATAGTTTACATTTCATTTCTAATTTTTGTTGCTGTCAATCACACTGTGATGAATATCTTTATATAAAATCTTTGTATCACTGATTATTTTTTGGAACTGAGTCTAAGAACTATGTCCTCAAAAAAAATTTTTTTAAGTTACTCAAGATAGTAATATATTGCTTTGCAGAGAGATTGTCTCCATTTACCCTTCCATAGAAAATGAAAAGTGTTTATCAGACTATACTCTTTCCTTGATTAAATATTTAAATATTTTACATTTTTACTTTCTAGGCATATTTTTATACTAATTACCTTTTCACATCTACCATCTGTTACTAAAAAGCCTTTTTAAAGTATAAAATAAAGATAACTGGGGCACCTGCATGGCTTAGTCAGTTAAGTATCCAACTCTGGTTTTCGGCTCAGGTCATGATCTCGGGGCCGTGAAATTGATCCCCTGTCAGGCTCTGTGCTGGGTGTGGAGCCTGCTTAAGATTCTCTCCCTCCTCCTCTCTCCCCATGCTCACTCTTTCTCTCTCTAAAAAGTAATAGGGTAAAATTTACCTTTAAAAAATAAAATAAAGGATAACTAAGATAATCAATTTACATGGATTTTTTTTTAAACTTTAGATAGAGGTCATCATACTGCATATGGGATTCCCATTCAGTACTATCGTAATAAGTTCACCCCTATTACTGAGCACAGCTACAATTCAATTGTTTTTCCTGATACCTAATATTCCCTTATGTGGTTATAATAAAACATATTCATCTATTATTTATGGAAGTTATGATATTTGATATTCTATTACAAAAAGTATGTTTCTGCACCTTAATTGTATGTTTCCTGATGAACTTTCAAAAGAGTTTCTTTGTATAAATACTTAGGAGTTGAACTATTGGATCTTAGAGGAAGCAAAAGCCCATTTTTACAAGATAATGTCAAACTGGCTCCCATACTGATTACCCAGTTTATGCTTCTGCCAGCAGAATTGACCCCCCGGGACCCACTTTATCTGTAAAACTCAGTGTAGGCAGATTTAACTTCCTTCCTCTGACTGGATGGATCTAAAATAATATCTCATAGCTATCTTGACTTAGAGTTTTGTGATACTAATGAAGTTTGGCACATCACATCTTTTTTTAGACATTGGTATTACTTTTCTTGCAAAATACCGTTCATGTCTGGAGATTTTTTTCAGTTCTGTTTGTTTATTAACCCCAAGAGTCTTCATAAATTTGGAAATTAATACTTTTTGCTTACATGTGCCACAAATATCTTCTTCCAGTTCGTGTTCTATCTTCTCACTTTCTCTAAAATGCATTTTCACAAGCTTGAGTTCTTTTTTCTCCTTTTTAAATTTTTTTAAATTTTTCATTATGTTCAGTTAGCCAACATGTAATACATCATAAGGTTTTGTTGTAGAGCTAAAGTTCTTAATTTTTTATATTACTAAGTTTTTCAATCTTTTACTGCCTTGCTTCTTGTATAAGAAATCTACTTTTCCACATCCCCAAAGGTAATAGTCACTCCTTTGGTCAATAACCTGCCATCCCACGTCTTTCATACAGCAAAGCTCCTCCTACATAGAAATCCTCTCTCCTATTTGCAATTGTCTGTCCCAGAATCACTCCTAAACAATCTTAATATTTTTGTTTTCTAAGAGGCTTTTTAAAAATTTTTAATGGAAATATTTATTTTATTTTATTATTTTTTTTATTATGTTATGTAAGTCACCATACAATACATCATTAGTATTTGATGCAACCTTTTGATTCCAAGATTCACTGTTTACATATAACACCCAGCGCTCCACACAACCTGTGCCCTTCTTAATACCCATCACTGGGTCAACCCATCCTCCCACTCCCCTCCCCTTTAAAACCCTGAGTTTGTTTCTTAGAGTCCACAGTCTCTTATGGTTTATCTCCCTCTCCTGCTTCCCCCTCCTTCATTTTTCCCTTCCTTCTTCCAATGCCCTCCATGCTATTCCTTATCCCCAGTGTTCATAGGAGGAATGCCCACAATAGCCAAACTGTGGAAAGAGCCAAGATGCCCTTAACAGACAAATGGTTAAAGAAGATATGGTCCATAGAGACAATGGAATATTAGTCAGCCATCAGAAAGGATGAACACACAACTTTTGCATCTAAGTCTTTTTAATCTGCTTTTTTAAAATTTTCTTTTATTGGGGTGGTTTTACTCCTCTTAGCCCTTTGTACTTCCATATAAGTTTTAGAAACAGTTTATTGTTTAAGAAGAAACTTGTTTGGGGCTCCTGGGTGGTTCAGTCGGTTAAGCATCTGCCTTTGGCTCAGGTCATGATCCTAGGGTCCTGGGATCAAGTCCCACATCAGGCTCCCTGCTCTGTAGGGAGTCTGCCTCTCCCTCTACCTCTCTGCCACCCCCGCTCATTCTCTCTCTCCCTCTCAATAAATAGACAAAATATTTAAAAGAAAAAAAGAACAAACTTGTTTGAGCAACCTTGAATCTATATCTACGCAGTATTGGCACTATTAAAGTATTTAAAGTACATAAACATTAACTATCTCTTCAGTTATATGTCTTCATGTAAGAGTTACTCTGAACGATAATTTATTTTAAAGATTTATTTATTTATTTGAGAGAGAGAGAGAAAAGGGAAGGATAGAAGGAGACAATCCCCAAGCAGACTCCACACTGAGAGCAGAGGCCGATACGGGACTTAATCCCATGACCCATGAGATCATGCCAAGACCTGGAGACTTAACTGACTCAGCGACCCAGGTGCCTCCGTATGATAATTTTTATGAATGTTAAGAGTTATCATTTTTAAAGTTTTTATTCGTTTATAGTTATATCCAATGGGATTTAAAAAGAAACATAATATCTGAAATTTGGAATATATTAATCCTTTCTCTATACCATTTGATGACAGGTAGTTTTTTTCTCTAAAACATAATTACATAAAGATATGTGTTATATGTAATATATAACACAAAATATATGAATATATATTAGGTATGATAAGAAGCATATATACACAGATAAATTATAATGCAATTTATATTTATCTAATATAAAATACATATATAGAATTATATGCAATATAAAATGTCAAGGATATCTACATAATTTATAATTACTTATATTACTCAAGTAGGAAATATACCTCTCTATTATTAATTCATTTTGATTTTCCAAACATTGATAACATTATTTCAAAGTATCTCATTAATATTCCTTATTGATACTTCTTTGTATTTATAACATCCTTGTGTCATGAAGCTATCTCATTTGGAGGGAAAATACTAATCGTACTAATACTAAGCTTCAGCAAAGATTGCAGTCTCTTTTATAAGGTATACATTTTTTGTTGTTTAATACTTCCCTTCTATTTTGTGTTCTTCTTCAAGAACACTATTGCCATTCTGTTTTCTTATTTTGCATATGGTAATTCTCCATCTTTGACCAACTTTTTTTAACTATTTCAGATGTACCTCTGTACACAGCATGTAGTTATATTGGTATTAAAAATAGATTTTTAGTTTTACATCTAGATTGTTAGTTTCTTGGGAGGTAGAACTGGACCTTACATGTCTTTATATCTCCTGAGTAGTCTACACTGTTCTGGACATGAGAGAAGCCCTATAGGATTTTGATCTATTAATTCTGACATAGCATCATTTATGAATTGTCAATATGAACTATTGTATTTGAAAAATCCAAGGACACTTTGCCTTAGATCTTAGTTTTCTATCACAATGCTATTTAACCTCCCTCAACTACTCTTCTCTTAGCTGAAAAAGAAGAAAAATTATATTTACTCATCAGGAAAGCTGTTAGAAGTGCCCAGAGTAAAAGGCATTTAGAGAAATACTTGGTAACATTGCCATGTCTTCTATAAAAGCAAGCACAGGTGCTATTGGTTTTTCATAAAATAAATTTCCAGAGCCTAGACACTCTTTATTCACCATAGAGATCACAGTTTAAACTTCCTCTAAGATGGTATGAAAGCTTCCTATGATTCAAGTCTAGCCAGGAACCAGAGAACTGAATTAATTGGTTAAGTCTGCTCAAGGTGACAAGCAGCGGCTCACAGACAAAACATTTAGAAACTAGGCTGAAAACGCTACATCTAATTTTACTTAGGATGTAAGAAGAGATCCAGAAGACTGGTCTGTTTACTAGTAACATAACATGTATCCCCACGCTATTCTCAGATCATCTAGGAGGAGGTGTGCTCTTGGAGGAAGAAGGCAGTTCGTCTCCAGGGGTCTTTACCTAATTATTATAAAAATATGTTTGTGGCATAATGTAAAGTTTGACACACAAAAATGGTGATATTTTTGTCACACATGTAGACACTGTTATTTAATGTAATATAAAAAGAAAGCAAACGAATTTTTAGCAGTCTAAATTATAATACAGCACGTTCTTTTTTTAATTCAGTTTCTTGGTAGATAATTCATTAGGCACAGAGTTATAATTCTTTCAAAGCTCTGTATGCCACGTGCACTGACTCACACATCTCATATACTCTGTGTGGGAGGGTTTGTGTAAGGAATGTGCAACAGAAGAGTATGTTGCAGAGAAGGAAATAAGCACAAATTCTGGTGGCTTCATAGGGGCCATCTAAACTCTTCCAGGAAAATCCCTGAACATAAAACCTTGCCATGCAGACAGTGGTAATCCTTCCATTTAATTTCCTATTTTCTTTTATGCCTTGATTAGTAGTCTGTGTAATCATTCATTTATTTTTGGAGTTGTGTGGCCTCTAGTGGTGTATGGAAAAAACGTACAATGAAAATATTGCAAGACTTTATACCGCTATCCCCTGAGATACTCAGCAGAGTATTATCTTAACTTAAAACAATTATATATGCATGACTTTGACTTAATGCAATGCTTTTATTTAACAATTTTAGATTTTGGTCCCACTTGTTCCAAAGCTGCTGCTACTTCTAGACATATATTTATAGGAAAATGATATGGATATATTCTATTTCTCTTCATGTATTTCTTACATTTTTCCCCAGAGGTAAGCATCAATATTTAGACTTTGTAAGAAGATACTTTCCCCAAGTTACTAACAATTATTTTTCAAAAGAGTGTAGTCAAACTATTAAAATTTGCTTAGGAGTGTTACAGACATTCTACTTTTTTTTATTTTTTTAAAGATTGTGTGTATTTATTTTAGAGAGAGAAAGAGAGAGCAAAGGGTGGAGCAGAGAGGGAGGAACAAGCAGACTCTACACTGAGCACAGAGCCCTAGGCGGTGCTCAATCCCACAGCCCTGAGATCATGACCTCAACCAAAATCAGGAGCCAGATGCTAAACTGAGTCACCGAGGTGCCCCTAGGCATTTTATTTTTAATCAAAAATTCCTTTTTGATTAATTTAATTTAAAATGTTTATTTTCTAGATGACCTGCTTTCTCCCCAAACTTCTAAAGCATTTACAAATCATAACACTAGGTCAGTTAGAATAAGCTGATAGGAATCAAAACAAGTATCACTTTGTTTAATATGAAAAACTGCTATTTGCATCTTATTCAGACTCACCATATGTTGAAAGACCCTAAATGGAAGACTAATTAAGCTAAACCAAATTGTGAACTAATTTACGAATGTGTTCTTCAAGAAATATTGGACTAGCTAGTTAATATCCTTGAAATGATACATGATTTTAATTATATTCTATTTCAATCAACTGGATCGCTTCACTATTCTGACAAAAAATAATAGTATTGACTGAAAAGAAAACTCCAACAAGTAAGAAAAATGTACAATTTGCCACAATAGGCCATTTGGCACTAGTGTCTTTCAACATATGGTACTACATGCGGAACAGGGATTGCCTTTGGGATTGCCAAGATCTCTTCTGAGATGTTCTTTGTTTCTATTTCAAAACCTTACAGATCAAGTCTAAAAAAAAAAAAACAAAAAAAAAACTGAAAGCAGACAATAATATACTCCATAGTTAAATTATTTTCAAATTTATTACAATATATTAACCTGCTGCTAGAGTTATTCACCAGACTACAGATTTTATTTATTTTTTATTTTTTAAAAAAATTTTATTTATTTATTTGACACAGAGAGATAGATCACAAGTAGGCAGAGAGGGAGGCAGAGGGAGAGGGGGAAACAGGCTCCCCGCTGAGCAGAGAGCCTGATGCGGGGCTTGATCCCAGGACCCTGAGATCATGACCCAAGCCGAAGGCAGAGGCTGAACCCTCTGAGCCACCCAGGTGCCCCTAGGCTACAGACTTTAAAGACATTTCCCAATTCATCATGTTTACTAGCACAACTCCCCTCAGATTATAATGAAGACATCTATAACTAGAGATTAGAAGATAAAGACAATGCTGTACTTAGTGAGAAACAGAGAGTAGTAAGAAGATACAAACTAGGTATCTACTGATGCCCTTCACAAGAGAAGATCATTCTGCAGCTTTATCACACTTACACTTAGAAGATAGCTGAAGAAAATGAAGCATAGGAATATGTAAGCTATGTGGTGGCAGTTATTGGAAATGGGTTTTTGATTTAGTTGCCAGCTGAGAATTCAGAAACAAAATAAAACCCTTTCATGGCCATCAGAAAATATGACTTTCTAAATAAGAATAATGAAAATTGTCTACATAAATGACCCCCATGATAATTCATCTAACATCCTTCATAGCCAGAATAGCACTATTTTAATAGAATTCTGATGGTGAATGTCTAGCATTGAAAAGTCATTTGTATACACGCATAAAACCATATTATATAAAACTGTGAGAAATGCCATTCCCATAATGAAATTGACAAGGCAAAAGTGGATACTCTTTGAAAGAGCAAAATTCTTCACAGTTGCCAGCCTCCCCTAATGCTGGTATTACCAAGGTGTTTAGTGATGAGTGAAATTCAGCTATATTTGGCTAGAGTAAATTTCTGGGTCCAAGAGAGTGGTAAGAAGGATGTGCACTGAGGAAAGGTTTATATTTGGGGTATATTTTGAAGTCAATAGAGTCAGCTGTCATGTTTGAGTTTCTATTTAATTTATTCCTGTTAATCAGTGTTTATCAACCATATTAATTTTTTAATGTTTTATTATTGGGGTACCTTGGTGGTTTGGTTGGATAGGCATCCAACTCTTGACTTTGGCTCAGGTCATGATCTCAGAGTCGTGAGGTCAAGCCCTGCAGAGGGCTCTGCTCTCAGTGGAGTCTGCTTCTCTCTCTCTCTCCCTCCCCGTGTGCCCCTCCCTTCACTCATGCTCTCTCTCTCTCTCTAAAATAAATAAATAAATCTTTAAGAAAATTAAAAACTAAAATATTTTATTATGGATTTTTTCAAATATGGGCAAAACATACACAAACTACTATGATGAATTTCCATATAAATAATATCCATCTTCAAACATATTGTGTTTTGTATTCTTTATTAGGATCAAGATGTAAAAAGTTTGCTTAAATAGAGACCATATGAAAAATAGCATCAGAAATTCCTTTCCCTTTTTAGGAGAATGTTTAGCAGTTATACTCCTCTCTGCTAGCCAAATAAAACTAGATAAAACACTTAAATACCAATCATTAGCTTTGTTCATCTGGGTGTGTTAAAACTGAAAGGCAGGCTGGTTATCAATTTAGTAAAAATTAGATACTAGGAATTCTGGTCCTGATTTGAGAGCTACCATATACTTTTTTTTTTTTTTTTTTAGATTTTATTTATTTATTTGACAGAGAGAGATCACAGTAGACAGAGAGGCAGGCAGAGAGGCAGGCAGAGAGAGAGAGAGGGAAGCAGGCTCCCTGCCGAGCAGGGAGCTTGACGCAGAACTCGATCCCAAGACCCTGAGATCATGACCTGAGCCGAAGGCAGCGGCTTAACCCACTGAGCCACCCAGGCGCCCTACCATATACCTTTTTGAAAACCTTTTTTCTTTTACATTTGAAAAATGTGTAAAACACAAGTAACATTATATGCATATAGATTATATGTGTAAATATATATATACACACACATATACATGTGCTTTAATAAGCTGATATTTATACACATATAAATACCAAGATATATATGTTTCTTTATATGGATACAAATATTTTACTATAGCAGTTGGTAAACTTTTGAAAATAATACTCTTGTGAACATTAGATAATTTTCATTTAGGTTCAAACACCATAGCTCAGTTTTCAACATTCCTGAAAAGTCCTCACAACCTCAGGGGGGTAAAAAAAAAAAAAAAAAAAAAAATAGACCAATGGACCATCAGTGGTAAGAGGTTCACTTCGAAGGTGAGATAAATAGTGGTTCTAATATAATAAATAGTCTGGCCAATATCGCTTTAGAGAGATCTCTGTGTTTAGTAAATTCAACTAAATTCAATTAAATTAAAAGCAACTTGAAATGCTTACCAAGTTGGAAGTAATGTCTCTGAGAATTGAGATATCATCTCTTAATTAGTTTTTGTGTCATTTCAACACAGAGCAACATAAAAGTAGGTCTCCTAATTTTCCTGTGACGAGCTCAGATGTCATATTTCCTCCAAAGTTGTAGAACAATATAAAAAAGAGCAAAGGCCAGGGCTATCATTACAAATGGACAAATCCATTGCCTCTCCAGTGAGAGAAATGTGAAGATGTAGCTCAGTGGTTTTGATATTCTGTATAGCCTTGAAGTAAACTTGGTTTTTGTTTTTTGGTTGTTGGGTATTTTGTTTTTTGTTTTTTGTGTTTTTTTCCTCCTAGACCTTTCTTCTTTGACAAAGTTCAGCTTGACTTTCTAAACAAGATTAATGTTTATGGTCGACACAGATTATTCTGATGTCAGTCAAGGCACTGCTCTTTCCTTGGTTACTAAAACAATATTGGTACTGGCAGGTATAAAACACATTTTCCAACACAGGCAGACAGCGAGTTCAGTTTGGAATCTGAATCCAAATTAGGTCCCATATTAATTGCAAATGGTAAAAACCTTTGCTTTAGTTTTCTAATTAAGATTAATGATGGTGGTTTGAAGAGCTGATACCAAAACCCTGGCATTAACAGAAATCATTTTTCAACTATGGCAAACATGCTTTTCTTTTGAAGTCCTTCCTAGTCCACAATAAGAGTTGGCAAGAAGGTGATGTTGAGAGGGGCAAAAGATTCGATAGCAGCATTTCTTAAGATTAAACCACAAATATATTGAGCATACAAAAATCTCGGGAAAAATATTTCAGGCAGTATGTACCCAGTCAAAACCTGCTCTCTAAAAAAAAAAAAAAAAAAGAAAGAAAAGAAAGAAAGAAAGAGCTCAACTAATAGGAAAAACAAGGGACTCCATGTTCTTGAATGAGATTCTATTGAAAGTTATAAATAACTGGTAAAAATAAATGTTTCCAATTAAAGTGCTTCTGGGTATCTGTTGATTGTGAGTGAGATGATTTACACAGAGTGCACAGCCGGAGCACAGACACACCATCTGGAATTACTAACCGAGAAACCCATAAACTCATCGATGTATTACATGACTTACTGTCAGGCCTCCATGGAGTAGGTATCATCAGATTCTAAAGCTTCACATTCAGACCACTTTAGAACTCGCTTAAGACAGAACATGTTTCATTCAAAAAAGCCTCCCTTTTTGGATTGTGTTGTGTATGCTCTGGAAACAAATTCCTCAGAGGGAGATGAAAGAAAATCTGGGGAAATAGCAACCAGTAAGATTTTTCTCCCAGCTGCTTTGTCTGTATTAGACAACCACAGAAATCTTACAGTGGATTTTGCTGCACAATCAGTAATACACGTCATGTCTGAAAATATAGACCTCTTTGGAAGGATGACTGCTTAGTGCCCTTAGGATTTTGAGGTGGGTGTTTAACTTTTTTTTACAATTATGTGAACACAAGAGAGCTTTTGTGTGCCAAGACATACATGTTCTTTAAGCAAACAAAAGTGGAAAATTTTAGCACATTCCACATTAATAGAGACAGAATTGAATTTGTCTGAGTTCTGCTTATGAATGGCATTATTTATACAGCTGTGAATTGTATTGAAACACGACAATGTGGGGGAAAAATCTACAGTCATCGAATTATCCAGCTGACTTCTGTTTTTTTAATGCACACTCATCACAAAATCTAAAGCACCAATTTTTAAAAATACGGAATGCTTTTAGAAAAAGTTCCAAAATTCTTTCTCTTTCGGTCTGCTTTTCAAATTGGGTTATGACTTATAGAAATGAATTGTATACACGGGTTTATTTTATTAACATATCTTATACTTTTCTTCCTTTAAGTGTGAAGACCTCCTTGTTCTCTAGTCCTAAATGAGAGAAGAATCCCACTCTCCAGCGCCACAGTCTCTCCTGAAATTGATTGGCTATGGAGAACCTATGGGTCCTTATCTGAGAATCATTCCCCGTAGCATATAGAGATTTCTCCAGCTGCTCTTCTTGAAATGGGCAGAAAAAGGTGTAAGAATAGTTTATTTCTTCTCTAAAGTAGAAGACAGAGTTAAATTCTTGACAATTTTGAGAAATCAACATTAAAACGGTGTGATCAAAATGAAAATCAGCAGTAAAACTGTGTGACCAAATCAAAATCTCTACAACCACTGCCAACACTAACCTCAGATTCACTGCTGGGAACAGTACAGTAAATGGGGTTGTTTCTCCCAAGCAAGGGCAATTAAGAAATGCAGAGGAGATGAACCATGAGAGACTGTGGACTCTGAGAAACAAACTGAGGGTTTTGGAAAGGAGCGGGGTGGGGAGATGGGTAGCGTGGTGGCGGGTATTAAGGAGGGCACATATTGCAGGGAGCACTCAGTAAGGTGCATAAACAATGAATCTTGGAACACTGAAAAGAAATAAAATTTAAAAAAAAAGAAAAGCACACACACAGAAATGCATATAGATACGCTATGCAACAGTTAAGAGCACACAAAAGTCAGGAGAGGGCATATTTTTGGTGACTTCAGGTGGCAGCAGTGAGCCTTGCTTAACTATAAACTGTAAGCTTATCTTCTCTTCATCTCCATCACTGTCATATCCCACATACGCCAAACAAGAGAATATTCTTGAGTTTCTGAATAACACCGAACTTTCTATGCATAAGTTATTGAACTTTTATATAGTTATTGGCAGAGCCAGTCATTAATTTACTGATTGTCTTTTTTATCAACTTTTTTTTCACCTATACTAAGGTATATGTGAAATTTCACCTTAGTATAGGTGAAAAAAAGTGTATTGACTCAAAAGGAAACTCCATCTTAATAGGCATTTACCCTTATCAACTTCTTTCCAAGAGAGCTAGGATTATCTGTTGTATTTTTTCTTTTTTTTTTTAAAGACTTTATTTATTAATTTGTCAGAGAGAGAGAGAGTTCACAAACAGTGAGAGCAGCAGGCAGAGCAGGCAGAGGGAGAAGCAGGCTCCCTGCGGAGCAAGGAACCCAATATGGGACTCGATCCCCGGACCCCAGGATCATGACCTAGCCAAAGGCAGACACTTAACCCACTGAGCCACCCAGGCAACCCTGTATTTTATTTCTTTATCCAAAATTTCCAAGTTCCAAACTCTGTGAACCTTCTTGGTATAAGCTTTTGATTACTGTTTTAGGAAATCCCCATCAACCTACTACCTTAAAACAAGATGAATTTATCATCTGTAAGTCCAACATGGATCTTACCAAGATAAAAACCAAAGTTTTCCCTAGGCTGTATTTCTTTCTCTTGGCTCTAGGTGAGAATCTATTTCCTTGTCTTTTCCAACTTCTAGATTCTACCCATATTCCTTGGCTGGTGGTCTTCTTTATCAATCATCAAAGCCAGAAATGTCATATATCTCTGACTCTTTGTCTCATCCATTTCTGTGACCACAGCCAGGAAAGTTTCTCTGCTCTTGGAGACTAATACATGTGAATAGATGAAGCCCACCAGATAAATCAAGATAATCTCCCAGTCTCAAATTCCTGACCTTAAATCACATCTACAAAGTCCCTTTGCTATGTCAGATAACATATCCATAGGTTCTAGGGATTATGATGTGAACCTCTTTGGGGGTTATTGTTCTGTGTATCATACCACCTGAATAATTCTTCTTAATTCCAAGTGCTATGAGCTATTTTTCTTATCCCTAGGGAGTACAAAGAGTTGAGGTTCAGACTTGGGAGAAGTGGTGGAAGAGATTTGAGTAAGGTCAACATATATGCCTCTAGCCCCATCATCTTAGCCATGTGCTTCAAATAGATAGATACATAGTGCCTCCCTGTCCCTGTAGTTATTCAGATAAGTGGGGAAATAAAGTGATTGCCTTTAATACCCTCCTTTTCACTGATGTCATTTCTGTTTTACCACTTGTTCTGTCCTTATCTTCTTGTATTCTCATGGTTACCCAGAACTTCAGACCTGCCTATTTTCTCTAATCTCTAAATTCTGTTCTCTAAGGGATTTTTATTCTACCCGGCTGAGTGTTCTCAACCTTAAAAATATCTGAATATTGTCCTGTTGGCAAGATCACTTAATACAGCACATACTGTTATAGCCTCCTGGTCCATTGTTGTCCCCTCAGTGTCCTCAAAAGAAAAGAGATATCATTCTCACATTAGGGTTATTTGAAGAGAGTTTAAAGAGATTATTTACAAAATTTCACAACACTTCAAGGGACTGTGGGATAATGCCAGCTAGTAAAATCAGAATTGTTCTAAGTCCTAGAAGACCCAGAGGGAACAAGAGGGAATGGTTACTGGAATACGTTAGGCGAAAGTTAGTCACTGTTGGAAGAGTAATGAACTGCAGTGAGGGAAATAGCTAACCCAAGATGGTCCTGCAGAGAGGAAGTCAGGAGAATAAATCCATTCCCATTAGCCAAACCCAGCTGGAAGCAAGAAAGCCTATTGTTGTGGTCCACAACAGCTATGAGAACAGGGTGAGAAAGAGTGGAGAGCAAACTTGGAAGGATAAATGGCAACTATCTAATAATCTTCCTTCCCCACAAATTTGAATTATGGTCCAATCTACTCTCACCCTGATGTGAGCTCTCATCATCCCAATTCTTTGTCCTGAATCCAATTCTATTTTTAATTAATTTTAATCAATTTTTAATTAAATTATTTCTATTGTTTCTGATACCAATATAGATTATCCAGATATAGTGGAAATTAATTAATAATAGTGTTAGAACAAAAAAAAAAAAAACCTTATGCTACCTGTTCAACATTAAATGTAGTGACTGACATATCTTAAAT
Source organism: Mustela lutreola (assembly GCF_030435805.1). NCBI lineage: Eukaryota > Metazoa > Chordata > Mammalia > Carnivora > Mustelidae > Mustela > Mustela lutreola. The sequence goes on along the minus strand of NC_081294.1, from coordinate 127,664,494 downwards.
ATATATCTCCTTTCATTTTGTGCTTCTATTAATAATGCAGTAGGCTAAAGACTATAGGTATCACAGCATCTGAATCAGGAGTAACATATTCATAAAGCTTTCTTATGTTTATACATAAGATTTAAAGGTTATTTGTTTATTTACTTAGATATAATTTAAGTATGATAAAAGCTCTTCTCATACCATTTTAAATAAAGTTGACTGTCTCATGTAAAAATGAAAAAAGAGTATAATACCACTGAAAACTAGGAATAACTGGCTATGATAAAAGAATATTCTTACCTTGCAACAATTTGTAAACATTTAGCTTAAAATAAATTCCAGAAACATCAAGAGAAGATATTTATTATCATGCTAAGTGTCATTCACCATACCAGGGATTATGTTTCATTCATTTTATTCTAGTTTATTATTTTTTTTTAAGTAGATTCTACACTCAGCATGGAGCCCAATGCAGGTTTGAAATCATGATCCTGAGATCAAGACGAGAGCTGAGATAAAGAGTCAGACAGTTAACTGACTGAGCCACCCAGGCACCCCTGTTTTATTCATTTTAATATCCCTAATAACTAAGCTGGCCAGAAACTGTCCTATATATACACTTTTTAAAAATTACACAACTTTTATCTTGCTTATGTAACATGTACATACGTAGAAGGTGTTTTTCTATTAGTCATAGACATTGATTTTTTTAGACATTGATTTCATATGTCTACTAAGGCAGATGTGCTTTCACATTTGACTAAATTAATGAATCACAAAATTACCATAATCTGTGATTTAATCCATAAAAGGTACTTTTTACATTAAGTAATACTCTGTGACTTGCTCCTCTAATTAATCTTACCAGTCCCATTTCTTCCAATACCAATTGTAAGATCTGATATATAGCTCCAAACATGGCCCTTCTCTGCTAAAAAAAAAAAAAAAAAATTCCTTGATTAGGTTGCCCACCACCTCCTGAATTAAGAACAGATTCCTCCCAGGAATATTCAAGATCCTCTGCTATGTGCCCTTAGCTTATCTTTCTATACTCATTCTCCAATACCTTCTTATACAAAATGACCCTAGTATCTATAGGGCACATTTGTGCAAATTAGAAAAAGACGCTAACTCTGGGAAGATGTAATCCTGTAGGCACACATTTGAGCTTAGAGCACACAACCACCTGGCCTCTTCCTGTGGATAAGTGTGCCCTGAATACCAGGGCACATGCCGCATCTAGCAAAGCATTGTAAGACATCACAAAGTGCAAAACCATGCACTTCACGTAACACCCTATGTGTTTCTGTTACGATGGTTCATTTGCAATTCTTCAAAGTACCCTCTGTTATTCCCTAGTTTGGTGCCTTAATTCATGTTCCTTCTCCCCATTTATACATTTGGACACTTCTTAAGTTTTCTGAAGCTTCGATTTCATTTAGTAAGCACTCACCCTTTATTTTATGTGTGCCGATGCAGTAGGTCCTATGACTGGGATTGGGGATGCATAGCAGATTTTTTATTCATGAGATGTCTTCTCATCCCCACAACTTAATATGATCATTCCTTTGCTCACTCCTTGACACACACAACACTTCATCTGTACTTTGGGAATTTCCATTTATTGCTGTCTCTAGTAACATTTTGATAAACATACCTTTCCTTTGTCATTAAATGAGATGCCATAGACTTACAAATCTTGATGTTTAGAACAGGGCCTAGTTTTGTAACTTGAGAAAAGGAATGAAACTTAATTGAATTATTCATTACCTGCCTTATAACTGCCACATTACGAGTATAATTCAGCCCAGGTATAATGTTATCAGTAGAGCTGAGTGTATTTTCTGTTCACCGCACCTTGAGTTACTTAAAGATTACATCCTTTTGCTAGAGCTCTCACCTAGCATTTAGTGGCATCTTTCAGACATGTGGCACTTGCACCGCTGGAGACGGGATGGTAGAATTACATAGCTCTTTTAATTTTTTTTCCTTTCTTCTTATTTTTAGCAGCTCTTCACCTAATGATGAAGACTATTTTTTTTACACACTCTAGCTTTTTTCATCTGCTAAATTCCCCATCAACACATAACCCAGATAGATATAGCTGTCAACATCTTCAATTTCCTCTTTCTATTTATCTTGACAGATCCCTTGGTGCAGTATTAATTTTATCCACTTTACCATGAAGGTGATTATTTAAACTCATTTATATGCTACGCTTGTATATAGATGCGCCATTCAATCCTAGATATGATTGCTATGTGGAAATATACCCGTAATGAACATAAAATTGGCCTACTTAGCAACACTTATTTAAAAGTATTTTTAAGAAATAGTTTTCCCACTCAAAGAAAATATCTAAGATTCCCCAATAAAAGCATTAAACTTTCCCAGTCCAGCTGTAAAATTGTTTTATCCTCCCTAACAGGTACAATAAGGAGAGAAACCAGATTGGAATTTGTTGAAGAGGAAATATGAAAAGGAGACACAGAGACAATTGTTTTATCAGTTTGGTTGAAGGTTTTTCTGAAAATAGGAGAATAATGAGTTAGTACTAGTGGTGGTTATGAGATAATGAGATGACTTCATGAGAGCCAATAGAGTATGTCTTGTGCTGATGCAGATTATTAATAATAATATGTAAAATTTTAAACTGATTTTTTAAGAAAGTAATTTGGGATGAAATTAAAAAAAAAAAAAATCATCTCTGTCCTTACCTCATCTGACCTATCAGGGACATTCCACAAGTTTGACAACTTCTTCATACCTAAAACTCTTTCCTCTTTTGCTATTTCTGTTACCACACATTCCTCGTTATTCCTTCTACTTCAATCATTATACCACTCTAGGGAAGACTATAATATAATGCTGTAGAATAGAAATTTGTGTAAAAATTCAGATTACAAATCAGCAAGTCTGGCAATTCTACAATTCTAGTAAGATTCCAGGTGATGCTGATGCTGTAGGTCCACAGAACATATCTTAAGTAACAAGGACTTACAGAATCTTCATATGCTAGTGTGTTTTAAGGCCTAGGTCAGGCATATTCCTCGCTTTTCACTTTCAGTATTCTCACATAGTCCAATGCCTTTAAACAATTATATTTGCAGTTCAGGTATCTCCTAGGAAAGCCTGACTTCACAAAGGCCAACTTGACATTTTTGCATGTCCAATTTCAAACACCTGGTTATAACTCCCATTATCTGTTCCTCTCAATCTTTCCCACCTTATAGGAGGGTACTACCATACATTGATTTGCTTACACCAAATATTTATGGAACATCTCTGAGTTTAAACATTGTTCTTGCACAATCATCCCATCAGTACATGCCCAGTTCTACTGATATTCGCATCTACACATCTCCATCTCGAATGCCATCTTCCTACTTCCAGTAACCGTAATGTCACCCAGACTTCTTCAAGAACTTCTTACCTCTTTCCACCTCTTCTGTGGTCTTCATACATTTCATTCTTCTCATAAGACCCAGAACTATCCTTTAAAAAAGTAAATTAGCCCACATAAACTCTCTGTTTAACAACTTTCCATGGACTACACATGGACCCAAGTAAAGTTCCTGCCTATGTCTCCGGCTTCCTTTTAGAACAGTCCTCTTTCTCTACAGCTATGTTTACAGTGATATTAACCCCTTTTCTTTGTAATACTGTTATCCAAAATGACCGTATTTATAGTTAGCCCTAGAACTAAACTAAACTAAACAACACTTGTTTAGGTGTGTAATGTCTGGTTCCATGCGGTTAAACATAGCTTCCACAAAATCCAGAATCTTGACTGCCAGTCAATCTCCACTGCCTAAAACAAAGCAATCAAGAAAATGTCTATGCTGGGGCATCTGGGTGGCTCGGTGGGTTAAAACCTCTGCCTTCGGCTCAGGTCATGATCCCAGGATCCTGGGATTGAGCCCTGCATCGGGCTCTCTGCTCAGCAGGGATCCTGCTTCCACCCCCCCCCCCCTGCATCTCTGCCTACTTGTGATCTCTGTCTGTCAAATAAGTAAATAAAATCTTAAAAAAAAAAAAGAAAGAAAATGTCTATGCTATTTCAAAATAATCAAGAAATTATCTATAGCATTTTAATAGAACCAAATTCTATTCAGTGCATTTTTTGTCATATAATGACTATTCTCACTTAATCCTCTGATTGCTAGAGATGTGGGTAACTATGAATTCTCCCATTTAATTTATTCTCAGGATGAGACAGACTCCATATTAAGAGAGCTTTCTTTCAAATGTTTCGATCATATTGTTTATACTATTCACTTGAAGCCTAGCTTCTCCACAGGTAAAAAATGTTAAAGCCCTTTTACTCTCTTGTTCTAAAGTTACTTTCCATGAGTGCCTTGTATATTCCACTGCACGGTATGCTCTATCCCCATGGGAGACTCTTTCACAAAACTTTTATTGAGCCCTATTATATGCCAGACCCTGTGGTATGTACCAGAGAAAGAAGTAGTGCTGGAAACTTGACAGATGGTTCCTGCTGCCATAGAATCCACTATAGGAGATAGATATTAAAGACATAATTATCCAAATAGTCATTTAATCCTGTGGGGTCTGCACGTGGAGTGAACCTTGGTTTCATCTGAGTTTCTGAAAATATCAAAATATTAAGACAAAAATAATGGTATATATATACACACACATATATATAACATATTGTGTATATAGTCTATAGTTATTATTATATTATATGGTTATATATTAATTACTTTTATATTATTTATTTACATTCAACTTGTATTATTAAGTACATATCAACCATAGATATCTATGACATAGAAGGGAGTGGGTAAGTGACTAGCTATGAGAAGATGTGGATAAAGATTAAGGGGAAGAAAAGAATGAAGATGAGAATTCTAGGGCTAAAGATGTAATAAATACCAATTCTCAACCAACTCTTTGCTTATTCCATCTACAAGCTCATTACCAAAAAATACAATCAGATCAACTGAGCAGTAATCCCTCATCAGGAATTCTCACAATTTTCTCTCAGTGTCTATTCTCATTCCTTTTCCCTGCAGAAATACCCTGGGGAGAGAGACATCCTAATTCTCCAATTTCAAACCCTTTTTGGAAGTTAGTAGGATAGAAGCTATAAATAAATCATAGTGACTTAATCCCTCTTTTTTCCCCCCAACCATTTTCTTAGCTTAACTACTCCCACTGCGGGTTTTCTATATTCAATTGACTTAAATGAGCCCCACTTCCCTCCACCCATCCCTACTCCCCTACACATCAGTTTTGATCATTGATATTATTTATATGGCCTGTAGAAAAGTGCTACATAGTGACTTGGGATTGGAGAAAATTATTTAACATCTGTACTTCATTTTCTACTTCCCCATCTGTAAAACTTGATGTCATAATATTTATCCAGTACCGCACAGAAGTGATAGACGAATTTATTCATGTTGGTAAGGAACATTGAGATGTAGGGCACAGCAGAAGTATAAAATGTTGTTATTATTCTCTGACAGGCTGGTCAAGCTCTATAAATAACATGGTCAGGACTTGAGAAACATTTTATGGTCTGTAATGACTTGCAGGTGGGCCACAGTCAAGAGATTGGAGCTCTCATTCTAAAGTGTTGTGTCATTGAGGCTGTGTAAATGTCATCATGCACATTTTGTGGTATAGTCCTTTCAACTCTGTAAGTCTGAAAATTAAGATTTCCCTTTTCTAATGCCAATCTGAATGTACTGTGGTGAAGATGCACACTCCATTTTATAGGTAAGATTTGATTAAGTGGCTTTAGAGGTTACGGTTTAAATGATTTTCTTGTGTGCTATCATTAGAAAAGGAAGAGAGCAACCACATAGGAACGTAATTTTTTAAAAAGGGCAAAGTAGAACCACAGCTAGTGAAAATACTTCGGTTAAGAGAAAATGAAGAATCAGGCTAATAATCCTGAATACTTTTAAAATGAAAGAATGATGTCCAATAAATTTGGTGGTCACTACGGAACCCACTCTTGACCCTGTATTCGTCTTATTTCACTTACGTGATCAAATAACATTTAACTGCTTTTCCCAGCCTCATGCCTCTATACATATCCCAACTAGACCTGTCTAGTCTACTCAAACTAAGAATGGCTAAAGCTGATTGACAAGGATAACAATGCAAATGTTATGCAAACCTTACACCTTTATAAACATTAGGAATGACTGTGCAAATGTGTAACTTGTATTAACTACTAAATCCTTAGGTTAATCAACTGCACTTGAGTTGAAGAATGCCTAAGTCTTTAAATTTGCACAGCCTGGAAGCTGTTAAACCACACAATTTTCAGTGAATTGATGAGTTTACCTACAAAAATGTTTCTGCCCTCATAAAACTAGACTATCCGAGAGAAGACTGAGTTTAGAGGCAGTAGTAAGATTTTAATTTCAAGCCAGAATGCGTGAAAACCCAATAGGTGAATTTGGAAGTACAGGAGAAAAAATAAAAATGGTCATAGTGACTATTTACATATTTTTACCTTGTCTTAGAATGATACTTGTCTTAGAATGTGTTAGCTTATTAAAATACATTTATGCAAAGAAAAAATTAGGAAAGCAAAGCAATAACATTTTAAGTGGCACAAGAAAATGACTATTTTTTGCACTATGTTGAATGATATGGAATGTAGAGTGATCAAGGCCGCAACACACATTACTGAGAGATGTTGTATATATTGGTGCCCTCAATGAGGGAAGAGGCAGGCCTCCTGCATTCTCCAGTACCTCTCAAATTTTGACATGGGCAAACGTCTCCTTAATATGTCAAGATAGAGTTTTAATAAAGAGGTAGCTTCAAGCATCCCTTGAAAGAAATCTCAGGACTTCTCTAATATAAAAATGTACAACTTCTAATGTTTAAAAAAGATAGATGATTTTTAATATGTAATAAATAATAAAAAGAAAGAAACATAATAATTTTCTCCAAAATTGATAACCATGGCATGTTTGGGGGATTGCATGTAAAAAGAAAAATAGATAAAAGTTGTAGAACATGGTAAAGGAAATATACCCCTAATTAGTAAAGAAAACTATAATGTGTTGAACTTTACAGAGAAGTAAATTAAAAGGGTGGATTAAAGAATATTTGTTTACCACAACTGAGTAAGATATTCTAAAGAAATACAAGGGTTTAAATATCAATACCTAGGTTTGAATATAATCCCGTGGAATCTTAGCCAAGCAGGATGCTGTTTTCACAAACATTTCTTTTCTCCTTTCTACTTGCTCTAGAAATAAAATCTGAATACAGCTTTTCCCCCCTAAGTCTTTTCTCCTGTTAAACATTCCTCTCCTGTTCATTATTTCATTCAAGCATATGTCCTTCATTTACCTTCATTCCCATCATAGACATATGCTGAAGAAACTGGCTAACAATGCAGTGGGGTGGGGGGAGCGGTTGGTAAGACAATGGGAAAAATTTCTTTCAGGTAAATCTGTTCAGCATTCAGAGAATTAGACGGAAATCTGGGAATCTTTTCTCTGAGCATCTCTTTTTTTAAAAGATGATCTAAAATGTTATCTTTATAGTGGGAAAAATATCTTTCTATTGTCTCTATAACAAATGAAATTCCTTTATCCTCCAAACTTTTTTATTCATTAATTAGGAAGTGAGTTCTGAATAGAGGCTTTGTTTTATCTACTGCTACATCCTCACAATAGCAAGGATTTGATACATATTTGTTGGAAAAAAATAATACACTTTTAGGATGATGTTGCTACATTAAGTCTACCTTGAATTTCTCAGACTCTATGGTGTGCTCATCCTCCACTGTCCCTGATCCTGTCATGTTGACAGCCCCCTCAGCCCCACACACATATACATGCCAGAAAGCAAAATTAAATGTACCAATTCTACTGATTCCACAGCATATCATTGACTCTCTTTGCTGACGTATTTGCGTTTGAGTTATCTTTTGAATTTGGGTTTTGAGTGGTTGATTCTTCTTCTCATGAGCTTACTCCCTTATAATTATGTATATATTGTAGAGATTATATTCATTCAACAAGGGATTATCAAGTTCTGGTCATGGACCAGAAATTGTGCTTGTTCAGGAGATACAAACTTAAATAAATCACAGTGCTTTTCCAATAGACAATCTTACCATTAATGTGATAAGAGACATTTGAAGAAATGATGAGAATTCAGCGTGTCACATTCTATAATAAAGGGATGTCAAAATGTGTACTTAATGAACATTGCTTATTAAAAATGGATAGTTTAAATCATGACTCTCAACACTGCTAGTGTTTAAAAAACATTTATCAGTCAAATACTATTAATGCATTTCTTTTAAAACTTATGGACCAATGTATAACAAGACAAATTAAAATCCAAAATGAATCATTCATTTCCAAATATGTTCTTAGGTGGCACTTAATTTGTATTCTAAGTGGAAAAAAATTTAACATTTATAAAATTTGAGTAAAATTTCAAAACTATCAAGTTTTTGAGTTTTACCTGTACATTAATTTAATTATTTCTAGTCCTTAATTCTAGAAGAGATTTATTTTGATAATTTTGCTTATGAAACAAAAATATAAAGGAAGGCAAAATTTAACAAGTTAATAATGAATTTATGATGAGATCTGCATTAATTAAAATTGATTTCTTTAGTTTTCTAGACTGGTAGGAATAATCTTTGTCCCAACATATTTAATAATGGAGACTAAAGAGGTAAAAGATTTCTCTCTCTACATATTGCTGCCGATGACTATATTAAACCTGCAAAGCTACAAGGGAAAAATCACCAATTGAAAAGGTATTGAAAATTATGAGGAAAGATAATTTTGACTAATAGAAATAAGCTTTGTTATTTATTTTATAAAAATGTCTAACACTTTAAGTCACTTTATGATTGAAAACTAGTCATTGGGAAGATTTCTACACACTGCTAAATAAGCACTATCATTAAGTCACAGAAAATGCACAACACCAAACTGTATTTCAAATGTGTCTGGTACCTTTCAAGGGAATAGATTACACACCACGCCTTGGGGCTAAATAAACTAAATACCAGAGGCCTTCAATATACCCTCAGATGCTTTGACATGTGGCTATTACATCATCTGCCTTGAAGGTAGAAGTGGAGAGGCTTAGGAAGAGCTTTGCATCATGTAATTACAGGAGTCATGTGCCACTTTGCAGGTCAGCAAAGCAATGTGAAGTGTCTCCTGCTGTCCTGTAGGTCAGAGGTCATTTGATGTTTTCATAATTTTAGCTTAAAAAAAGTGTCTGTCATTAGAATCTGGGGTTTATAGTTTTCGATCCACTGACAGCCAATGGGCTAAAATATCTGAGAACATTTATCAAATTTAGCATGATCCCAGACTGACCCCTTTTAAAGAAGCTTTCTTCAAGGCATTTATAACAAAGGTCATTATCAAATCTATGACTCAGGGTATTAGATCAATATTGAACTTCTGGAAAATTCTGATGACTTGGGGGCAGAGGTTGTGTCCTCCCATGTGCTCATTAAACAAAGCTGCAGCAACCTGTCTCCAGTTACCCTCTTTATCTGGCACCAACTGTACCATTTTCTCTTGCCTTTCCTTCATGAGCTGCCATGCCATTACGCTGGAGGACCAGCGAGCCAAGAATGAACTCTCTTACCATGGGAAAAATAAAAAAACAAAAGGTCCATTGGCTTGCTTATATCCAAATATTTTTCTCCAGTGGTTAAACTCTAAAATTTCATGGGACTCTGCATCTTACCCTACAGGGCTGCAGGGCAGAAATCATCATCTTCCTCCCACATTAAACTAAACACACACACACACACACACACACACACCCACACACACATACTCAACTCCTGCCATTTCCCTATTCTTGAGTTATCTTTCCCTTTCACCAACTCCATTTTTATCCATTGGCTCTTCTTATGAAGATGAAAAATTCTCTGATGAACTATCTCAGAAAAAAGAGATCTTAGCATTACTTAAAGTTTTTCATATTTGCATTTTAAAAGAGTATCCAAAAATAAATAAACATTTTTTTTCTGATCCTAACAAACGTTAGCAAAGAGTATGAATTACTATCTCAGGCATTGAAAATTCATTTATTTGAATTATTTTATTGAATGTACATTCTGTCCAGATATTGAAAGGCACTAAGGATACTACAGTGAGTTTAAAACACACACACACACACACACATTCTTTGTCCCCAGAAGCTTATGGTCTAAAATACTATAAAATACTCTGTATACTATAAAATACTCTGTATACTATAAAATACTCTGTATAGTATAAAATACTCTAAAATACTCTGGGGACATTCTTTGTCCCCAGAAGCTTATAGGCTAAAATGGGTTATTGAAATGTATCACAAAACCACCCAGTACAAATGAGACAAGAGCTACAATAGAGTGTTTACGGTGCTATGGGGTGAATCGTGTAGAATTTGAAACCCTACCTTAAAATGAGAAGACTGAGATGAAATCTGAAAAAAAAAAAAAAAAAAAAAGTAGGATGTAAGTGGATAAAAATACTTGTAACTCATGGACTAGAAGAAAAGTATTTATGGTGAATTTCACAGTAATAGAGAGATTTGTACATGTTTTCAGAAACCAAATCAGGCAGGATCTCAATAGATAGGCTGCCCATGTGGGTTAATCATCCAAACCACGGCACTTTCAAAGGTAAAACAGGCTCCTACTAATAACAAGAGGCATAATTTGGTTGCTGGGTAAAAGTCATCCTATTCATTGGCCATCTTAAAGTATTAGGCTTTATCTTAAATGCAGTGAAGAGTCCCAGAATTTCTTTAGAAGTTAGGAAACAGGATTGAACTTGCATGACACTCTGCCTTCACTGTGGAAATTGGTAGCCAAATAAGATACAATGGTAGCTTGGGGGTACATGGTGAGGAGTGGGATTGAGGGAGAAAAAAAGTAAACAGGATAACTCCTAAGCTCTTGTCTTACAAGTAGGTAGATGGAAATAACATTTATTCAATAGAAAACAGAAAAATAGCTTTAATTGGAGTCATGGGTGGGAAGAAGATGCCTAGTTCTGCTTACGGTCCTACAGAGTTTAGAATGTGTTTGAGAGAAGAAATCATGTAAAATGAGTTAAAAATAAAAAATGTTTCACAGATGAGAAATCAGAATTGGAGATATAAATCTCTGAGTCATTTGCATATCAATGGTAATTAAAGCTTACACATGGATATCGCCTAGCAGGATTCTAAAGTGAGCAAGATGGGAGAGGAAAGAGGAAGGCTTAAGGTATTCTGGCTAGAGAATGGATGGCTACAGGACAACGAAACTGCAAAGGAGGCTATAAACCAGTTGCCTGAGTGGCATAGGAAAAGTAGGAGAGAACGCTACCATGGAAGCAGAGGGAAGGAAGTAGTCAAGAGAGGAAACAGCAGTAATGACATATGGTGTAGGTTGAATAAGGTGAGGACTGAAAAATGTTATTGCATTTATCAAAATGGAGGTTCAGGACATGAATTTGGCAGCAGATTATCATAGTAATACCCACCTCCTTCACTTACTCCTTGGTTGAAGAGTAAGCCACAAAACTCCCTTTGCCTCAATTTTTTTCAACCCACCATTTCAATCCAAAATGGAAATAATGTTAACCTTCCTCAAAGGGCTGTTTTGAGCAGTGCTTATCAATGTGTGCTCTATGGATGTAAGGGGATTCTAGAGGCCTTTTCAGGAGATGTGTGAGATTAAAACCACTTTCATAATAATGTTAAAACATTATCTGCATTTTTCACTGTGTTGACTTTTACAAAGGTAGTAGCACTAATGTATATTATGGTTCTATTCTTCTACAAGGCACTTGCAGCTTAAAAAAAACCAATTTCCTTTTCCCTTTAAGAATGTTATAGATATACCAGTAAAAAATATTAATTTTATTTCATTTTGTTCTTTTATATTATATAAAAGACTGTGTAAACACTGCCAAGATCCACATATATCTATGAACCAACATTTTTCAAATGACTAATGCATGATGTTTCAAAACTCTACATGGGCAAAAATATCCATTCAATGTGAAAAATACTCCAGTGGATTCAAATGTAACAGACTATAAAAAACTTATTGACATGATTTTGGACTCAACATTGAAATAACCTTTAGGTTATTAAAATAGTCATACATTTTCCAACTAGATATTTAAATGAGGCTAGAATTTCTTCATATGCTTCCTATAAAATATCACATCACAACAGACTGAATGCAAAAGAAGATATGAGAGTCTAGCTATCTTTTATTAAAATAGGTATTAAAAACATTAGAAAAATATAAAACAGTGCTACTGTTTTCATACATTGCTTTTGTATTGGAAACTATTTTTATTCTTCATAAAATACTATTTATTTTAAGATTGCAATGGCTTTGTTACTTTTTTAAATTAATAAATATTGAAGTTTTCTCAATTTGATTTTCAAATGTGAAAAAACATCAACAGAGAAAGCCTATGCAAACAAAAAATCCTCTGAGATCTTTGATAACTGTAAAAATAAAAATATAAAGGGCTTCTGATGAAAAAATTGAGAATTATAGGTTTTGAGGATAAGGTAATTCTTATAATGTATGAGTTAATTCTTATAAACTACTTAAGATGACATCTCAAAATTCTATCTTAAGATTGATAAACAGAGATAGAAAAATAGATGATAGGGGCTCCTGGGTGGCTCAGTGGGTTAAGCCGCTGCCTTCGGCTCAGGTCATGATCTCAGGGTCCTGGGATCGAGTCCCACATCGGGCTCTCTGCTCAGCGGGGAGCCTGCTTCCCTCTCTCTCTCTCTCTCTCTCTGCCTGCCTCTCTACCTACCTGTGATCTCTCTCTGTCAAATAAATAAATAAAAGCTTTAAAAAAAAAAAAAGAAAAATAGATGATAGAAAAGTAGATGGCAGAAAGATTAAAAAAAAAAAGGATGACCAAAAGTAGGTAGATAGGGAGACTGATACACAATCATTGGTTAAACTAAAGTGTTTGGGGGGAATATTGAGGATGGAAAATGGATTGAAATATATTAAAGAGAGAGGGATATATTTTGAATAACGAAACACTACCCATAGGCAAGTAATTGTCTGCCTCGTTTAGAGTTTGATTCTGCATGAAAGTACTGATCTGCTACTCTATTTACTATCATGTAAATGTGACCTGATGCCTTTTATAAGGAGAACAGGAGAAAAAATCGATGAAAGAAAAAACAAAGGCTTGATAGAGCAGTGTAATAGAGATAGAAACTTCAATGAGAATTCTGTTAAGATCAGTTAGTACTTCGGAGAAAGAAAAACACAGTAAGAAACAGAACATACACACTTTATTTTAAAATAAAGTCTCCTAATCTGATTTTTCTCTGCGAGAGAAATCTGCTTCTTTGCTTTATCCTAAGAGAATCTTTGAATATTTCTGCTGTTTATAGTTAAAAAGAAAGTCACATAGACAAAAAGCCTCTTTCTCATATCTATGAGTCAAAAGTTGATCTGAAAATCCATCAGTAGATCCTAAAGAAATGTGAAAACTTGTGAAAAGAAGATGGTTCATGGTACATGATAAGTGCATTTGTGGGGGCAGTGGGTTATACATAAATTATGTATTTGGCAGCCTGCAACTGTAATATTCCCATATCTTCATAGCAGTAGGGGTAAGGGAAACGACTATGGTTTTTGATTTTTTTGTGTGACAAAGGAAGTCATTAGTCCTTTGAGAATCTGGTCAAAGATAGAGATTCACCTCAGAAAAACATGAGTGGACATCATTTTTTAACATATAATTTCAAAGGACTATACACCCTACCTAAAGACCGTCCATGGATCTTCCAAAAGGTGACACATCCCAACTTAGGAAATGCTAGAATTAGGGAAAATAATTTGGAACAAAAAATGGCACTTCCTAGCACAATTCTCCATTAAGTTGCTCTAGATATTTAATAGATCATCAGCAGTCTTTTGAGTGCCTAGCATATAGATGAGGCTTAAAACTGTAGTCATAGAAAAAAGCACTTGTTTGACCCAGCTTTTTCACTTTACAAAAATGGAAATTATAATCTAGAGACATTAAAAATCTTACTCAAGAGTTACAAAATCAACAGCAAAACTAGCTCATCCTTCATTCTAATCATTTTTTGCCAAACTCTCCTAAAAACAAAGAGCTGCATCTGGTCAATCTGAATAGAAAAGTAATATCCCTATACTGTTAGATTCCAAATCTAGGAACATATCTTATCAAAATTGGAAGATTATGTAGTAAGGGAAGGGATAGGTTCTATCTCAGGAAACTAAGAACACAAGAGTAGAATAAAAGTGAGATACAATTAAACAGGACCAACTGCATCCACAAGTTGTAGCAAACAACTTTTAGGAACGCACCGTGCACAATGGTGGCACATAATTTATTGGATCAGTTATTTACAACCACAATCATTTGATTACAAAATACTTTCCTATCATCCAAAGTCATGGAAGAAAGAGATGTATCAAAAGGGGTTATGGAGGAGAGTTTACCCAAGGGACTATTTACTACATGTGGGTAGTTTTAAGATAAATCAAAAAAAGGAATGGTTCAGATCATCAGGGTTTGGGACATAGAGAACTACTATACCTGTTAGGAGTGAAGGAGAAGCCACTATAAAAATGGCATACGGTGGGAACCATGTGACTAAATGTGCCTATCTCACCCTCCTTACATCTTTCATTCTCCTACCAGTGCCTTACTTGACCAAACCAGAAGCCAGAGGGCAAGTGTACCTACTGATGCAGTTCAAAATGATAACCTCTTGAGGCATAGGACAAGATGGAGAATGATGGGTATGGTGGGATAAATGGAGAATAACTGGAAAATCTCTGGAGCACATTGTTGGCTCTTCACAAGCTGTAGGAAACTCAGAGCCGTTCCTTGAGCTCCCACCAAGTTCTGTGCACAAGACCACTTATTTCTAGATCTCATAACTTTAAGGAGAACCAGTAACAGAGAAAGCATTTGGCTCCAATATTCAATATATGCTAATGCAGTGTTAGAAATCACCTTTAACTAATAGGCTGTGGAAGGAATACAACGATCTCACACTGTGTTTCCAAATCTAACTTTACCAGACAATCCTAGGAGATCAAAAAGTGCTTCCTAAGTAGCTGCTGCCTGAAGGAATAATGCTCTGCAATATAGTATCCCAAGAGGTGCTCTAGGTGATAGAACTGATGAATAAGGTAACTGATTGCAGAGAGAGTGGAAAAGTCTGTGCCCCAAATCATTGCTCTTTACTACTCAAAATGGGCATGGTTGTTGACCAGAAGCTCCTTGGAGCAACTTTCTACTAAGGATGCTAGAGTTCAAGACTAATAAGGGAAAGCCTATAGTAGACAGAGTTCTAATACCCAGCTCTGAGAGTGAGGAAAAAGTTTGCCTTAAAAATACCCCAAAACCAGGGGTCCAGGGTGGCTCAGTCCATTAAGCATCTGCCTTTGGTTCAGGACATGATCTCCAGGTCCTGGGATCAAGCCCCTTGGTGGGCTTCCTGCTCAGCAGGGAGTCTGCTTCTCCCTCTCCCTCTCTCCCTTTGTCCCTTCCCCTGTCCATTTTCTCTCTCTGGATGTCCATCTCTATCTTTCTCTCATTCTCAAATAAATAAATAAGTAAAATCTTAAAAAATAAAAAAGTACCCATGGCAAATAATGACTGAGATAAAAGCCATAGTGCAAGCAGACATCTTAATCTGTGTCGAGGCTGACCAAGGCCTTAAGCCCATAGGACTCTGAGCAAATCTCCATCCCTCCTACCCCTAGCCCATTCTTGGGGAATACAATAACTTGGAATAGAAGTGTAACATTTACTGTTTGAATATGTCAGGCAAGAGGACAAAAGTTGTCTAAATGTCTCTTTGGACAAAGAGGAAAAATATTAGCCTGTTAGCAATTTAGCTAGCCAAATGGACAGTGAAGTCAACCTTCACATTTCCAGTAGTAAAAGGTGCATAAAGAGGTTTATGTTTCATTTCACTTTGTAGTCCCGACCTTAGTCAAAATAAATTTTGATATTCAAACTGACGCATAATCCCTCATTGCTATTCTTACTTTAAACTTGAATAACCTCAGTAAACTGTGCAGACAGGTGCTTAATGAAGCCTGTATTTATGAAACAATATTTTTCTTCACAGGACTACCGACTCTAATACATCTTTTCTAACTGGAATCAAGTTTCCTGATCAGAGCTTCTCCAGCCTTCTCCAAGCCATATGTTCAGAGTATGTGGAATCAATGCATGGTGCCAGCTGCATTCTCATTATGTAAAACGTACTACAGTTTGGACAGCATGGTTGACACAGATTATTCCAGTTTGGCAGAGGTATGACAACAAATGTGTGTGTGTAAACACGTGAGGTGAAACTGAACACTGGAAGAGCCAGCCTAGGGTGGGGGTATCTAAATGAGTGATTTTCAGAACAAAGACTATATTTCTTATTGTAAATACAAAGTTACTTCCAAAAAAATGTGGTAGGAAATGTTGTTTTTACTTAATCTGACCATTAGTGGAAAGCATGATAATCTTAGAGTGTTATGCAAGTGTGTATATAGCACAATATAGTTTTGCCTGGCTATGTTTAAGATACAACAAAAACAAAGGAAAAACATTCTCACATTATTTGGAGAGAGAAATAATTTTTTTTTAAAAAGCCAGTGAGGTTACATTTTAAAAGATCTCTTAAGTAGATCTTATTAATGTTTGAAATTACTCGTTACCGCCCTTAAAAACTATCAGGCACCCTTTCCCCGTTGTCATCAAGTACAGCAGGTGGCTCCTTCCTTGCCTTGTTGAATTCAGGCATGAACGTGTGGTTTGTTTAGGTTGGTGAAATGCCACTTCTCAGCGAAAGTTTTAAGAACCAACATGCAAGTTGCCAGGTTTCTTTTGTCTTTCTGCAACAACCACTGGTAATGTTCTAGTTAGAGCGTGATCCATCAGCCTGAGTCCTGGAATGAACAGGATAGAGCAGAATAGTAACTGACCAGGGAGGGATGGAAGGGAGAAATAAGTTTGTTGTAAGCCACTTCAATTTTTCAAGTTGTTACTTCATTATAATCTAACCTATCCCACTTAATGTAACAATGTATTGAAAAAGTCATTTAAAAAATAGCTTTTTAACCCCCCCTTCTCCCTTGCTGATGAGATTTTAAATAGCTTGTGTTCTTCTTTTGTGTTTCCAAACTGGGGATGAATCCAATCAAAAATTCTAAAAGAAATTACATCCTCACTCTAAAAACATTTAAAATAATTCATCCAGGAAAAATTACATTAAATTAGCTACAGTTTTTGTTGTTTGTGTGCCTTATACTTGCAAGCAATTTCTTATGAAGCAGCTACAAAATGTTTACAAAATAGCTAAGTGTAAGAATAAGATGCCAGTCACCCTTAGTGTCACTTAGCACCAGAAGCCCAAGGATTATATAAAGGTCAAAGTAAAAAACAAAACAAAACAAAACAAAAACCCACACACGCTAAGGAGCCAACAAATTTAAATTCAGCTTTAAATTCTGGTCAGTGATTAAACTAGTTTTGAGAAGAAACTGAGCTATCTTAAGTCAGGGATCATTTACTTTACCACAGAAGAACTGAAATATCCAAAGCAAATTCAGATAGAAAAAAAACAAGTTTCTAATCAAGAAGAAACTAATATGATTACATATATTATTCAAGGGCTTCTCTCAAACATACCAAGGATAAATAAAATCTCATAGTAAGTATAAAGAATATGTACACTGGAGTCAGATACAAATGGGCCTAAAGTCCATCTTGACCTCTTACAAATCATATGACCTCAAACAAGTTATTCAACCTTCCTGTTTCCTCTTCAATGAAACGGGACCAACAGCTACTCAGTTTTGCTATAAATATTAAATCATGTGTGAAATGCAATTATGAAAAAATGAATACAATGATATATGAGCTTAGTTTGTATCAATTTATATTTATTTATGTATCTAAATCTATATTTTAATAATAATAATATTTATTGAATACGTTTACATAATGTAACATTTATTTGGCACTCCTTTTGTTCCAGGCTCTGTTCTAGATAATTGGGATATACAAGTGAACAAAACAGACACAACTACTGGCCCATGGCAGCATGCATTATGTCTTTTCCCTGGGGAAAAGACAGAACTAATAAGAATGAAGATACATTATGTTAGGTGTACAAAATCCAATGAGAAAAAAAAAAAAGAGAGCAAGGGTGGAGAATAAAGAGAGGGTTGTGGTACATGTTGCAAAATTTAAATAGGACAGTTATGTAGGCCTCACTGAGAAGATGACCTTTAAACAAAAATTTGAGAAGGTAATAGGTAAATGTAGTAATAAAAAACATTATAGAAATACATTCTAGGATTCAATACAGCCCATTACTTAGCATTTGTAGAAGGCTAAATATTTATTCACAGATGGGCTGAAGAACATGCTTTCATCTAGCCTTAACATTTTTCTTTTAGAGGGGTAAGCTGTAAAAATACTGAGCAGCAGTGAGACTTGCTTCATGGCAGCCTAGAGAGAGGAAATGATATGCTCAGTTAATCTTTAATATATAATTTCCTTACTGCAGGGAGACAGCAGAATGTAGTAAATAGCTCCAGAGAAGTACACTCTGGAGCATAATGCCCTTTTTAGGGCGATGCTTGGTGTCAGTTTATTTGAGGTAATATAGGAAGAAGCAACTGTGCAACCGTGTAGGAGAGAATCTCATATGTCCAACATTATGAGAGTCTAAAAATCCAGAAAACAAAGCACAGCTGAGTAAAAAAGTGAAAGTAAACATGGCCTCTGAACTTCATTAGGCAGCTTTCCTTCATCCTTCAATAGTCACGTTAAACCACAGTGGGTTCCAGACTGAATTTTAAATTTACTATATTGGGAGCTGATCTAGACCCAAGGGAAAGGAGAAACAAACAAACAAAAAACAGATGAAGGTTCCCAAATCCTCCATGGTTCACCTTAAACCTCACACTTCTCTTAGTGCTAAAATAGCCAACTACTTTGTTCCACCCATTCCATCCCTCTCACCACTTGAAAAAATAAAATGGCTGAAGGATTTGGTGACCCTTGGTAAGGGAGAAATTCACAGGCTGTATATTTGCATTCTTTCATCCTAAATATCTGGCTCAACATAACCAGGGAGAAGTCAGTTAAGGTGGTACTTCACAGGCTGAAGGAACAGGCGCTGTAACACTCAAAATTGATTTGCCCCCAGGGGATCTAACTCTTCTGCAATGCTCATTAAAACTTAACTTAAAATTTTAAAGGGTTTATAAAACCTTTTAAAAACATTTTCCAGTGTGACCTCACTCCAACTGACTGTCCTGCCTAGTTAAGCTTACTGTGGAAGAAATGGAATATTTTTGCTGGGTTGCAAATGATTGTGTAGACAAAGGGAATAGTTAAAATGCTTTTACTTGTGATAAAAATCGATTGAACAAGCATAGAGGTTCCAAATCTCCCTAATTAAGCTCTGAAATGGCTTCTGCATTCTTTTTTGAAACCAGAGGGAATTCCCTTGAAATGAACAAATATTTTATATGGTTAAGTATTCATTAAAATGAGCAATAGGGAATGAGCACAGTATCCAATATCAAGAGGAAAACTGTAAAATGGGAAAGGATAGATAAATAAATTAATAAGCTAGGATTTTGGCAGCCTGACCAAATTGTCACCTGTTGTCCTTGTTTTTCTAATTATTCTTCCTGTAATTTACTCAGCTGTGCCTATAATTCTTGAGCACGCACAAAGTTAATAGAGGAGTTAAAGTTATTAAGGTCAGGCTGTTTATTTTACTTACAATGACCTGAATAAAAGATAATATGCATTTCTTTTTTTATGAGAAATTTCAAAAAATAAAAGACTTAGTTCTTTCTAAAAACAGAAAAGTAAATACCCATGTAACTGTTTTGTACATTCGGTAAGGTACTACTAAGTATTTTGTTGCCTTTTTTTTTTTTCTGATCTAAAAGTACTGAATTTAGTAATTCACTTCAAATGGTGGGAATTTATTTGCTGATAATAAGTCAGAGTTTTTAAAAAGTGCTTGATACAAATTAAAACACAGCTTTGTCTGAAAGCAAGTTTCATAGACAATTTGCTCCAGATGGGTATTTACTTGTTATTTTTCACCCAACTTTTATTCAAACATAAAATTATTTTACAATGTTCAATTTAGATATAGGAAGGGAATCCTGGGAAGATGGCAGAGTAGGAGGTTCCTAAGTTCATCTTGTCCCACAGATACTATCACCCAGATAATAGCTGTATTAGTACAACTAAGCTAGAAAACTTCCTGAAAACTGCAAAAAGAAACCTCACAGTTAATCATAAAGAGGAGGCCACATCTAAAATAGTAGGAGGGGTGGATATGTGGTCAGAAACCAACTCCTAGGGAGACTGGCCACAAATGGGAGGGACACCACAAGCATGGAAAAGGGAGAAGAACAGACTCCACAACAGGCACCCCAGATGGGGGACCTGCATTGGGAGACAAATCCCACTAACACTTGGCTTTGAAAACAAGTGAGGCTTAACTTTGTCAGATTTTACAATTCATGGAGCTTAAGGTGGGTAATTAAAAAATCAGCTGACTAAGCCCTGGGAAAGCCAGAGGACAGTAGGAAACTGAGACCCCACCCTTAAAGAGACCACATAACAAACAACTCCACATCAAAGAAGCAGCTGGAAAAGCGCCTGCACTGTATGGGAAGGTTCGCTTACTAAACTCAGAAGGTGTACTGAGGGGCAGGGATCTTTAGGAGACTTCTCCAAGAACAAAAGAGCTGGCAGGTGTCATTTCTCTCCCTCCACCCCAGCCTAGCTAGTCTGAAATCTTTGGAAACCAGAACAAATACTCTACATCGAGGCTTACTAACACCCATGCTCTGCCCATGCATTTTCCTGTTGACTTACCCCATCTAAACTGCCCCACTTTGCAGGAATCCCTCCAAAGTAGTTCTCTTGACATCCTAATAATGACCAGCACCACTCCAAAGTAACCCCTGCTCTGGGGAGAGTGACAGATTATCAAAGACTCTAGTTCCATTGCGGCAGGAGCAGTGGGCTGGGAGAAGACCTCTGATTTGACTGCTGGTCCTTTTCACCATCAAAAACCTCACAGGGGGCAGGACAAAGAGAGAGCCCTGTAGTTTAGGGTCACTGAAACTCCAACAGATAGACTGGGAGCAGATATCTGGTCTGACTGCACACCACACCCACCAACAAAAGCCTCTCAGGGGATGATGAAAGGAAAGCACCCCAAGTTCATCGCAACCACAGTTCCAGCAAATGGGATGAGGGAAGGTATCTGATTGAACCCAACTATAAGACCGAGGGGGCCCAGGTTGGCCCCTTAACAGCAAAGGGATCAAACCCTGCCCACAACAGACAAAGCGGCTATTAGAACTGACTGGACCAAAGGCAAATGTGGCTTAACCACAACCGTGGGTCAGATGCAACATGTACAGGAGACATCTCTGAAGTACCTGGTTCTGGTGAACAAGAGACAATGCACTGCAAGGCACTATAGAACCTCTTCTTCATAAAACCACTACTTTCAAGATCAGGAGATATAGCTGACAGCTAAAGGAAATAATAGGCATCGAAATCAGTAAGAAAGAAGTAAAATTTTCACTATTTGCAGATGACATGATACTTTATATAGAAAACCCTAAGACTCCATCAAAGAACTACTAGAAGTGATCAATGAATTCAGTAAAGTCACAGGTAAAAAATTAATATACAAAAATCTGTTGCATTTCTTTTTGCTAATAATGAAGTAGCAGAAAGAGAAATTAAGAGAACAATTTCACTTAAAATTGCACCAAAAAGAACAAAATATCTAGGAATAAACTTAATCAGGGAGGTGAAAAACCTATACCCTGAAAACTATAAAACACTGAAAGAAATTGAAGATGACACAAACAAATGGAAAGATGTACTATGTTAATGGATTGAGAAAACCAATGTTGTTAAAATATCCATATTACCCATATGCCCCAGAGCAATCTACAAATTCAATGAAATCCTTATCAAAATGCTAACAGCATTTTTTACAGAACTAGAACAAATAATCCTAAAATTTGTATGAAACCACAAAAGTCCTGAATAGCCAAAGCAATCTGGAGAAAGAAAAACAAAGCTGGAGGTATCACAACCCACATTTCAAGATATCCTACAAAGCTGTAGTCATCAAAACAATATGGTAATTTCACAAAAAAAAGACACACAGATCAATGAAATACAACAGACTCATGCTTTTATGGTCAATTAATCTACAACAAAGGAAGCAAGAAGATACATGAGAAAAAGACAGTCTCTTCAACAAATGGTGGTGGGAAAACTAGACAGCTACATACAAAATAATGAACCTAGACCACTTCCCTATACCACACACAAAAATAAACTCAAAATATATTAAAGAACTAAATGTGAGACCTGAAACCATAAAAATCCTAGAAGGAGACATTGGTAGTGATTTCTTGACATTAGCCAAAGAAATATTTTTTTAGATATGCCTCCTCTGGCAAGGGAAACAAAAGCAAAATTAAGTATTGAGAGTACACCAAAATAAAAAGCTTTTCTTGAAGAAAGAAACCTTCAACAAAACAAAAAGGCAGCCTACTGAATACAAGAAGATATTTGCAAACAATATATCTAATAAGGGGCTAATATCCAAAATACATAAAGAACTTACATAACTCTAACATCAAAGAAACTAAATTATCCAAATCAAAAATTGGCAGAGGAGATGAATAAATATTTTTCTAATAAGACATACAGGTGTCCAACAGACACATGAAAAGATCCTCAACTTCAATGAGATATTACTTCACACATGTCAGAATAGCTAAAATCATAAAGACAAGAAACAACAAGTATTGGTGAGTATGTGGAGAAAAAGGTACCCTCTTAAACTACTGGTGGGAATGCAAACTCAAGCAGCCTCTGTGGAAAACAGTACAGAAGTTCCTCAAAGAATTAAAAATAGGATTACCACATTACCAATCAATTCCACTACTGGTTATCTATCCAAAGAAAATGAAAATATTAATTCAAAAAGATATATGCACTTATATGTTTACTGAAGCATTATTTAGCTAAGATATGGAAACAACCCAAGTGTCTATCAATGGATGACCCAATAAAGCAGAAGCGGTATGCATGTAAAAATGATAATCCTCAGTGATAAAAAGGAATGAAATCTTGCCATTTGCAACAACGTGGATGGATGTAGAGGATTAAATGCTAAGCGAAATAAGTCAGTTACAGAAAGACAAATCTCATAAATTTCACTCATATGTAAACCCTGAGAATGAAAATAAACAAAGAAATCAGACAAACAAAAAACACTCTTTTTTTTTTTAAATTAAGATTTTATTTATTTGACAGAGAGAGATCACAAGTGGGCAGAGAGGCAGGCAGAGAGAAAGAGAGGAGGAAGCAGGCTCCCTGCAGAGCAGAGAGCCGGATGTGGGACTTGATTCCAGGACCCTGAGATCATGATCTGAGCTAAAGGCAGAGGCTTAACCCACTGAGCCACCCAGGCGCCCCAAAAAACAGACTCTTAAATATAGAGAACAAACTGGTCATTGCCAGAGGGGAGGTAGGGGGAGGAGATAAGTGAAATAGGTGAAAGGGATTAAGAGTACACTTCTTGTGATCAGCACTGAATAATGTATAGAATTGTTAAAGCATTACGTTGCACACCTAAAACCAATATAATACTCATGCTGATTATACTTAAATAAAAATATAAGTAAAAAGATGAAAAATAAAAAGTTTTTAAAAAATAAATAAAAATAACATTTCAATATAGATAGCCATTATTGAAAAAGAATTACATACACATTCTCAATAAAATATCAATTGAAATATCCTGTAAACAGCATTTCCTCATCAAACACAATACACACACACACACACACACACACACACACCCCACATTCACACTTACATACTTTGAATAGGTTTGACCATTAAAGCAGTAAATCCTGGCACTGTAGTATTGCATAAAGAACAAGCCAATTCAAATTCCACTGCTTGCCAGATGTAGAATGAAGAGCACTATTTCAACGTAAGTACTATTTGTCTAACCCAGATGCCTGTATTTTGTCTTATCTTTAGGAAAGTATAGTGATGAGAGGCAAAGGTTGCCCGTAGTGAGGCCCTCTTGATTGAGATAGCACCTGGAAGGTATTCCCATTCCTATCAGATGGCAAATAAATATTTCAGTGGACTAAAATTATGCTGAAATGGAAAAATACAACATTTTGCTGTCTCTGAAAAAAAGAAGCTAAACACACAAGCTCATAAAAAAGAATGCATGTTTAACAAGCATTCTTTATTCTCATTAAAAAATAGAGCTATCTTATTTTTATCTGATGAAGTTTTCCAGGACCAAAACCACTTAAACAACAAACTAAAGCAATCTTGTTGGGGTGAAAAGTTCTTATTTGCTATACACCATGTTCCTAATACTTGTTTTCTTCTACTTTTTCATAATTTTCTATATTCTATTTCACCAAGTTTGTTCCCAGGAGTCTTGGTAAAGCTCAGTCGTTAACTAAATACCAATAATTTAAGTCAAGAGGTTGAAGGAAGGTTTTCCTTTTGAAGGTACAGTTTTCAACAAGAAGGGCAAACTGAAAGACTAAAACAAATCTTGAAAGCTGAGTCCCACAACGAACATATTGATTTTGAAAAATTCTCTCATAACGCCTGTTGGAAGCGAAACTACATCTAATCCCAGTTCTCTGGGACTGAGTATACAGAAGCTGCAGACTGACGTCAAATGGAGTAGCTTGGCTGGCAGGAATGGTTTGAATTGTGGCAAAAGTATATTCTTTTGTTGTTGTTATATATTTTAAAAATACACAAACATCACCTGTAGAAAGAAAAGTCCATAGTTCAATTCCTCATATAAATTAAGTAAAAAGACTTGTATAAGTTGGCTCCATGATCATTCTTCCTCTAGATTTTGTCTCTTAAGAGATAAGTAGAATAAAAAGTGATTTAATTCAATGTATTTTAACTTCTTGACAACTATAAAATACTTGAACATGAGCAGCATTTGTTTAATTCAGACATATGATTCCAAAATGTGCTAAATCAGAAGAAAAATGAAACTGGAAATAAGCAATAATCAGGGATATTTGACCAATAGACAGCCCTGTAACAACACAAATGTACTTTTAGTGTTGTGTTCTGCCCTATGATCTAGGACACTAGTTTTATATGCAGGATATATGGCAGAGATTGTTTCTGCTTGGTGACTAAGGATTACCAATATTTGCTGGTCAGTGAAAGGAACATTAGCACTACTGGTATTACCTTCAGAGAAAATCACTATACGGAAATTACAAAAGTTGGTCTGAGTACTCAGTTAAAATGCCAATGGATGGAAAAAGGAATGACTTTCAAACACAAAAGGGGTAGTTTCAACCAAGGAGAGCCGGGCAGTGGGGGCAGGGATACAGTTATTCACAAGTACTTATTATTTGCAAAGAGAAAATATTAATAAGGTAATCATCTTCAGATAGAAATAGAAAATGATTATATCCAATTATAGCTTTCCATTTGTTTCTCATTATATAGTTGGACAAACCCATAGTCAAATATAAATAAAATACCTTTTAGAATTTAGAATAGAACATAGAATATTCCATTCTACTCTTATTCATTTATATGTGTGTGTCTGTATATATATATATATATATATATATATATATTCTACGCATATATATATGTGTGTCTCTCTATATATATTCATTTATATTTATAAATATATAATTTATGGATAAATTATATGTCATAAATAAAGTCCTAAACTCCTTTTACAAAGATGAATGGTACTCTTATTAGCAATTACCCTTTTCCCCTATTTTTTGGAATGACACACTAATAAAACATAAATATAATTCATAACAGAGAAATAACATAACAGCATAGTTACAGTCACACAATTATCAGAGAAATGTTAATACTGCACAATGTAAATGTAAATACTGCCCAAGTGATTCCCTTTCACCATGTTTTGTGTGCTCTTCATCCACAGTACAGAGAACACCTGCCTCCACATGTATAAGACAGAGGACAGGTAAAATAATAAAAGTCCCTACATAAAAGAGTTGAAGTGCATCATGACAATGGTTGGTTCAACATACTGCCTGTATACTTGGTCACTAATGCCCATGTCAAAATCAAATATGTGTATGCAATTCTTTCTAAAACTAAAGCATTGATTAGTCTAATAGAATACTTTGGAAGGAGTGCCTGGTAGTCGTAAAATGGCTTGCCTCACCCAGCATTTCAAAGGAAGTTGCAGACAAAAACCAGAAAATAATGTTAATAAATTAAAATTTGCTACCTCTGCCTTTATTTTCATCCATTACTTAAGACTGAAGGCATTATGGAAGAAAGAACTAAGGAATGAAGTATAAAATTAGACCTGAAAATGTTGTAGTAGCCTTGTATGGTGACAGGTGGTAGCTACACTTGTGGTGGATGTAATATAGTATGTAAATTTGTCGAATCACTGTGTTATACACTTGAAACTCATGTAACATATGTGTCAACTATACTTCAATTAAAAAAAAAAATTAGACCTGAAGAAAGAAAACAAGGGCACTCTAAGTTACCACAGAACCCCGGATTCTCGGGCTTGATTTTCTTTATGCTTAGAAAATACATTATTTTCATGTTATTAAATACATGTTCCTCTGCTAACATTTGTGAATATTCTTTCTGTCCAACTCAGTTATCATTACCAGGCACAATACCCTCTGGGTGCCAAGGCAGTCTACTTACTTGAAATTCTTCAATTATGCATCTTAATTGGACATACAAGGGCACTGGATTAAGAATATGAAAGCAATAAGCCATTTGGGAATAAAAAATCTCAAAGTAACATTTTACCTAATTATTATCCATATTTCATTCTGTATGTTACATTCAGGATACTGTTGCATCAATCTGCATGGTTTACTAAAACACACTTTAGAGGTACCTAAGAGGTTCTTTATCCTTTAAAGTGTCAGTTCAGGTTCTCTATTTCCCCAGATAATTGATGCCAGCCCAATGTCCTTAAAAAGTACACAGGAAACAATTCCTACTTTACAGGAGGTCATGGGTGAATCTAAATGTCATAAACTGATTTCCCCATTGATCAATTAAGGTTGCACCTGACCCATTTAAATATATATATATGCATAATATTAACTTTCTAATATAATTTACATAATAAATACATTGTAATACTTTGAATCTATCTACTTTTAGTAGTTTACTATATAACATTGCTTAACAGACTGCTTCAGAGAAAATATTTGTTGAAATTTTCATCACCTTAATATACTTTCATTTTTGAGAAATTCCTGTCCATATACTCATGTATCAATATGTAATTGCTCAAATACATTTTTTACAACTCCTTATAATCTTTTTCTCCAAAATTCATAAAATATGAATGTTTAATGTATTAATTTCTGATTCATATTTTCCAATCTGTTTTTTTTAAGTCATACTTTATTTAAAGTCCTTTAAATTTTCAGCATTCTTTGTTTTATCCTTGATATTCATAGAAAAGACAACATAAATGTAGGAGAGGAAAACGTTTTCCTCAACCTTCTTGGGGCCCCTTGATGGGACTGAAAATTAAACTGACAAAGACAAATAGAAGAAAAGCATACAAATGTATGTAATACAAATTTTATGTGACACGGAGCCCTCATAAGGAAACGAAGACCTAAAAAAAAAAAATCAGTATTTTTACACTGGATTTGATGAAAGATGGACAGTCATGGAGAAATATGATAGATCAAGGAGTATGAAGTACGTGCAGTAAACTGGGGGAAACTTAGTAAGGAAAGTTTGTTAGGATTGTACTCAGCATACTTTTGTCTTCATAAGGATGTTCCTTTCCTCCTGGAATATGGAGGGTATTTCTCACATGGGGGTTTTCTAACCTATTTCAGGGAAGAGCAGGAGAAAGTCCCCAGAGTGACCTTCCTGCTTCTGCTTGTCTTCTCAAACTTCTTCAGCTTAAAATAATCAGTGTGCCAACTTGCCGTATTTGGGGGGGAGCATATCCTGAACCCCATCACAAGACAGAACTCATATTGTAACTGCATAAGATTCGTTTCATACAGAGCAGGATTCTAAAGTCAACTAGAATTTTTGAACTAGTTACGTACACAGGTATGGACTCGACTGACCGTAAGATTTATTTTCTAATTCAGACTATTTCAGAGTGAAAATGGGTGCTAATAACAGTTACATAGCTAGAAAAGTTGTAAAACCAGGAAGGAAATAATAGTCACTCTGGGATAAGCAAATGGTTGACTGTGAAGCAAAATATTTGTTTGGTACGTGCAGAAATATTTCAAGTAGAATCAGTTTTTCAAGGGAGAAATTATGAATTGAGAAAAACTAGAAAGTGACAAGTCATTGTTTTCTCCACTTTTTAGTATTTATGACAGGGACATAAAATCAGAACTTTGTGTAAAATGATACAGGCAATAATGGCATCTCTCATCACTCATTTCGTAATACATTTTCTTGAAACTACTTTAACATAGGAAAGAAATCTTCACCCAATTGTTTCATCCCTTCATTTTTTAAATTTTATAGGTGACACTGAGGGATAAATCAAATCATCATAAACATTTTAATTGCATAATGTAACAACTAACTGTTCATTCACAGATATGTACAGATAACAGAAGATTATTTTCTTGGGAATCATAATTGTCATAATATAAATTAATTAATAATAATTTTTAACTTTAAACCATCCTTTTCTTGAGGGAAAAAATGAGTCACAATTAGTAGGACAGTATCCTTGTGTCCAAGTAAATAACAAAAGATCATAATAACTTACCTTATCTCTTTAAGGTAAATACACCACATAAAACAGTGCCCAGAACACCGGAAATAAAATATTTGCTTTAAAAATCATGCTAAAAAAACCTTTTAGACACCAAACTCAATCAGCAAACACCAAATTTCCTAGAAATCAAGTCTCTTTAGCAAAAAGACTTCTGTTTCTACCTATTCCCGAGCAGCTAAATAATAAGTGGAATACTGAACCTAAAATAGCCAATTAGGGGTCTTTATCATTTTCCTGGAAAAGGATTTCACTAGCATCTTGCCATGTGATCTAAAAAACCAGCGTATCATATATTAATGCGCAAAACCTGTTGAAATCACTGGCGTGAACTGCTGTGGTGGTGTGACGTTGCTACTCACTGCACCATTATGGGCGGCAGCAAGGCTGTGCGGGGCAGTGCAATAGGCGTTTTGTCAGGCACTGCTTTCGTCACAGTCTGTCGGATTCCTCTCCTCTGCAGACTGTTGAATGAAAATGTAAACCTGAAATTTCTGCTACAGAGAACAGAGATAAACAGTGGGATCAGCAGTCGCACACCTCTCACGTTGTCTGTTCCGTTAAAAGTGCTGGTAATTTATGGCAGAGAAGTAAACTGCGGTAAAATGAGGTTTTGAAGTGTTCTGCTTAACTATACTCAAATGCAATAAATGTAACCTTAATCTAGCAGATGAAGTAGTTCTCATAAGCACAGTATCCTGCAGATGTTATATATATTTATGGCTCTGGCCCCATAAATTCATAATGATTTCCTTCTGGGTATTAAAGGCCAAAATATGATTTTTGACAGATTATATATTTTGGAATTCTTACTTTGATAGTTAATTTTAAGAGCAGTTATTTCTGCCATTCCTGAAGGAAAATACATCCAATAACCAGTAGGGTATATGCTTTTCCCAAAGCATATAGTTATGCTTGCTTGAAGGAAGTCAGCCAGGCATTACCAACAAAAGTTAGCACTTCTGTTGTGGCTGAAGTTATTCCCATATGTGGCATTTTCTAACTTTTATGATTATACTACCTGTTTTTTTCCTTTTAAATCAGGGATTACCTTTCTTAGGACATATTTCTTCTAACATCACAGAAAAAAACATTAACAGTGCACATAGTGCCTTTTTTTTTTTTTTAAACAAAGTTTGATCAATTTTTCTTAGGAAAAATATGATCTTCCTTTGCAACAAGTTTCATGTTTAAGCCCAAATGAAATATGCAGTGAAAACACAGGTGGTGTATTCTATTATCATGAAAACCTAAGAGTAGTTTGCGTGAGATAAAACACAGAGGTACTGCAGTGTTCTATATTTCCTAAATATATTCCCAGCTGTCTACTGAAGTGGGTACTTCAGGGTACATCCTGACTGTAATTTAATCACTTTTGGTAAATGAGTACCACTTAGAGTAAATCTGATCATATTCTGTTCTGAAGGATTTCGGCAATCTTTTTATTTGCTGTCAGCTCTTTTTGAAAATAAATTTTCCCACTATCGTCCCTTAAAGTCACAATGATGCCTGCAGAGTTCTTCATGAAAGAAAACATAAGCTAGCTCAAATATGAGAATGACAGCTCATAACATAAAACCATAAGTATCTGAAACCTTTTGGCTCACTGTTCTGTAATAATTAATTTCATACATTGTTATAAATCACAGTTTTCACAAATGACTGAAAAGATTGTTATCAATTATCCTTTTTGTTTTTTCTTACTTTTAATTTTTAAAAATTTCAAATCCACAAAAGAAACCAAAAATAGAATAAGCCTGCATATACCTATTACATAATGTCAACTGGTTTTTATTTATTTATTCTTTTTAAATTTTTTTATATAATTTTTTATTTTTTATAAACATATATTTTTATCCCCAGGGGTACAGGTCTGTGAATCACCAGGTTTACACACTTCACAGCACTCACCAAAGCACATACCCTCCCCAATGTCCATAATCCCACCCCCTTCTCCCAAACCCCCTCCCCCCAGCAACCCTCAGTTTCTTTTGTGAGATTAAGAGTCACTTATGGTTTGTCTCCCTCCCAATCCCATTTTCTTTCATTTATTCTTCTCGTACCCACTTAAGCCCCCATGTTGCATCACCACTTCCTCATATCAGGGAGATCATATGATAGTTGTCTTTCTCTGCTTGACTTATTTCGCTAAGCATGATACGCTCTAGTTCCATCCATGTTGTCGCAAATGGCAAGATTTCATTTCTTTTGATGGCTGCATAGTATTCCATTGTGTATATATACCACATCTTCTTGATCCATTCATCTGTTGATGGACATCTAGGTTCTTTCCATAGTTTGGCTATTGTGGACATTGCTGCTATAAACATTCGAGTACACGTGCCCCTTTGGATCACTACGTTTGTATCTTTAGGGTAAATACCCAATAGTGCAATTTCTGGGTCATAGGGCAGTTCTATTTTCAACATTTTGAGGAACCTCCATGCTGTTTTCCAGAGAGGTTGCACCAGCTTGCATTCCCACCAACAGTGTAGGAGGGTTCCCCTTTCTCCGCATCCTCGCCAGCATCTGTCATTTCCTGACTTGTTGATTTTAGCCATTCTGACTGGTGTGAGGTGATATCGCATTGTGGTTTTGATTTGTATTTCCCTGATGCCGAGTGATATGGAGCACTTTTTCATGTGTCTGTTGGCCATCTGGATGTCTTCTTTGCAAAATGTCTGTTCATGTCCTCTGCCCATTTCTTGATTGGATTATTTGTTCTTTGGGTGTTGAGTTTGCTAAGTTCTTTATAGATTCTGGACACTAGTCCTTTATCTGATATGTCGTTTGCAAATATCTTCTCCCATTCTGTCAGTTGTCTTTTGATTTTGTTAACTGTTTCCTTTGCTGTGCAAAAGCTTTTGATCTTGATGAAATCCCAATAGTTCATTTTTTCCCTTGCTTCCCTTGCCTTTTGCATTGTTCCTAGGAAGATGTTGCTGCGGCTGAGGTCGAAGAGGTTGCTGCCTGTGTTCTCCTCAAGGATTTTGATGGATTCCTTTTGCACATTGAGGTCCTTCATCCATTTTGAGTCTATTTTTGTGTGTGGTGTAAGGAAATGGTCCAATTTCATTTTTCTGCATGCGGCTGTCCAATTTTCCCAGCACCATTTATTGAAGAGGCTGTCTTTTTTCCATTGGACATTCTTTTCTGCACCCTTTGATTAAAACCACCTTGTTTCATCTCCTCCCCAGCTCTGGAAAACACCAATCTACTCTCTACCTCTATGAGTTTAACTACTTTAGATTCTTTGTATAAATAGTATCGTATAGTATTTGTCCTTCTGTGCCTGGCTAACTTCCCTTAGCATAATGTTCTCCACATTCACCTATGTTGTCACAAATGGAGAATCCCCACCATCTTTTGTAAGGCTGAATAATATCCAGTTGTATGTATAGACCACACTTTCTCTACCCACTCATCCAGTGATAGACATTTAGATACTCTCCACCTCTTGGCTATTGTGAACAATGTTGCAATGAACATGGGAGTACAGATTCTTAAGGTTTTTTTTTTTTTTTTTTAATCTACCAATTTCTACCCTTTTAACATGCATACACTCTCTTCCTTGCAATTTTATTTGTTGAAGGAAGTAGGTTCTGTGTACTATCCACCAATTTCCCTTAGTCTGGATTTTACTGACAACATCACTATGGGTTCCTTAACACTATCGTATTTCCTGTAAATTAGAAATTGCATCTGAAAGCTTAATCAGGGCGCCTGGGTGGCTCAGTTGGTTAAGCAACTGTCTTAGGCTCAGGTCATGATCTTGGAGTCTCGGGATCAAGTCCGGCATCAGGCTCCCAGCTCCATGGGGAGTCTGCTTCTCCTTCTGACCTTCTCCTCTTTCATGCTCTCTCTCATTGTCTCTCTCTCAAATAAATTTTTTTAAAAATCTTTAAAAAATAAAAAATAAAAGCTTAATCAAATACAGATTAATACTTTTGGCAAGAATACTGTTGTGAAGTATTGTTTAATAATAAAAATATTCTCATTTTGACCATTGTAGAGTTGTGGTGAAAACCATAGGCTCTGGAGACTGAATACATGGAAACTAATTCTGGTTTTGCCTCATCACAGTGCTGAAACCGTAGGCAAATGAATTAATCAGTATCTCATATCCTTCTCCTGTGAAATGGGGATAATAAATACACCTAACAAATAAGATTTCTGTCAAGACTACATAAATAAAAACAAATAACACTAGGTACATAGTAAGTATTCAATATATTTTAGCTATTATTACCAAAAACTTGACATTAATTATAAAGAGGAACATGCAGAAAATATTCCCAATAATTGTTATCCACACAGCAGCCAAACTGACAAGTCTAGTAAAGACAGATTTTCAACATAGAATATAAAAGTTGAAATGTGGGGCACCTGGGTGCCTCAGTCAGTTAGTGTCTGCCTTTGTTTCAGGTCATGATCCTAGGGTCCTGGGATGGAGCCTCCCATCAGGCTCCCTACTTCTCCCTCCCACTCTCCCTGTCACTCCCCCTGCCTGAGCTCGCTCTCTCTCTCTCTCTCTCTGTCAAACAAATAAATAAAATCTTAAGGGAAAAAAAAATAGTTGAAATGTGAGTGGACTAAAAGATCCAAATATATCAGTGAACTGATAATGGAAGATGCAGTCTTTTGCTGGTAGGTCAATGATTAAAACACCCCACAGGTTACTAGTGATTGAAAGAAATTGCTGCTTTCCAGTTCTGTTAAATGTATTATGTCCTTCCATATGCACCATTCTTGGCTCCACCTCAGAAAACCACCACAAACATGATCAATCCACATTTTATTCTCTCTTAGAGAAACTTTGATAGCATCAAACTAAGCAAAACAATTCTCTTACCAAGGCAGAAGAAATAGGTTCATCTCTTGCTATCCAGAGCAATAGTTTGTGAATACTTTTTGCTCTTTTAGAAATTGGGCATAAATGTTTAGCACATTCCATCAGTAGTTCATAGAATCTCTAAGGGAGCAAAACCACTTAATATACATTTTTTTTTAAATCACAATCTTGAGAATGGCTATTAACTAAGGATTTAGCAAACATTAAGTTATAAAGTCCGTAAGATTGGAAAATGGTGAAGATTTGAAGTCAGATGAGCAATGGAAAATTTAGGCTGGGTATTTAAGGAAACTGCCTATTAGCAAGAACTATTAGATAATGGAATGGTACTTTTCTTAAGCTCCATAAATTTCAAAAGTAAATTGGAAAACATATTGGGAGAAAATGTTCCACCCCACCAGGGGAATAAATGAAATGGTCTTTTCATCTCCTGTTTCTATAAGCTGGTCTGCAAATTAGATGTATAAAATTTACCTACCCAAACTATGAACACGATAAGCCCAATATTAGGCTTAGTCCAAGTTTCACTGGGAAAAGTTCCATTTCCAGATCTTCAGCCAAAAGCTGAATAATACCAATATGGAAATTTGGAGCAAAATCAATTGTTAAAGTCAGATTATGAGATTTTAACTGCCATTCTAAAACTACTTATACAGCCTTTCTATGTTATTTCCACTTGCCAGATCAACACCCAAGAGTCATTTTGACATTTAAAAAAAAAAAAAATCCCAATTACACATCCAACTGCTGATTTACAAAGCAAAAGGCAACCTGTGATTTTGGCTTTAAAACCCAGTTTGCCTTAGGGATGGATGGATGAAAGAAATTCTAGCCTACTGTTTAAGGGCTAATATTCCCACATTTTCATATCCCATTTAGGGCAGGCCGATTTTAGCACTTCGGCTTAAGCAGTATCACTTTATACAAGGTGCTTGAGTGGAGTAGGCAGCGAGCGGGAATGGATAGTAAGTGGCAGAGAAGCAGAGGCTGTTGCTGCAGGTAGACTCCTATGCCAACTGCCAAAGGAAAATGGCTGTGAAAGCGAATGCATTTTTTTTTCCACCGTGAGCGAGGGATGAGAATTTAAGAGTAAAACAGTAAATTGAGTTTCTGTCCTTCTACCTCTTACTAGAATTTCTTTGTTGTCCTTTGCATGGGGAAGGTTAACCGCTCAACCTAAATTCTTCACTCCAAGGAACTTTACAGGCTGTCATTTGGTTAAGGTCTAATGGGTCTTCTGGGATTTGATAGCTGAAGGCTGTGTTCACTGGAGCAAGCTGCTCCACAGAGGGCCTGGAAAAGAATGTTTGAGTTGGAGAGAAGGTGCTGCTGCTCCAACTGCTTTTCCACCTGCAAAAACAGAACCTTTAGGGACAGTAGCACTGCAGTTAACAGGGGATCTCAGGAATGAGAAAGGTGTTAAAGTAGCCAGTTCTTCTGTTTTGCCAAGGATTTTCCGGTCTTGCTGTTTTTGGCAGAATTTTGAAATATCTCACTTCTCTCACCCTGAGCTTTTCCCTTCCCATTTCTCAGGGATGGTTTTGAGGACTGGGATGCCCAGTCCAAACAGAGAGGCAGAATTTTAAGAGGATGTGGGAGTCACACTCCTGGCCTCCCCACATGCCTCTAAGCAGCACTTGGCTGCTGTGGAGAGTTGGGGATTCTTGCGAAGGGGAGGGTGGCCAAGAGCAATAAAAGGATCAAGTTGCCAACCACCTCAACCTCCATACTGGAGAGGGATACTCCTAAAACCCCCTTGTTGATTAAATCAGACGGAAAATTTCAAAACATCATCAACTGAAAATGCCACAGAGTCACTCAGAGGACTCTGAAAGTCAACATCATATTCACCCATGGTGAACTCGTTAAAAAGTTCTCAATGAGAGCAACTTACAAATTATTTCTTTTCTAAAATTCCATTTTTTAAAAAAAACTTACTTCTTCCTTTCCAATTTTTATGTCTTATTTTTTAAAAAAAAGATTATATTTATTTATTTGTCAGAGAGAGAGAGCACGCACAAACAGGAAGAGTGGCAGGCAGAGGCGGAGAGAGAAAGAAGCAGGCTCTGTGCTGAGCAGAGAGCCTGATGCAGGACTCGATCCCAGGACCCTGGGATCATGCCCTGAGCCAAAAGCAGTAGCTTAACCGACTGAGCCACCCAGGCATCCCTCTTTCCTAAAATTCCAGATGAAGACATTGAATCTTCAACACGAGCCTGTCGGGATACACTGGCAGTCTTTTGTCCCAACCCTAATGTTTCGAAATGTTATTTTGATTGCAAAACACACAGAACTTATTTTTTTCTGAAGTTTTTAAAAGTTTCTTAAAGTTTTATTGTACTAAAAACATATAGCATAAAATATGCCACTTTAAACCATTATTAAATGTCCAAATCCCTGGCATTACTTATATTCACAATGTTGTGCAACCATCACTACTATATTTCCAAACCATTTCACCACACCAAACAGAAACTCGGTAAAATAAAACATTTTTTTTTCAAAGATTTTATTTATTTATTTGACATACAGAGATCACCAGTAGGCAGAGAGGCAGGCAGACAGAGGGGGTGGGGAGCAGGCTCCCTGCTGAGCAGAGAGCCTCATGTGGGGCTCGATCCCAGGACCCTGGATCATGACCTGAGCTGAAGGCAGAGGCTTTAACCCACTGAGCCACCCAGGCACCCCCAAATAAAACATTTTTAAAGAATGGTTTTTGCTATGAAACATGATGAAACCAGAGAGGGAGACCAACCATAAAAGGCTCTTAATCTCTGGAAACAAACTGAGGGTTGCTGAAGGAGGGGGGAGGTTGGTGGGAGGGACTGGGTGGCTGGGTGTTGGACGCTGGGGAGGGTATGTGCTATGGTGAGTGCTGTGAATTATGTAAGACTGAGGAGTCACAGACCTGTACCCCTGAAACAAATAATACATTATTTGTTAATTAAAAAAAAAAAAAGAAAAGAATGGTTTTTTCTATCATGGTTGCCATAAGGTATGGTCAATGCAACCTTAAAGTAATATGATTGGTAGTCATGTATGTATTTTCTAAAAAGAAGTGAATTAGCTTAAAATAATTATTGGAAAAGTGTATAAGCACTGTAACTCATCACTAAACCTGCACAATACATACAGTAGCTTTGATTAATTTCATCTAATTGAGCATACATTTTTGTATAATATACAATTTCAATGATTAAGATTGATGACCTCAAAAATCATACTAATTATTGAAAAAATAGCTCATAAAATAAAAATAAACAAGAGCAGAAAGTTATGTCAAAGGCTATAAAAACACAGAAATACAAAAATGAAGTCACAAGGCTAGAAGAATCAAGGCATTGTTAAAATCTAAAACTATAAAACATTGTTTTAGAAAAACATTTCCAAATAAATAGACTTCAAAATAATTTAGATGTGCTTTTGAAGTGGTTTTGTAAGGATCCAGGATATAAGTTTTGGAGGTTCATACATAATGTTATCTCAGCCACTGATCAAAATTGCCTTGTCTTTCAAAAGGCAAAAGTAAAATATGAAATATATAGATTTACCAGTTTTAGGCACAGCTTCTCATTTCAGTCAATTCTTGCTCATTGATTAGTAAATCCAATCAATGGCAATGACAATTTGAAAAGTAAATCCCTCCATCAGATCTTAAATCTTGCACATTGCACCTTTGAAGTTCACCCTTTCCTTTCATCACCAGGAATTTCAATGCTATGTAAGGTAAGTGCATCATTTATTTTAATCCTGTTGAAATGAATGGATGAACTTAAATAACAATGCAAGCCTTTTCCATAGAGTGCTATGATTCACTTTGAAATGATATCACTTTCAGGATTAAGATGTATACATTTTGGATCTTAGAATAGTTGTCCTTTCTTTGTGTACTATATTAACAAGAATTTAAAGTTAGACTAAGTCACATCTGCCTTCTAATGCAATTCTTAGAGTCTTAAACAAAATTCTACTAGAGTAGCCAACCAAGATGAATATCTATTTTGAAGGGAATGAAACTATCATTTAGTAAGTACAGACTACGGTTTTCTACTTAATCATGTGTGTTAGAGTGGCTATCAATGAAATCATTCTTGAAAATATTTTCATTTATTATCACATTGCCACTATTAAAATGAAAAAAGTTTGAGATACTACTACAGAAGAAATGAATAACTACTTAATTCTTAACTCATCTTAACTTTATGCTTATTGCATTCCACAATGAATTCATCCAATACTTCAAGAAGATTTATGAGACGTTCAAAATAGATATTGTCAAAAAGATATGTATGTTACAAATACGTTAGTTATTTATTTAGAATATATGATAACAAAGTAATATACTTACTGAAAAGATGGTTGTTCTTCTAGAAATAGTTATACACAAACTTATCCATATACAATAGATATTAATATGTTGACTTATTTTAAATAAAATTGAAATGCTCACAGTTTCCATTATAGAAATTGCTCAAAAGAAAATGTCAAAACAAGGAAATCTCACTTGGCTCCACTTAAGGATAATCATTCTTAATATTTCAGAATATTTCTTCCCATGTCCCTTTATAACATTATTCATTTTCCTAATTCAAAAATAAAATACACCAAAATATGAAAATGTGGATAAATCAATTGACACAAAGTAAAATAATAATAATAATGTAATGTTTATAAAACCCACGTACTCCAACCATCTAAAGGTAATCATTGTAAATAAATTGGTATATGATCTTTTGGTACATTTTTTTGTGTTTAGTTTTGTATCTTTTCCTCCAAACATTGTTTAACAGTAGTAGTTTTATTTTCCCCTAATTAAAAAATAACTAAATGCTTAATGCAGAACAATTGGCAGAGGGAGAAAAAAAAAAGAATGCAATAAATTGTCTATGACCTTAACCAGAAAACAGTTACAGATAATTTTGTTCATGTACTATCAATATGCTTTGAATCCTATATACTTCAGTTATCTATAAACAAATGCTAACTTTGTAACGTGATTCAGTATACATCAAAATATATCCAGGGGTTCACTTAAGAAAGAAAGATCAGAAATATTCTCTGATATTGTACTGTCAAGGCAAGTCATGATAAATGGCAATTCTAATTCTTAGCTACCAAGGCTATGTCCCAGTGTTCTTTCTGACAAACCAATTCCTACCCTGCCCCTTTTACCCATCTCTTATCATGGCAGCTCCCTGCTTGTCCTTCATTCCCAGCTTGCTGATTCCACTCAAGCTACTCATTCTTGCAATATTGCCTTTTTGTTGCCATTGTTGTTGCTGTTTTGCTGTTGCTGTGTGTGATAAAACAATCCAGTGTCTAGTCTTTCTAGAGGCTTGAGTCAAAGCTTTTCTTCAGCAGTATGTCTTTTCCTACAGCTCTGAGATTATATTCCCTAACAAATATCCCAGGCAGGGACTCAAGGAAACAAAGTGATTTAGTCATTAGGCGATGATAACAAACAGGGAAAAGGTACCAGATTCCTAGAACCTGACTACAAGACCACAAAAGGATCCAAACATTGCTGACCTTTGCAGACAGACTGAGTTACTGCTTTCATGCTTGGGTTGGGAATAAGACTGATTTCTAGCTAGGCCTGACGTTTATCTGAAAGATGGTTAAGTATCCTCAGCAATAAAAATGGAAACAATTTTTTATCTCAGCAATAAAAATGGAATATGTCGGAATATGAAACCAGGCAAGGCATTACTCTGACTTAAGTAAGTGAAATAATGTGATAATTAGGGATAGATCCGGATCTGAGGAAACCTGAAGCTTGTATAATTTGGAGGGCTAAGAAAGAGAATACAACATTACAAATGCAAAATTGGGTATGAAAGTGATCATGGCTTTAGAATAAGAAAAGAATCCCAACAAAATATTGAAGACCTGAGAGAGCATGCATGTTTATATTTTTAGATATCTTTAGAAAATTTACAAATATGATTACACATACATGCTTCCTGAGAGCAACCTGTCTCCATTCTCCCCTAGAATATTCCTCAATTCCCAGCACTCACAGGGGCCTGTCTGT
The DNA here is from genome assembly GCF_030435805.1 of Mustela lutreola. Taxonomy (NCBI): domain Eukaryota; kingdom Metazoa; phylum Chordata; class Mammalia; order Carnivora; family Mustelidae; genus Mustela; species Mustela lutreola. Next base: position 127,624,736 of record NC_081294.1, on the reverse strand, counting down.
TCAAGTGAGGGGCACTGAAGCTGAAACTTTGTTAGCTTCATGGCTAATCCGCTTCTGGTTTTAATTGTAAAATTTAGGCAATAGGAGCCAGATGGTGAGATCACTTTAGCAGGCAAGCAGTCCTTCTAAGTTTCCTTGAAAGGGCACCAAATAGAATTCTCACGGAGCATTAAAAACAAAGTACTATTATTTGTTATAAACAAATATATTTGTATAAACAAGCATATTTGTTATAAACAAATACTATAGAAATACAATAGTTTAGTAGAGAAGGAATCCATTTTAAATGAAGTCTAAGTGACAGGTGTGAGGGGTTAAAGAGGCCCTGAACAGTGCCTTGGATTCCAACAGAGAGGCAGAGATCATTCAAGATGGCAACAAACAAGTGTGAGAGAGCAGGGCAGCACAAGGAAAAGCAAGAATTTCAGGTGGAGTTTGACCTATGATATATTGGGATTTGGAGAGAGAAAAATGAGTGTAGCCACAGACTGCCTCAGAATTTCAGAGGATCTGAAGTAATGGGTTAGGGACTGTGCACTGGATTCAGATGGCAATTAGAACAACATAGAAAACAAACAAGGTTTATTTTGTTTAATTTGCTTGTAGTAAAGAAAACGAGAAATCTAAAAAAATAATAAGGGGCGCCTGGGTGGCTCAGTGGGGTAAGCCTCCATCTTCGGCTCAGGTCATGATCCCAGCATCCTGGGATCCAGCCCCGCATTGGGCCCTCTTCTCTGCAGGGAGCCTGCTTCCTCCTCTCTCTCCGCCTAACTCTCTGCCTCCTTGTGATCTCTGGCTGTCAAATAAATAAAATTAAAAAATAATAATAATAACTTTTTTAAAAAATTTAAAAAAGAAAAGAAACCGAGAAATCATTAATGAATGGCTTAGACCATTATGCTAATTATTACAGAACCATCAGAAAATTGTAAGAGAGTTTTATTATTAAAACACCTTAACTTAGAGTAAAGAACATTTTAGATATGTGGGAGTGGAGATGGGAGTACAGGTTCAAGAAAACAAAACTCCACAGGTTTCTCTGTGAGGAAGTCTTCTCAGCTCACAGTGCACGTGAACTGAAGACACGTGCCAATGCGGAATCAAATGTATTAACAGAGAAGTTCTATTCAGCGTGGTTACGAAGGCAAGTCCTACTGTCAGAATTTCAGAGTTTGAATCTTGGCTCCATCTCTCACAGTGTGATTTTAGGCATGTTGCTCAGCTGTGTGCCTCAGTCTGTTACCAATAAAATGGAGTTGGTTAGATCTGCCTCTGTTGTTGTGTTGAGGATCCACAAACAGTAGGTTATGAAAGCCCTCCGCAGTGCCTGAGGTTAATGGCTTGGTGAATGTGGGCTAAAATGTTAGATGTAGTTCTTAGTACTCCTGTTTCTGGTTCAGGGGTCACTTCGAATATTGAGACAATCCCCTTCCTTCAATTCAAGATTGAATCTCCTAAGTCCATTCTTGCTTTTTTCAATTCAGTCTCTACACCACAGCCAGTGAACTTTCTGTAATTCAAATCTGCTCATATCATATCTGCCACAAACTCTCAAGACAAAGCCCAGATTTCTTACATGGCCTGGTCTCTGACTATCATTGCAGCTTATTTTCTGTCTCTCCATCTAACATTTTAAGATCCAGTCCTCCTGCATTCCAAGTCATTCGATTTTCAGTCTCTAGGATTCAGTAGAAGGGCTTCCTCTGCAGTTCCTCTACCTGGCTAATTCCCCCCCAGCTTTCACCTCTGGTGTAGTCAACCCTTCCACTAGGATGCCTGACGGAATGTCTACATTGGATTTAGCTGCTCTTTCTAGAGTTCCCAGGGAGCTCTCACCTTATCTCGATCATAGCCCCCAGCACAAAATATTGAAATCTCCTGCTTAGGGATCTAGATTCTCTGCAGTAATTTCCTTAGAGGCAGAGACATGTTGTTCATTTCTAGCAGGCAGCACAGCAGTTAACACAATAAAGTCTCACTGAATAAATAATTAAGAGTAAGACTCTAAGACTTGTATGACTACAAGGTGGTTATCTCTGGGGAGGGGATGAGTATTACAAAAAAAAGGGGAAGAAGAAAACTTCTTGCATGATAGAAATCTGTATCTTGACTTAACTGATGGTTATATGAGTATATAATGTGTATAAACATTTGTTAAGCTGAACTCTTAAAATTCTTGAACTCTCTTTGCTTGAATGAAAATATTTTACTCCTCAATTTTTAAAACTGAGAAAAATATTAAAAAAAATCTGTATCATTAGAAGTTAGGATACTATTTATCCTCGTGATGAGTTGGGACTGGAAGAGAACAAGAGCACCTGGGAAGTTAGAAACTTCCTTTTACGTAACATAAGTCCCAGTTGCCTGGTATTCTGAATTTGTGAAAATCCATCGAGTTGCACACTTACAACACATGCACATTTATATACATACACACACACACACACACACACATATACTTGACAGATTAAAAGAGTGAGAATAAGTGAATAACATATATATGCATATATATATATGACATAAGACCTCCCTGTATTTGTGATGAGATAAGCAAGTCAGCTTCTTCAAACTACGCCCCCTAGTCCCACATCAGAATCAGCTAAGTGAAATTACAAATCTCACGTTCTTTCTCTACTACATGGCTCATCTGTGTAGATGAATGTATATAAGGACAGTCTGCTATTATAGATACAGGGTTAACAGTACATTTATTAGTGATTTTTGCACAATAACAAATTGTAATTCTCTACAACACGACTCTTTGAGATGCTACTTTTAACACATTTTAAAAACAATTAGCTAGAATTACTTTCGGCGTAAATTGTTTTTGCAATTATTTTCTTGCACGGATCTTAGAGTCACAAAAATCTTTACATATTCCTCTTGCCTTGGGTGAACTATTGTTTAAAACAAGACTTAAATGGAAATGTAATTTAGTTCCTTCTATTAAAGATGTTCTTAAACATTCCTAGGCTTAAAAAAAAGTTTCACAGACTTTGCCCAATTTCCCTGTAGAGCATTTACTCATGATTTGGACTCCATTTGGTATACCTACGCTAACAGCAGGAATTCTTAATATAGGTGTACATTTAGCAGCCACATTGTGAACAGCATGAATAAAGGAATAAACATGACCTCAAATCAAAGTACCGGCACAATGCCCTTAGCACCCAAAGGCAAGGAGGGAGCCTTTGGCTCCAGCTTCCGTGAACGGAATTCGGCAAGATTTCAGTTAATTAATTGCAGTCAAGTCTGTGCTAAAGAGCAAACCCATGGGATCAAAAGGTACCAGACCACAAGGAGAAGCAAAAACTTGGGACTCAATCCATCCTATACTACTCCACATCATTTCCACATCATTTGAATGAACAGCCTAAGCTGCAGTACTTTTAAATAAAATAATTATTTATCACAAATAATTTTATACTATTGTGGACTTCAAAGTGCCAAAAATGCATTTTTAACCTAAAAACTTTATTATTTTCTTCTAAATTCTCTTTCTCGTGTATGATTTATTTTCCAAACATAAATTTCAACAACTTAGAAAATACTGTTTGGAGGAAGATTCAAGGGCAGCTTTCCTCTTTCCCAGAAGGCAAAATCTAGAAATACATCAGTCATTGATGTCAATCTGTGACAGTTCAAATCGCCAAAGGTGTTTGGTAGATTTTAATCACTGTCACAACTGTAAAGGTTACTGAGCAGCTCCAACACAAATCAGTTACAATAGTGTTACACAAATATGAGTGTGTGTGTGTGTGTGTGTGTGTGTATACATATGCCCTCCACAGTTAAATCTTCTGGTATAGCAGCGGTAAGTTCAGCAATATACAACAGCAGCAAAAACCACCAATAAAAAAGGATGAACAAGGTCAACATTTCTCTTTCAGTAACAGATTTAGGCAGCCCAGAGCTATTTTGCAGCTTCCTGCTACTTTACCATCCTTTGTGTGTTGCCTCATTTCACAGGATGGCTGCTTGTGCTCTGGTCATCATGTCCACATCCCAGGAATAAAGAAAGAGTCTCAGAATGGAAACCTCATTCCTTTTGAGGATATTTGCTGGAAGTTGCAAATAACACTTAGTTCTCATTGATCAACATTTACTCATAAGGCTACAACCATTTCAAAGGAAACCTAACTTTTGCAATGGACATCAAGGTCATCAGCTAAAATTTGGGATTCTTATTAATAACAAGAACAGAATAATTGATATTTGGAATAGAATTTTTTCTCTCATTTTAAAAACATTAAAGACAGACTACTAGCCTCCTAGAAGGGGGAAAAAACCCAAACTACTAGATGATTCAGTCAAATTAAAATGAAAACAATCCATTATTTACCATAATGTAAACAAAAGCTAATTAAACTTTCATTTTTAAACTGAATATTTCACTGATGTTCATAAATATAAGTGAAAAAAACATTTCCATATATCAGAGAGCACCCAAAACCTTAAAAAAATCTGTATAATTATATTTTATTGGTTGGGGAAAGAGAAAAGGAGGCTGATTAATTTCTTTTAAAAGAGAAAAGTTAACTTAGAAATAATTTCATCCCACTCCTAAATCAGAATTAATGCTCTGAGTTGGGATTTATGCTGTCATATTTGAGAACCACTGATTTGAACATACTATTTCTGGAAATGATTTCTTTTAGTAATTACTAACAGTTTATGAAAAGATCTGCAATTTTATTTTTCCAAGTGTTCAAGTAATCTTAACTCATCAAAATGCTAAAATCTTTTATATCAAAGTTGTCTAAGACTTACTCATGTAAATGGCCTGCCTGTTCCCTGACAGCTGGAACCTCTTAGTGTGGATCGGCCGCCACAGCCCCGCCCTGAGCACTGGGACTCATCTGGTCTCTAAGCAGGAATCCATAGCTCATTGTCCAGCTTACACCTCCACCCTAACCTGGCAACCAGGTTTTCGTAGCAAAGCCTCTGCACTTTGCCTGATGCCAGGTTTTCCTCATACCAGGCTCTTCAAGAACCGTTCCACGGCATACTAGCCAGTCCCTGTCAATGACTGTGAATGAATGAACCTTACATTAATAGGAATCCATACCTCATCATTTAGCTCTTTAGACTGCTTTTGAACACCCATTCAAGTATTTAGTAAACCAACACTGAAGTTGACTGCAAGTCAGGCATGTTGCCAGACATTTGGTAATAAAAAAGATCAAAAGCACATTCACCTGCCCTTTGGTGAGAGGGACAGCTGAAATTGTTAAAATGATATTCCTTATACACAGTTAGATTTGGTCTCCTGGGAATTTTCATCCATTGTTCTTAAGTCTGAACTCCGTAGTCACATGGAATAGATTCTCATTCAGACTTCTGCAAATCCACACTCCAACATGGAATGTTTCGAATAGGATTTGATTCCTGTCAACATCCCCAAACTTCGCTTCAACCCCACATCCTACAAATAACCTTCCCTCAAAATCATACATAAACTCTTTTCTTTTTCTTCTCCTAGCTCTTAAAACCCCATTACTGTAGCTCTTAAATGAAATGGATTTTAGTTTCTTCAGTCTTTGTGGGATAAATCCCAATTTGAAAATATCCTTCTCAGAATTAAGCATTTAGAAATGAATACAGTAAAAGAAAATTTAGTAGGTCCTTTTTTTTTTTTGCCTCATAATCATTTTTTAATTATGTTATGTTAGTCACCATACAGTACATCATCAGTTTTTGATGTAGTGTTCCACAATTCATTGCTTACATAGAACACCAAGTGCTCCAGGCAATCAATCTGGCCCTTCTTAATACCTATCACTGGGCTCATCCATCCCCCCACCCACCTCCCCCCTTTTTAAAATTTAATTTTAGTTTTTCAGTGTTCCAAGATTCATTGTTTGTGCACCACACCCAGTGCTCCATGCAATACGTGCCCTCCTTCATACCCACCACCAGACTCCCCCATCCCCCCACCCCCCTCCCTTCCAAAACCTTCAGTTTGGTTCCTGGAGTCCATAGTCTCTCATGGTTCTTCTATGTCTTACCTCTACTTAATAGAACTTAAGTTATTTCATCTTTGCAAATGAGTTTAAGGACCTTCTCAGATCACCTTTGAACTGAACAGATGAGTCATTTTAAGTTGTGGTTGTTCTGTTTTCTTATCCTTGGTGCCTCCCTTTAGCTGGTGTGAGGCAGTCTCGCATAAGGGTTACACTCCAGTCAGAACTGGGTCCACATACTGTTCCCCACTTGCTCACTACATGAACTTGAGAAAATTACGTCAAGATTCGGAACCTCAGTTATCGTAAAATCATGCCAGTAAGGGACCTTACTCCTTCAGGTTTCTGTAGGTGATATCAGCCAATACATATAAAGCACACTGACTGTTACAGAGTAAGGACTTGCCATGTGGGAAGGACCAGAATTCATAGTCATTGTTTTAGTTATGAGTGTTTCATATATAACTTAGGAATCATTCATACAAAAAAATGGACTTCAAGTCATCTTAAAGTAACCTAGGATAGCCCTGACATTCAGTTCAAGAACCCTTCATTAACCGCTGCATATGTTGTGTTTTGTGCTAGGTGCTGGTGATCTAAAAATGAATTTAACTATCTTAAGGTTCACGAAGCCCAATGTTTAATGAAAAACTGGAGGTGCACAAAGACTATTATGCCATGAATGCACAGATTAGGTTTGCGAGAGCAATAGTCCTGCCATCCCAACACACCCCATTCCATTCTAGCAATGAGAATGAGAATTCAATGAGAATTCAATAAATGTTGGTTGATGCTCCATTCTCAAATATTTCAGAAAAACAGTAAGGCTAGCCTTGTTCACACAATACTTTGACCTGGAGCTTTACAAATTAACGTCTCTCCATCCTGGAGAGACACTGTTATTTCCTATTTCTTGGGATTTAAGAAATGGTGAAAAGACACCACTACCATCTTCCAAAAGAAACCTCTGGAAAGTTGATGATATGAGGTTAAATATGTATTTATATAGTCTACTAACTTTTAAAAGTGTAGGGATGAAAAAAATGATTTGGAAGACATACCCTAAAGTATTAGAAAAATATCTCTGATGGTGAGATCATGAGAGATTTTATTAATATCCTTACATTTCTGAATTTTTAAAATACTCTCCAAGGAGTGTGCATATTAAAGCAGATACACGAGAAACTCTAATATGGGAAAGGAAACAGGTTAGTGATTGGAGAGCAGGAATATGGATGGCAGGAAATTAAGAAGCAGGACGGGGGTCTTAGGTATATAAAGATTATAAGCTAAAGAATAAAAGCATCAGTAGAAGGGATTAGAATGATAATAAAAATATAGTCTTACTACTATCAAAGTGCCTAGTTCTCTTTAACTCTTTGGCAGGTCATATCTCCAATTTTGTTACTGAGAAAGTTTATTGGCCAATGGAATGATTGAAGCATAATGATTTTGCCTATCTGCCTAAAACTTAAGTAGAAATATGAGAATGAATCTTGTTGCAACTTTTCAAAAATTACATGTGGATTATTCTTAAACACACTAGTCTTAGTAATATTCTGTAACAGAACAAAAAACTAATCAGTGAACCGCAAATGCACAGCCTTGATTTATTAGCAAAGTAATGCATTTCCTAAATACAAGACCTTTATTTTTAAATATAAGAATCAGGATAAATATTTGTGTAACTAATGAACCAAATTAATCTATTTATATTGCTCTTCTCTCAGAAACATTTCAATAGATAGAGAGAGAGAGGGAGAGAGAAAGGGAGAGAGAGAGATAGATATTGGCAAATCTGTAACACCTTATTTAAAAGTAGCCTGTGATTTCTCCTGATGGATGCAATATCTCTTCCTATGAATTCCTTAAATGTCGAATCAATATCTTACTCATGTAACTTCCACATTCTCCTTTGTAGTAGAGATATTTTACTTAGGCATTGTGTTATACTTCTCCAACTATTACTTCTGTGAGTTTATTATTTGTGTCCTACTCATTTTATATCCCTTAAGAGCAATCTTAAATTATTTTTAAGACTGGCATTATATAAACATAATAAATAAAAGTGTTCCCCCAAAGGCCAGAGAATAGTTTATGGACTCCATCAACATTGATTACTTAATAAAAAAATCTTGTGCCTTTTTGAAACTGATTGTGGAAACTGCCCAACTGGATTCCAAAACAACTTCTCGTATGAGTGGCTACCAATTTCTTATCTATTGTCAATCTTTCTTTATGAATTCTGTGCTTTGTTTTCCTGTGCGGTTGGCTTCATCATCACTCTGTGCATTCAGGATGGAATGAGGAGAGTTCAAGGAGAGAATCTCATTCTGGAACATTCACCAGGCTGATAAGTTCTATAGCGAAGACTATTTCTTCTCAGATTTTGTTGAGTTTTAGTTTTCTTTTTAATAACGATATAGTCAATCCATCAAAATAATGTTACACCAAATCTGATTTCATCTGTATTTTTTTCTTCCTAAAGTAGAAAACTCTCAAGCTGCTTTGTGAAGTGCTAAATGCTTTATATTGACAGACTACCGCTGTTCAGCAATCTATATTTGCAGCCTGCCAAAACGAAAGCCATAGTTGGATCTTCTTTGTTGTTCACAGTATTTTAAATTACAAATGATGTTGATTTTAATCATCTTTGCTCTATTCACTCACAAAGCTCGATGCTGCACAAATCAGCTATCAGATTCAGTATAAAATACTTTTTATTGGGTTTAGCACTTGCATAGCACTTGACACCTTCAAAATACTTTGTAAACATTAACTAGTCAATCCTCACCAAGAAAGAAAAAAAGAAATTATCGTGATGTACTGAGAGGTATGTGTAAAATAGGTCTTAGGAAAAGAGTTGTCCTATCAATGAAGTTTGAAGGCAAGATATTTATTAAACTGTTTATATTCAGCCAATATATTATACTCCAGGAAGTAATTGTCAGTTCTTCAGTTCTTTACTTTCCATTGTGAAAGAGCACATAATTTGTGAACAGAGCGCGTAATTTCAATTTTAGTGATCACGTGAATTACAGAAGTATTAATATTATTAATGACCAATAGAATTTTATGCCACATGAGGAAGTCTTAACATACTGAATGCTGCTTTGCACACTATATCAAACAAATGTTTTGTGATAAGTCAGTAAGAGTCAACTAGTCTCAGAAAATTGCCATGTATAAGCTACTGCTTCTCCTGTTTGTCCTTTAAGTTCACTTGGTACAGATGCAAGTAAGATGAACTTGGTCCAAATATAAATGGGTCCCCAAGTTCACATTAAATGTATGAAATTATATAGCACAGCAGGAGTCAAACTAACGTATTATTTAAAGAGTGCGCTATAAATTTTGTTTCTGGTTTTCTAAGTAAAATATAGCTTCTGCCTTCATTGGATCTGTTTTTCTTCCATTATTCCTTTAAGATTCTCTCATTTTAACCTATACTGTTAAAGGCAAACACTGTATATTCCTCTTGGAAAAAGATATATTTACTGTGATCATGAAGAAAACTCAATATAGAGCTTCAGATGTTATTAATGCTATACGTTGTATTGGATATTGATTCAAGTTTTTTTAACCATGCCGTAATTCAAAAAAGCATTCGCCACCACTGTTTTTATAAATTCAAAAACCGAAAACAAAAAGAAAAGGGTTATATCAGAAAGAAACTTCAAGCCAAGAGTGCATGATAATTTAATATCCATTTTAAGACATGACCATAGCTCAGAAACTGAAAGTTGTATATGAAGTACATGTTAAGAAAGGCCTGCACTATATTTTCAATAATTAAACAATCAAATGCAATATACTATAGCTACAATTAAAAGCTGTATGCTTAAAAGTTTCAATTTAATTAGGAAAAACTGCAAATTGACAAATTTATTGAAACCATGTTTCCAAATTCTTTGAAGTTTTTTCATCAAGGACAGACAAGTTAGCGACTCAAACTTGAACTAAAACTACTAAGTATTTCAACTTAAAAACTGTAGATAAAACCAAAATGATCTCACAGTCTTCAAGCACCTTTCTTTTATGTTAAGAATCACAAGATTTACTTCAGATAAATTGATGGAAATATTATTCATATCCATCAGGGTTTATTGACATATCTAGGACAATCTTTATAAATGCAAAGCAAACCTCTTAACCATATGGTAATGCCACAGAATTTTTACATTGGATTTTATATTTAATTAAGACTTTCATTATTATTAGCAACATTCTAATCTTGCTCAGATATCACTGCAAAAACATTGATTCCAAAGGTGGGGTCTTTGATCATGCACACATTCAGAAGACTGATATTCTAACTATAAAAAAGTGGATCTAATAATCTTTAATATTAAAGTTGAAGAGAACAACATTGGATTTCTGAAAATTAATGGGTTTATATGAATTCATTATATGACTTCTAAAGGCAAATATTTTAGAATCTCCTTAAACAATATTTCATGTCCATATCAATTCCTAAATCACTATTTTAATCCCTTCCTCCAGAAGATCATTCCTTACCAGATGTCAGTTCCTTCAGATATATTCAAGAAAGAGGTGAAATAAGTCTGGTAATAAATTTGGAAATAGGAAGAAAATAAATGACTATATAGGATGTGGTTCCTGTAGCCCCTAAAAAGTACATAGATACACATTATTCCCCTATTCTCAAGGGCCTAAAATTCAACAATTTGCAATTTCTGTGTTGGTATTTAATTAAGGAAATATTCATGGAAAGAACAGTACTTTAAGCTGTAAAATTCTAAAGCCACCAAAACAACAATAACAACAACAAAACCATTATTTTTACTTGACAAAATCTGGTAGTACCAGCCTAGTAGTTATCTGAGCTATAGATAAAATGTGACCACTAACAAAGGCTGTTTACTCAAAGCCTGGACATGTCTCATATAACTAGCTGTAGTTATGACAATTTCTATTTTATGGCTTTCACATATATTTTGATGAGAGATTGGCATTGACATAATAAAATGTGAAACAGCAGGGAAATATTATAAACCAAAGAGGTAGCCTATTTTAACAACTTGCTGTCAGAAAAATTTTCCTCACATCAAAACTCAATCTCTCCATCAGCAGCTATAAGTACATATCTCAGTTGTTCTAGGGTTTGTCTGGTTTCCTCTTTTTCTTATGGTCAGGACTTGATATTTTCACAGTGCTTTTCAACCACATTTACTAGTTTTTCCTCACAAATATGCCTGGAGTTTAATACTTTTTTCCACTTGTTCACAGACCCCGAGGTTGAAGCACAGAGATATTAAGAGGCATGTTCAAGGTTACACAGCAAATTAAAAACCCAGCAGGGGATGGGCTACAGAGCACCTGAGTTTCCAGACTGTTGCTTAGCCAACTGATCCATGGGGACTCTCACTGCACAATGAGTTACGCAAGAGAAAGAAACTTAAACTAGAAAATAAAACAATGGGGGAAAAATGCAGTTTCTAAATCCACAGACAGATATAAATACCCCATGATGTAATGCTTGCCATCAAGCTTTTAGGTAAATTTACAGACTGAGAAATCTACTCTTATCTGTCCTCATATTTTCTCACCCATTTACATCAGGACATAAAACATTAGGAAGCAGTTTCTTTATCTGATGGCTAACATGAGCATATTCTGTTACCTCATCTCCAAGGGCCATAAACATGGAAATTTCCAGAGGAATGGCTGAGCTCCTCTGCTCAACTTCTTCCCAGCACTGTCTTTCCCATTCGGCCCTTATGATAGAACTTGGGGAAAGAGGGAAAACATTAAAGACTTGGAATTTGAGTGATGAAGATTACAGCAATGAATTTCCAGATCAAGATCTCTTGAACTTGCAACTAAACACTAATTTGGAATGGAAGCGAATAGTCACTGGGGTATGAAGCATGATGAGGTAGTGAAATAGCAAAGATCTCAGTAACTCTCACATAAAGATGTACTGATACTTAAGAAATACAGTCTGAGAGACTTCAGAAATCCAATGACCCCTCAGTCAATACGCATTCTTTGAATGCCCTTAATGTGTCAAGATAGGAGCTAGGTAATAGAAAAAGCCATGAAAAAGTACTATTCAGGAGCAATTACATAATTCTGACTAGAATGACAGAATGGCACTCCAGTGTCCAGAGTGACAGAAAAAATTATATTTCATGATGAGACTTGAAAGGTGAGTAAGAGCCAGATTGAAGAGGTCGGGAAGAAAAGCTTTCAGGCATGGGAAGCAGTACATACAAAAGATACTAAAGCTGGAAAGAGCAGGAGATGCTGGAGGAACTGAAAAAGGTCAATAAAATTGCAGGAGATGAAGAGACATGAGGTTAAATTTCAGAAGTAGGCAAGGGATAGAACATACCAGGCTTTGTTGGTAAAGGTAGGTATTTTTCCCCCCATTTTATTCTAAATGTTTCAAGAAGCCATAGTATGTTTTTAAGAGGGAAATAATATGATTTTATTTGCATTTTAAAAAGATCATTCAGGCTTTTGCATGTATTTATCCATTATCCATTTTTTCCCAGGCCCACCTAAAGATTTTTAGCTCTTATTATACACAAATTCTCTCTCATGAAGAAGACGTGGCTATTGGAAGAGTCAAGTAATTGATGTCAATTGCTTTGAGTTTCTATAAGTTACTATAAATTTAGCCTCCAACTGAAACAAGCCAACTGGTAGACTTGTGAAACTCAAAATTATGCTATCATTAGCTAAGTTGAATGAACATAAATTAGACATGGAAGTAACAGACAGCCCATTTAAAATGGTGTCTTTTTTCTTTCTTTTTTTAATATAAACTCTATGACTAATGTGGGGCCTAAACTCGCAACCCTGAACGAGATGAGTTGCATGTTCTATCAAATGAGCCAGCAGGCCACAAATGTAAAGAGGAAAATTTATTGGAATATGCATTTTTGAAACAGAATTAAACAAAAGAAAGAGTCTAGCAAAATTACAAAACAAAACAAAAAGAGAGCCACTCTGAAACAGCTAAAAGGCTATACTCATAATGGGAGATTAAAATTTACATAATAAACCAGAGACAAAATTCAGAAATATGAAGCATAATTAGTATGCGATTGATAGTCAAACCCATTAAAATACTAAAAATAATAAGATGCTATCTTATATAATTTGTCATCAAAATTATACATTATTTTATACCATTCCTTCTTAGTTACAACACAGTAATCACATTAAGTAGCATTAAATATTTAAATACAAGTAATTAATAACTCCTCTGATCCAGTACATGTGACATGTTTTTGTTGTTTTGTTTTTAATTTTTAGTTTCACTTTCTTTTTCGACCTTTTTAAATTAATGCCAAATTTGTGAAGCCTGATAACCATGTTGCAAAGGCATCTCCTTTAGTCAGGGAAAGAAGGTCTTCTCCTTAACAAGTAAGCCTTAATCTGCTATATCTAATTTAACAAAAAAAAAGTAGTTATTAATCTCTGTCTCACGGAGTGATAGAAGCATAGTTCCAATCAGTCTAAGCCTCCTCCTAGCTATACCCAGGGTTGCATTCGATTTAAGGGGCTTACATTCTTTTTTTTTTTTTTTTTAATATTTTATTTATTTATTTGACAGAGAGCAGAAGCACAAGCAGGGGGACCAGCAGTCAGAGGGAGAGGGAGAAGCAGGATCCTCACTGAGCAGGGAGCCCAATGCAGGGCTCAATCCCAGGACCCTGGGATCATGACCCGAGCTGAAGACAGACTCTTAACTGACTGAGCCACTCAGATGCCCCCAAGGGGATTAGATTCTGCCAGGAGTGCACAGAACTCTACATAGCTCTAACAGGTGTACAAACATCACTACTTGTAGAGAAAATTAAACCATCCCTGTTCCCAAGTACATAGCCTCTTCAGAAACCCCTCCTCACTCACTACTAATATAAGTTGTCCAGAGGCAAGTGAGTTCATTCTGTTATTTGGGAACATAACTGGAGTGAAGTTAACTACTTTGCTCCCCATCTGTTTCTCCCCGACGAGGCATGGCTTACAGCCACTTCCTCTCTGTGTCCTGATGCAATCTGAACTTTGTACAGAAAGGGAAGGCAGCTGAGCAGCTCAGTCAGTTAAGCGTCTGCCTTCAGCTCAGATCATAATCCCAATGTCCTGGGATTGAGCCCCGTGTCTGGGTGGCTTAGTGGGTTAAAGCCTCTGCCTTCGGATCAGGTCATGATCCCAGAGTCCTGGAATCGAGCCCCGCATTGGGCTCTCTGCTCAGCAGGGAGCCTGCTTCCCTTCTCTCTGTCTCTGCCTGCCTCTCTGCCCACTTGTGGTCTCTGTCTATCAAATAAATAAATAAAATCTTTAAAATTTTATATATTTTTTTAAGATTTCATTTATTTATTTGACAGACAGAGATCACAAGTGGGCAGAGAAACAGGCAGAGGGAGAGGAGGAAGCAGGCTCCCCGCTGAGCAGAGAACCCGATGCGGGGCTCGATCCCAGGACCCTGGGATCATGACCCGAGCCAAAGGCAGAGGCTTTAACCCACTGAGCCACCCAGGCGCTCCTAAAATTTTATATTTTAATCTGAGCTCCTAGAAGGAAGTCATCCTCAGTCATCTAAAAAGCAATATCATCAGCAGAGAAGAGATAGAAAACAGTTGGAGAAAATGGGAAAAAAAAAAAATATATATATATATATAAACACTACCTATTTGTTCCCATCAACAACAATGATTTCAAAATTGTTCCAAATATCTATTTCTGCAATTTAACGTATGAGAAAATGTTCTTTTTTCTCAGTATTCAGCATGTCTGTGGTTTTTCTTTAGCTAGTGTTTCTCTCATAAAATATGTTGGTCCAGCTATTGTTTATCCTTTCTATCAACATTGTTAGCCTGTGCACTAGTCATGTGGAATGTCATTCCAATTGTGCTTTTCTAACATTTGAGAAAGCTGAAGGGAAAGTGACAGGAAAGCTGAAGCCCAGAGCCCTGAGCAAACAGGGGTTTTCACCTATGTCCCCAGCATTGCCTCTGAACTGAGGACCTGACTCATCCCTTGCTACTTCAGGTTTGAGCCTTTCTTGATTATACTGATAAAGTGCAAAGCATTGGAAGCAGACACAGCAGGCCTTTCATGTTAAGCCCATCCCTGCAAAAACAAAATAAAACAATAGCTTTATAAGTTCAATGTATTCTTAGCTTTCCATGGGTATCATTTATCTACCAATCTGTTGCTAATCCTCAATAAATGCAGGGAAATTGGGATGGCCTTAGCATAAATTCTCCTGACTAGTAAATCCCATCAGGCAACTGGTTTTTTGAAGTGGAAGTAGTCAAATTACACTGAAATATAAGAAAATGGCAACATATTTTTGATGAGATATGTATCTTCATCAGCTTGATAAAAAAGACTAATAGTACTACAAATCTAAGCTACACAAAATCTATCCATAATATGTAAGACTACATTTAAATTTCATCCCAAATCTTCGTTTATCCTAAAAACTATTTTTAGGTTACTATATTTTTCATTATTTTTATTTTAAAAAAGATGAAAACTTGGGAAGCCTGGAGGCTCAGTCAGTTAAATGTCTGCTTTTGGCTCAGGTCATAATCTTAGGGTTCTGGGATTGAGTCCTGCATCAGGCTCCTTGCTCAGCAGGAAGCCTGCTTCTCCCTCTGCTCACTGCTCCTCCTGTTTTACTCTCTCTCTCTGACAAATCAATAAATAAAATCTTTTTAAAAATAATAAATATTAAAAATTAAAAAATGAAAACTCAACTTTTTTTTCCTTTTCAGGATATAAGACATCAAAACCTAACCCAAAGCTGTAGTTGTTATGGAAGACCAGTAAACTCATCCTGCAACAAGGGATCTGGCCCTCAAAGATTATGTTAGACCACCTAAGTAAGTAGAGGATATTCTGTAAACATCAGAATAAGAGATTATTTTGAAAGGTTATAAGGTATAAATAATCATAAATAATAATTTTTTTTCAGAAACACTAGAATTATGTTGGGATGACTTCCAGCTTTGGAAAAGATCATTACAATGCACTGTTTTTATACAACATAAGCTAATATTTCTCATTGTATTTAAAATTCAATTTCATTTTTTCATCATTAGAAATCAAAAGCTCTTTCTGGAACAAAATTTTGCTATTTGATATTCTTTTTTCCCTCACCTTATGGCATACACCCACATGGGTAGGGTTACTCAAACAAATGTTTACACCAAAATGTGCAAAGAGTTAGATTGTAGTGAAAATATATTTTTAAAAGACTTTAAAATTCCAGGCTAGCCCCAATTTATTCAGTAAAATGTCAAAAACAGGAAAACTTCAAATCTTCCCATTTGCCCATTCTTACTCGCACATATAGAAACAGAAAAAAGCTATTCTACACCTAATACCTATGCAATGTTTGTTTCCTGATGTTAGTGGTCAGTCATAACCAGGCACTTGGTTATGTTACTTAATGTACTACATATCTGGCTTGCTGCTGCTTCGTCATTGAGATTTAGGACTGACAGTAATTTTCTTTTCAGGTTAAGTCATATGACGCTTTCCTATAGGAATAGGTTCTATCACAGGAGCCAATTATTCAAATCTAATTCAACAGACTCAATAATTCTCCTCAGTTTTATCTTGGGCATTCTATATTCCTTTCTCTACACCTAGTGGCTACGTAACAATTCAATTACCAAAGTTCTTCATCCAGAAAGTGCAGTTGATTTCCGGTAATTCTTATTCTGTTTGATTTCTTTTTTTCTCCTGGTTTAACACATGCCAGTTGGTGTTGACTGAGTTAAAAATCTTGAAATAAGCCTGGCACTGTGTCACTATGTAGGTTAAGAAATGAAAAAAAAATTTAATAAAATACACACTAGAAATGGAAAATAAGATTAGTGGTGACATTTCTTGTCATGAGGGCATTTTTCGTCTATGTGCACAAAATAAAACAAGCTCAGTGCAGCTGAAGAAAAGAGGAATGAGGGAGATGATATAAATTGAAAGATGAAAAGGCAGAGGGTGAGTGTAAAGAAGCATGTTGAGAGCGCAAAGGGTCAGCTGGTAAGAAAGCAGCTCCAAGAACCTCAGAAGGTAAAATCCCAAGTAACAGATCGAGTGGGTAAAAATCAAGGTTCTGAATAAAAGAGCAATACATAAGCAACTTCAAAGAAGATTAAAAGTACAGTAAGGTGATAAAAGTATTCAGGTCTTTGGAATGACTAGGAATCTTGGGGAATTGCAATAATGAGAACACTGTCAGGGAAAAGTCCTTATATATTAAAATCACCTATCACAATCTGCCAGCATGGACATTAGAATAAATTTCTTGTTTTTCAAGAATGAGGTATGTCTTCTGGTCAGATTTAGGTTCATTTCTCCTCCATTTCTCTAAATAATCTTTCTCTGATAAAATAGGCATATATATATATATGTACATATATATATATGCTTATACACAAATATAAAGTGGAACTTAACATTCAAAGAGTCAATGAAAATAGACTTAATATTGGGACTTCATGAAACTTATTAGTAATCTGGAATAGTCTAGCCGTTAAATTTGGAAATAAATTCCCACAAATTTTATAGGTACATTACTTATATCTACAAATAATAAATTCATTAGCAATCAGCAATTATCTGATTAAATTATCCCGTACAAGAAGTAAATTTAAATGAATCAGAAAGACATATATTTGGAGAGGAGGCCTAAAGCAAACTCCCTTTGTGTCGGTATTGATTAAATGAATCAGACAGTGAATGTCTACTTAATTTTTGAAAAGTACCCAAAGACCCTCTTAAAGATTCATTCCCTTTGGGAATCTGCAGGTTAGGTAAGAAAAATACACATAATTAACATTTTTGGAACTTGTCTACCCTATTTTGTACTCTTGTGCTCCATAGTTTCAATAGACTTCTTTAGAAAGAGCACTGTAGATTTAGATATATAGTCATAACTAATAAAAGCTAACAACTATTCAGCCCTTTACAATGAGAAAGGCACCTTGAATGTCACAGATTTTGCAGATGCTACAACACAGGGCTGGGAACTTACCTCACTCTTCTATCTCCTTTTTGATTAGATTTTGACTAGATTACATAAAGTATAACTTCTTATCAATAAGAAAAAAAAACTTGACAGAAAAATGGTCAAAACATAGGGACATACAATTCCTAGGAAAAATATAAACATCTGAAAAACTGATCTATGCTCTCAATAATCAACAAGATAGAAATTGAGGTAATAATGTAATATAACTAGAAAATAATTATAATCGATAATTGATTATATCTGGTTTGGCACTGGGAGAGACAAATGATCACTTATATGTTGTTGATAGAGAAAAGTACTATAGCAAGATGTGTCAAACCCAAAAGTGAGAATTTGGTGAACCAATAATTCTTTTCCTAGAAACATACCTGTTAGAAGTATTTACTTGTGTATACAAACATATCACAAAAGAAGTTCACTGCAGCACAGTTAACAGCAAAAATAAGAGTAAATTGCTCAATAATGAGGGAATTCTAAATAAAATTATATCATATTGCTACTACAGAAAACTCTGAAGTAATTAAAAAGAACAAGATAAATCATATGAAAAGAACTCCAAGGCATATTTTAAATTTAAGAAAAAAAATTCAGTAGCAGAAATAGATAAAGAAGTTGCACTGTTACATTGTAGAAGGCACTAGAATTCCTAAAATTCTAAAAGCTAAAAGCAGGTTTGCCTGTTTTAATTCTATATACTTCAGGGTTTTAGAATAATTTATCAAGTGTTTCTGTATTACTCATATAATTAAAAAGTAATACAAATATAAAATTCTTTATGAGTCCTGTATTTCTCTCAAGGAGCTATGGGATTCAATTATACATCAAAAATTGTTTGAATTTTTTATAACCTATTTTGTATATATGTTTAAAAATGGCTTAAGAAAATTAAAAAGTCTCCAAAAATATAATAACCCCACTATATAGGAAAGAACAGCACATTTAGAACCATAAAACTTTGCATTTACTTTTTATATAAACATTTATAAAAATCCCTTAAAATCTGAACCTCATTTTTTCCCTATTCAAAATCATGTCTCTCCTGCTTGACTTCTTATCTCCATAATCATATCTACCCTAACTCAACTTTCAGAGCTACCACCAAATACAAAGTAATTCTATAAAATTCACTTTGCAAACAGCAGAGTAATTAGTATACTGATTGGGCAGATGTATATATTTAAGTTGAGACTATTGGGGAAAAATACATAACAACCAAAGTTCTTTTTATTTTTAATGTAACTCTATGCAGAAATATATGAAAATTCAAAAACAAATCTTAAGATTTAGCTACTTAATTTTTTTACATCTGAAAATATTATCATCAAAAAATTGTTATAAACTGAAAAAAAAAAAGGCATTGGAATAGTTTCAGAAGTCAATATCAAAGTTTTACTACCTGCCTATACTCAAAAAGGCTTTGTAAAACTAAAAGAAGAACATTCAAAATACTCTCGAAAGATACAGGGTTGGTTAGCAGCTTGTTGTAATTATTGTATGAATGTACAGAGACAAGGTAACTGTAATAAACAGAAACTGTATTTCTGTGCTGTTTTAGAGAAAAATCCATTAAAACCATTCCCAAAGATGAATAAATGTTTCAACTTAAAATTGCTTAGGTTAAAAATCATGTCAAATAATTAAGATAGATGAGAGGTATGATAGCTGCATACATGCAATCAAAGAAATGCATTATAAAGATGGAAGTTCATAATTGCATTAAATTAAACAAAAAATAAATCATTTGTTTCTCTAACATTTACCCAGTATTTTTCACAGAAAATAACTTGACTAATAAGCAAGTGCATGGCTTGAAAGTTAATGTGCACAAATAGTTCTGATGGTGGAATATGAAATGTTTACTTTAGAAAGTGACAGCTTACAAAAGGGAAAAAAAGAGAAAGGGAAGACACAGTAAGAAAATGATTTAGATTGAAGGTTATAGCAGCTGTGCAAATAAAGAAAATGGTGCAATCAACAGTTCACATCCTTCTGATGGATCATTGAAAAAGCTCTGTGTAAATAGTTTTGACGTTCAAGCTCCTGTTGAAAATAATACAGTAAAAAAATGCAAGCAAGAAGCTATAAAGTATGAAGAATCTCACAGTCACTTTTCCTCCAGCATATACAGGCCACTGATCAGCTGATTTATATGCTAAAAATGTAACTCTCAGGATTAATGATTTTTAAAAGTGACAGAGAATTGCAACCTTTGGTGGAAAGCTTCGTAAAGGTTGTATGGATAATCTGTTGTCTTGGATCATGGGTACTATGCAAATGATAACATGATGGCCCAGACTTCAGCTTCAATGTTAAATCAAGTCCCCAAATGGAGAAATTTCTCTCACCTTAAGATTTTTTAATAAAATAAAGTAACAAAAGTTAATGGTCTGCCAGATGTTCACCACGGGGGGTTTGCTTCACGGAAATTGAAGAAGGAACTTAATTTTGAATTTATGGGAACATCGCCCCGTTTTTCCTTGTTTGCTCCACGTTGCTTTTCAGCTTTGTTGACCAATGCCAGAAGCACCACAATGGGACTCTTTGAGTGCTATTCATCTCTGCATTAGAACAAGATGTGTTTCACTTTCCTTTTATTTATTTTTTTTTTCCTCGCCAAGGTACAGCTAGAAGTAGTAATATTATTATTCTGAGACTGACAATTGCTCTGACAATTTGTGATCAGTTCAACAGAAAGTGAATCAAATGAATCAATGAAAATATCGTAAAGCAGAGTCAGCTATTCAAGCCACAGCATTCTCTGAAACAAGGCACTTTATTTTTCAGCTGCTAGATGGAGAGCATTGTATGCGCATTGTTCACTTCTTAAGCATTTTTGAAAAGGAAATGAAATGGAAACATTGTACTTGGGGGGTCTCCAAGAGTATATAAAGATAATAGTAGAGGAATCAATTTTTTCAAGGAGTCTTAATTAAGGAGTTGAGGACCTGTGCGATGTTGCCTTTGAAGGGGGTTTGAAGCAAGAAGGAGAAAGAGGAAGGAAAAGAGGGGAGATGAGAATGAAAAAAGAATAAAACCAATCAGCTATTCTTTCAATTATAGAACCATAATTATTTATTATTTAAAGAGTGTGTTTAACATCTATCTATATGCAGAATTTTGCACAAATTCTAATTCAGTCCCTACTCTTTTCTTCAGTGGCTCCCAATCTTTGAAGTACAAATAGAAATCCCTTAAGAACTCATTACAGTTATGGACTCATAGACCCCACCTGTAGAGAACTTATATTTTGGAAGGTATCTCAGGAGACTTCTTAAGATGGTGCATGACCTCATACTGGCAAAACGCTGCTTTAGATTCTTAAAACAAGAAAAATAATAAGATCCATGATAATTTTACCTAACAAATAAATGTGGGTGGCTTTCTTTTTCCTGACAGCAACAAAAATAAAACTAAAATTTTAAAATATGAATCTTGTTATAAGGATATTATGGCTAATTCAAAGAGAAAATGGAAACTTAATAAATATTTGTTGAATGTTCAAGTGAATGAAAAAATGTGCACACAGATTTAACCAACATCTGTTCTCTGAATACTTAAATTTTCTAACCCGAAATATGAACCCTACTTAAAACTGATGAGCTTTCTTCACAAAGCGTAATTTAAAACCAGTTGCTGCGTTACCTTAAACCAAAGTAAGCAAAAGAAATGCATTAGCAGATAGTACATACAAAATTACTTATATTCTTTTTCACTGGAAGATATTAGCCTAATGCATTCATCCTTATTAATTGGTGGTGAAAGCAAAAAATGCTCAGTAGCCCCCACTGAAATAAGACAGGGAAAAGATACATGATTTGCCTATTTTTCCCCCTTTTAAGGGCAGTTTTTCCCCAAACTTCAATCACTTACATAATCTCATCATAATTCTGGCTATATCCTTATAAGATATGTCACATATCATGACAAAGAATACAAATATTTGCTATTGACACTACCTATTTGATTTCACACTAATTCCAGTTATCTCATGAAATCTCTGGTTTATTTTGCTAGCTGTTATTTTCCTACCCCCACATTTAAGTTAAAAATCTCAACTAATTAAAGTTAAAAAGTGCTTGTTTTCCTACTACCTAAAATTAGCTCATGTCCTAGAAGTGATCATTGATTCCCTGCATTTTCAGAATCCATGTTCAAAGAGCCCCAGTCTGAGAAGAACACTGCTCTTCAGATAATCTCACACCCACCTATGAATGAAGGACAGCTCCAAATCTTTCCACATACAAGAAATTCTCAAAATGTTAGAAAATACTTTAATCTTAAAGAGCCAAGCATTAATTATCTCTCCCCAACAATCTTTGACAAGGATTATATATTAAGTGGTGACTTTAAATATCTTTGTTTACACACACACACACACACACACACACACACACACACTCTCTTCCAAAATTTAGCCTGTGTTGAAGAACAGAAACCCAGGCAATCCCCAGGATCATTCCCCATGTTATAGAGGGAAAAAACGTAAAACTACATGATTCAATTTGCCAAGGTAACTCAGACTAAAATGAGATGGACATTATTCCTAAATCACCAACATAAGCATCTCTATCCATAGGTTTGCTTAAGGAGAACTGGCCTTAGCATGATGAGTCACATATTCTAATTTGCTTAAGTC
Source organism: Mustela lutreola (assembly GCF_030435805.1). Taxonomy (NCBI): domain Eukaryota; kingdom Metazoa; phylum Chordata; class Mammalia; order Carnivora; family Mustelidae; genus Mustela; species Mustela lutreola. The sequence goes on along the minus strand of NC_081294.1, from coordinate 127,602,115 downwards.
TACTTTGTATGTGGTTTATTTTATTGTGTTAAGTTTTACATAGTTATTTTTATTTTATGCCTGATTTGGGGGCTTAGAAGAAAATCAGATAGTTGCTAAAGTGTCATTAAGTATAAAAGAAGATTATATATGTTCTTATTTTATATCACAGAAAGAGAAATTCAGGGATAGGAAAGAAAGGATTGCCCTCAACCTTCAAGGCTAATACTGAAATTTATCTTTACACTGAAAATATACTTGCATCTTTAGGCATTTGAACAAAGTTTAATACAGCAGCGTTTTGCTTCAAATTAATCTGTATCTCATTTCAAAATAATAAATCAGGCTCTTGAGGAAACTGAATAATATATGGGTATTATCAACACCTTCCCATATGGTGAATTGGGCAATGAATGCCTAATTGGATCATGATCTGTTTGAAACTTTTGCATTGTTTGTATTCCCTTAGAAGGGGAATTTCATCTCATAAGCGATCTAGTCCTTCTCCTTGTCCTTGCTAGAGGTACAAACTGTCCTGCTTTGTCCATAATATACCATGAAACAAAGATTTAAGACTTACACATTACTTAAATGTGATTAAAACTCATTATAAATAACTTTATCAAGTTAATAAAGTATTTTGGTTCAGACTAGAACCAAAGAATGGAAGTACACAAAACTTGTGATGAACAATATTTTAACTTTAGGTTTAGATATGATCTTACACAAATCTATCCCCACTTAGCATATAATGAGACAGCCATAGCCACTCCCAGAACAAGTACTCAGGAAGCCCACACTTTCCTCTGAGTAACAAGGCAACCAAATTATTAAATCACAATGACAATATAGAGACGTATGGGTAATGAAGGAAAGAACACAAAATTGACAAAGCAATGAAGAGAAAAACAACTGTCTAACTGATGAGGTGCCCTAGGAAGGTGTTTTAAAATTCACAATATCAAAAGGTATCTTCTCTTACGACTACCATATAACACTAATAGCAGGTGTGGATTAATACAAGTAACCCTATATGAACCAGTAAGCATGCAATGGGGTGTAATAAGTATTTTACACTCAATATCTTATTTCATATTTGTAACCACAGAGCATAGTAATACTCTTATGTTACAAACAACGAAGTTAACAGTTACAGAAATTAAGTAAATACCAGAGCCACCCAGCTAGTTAATAATGGAATCAGAACTCAAACTAGATTTGTTTGATCCTAATACTTGGAAGTCTTGACCACTAAACTCACATCACTTTGTGAGCAAGTCCTTCAAAAATCATGGGCAGAGAATATAGCTTCCTGTTCCAAACCTTACATCCTTTTGAAATTTTCAGTTTATCACTTAAATTCCTGTGAAGGCTACCTATACACAAAAACAACAGTAAATGTTTATTTTACTGCTAAAGCTTTGGAACCTGTCCCCCAAAATTAAAGTAACATTTTCACACTTTCCATAAAGATAGTGACATTGATCCTCTGGCTTTATGTACCACCATGATATCTCCACAGTTTGAGAATGACAACACATATTGTTAAAGAAAATGAAGTTATAAAGATAAGAAATTTAAAAAGAGGAAAATAGAATATTTGAAATTGCAAAGGAATAGAATATTTGAAATCACAAAGAAAGTTAGTAAAATGTCTTCCCAATTGTGGCTTTACCAATTGTGTTTTTGTTTTTCTGCATAATTGTTATATATGAATAAAATTGTTAAGTGCCACACATATATTTCCACACAGAATAGCCCTAATCCCTTCAAGCAAAAGAGTCTACTGGAATTATTACTTCCCCAGTTTTCTGAACCATTTAAACAAGTCTATGGGATGCTTTAAAGCCCATACTCTTTAATATGTGGAAGGAAGAGTAGAAATACATGTCCTTCCGGATCTTGGCAATTTGTGAACATGTGAAGCAATTACAAAAGAACTTGCCTGAAACTTGCTAAAAATGCAAAGGAGAATGTACGTGTGAGATACATTAACTTTCAAGTCAGTAAGGGGTGGTTTGAAAACTTTAAAATGAAATACACATTGCATAATATAAAAATTCTAAAAGAATTTGTCCTAGCACATTACACCACTTCAGCAATATTTCCTGAACAGTGATCTCAGAGAAAAGTTACCTATGTGGTATACGTGTGTGTGCGTGTGTGTGCGTGTTTGTCTAGTATTGGTTTCAGTGAGACAGATAAATTTAAGATTTTTTTTTAAAGGTTTTATTTATTTATTTGACAGGCAGAGATCACAAGAGAGGCAGGCAGAGAGAGAGGAAGAAGCAGGCTCCCTGCTGAGCAGAGAGCCCACTGCAATGCGGGGCTTGATCCTAGGACCCTGCGATCATGACCTGAGCAGAAGGCAGAGGCTTTAATTTAGCCCACTAAGCCACCCAGGTTCCCCTTAAAAAAGATTTCTAACTCAATGATCTAGTTTATCTTGGAAGTAGGTTTTTACTAGAATTTTTATTGACTGAAGTTAAAGTTTTAAAAATACATTAAATCACATATCTCTGCATTCTCTTGGTATATAGTCAACTATAGTTTTGCCACATAGTACACTTCTCAGTAATGTCATACCTATGGTTGGTAGTGCGCGACTGTGCAAAAAATAAATGGCAGGATGACACAGCATGCTTAGTAGATGTGGAACACATATTTGGACCCAAGATTTTTAGAATGTAATCAGTTACATGATTCACAGCATCCAAGAAATAATAATAAACCACTAACAGTCGGGACTTTCTTTCCCTTCCACCCTTGGTTTCTCATCCACTTTCAAAGTGTCTGGAGTCATCACTGACATCTCCCTACTTCAGGTCACATATTTAATAATCAAGTCCCATAGTCCACTGTCATGGATCCTTCAAATCAATTTCTTCCTTTCTACTCTCATTGCCACCACCATATTTCAGACTTGCATTACTACAATCTGTTCTGTCACAATGCAGCCTTCACGCTAATCAATCCTGAAAATGCCATCAGGTTAATCTTCATAAAATGCAATTCTGGACATGTCACTCACCTGCTCAAATATTTTCAACAGCTCCCCAATGCCTAGAGAATAAAGTCTATATTTAGCTTAGAATTCAAAGCATCCCCCGTATTATAATTATTGGTGGATATTTGGTTTCTTCTTAAGTGGTAGGACCATTTTTTACTTTTGTGCCTATAAATTAACAGGCAGAGAAACTTACATATAGAAGCATGTATTCATTCTTACAGATTCTATCATGACTCACATATCTACCTTTCTTGACTATCTAACATTCAATTATCATAGGATTAAGCTCTCTTTTTTAAAGTTTCTTCTGGACTATAATATTCATTGCTTCAGAAATTTTTCTACCACAGCTTTACAGAATTAAGTATCAGAGGCAGTTTCTCTAAAGTAGCCATCGCTTTATTCTATATTGTTGATATGAGACAAAGAAGAAAAGATATTCGGTTACTTACCTATGGAGCATAAAGCCCTTGGAGTCAGAGATTGACTCTAATCTGTAGTCTTCCTCATCTTTCCACCTTTACTTCCTTCTCCAAATTTCTCAGTGATCTTGTATTAATCCAATAAATGTGTTTGCTAATTTCTGAATGCCCTACCACAGAGAAATTAGGTAAAAGAAAAAAAAGGGGGGGGGGCAAGTGATATTTTTAAAGGCCATATTCGTCTGAACTAATTATTTTATTTTGCAGTGAGTTAGACTCTGTGGCTAGCATTAACAGTCCACTTATTCGGGAGTAGTTTATCAATGCTGCCTCTCTCTGCACAGAGAATGATTACAGGGGAATCTCCACATGGGTAATTTAGATGGGAGCTCACTTATCAGACCACTTCTGTTCAATTCAGAACTAAAAATACTTAGGGGGTCCCATAAATGTTAAAAACCACAAAGAATAATAATAACTAACCTCTTCTTAGTACATGTGTTCCTGAGTACACATACTTAAAATTTTCCCAATTATAATTCAAGAACATTTCAGTTCCCTTTATTCAGAACCATTATTCAGGCTCTTCTGGAAATGTTTTATTCAGGTTGCACATCTCTCCTCTGCAGTCTCTGATTTAGGATTCAGCTCTCTGATAATGAGTGGAAATTGGGGTCTGAAAGAGAAAAACACCATTTTCTTAAATAATGCTATAGGCATACATTGTCTTAATCTGGAAAAAAAAATGAAACCCTAAAATATTTTTCTAAACTGTTAAAATGCCTGAGCTTTTGAAAACTGTTAAAATGCCTGAGCTTTGAAAACAGAGGGAAAGAAGCAAATTACAATACAATTAAACTGTATATTTTAAATATCCGTGATCACATCTGCAACATCACAATATAATCACATGAGTAACATGGAAAAATGGTCTGAAAGCAGTTTAGTGGTGTTCTCCAGGCAAATGTGCAACCTGACTAGACATGCATTGTGGGCATAAATAAAAAATAGAAAATATTTTTTTCTGTGTGTGGTGGTGACGGTCGCGGCTAATGTTGTGGCTGTCAATAATAAAGAAAAAGGCCGGATCTCAATAGGACATTTGAGCTCAACGCTTTCCCTGGGCTGTAGTTTATTCTCCTGTTCATACCTGAGGACAGTTGGGGCAGTCTCTTAAGCCCTGTAATGAGATCTGAGCAAAAACCCTTTCAAAATAAATCAGCCCTGTTTTATCCCCAGCTCAGAGAGTTGGGGCAACTCATCGTGAGACTTCCCAATTTTTCACTGTGGTACAGGCTGTTTTGCTTCAGCTGTTTCATAAACTCGAGTCTAACACATACCTACTTGGACATTCTTGGGAAAAACAGAAATAAAAACAGCCAGTCCTGGAGCATCTGAGTACTATAAGTTCAGAGGACTTGGAGGGTCCAGCTGAGGCAACAGGGACCTTCCGCTGAACGACTGCTTGCTAATGGCAGAGTTAAAGGACACGATGGACACAGAAGCAAAGTCAGACAAGTGAGGAAATGTGCTGACCCCACGATGACTTGCCCAGGAGATAAGGATGCATTTAGAACCACCTTCTTTTTAAATGACCACCATGACAAGAGCTGTTAAGTATTAAACAGGTGTGTGCTATCCGTGATTGCATTTGGATCTCCCAACTTAGTGGTGTCAGTAGAACTAATGACTGAGACAGATAAAGTGGCATACTTCCTGCATGGATTAAGATTCTGTATGAAAGCCAAAATAAAGTGCTGCACACCTGCCACATTTGAGAAAACATAGTCATAATTCCTAAGATGCTTATCTGAACTTTCTGGTCTTAAATTCTCAAACAGATCAGCTCAGAAAGATTTCAGATATTTGGAAGTTGGAGAAAATCACAAAAACTTCTGCAGGCATATATCAGTCCCAAATCTCTTACTCAGGAGAGCTTCAAAATTACATTTGCGCTGACTCCTACATGTGTGATCTGATAAGATCACTGACATATATTAATTGCTGTAAAATGAAACATAACAATGACCCAGAGTTGTTAAAACATTGGTTTAAAAATATCCCTCATTCTAATGCTGTATACTTGAGTTAAATTTAAGAATATACTCATAAACTCTTATTTTGCAGGTGAAATAAAAACTTGCTAAATACTCTGAAATTTCTCCTTAGAATTTTAAGCTACCTTCTAAATGTTATCTTTTTTTCTTTCTATAGGAGTAACACCATATTTGAACTTTTCTGACAACATCTTCTCAGCTTAGGAATTCAAAAAAATCATCTGCTCTATTCAAGTTATTTTGCTATGCATTATACAGTGTAAAGTGATAAATAACGTATTAGTCCATATCATCAAAAAACATATTCTATGAGTGAAAAATACATGTTTAGAAACATGTGGCTCAGTTGGCTAGGCGTCTGCCTCTGGCTCAGGTCATGATCCCAGGGATCAAGTTCTGCATTGGGCTCCCAGCTTAGTGTGGAGCCTATTTCTCCCTCTGACCCTCCCCCCTGCTCCTACTCTCTCTCTCTTTCTCAAATAAATAAAAATCTTTAAAGAAAAAACATAATATATATGTTAAATGCCATAAGAAGGATACAAAATAGAAAAATGAAAAAATTTTAAATTAAAATTATATTTCCAAAAATTAAAAGTTTATTATTAAGATACATTTTGGACATTTTAACAGAAATAAAAGGTAACTTTATTTTCTTAGAAAAAGTTTTTTCAGAAAAAGAAAATATTTGAAGTAATATTAAAATACACGGAATAAAGTTATCTTTGTAGATGAGTTAGAGACTCAGGTTGCCTATAACAAAGGGTACATGAAGAGAAAGTAGTTCATTAATATGCAAAGGACAATGAGAGTAAGATCACAAGCCTTTAGCCATACTATACACAAACAGTGAATCATGGAACACTACATCAAAAACTAATGATACAGTGTATGGTGACTAACATAACATAAAAAAAAAATCAGTATGAAATGTGTTCCATTAGTTGTGGAGAATTATTAACATGATTTTTTCACTAATTCACTTTATTATTTTCTTTGGCAAGTAAAAGGTAACAATATAACATTAGAAAAAATATTACATGATATCTAACCACAGTTAACCTTTCAGTGTGCACCATTTAAAAACACTTACAAAACTGAGACTATACTGAGCATCATGTTACCTGCTTTTTAAAGGACATGTTTAATATATAATAAAAGTCCTTGCATAGCACACTCTTCATATCTTTCTTTTAAATAACTGCATAAAAGTATATTTCTTGAATATATCCTAATTACATAACCATTTCTATATTTTTACACTTGACATTGCTTTCTTAAAAAGGGGGTTATTTATTGATTGATTGATTTAAAGAGAAAGAGAGAACATGAACAGGGGAGTAACAGAGAAAGAGCGGGGAATGTCAAGCAGACTCCTCACTGAGCACAGAGCCGGATATAGTGCTCCATCTCATCTCTCCAGGATCACGACCTAAGCTGAAATTAAGAGTCAGATGCTTAAAACTGACTGAGCCACCTAGCCACCCCACATTAAATTGCTTTTTATCATTACTACATACCAGTACAACAAAAATAAATATTTATTAAGTACCTACTATGTGTCAGACACTGTTCCAATAATTTTCATTAAACAGAATAAAACAGATTAATTCCATGCCCCCATGGAACTTAACGTTTTGGATATACAATAATATATTTTTTTAAAGATTTTATTTATTTGACAGAGAGAGATCACAAGTAGGCAGAGAGGCAAGCAGAGAGAGAGAGAGAGAGAGGAGGAAGCAGGCTCCCTGCCTAGCAGAGAGCCCAATGTGGGACTCGATCCCAGGACCCTGAGATCATGACCTGAGCCGAAGGCAGAGGCTTAACCCACTGAGCCACCCAGGCAGCCCAACAATAATATTCTTGTATATGCATCTGTATCATTGATTTATGTGTATCTTTACAATAAAGGCTGGATACAAACTTTCAATGTCAATAGAATTGAATGTTTTTAATGGTATCAATACATACCCCACAACTGGTATATGAGAGTCTATTTCATGAGATCATGACCTAAACTGAAACCAAGAATCTGTTGCATAACCAACTAAACCATCCAGGCAACCCTATAATGTATCTTTTTACATTGTTATTGATTTTCAGCATTTTCATTTTATTGGTTATTATTTTTTTTCAAAGATTTTATTTATTTATTTGACAGAGAGAGATCACAAGTAGGCAGAGAGAGAGGGAGAAGCAGACTCCTGGCCGAGCAGAGAGTCTGATGCGGGGCTCAATCCCAGGACCCTGGGATCATGACCTGAGCCAAAGGCAGAGGCTTAATCCACTGAGCCACTAAGTTGCCCCGGTTATTTTTTTGCATGTATGAAATGCCTACTTATCCCTTTAACGGAAAGATTTTCTTTTTTTTTTTTCATTTTTATCTCCAATTTATTTGTGACATTTCATTATAAACTAAGAAAATTCTCTGTTAGATATGTATTTTTCAAACATGTCCTCAAACCGACATTATATATGATAGAAAAATATCTATTTTTAAAAAATTTTTGTGGTAAATTTTACTAAAGAGGTTTATGGTGATTTTGGCTTCTGGTATTTTTTTTTTCTATTACTGCATATTTATTTAAAAATACAAATATGCTCTAAGCATACAAGAAAAACAGCTATACCTTTGATTCTAACTTATGATTAATATTTTACAATATTTGAGAAATCCTCCTTTTTAAGGTTTGTGTTTCCATATTCTCCATATAATTATTGTCTACTCTGATAAACAAAGTCAATGAAGAATTGTTTTTCTTTTATATTTAATTTCTTTTCAGTATAACAGAATTCATTGTTTATGCGCCACACCCAGTGCTCCATGCAATATGGTGTTTTGTTTTTAAATGACTTACTAATGTCAATAGTTATACAATATACTTATTTTTCCTCAAATACTACAAAATATTTGTTACATTTAAGTCATCAACAACTTTACATTGTGTCATATAGGAGTCAAATTTGCTTTTCTCAGAGAGCTTCCTATCTCCATACCATTAATGGACCCATCCATCATGATCCTCAATGTTTGGTTCTCAAATAGTAAGTTCTTCTCTATCAAAGCATTCTTTCTCTAAGATATAGAGTGAAAAATTAAAAAAAAAAATGGGTAAAGCCATTTTTCCTCTACACTCTCCCAACACTTCAGTAAATCCTGTCCAGGATTAAGAAAGTAGCTGCCCATTCCTTACTGATAGAAGAGAATTCTGAAGCTTCTGAAGCTCCCTCCTAATTTATCTCTAAAAGCTGATGATTCCAAAAGCCAATATTTGCTTTTTTAAAAAAAATTCTAAACATTTTACTTTCTAATATCCATGTCTTATTTTGTTTTTTTTAGTATGAATACATGGCCCAAATCTTTTAATGAACTATAACTAGGAAAAAGGACAGTAGCTGCTTACAGATAAGATTTCTATCTATAATTTAAGATTCATGCTATCTGGGTAAACCCTAAGACCTAACAAGCACTTCCATATACCTCTTCAACAGGGAGCTAGTACAGCTAAGTCCTGATCTTGAAGGAGCCATTAACCTTAATGGAAAATAAAAGAATTCCCAAGTGAGAAATGAAACTATTAAAACTAGAATGCGAAAATAGAGGCACAGGTAATTGCTTAGCCATTTTCTTCTTTCCTTGTTATATCTAAATGATGAGGTCTTTTTCTTTTTCCCTCCCCCAAGGTTTAGGTATAAAGACTTTCAAGTCATATTTAAAATATAGCTGGCTTAGGAAGAGCTCAAACTTCTGTGCTTAAATACCTGAATCTAGTTCAGAAACCATAGTGCTGCAGAGGAATATATGTTACCTGGGAACTTTTCTAACTAAATGTACCCTCCTGCACACACACAACTCCTATACTGGAGATCTTCCTATGCCTCCCGTTTGCCTTCGAAATCATTACAAGGTAGCTGTAACTTCTAATGGAAGTGTATCAAATTTCTGGGATGTGTTGAGAATTATTTCTTTATTAACCATAAGAGATTTAGAAACACCTTTACATTAACAAAGAGTTTATCATGCAATCATTCAATAAACATTTGTTTGATCAACTACTACCTGCTTAAGGCCTAGCCTATAGGAATACAACAGTGTGAAGAAGAGGTATAGGATTAAATAAGCCAGCAAGTTCCACATGGAGAGACACAGGATAGATGAAAAACAGAGCATTTTGGGACTACACAGCAAGAATATCAATTTCATCTTGGTCAGTCTGGGAAAGATGTCCAGTGAAATTGGTATCTATGTTGAAAACTAAATGACGAAATAAATTAGGAAGTGAAAGATTATATCACGTCTGGAGAAACTAAAGAAAAAAAAAAATCCAGAATGACGGGAGCGTAGAAGTCAAGTGAAAGAAAGGAAAGACACACAGAGATAAAAGATGAGGCTAAAGAAGCAAATAGGGTGATCATGAAGCACCGACGGAGACACATAAATTTGTTTGAATTCTACCAAAAGAGCACGGAAGAGCAAAGTGATTATTTTAAGCAGAAGAGCAACCCCAGTTTTTCCTCTGGAAAGAAAACTCTGACAGCAATGTGCGAAACACACGAGAGGAGGGCAAGTCTAAAGCCATGGAAATAAGTGAATTTGCAAAGGTGTTCACTTCTGAGAAAGAGTTCCAATAAGTATTAAACAACGAGAACTCTCTGGCTAACCATTGATTACTCAGCGAATTATCCAGTTAAAACACAGTGTCTTAATTGTTATACCTAATAATTGCACTGTTCATAATTTAAGTTGTTTACTATCTGAGGTTTAACACTCAGAGAATTGATTAAATTGGATAACTCCTCTCTCGGATGGAAGCAATAACCTTCAATGGAATGCTAACTACCTCTGAGAATTATGTTTAACTCAGACTTTCTTTGCCATAGGCAGAAGTAATTGATTTTAGGCTGGGTGAACTGGTTCTTAATACATAAGCCCACAGGGAGAATGTCATTTTAATAAGATGCTTCTATAAGCCACATCCTACTTAAAACAGAAGGTTTTCCCTTTGCCTTTATAAGGAAAAGCTAAAGGAGTCCTGTTTGCCCTTAAGTTCACAGTAAACAACTGTGAAGTAAAGTAACACTGAGTCGGCAATCTGCAAAGTATCTATTTGCCAACTCAGCTATCTCTGTTCTGTTTGGAGCTGAAGCTTTTCTAGGAAAATACATCTATGTTTAACATTCTTGAAAACCACTAATTAGTATACCTAAATCTGCTTATATTGGCTCTGCAGTAGTTGTTCCCTGATTTCCCAATCTATTGTTTTGTTCTGCTACTACCATAACACAACTAAAATAAGAGTATTCAAATAATTAGAAATTGGGGAGGGGAGATAATAAAACAAACAACTGCATCCCAAGAGATCAAGGGGAAAATGGAGAGTCTTCAAAAAATAGGAAATCACTGATTCATCGAGGCAGTCAGATTTTGATACTGATTCACAGATTTGACCCAATGCAAGTAAAAGCACTCAGGGTTGTTCAAGACTATTAACTGAGTTGTAGAAAAAACCATTTTTACATATACATTTCAATTCATATGTATATACCACCTGTTAAAACTTTTAATTCTTATATTTTCTAGCTCATAGAATACATTAATGTCATATATATGTTATATATATGTCATTACATATATATATATGTAATCAAGTTATGGTTGATATTATAATCCTTTAACAATAATTTTCACAAACTTTAATTCATCCCAACTTCTGGTGGTAACCTGGCTTATTTTATGTAATACATATTACATAGCATATTGAATTTACTTATGAATACACCCATGTTCATATATTTAGACCTAAATTATCAATCTACTAATGTTAATATTATACAATCAAATTTATTGCCCATTGTTCTTATACCTAGTTTACCAAACTCTTATATCTAGTTTACCAAATATCCAAATTACCAAATAGTAATCTAGTTACTAGTTTATATCTAGTTTACCAAAATCCCACATATAGCCCATTTTTAGGCATTTACACAAAATTAAACATTTGTTTTTTAAAAATAATAGCTTTAAACATTTCAAGTTATACTGGTATTATACTCCTTTAACAACAATTTTCACAGCTTTAATTTATCACAAGCTGTTGCTGGTATCCTGACTTATTTTACATAATACACAGATCAATTTTTACAAATATTTTATTAGTTGTGCTGGCACACAAACATCATGGATATTAAGGTGCTGGGCTACAAGGACTTGGCTGCCATCCCCAAGGAAAAAATTATCTTGGACATAATTGCCTCCTCATGATCTACAAGTTCCACTGTCCCTATTCCTTCCTGGAACACATGGAACGGCTCGGAAGCCAAGATCTTGTTTTCACCAAATCCATGTCTCCCTCCCCCTTAGCATCCCCAGAAGTGTGGGTAAAGAGCAGGACCTCTGGAACCATCTCCCAGGCTTTAGCCCCAAGAATTACCGGGACCCCCCAGAATACCCTGGCCCATTTCCATCATCATCCTACTCAGATTCCCACATGTATAAGCAGACACAGATCCATAAGCAGAGAGAATCTGTGGATAGCAGCTCTCAGCACAAGCCTTCTTCTGAGGATCTTGTCATCAAGTCATCCATGCTCCCTGCAGCCCAGCCCCGGACTCCAACCTGCTCACCAAGATTGAAATTGATTATTGGTTATGCAGTTTGTCACTGGCCATTGTGGAGATAGAAAGAAAGAAGCAGAATACATCACAGGAAGAGGTAGAGAAAGATGATAATGCCAGAAAAGAGATGGAGGGTCTTAGGAAGAGTCAAAGACAGGAACTCAGTAAGGTGACTCTCTAACGCGAGAAAGATAATCTTGAAGGAAGAAATGAAAAAGTCATTACCTACTTAAGGAAAACTCAGTTCCTATTGGATCAGACACCCTTTCGAACCTCCCCAAGACCTAGGACATCCAAGTGTTCTCTGACTATGGTGAGACCACCCTGAGCTAGCTACAGTCCACAGACTTCAGCCCAGGGGGAGTGAGCCTGGAAGGCCAGGCCTGTAGATCTGTCACTATGAAATGCTGGTAGCAAACAATAAGAGGTGAACCAAGTTTCCTCTGGGTGGGGATCAGATGAGGTCTGAAATGTGTCTGTCAAGTGAAGACTTATCCAGGGTTCTTTCCCTATCTCCTGAAGAATTTGAAAAACTGTTCTGTGGAAGCAGAACAAATTCAAGAAAACGTAATCTCTCTTCTGATCGTCCCCACCATGACTCCATGACTTACCCTCATCCCCGCTGCCTCAGGGCTCTGGAGCTGGGGTCATTGGTCCCAAGACATCCTTTTCCCATGGTGAGCAGGGTGTGAGAATCACCTGGAGGAGGGGGAGTGGGACAGAGGTAGATTTGGTTCCATTCCCCAAGTAGAGGGGCAGCCAAGACCTTTGCAGCCCTTGGGTTGTGAGACATGGATTTTCTTCCCCATAATGAGGGGCGGGGGTACTCTTCATCACCTCTCGCACTCACTGCACAAGGCAAACCCAGTCTGGACTCCAGGAGACACAAAGTTAATGTTTGTGTCCTCCCTCTGCACACACCCCCCACAAGAAGGTTTCCAGAAGAGACTGAGAAAAAAATGAACATGGCAGTTAGTAGTTAGACCTATCAGGTATGCTGACCAATGTGTAGGTGGAACTGTCCCTCGTAGGAGGAGGGTGAGTGTGAGACACAGCAAGGCAGACAGGGAAACCCCAGGACCCTGTGTGTCAAGATCTTCTCCTCATCTCACTTTTACAGCTAACCCTACACCTGGGCCTCCTGCTTCTCTGACTCTAGCAGGAGCAGGCTCCAGCTCAAGGAGATCTCTAGCACAGAGGCTGCCCTGATCTCTAGCTCACTCTGTCCTTTGCTTGACACCCCCAGGCATGGCGTCTTCTTGCTCTAGTACCGACTTCCTCAGAAGCCGTGGTTTAAATTGGAGATGTTGCCTATACAAAACCCTAGTTCACCATAAAGCATCTAGGCAAAGTCAACTAGAACTCTACATTTTAGAACGAACTGAGGTCCTGTGCAGAACCCTTTAGACTTCCTTGGATGGGAGTAAGGAGAGCAGGCTACAAAGACATTTCTTGTCAGTATCTTGGCTATCAAGTCCCACCTACACCCATCTATCTGCCCTACCTAAATCACACTATCACACACACACACACAATATGAATGCTCTATTATTGCTAATATTTAAGTAAGAGTAAAACAAAACACAGCGAAAAAGAGTGGATTTCTGTGTGTGTATGTGTGTGTGTGTGTGTGTAGAAAGAAAGAGAGAATCCAAGTATAGATGATACTCAGATAAAGAACTATGAAGATAAATTCTTTCCTACCTTCAGACTTGAACTAAAATACCAATTCTTCCTAGGTTTTGACTCTGCTGGCCTTTGGACTAGAACTATACCATCAGGATCTCTAGCTTGCTGAATTGCCCTACAGATCTTGGGACTTACCAACCTCTGTAATCATTTAGGCCATTCCTTGATTCCTTATAATAAATCTCTTGATAGATAGATAATAATAGAGATATACAGACAGAGATACTGATGAAGATACACAAACTAAAATGTTGGAAAAGAATTTTTTATTGTATTGATGCCATTACACACACACACACACACACACATATTCCATTTCTCTGCAGTACCCTGAGTAATATACTGTTACATAAAGAGGACTGAAGATAACATTTACATCCTAACATGAGGACCAGGAGATCAACTCATGTTATTTGGTAATGAAAACAAAATGAAAAGAATAGTTATCTCCTAGAATGATATAATGACTTTGATGACACCTGCACATTTTTATAAATGCTTTCCTAAAAAAAAAAAAAAAAAATTATTATTTTTGGGCAGCCAAAAGTTCAGTCATTTTCTTTAATATTATAATTGTATTTAAAGTTTTCTCCTCACCAATGATTTACTTTCATGTGCTTCTAATCGTGAAAGTGCACTTTAATAGAGCTATAGAGTATAGTGTTAAAGAGATGGCACATTTACCATTGTGCAGTAACATGAAATCAATGGCAGCTAGTCAGACGGGCTTTTTCAATTTCCATCACACATGGTATGCGGCCCTTGGTTCAGTGGATAATCCAATTGTAAACAGTGACTCACTGTTAACAACTCTAGGAAATAGGATTAGCAATTTCTAATTTCAAAGTAAACTTATTTCATTTTTGTCCTGCAAATAAAAACAATGTGTTCAGAGATTAAGCTTTTCAGCTTTTAGACCTCCCCAGAAACAAAAATGCTGGAAACAAACTTTTATTATACTAATGCCATTAATGGATAAGTATATGAGTATATGTTCCTAATAGCTTTTTAATAGTTTGGTACTACTACTACTGCTCCTACTAGATTGAATTTCAAATAGAGGAAACTTAACATTTTAATTGAAAGAAAATTTAATTAAATCTCTGGAAATTAAAATCTTTGGCATATCCTCTACTCAATGTAATCAGGAGAAAAATAAAATTTCATGTATTGTTACAAAGGTGTTTCCACATCAAAACTTTTAGATGAGGTTTTGGGAAATTGGTTTGTCTTGGAACACAGTTAAACTGAATCAATGATCTAGTAATTTCTGTAAATTATTTATGGTACCATTCTAAAACTTACTTTACTCTACTTACCTGGGAATCCCTTTAGTGGAATATTGCCTTCATCGAAAACTATCCCTCCATACTGAGTTACAGACTCTTCTCAACTCCCTATTCCAAAGAACAGAGGATGGTGTCTTTTACTCTCCTTTCAGAACACAAAATTCTCACTGTGTTGGGCCAATGGGTCTCTGTCAATAATACTCATGTCTGGCTTTTTTTTAAATGCCCATACTTGAACCCTATATTCAGGGATTTCTCTAATTGGTCTGGGCTGGAATACTGCTAATCTGTGTTTTTTAAGTTCTCCAGATATTTATATAGCATACTGCCATAGTGAGAAACAATGGCCTAGATTAACCAAGGAAGGGTTATACCAAAAGGAAGCCTGAGGCTATGTAACTGGGATTTAGAACGACAGTATTTATGGTCCAAGTTTGTAGCAAGAAAACTGTACTGAATCCAAAGGGCAAATAAGATCAATCAAGAGACAGAATAAAGTTAGTGGACAGGAAAGTCAATATTGCAAACTGAAGGAGTTTTGTGGAACAATTTTTATGACTTGTGACCATTGGCAGAAAGCAGATTCAGAAGTTAACTTGAATAAGCCATCCCAGCCTGAAAAAAAACTAAGAATAAATATCTCCCTAGCTCCTTCTGCAGGTCCAGACAAAGAAATTCTCCTGACATTGCAAGGTACAGTTTTTTTTTTCATTGAATTCATTAATCATCAACAAACTTGTTCACATCATTCTGATATGAGTACATGCTGTCTAACATGAGATTGGAGAAGGTTTTTGTCATTTATAAGTTTATAGTAGAGAGCAGTTAAAAATCAGAGCTCCAGGTCCATGACAGATCAAGCCCACTTACCTTTAAAAATCTCACTCACCTTCCAAATTTGTTAAGTACTTTTATAGAAATCACTAGACTCTGGAAGTTCCTAGAGTTAATTCATTTATCAGTCTTTCATTTTGTATTAGCTATATCTCATAGGCCCTATACAAGAAAGATGCTAGGCACTCAGGAAATGATAGAACTCCTATCCTCAAAGATCTCACATTCTCATAAACTAAATAGAAAGTTATCAAACTATTAAAAAATACATTAGTGATATGCTGGCAGATAAGAACAGGCATGAGAAGGGCAGCACAAAAGAATTCAATAGGTATGGTTGGGAGTGGATTGCTGAGGACCATCAAAATGCTTTTGAGAGATAATATTTATAGTGATTCCTGAAGCAAAGAAAGGAAGCATTAAAGGACTGTCGTGAAGAGCCACAGGTAAAAAAAAAAAAAAAAAGCATGTATTAGGGTGTGGTCCAAAAAGGGGCTACATGGAAGGAAATACATAGGAAAGACTGAATAAGATAAATCCATGTTTGTTGGTTTGTTACACCCAAGATTGTTTAAATTCTATCTTAAAGGTAAAAAAGAACAACTGAAGATTCCACACAAGAGTTTGAACAATTAGGCCTTTAAAAATTAATTAAATTAAATTATTTAAATTAAATTTAAATTAATTTTAAAAAAGCTGAGAGACAAAAGCATTAATTATAAAACTACTGAAATAATACAGTTGATATTTATGCTAAACAAAGCTAACGTAGCTAAGATAGAGTTTGAGTACAGAGCAAACAGAATTTATTAAAGAGGTATTTAGAAATCAACAGGACTTAGGAAACAATAGGAATGAGGAGGGTAGGAATAATAAAAAAAAATTACTTCTAATTTTTAGCTTATGAAATCAGATGATAATGAAGTTCCATTTAGTAAGAAGGATAAAATGAAACCGTTGATTTAGGGCAGAGAAATCATGCGTTCAGTCTTATACAAGTTGAATTTGAGGTGCCACTGGTCAGTTAAGAGGAGCAAACATAGAACTAATGGAGATTGGCTAAGATGCACAGCAGCAAGTTTGTGTTTGAGTCCGGCATTGTGAGTCGTCAATCTATATTTCTTTGTTATCATCATGGATCTTCTCAGAAACCTGATTCCCAAGATTTTCCTTCCTGAGGAGACCAAAGAAGCAGCTGATGGTAATTAGTGAGGTCACAGAAAATGTAGCAGAATCTGCCCTTTGTCACTCAGCATATTTTTTGAGAAGGTAATGGGCTTCAGATGAAACCATGGGAAACACAGAAATAGGGAATGCGGTAGAAGATACATCTCCAAGAAGGATGCCAAGGCTGTTCAAAAAGTAGAAAGAAAACAAAGAGGCCAAGAGAAGAAAGCATTTTAAAGGGAAGGAAATGAAAAAGTCAACTCTACTATCAAATACCACTCAGAAATCAATTATGTAAGAACCATACAGTTTTACAATTAGAAGTTTTGGGAAATATTGGCAAGAGAAGTTCAGTAATTTCCAAGGATAGGACTCTAATCACATATGTATAAGTGGCATGAGTAAGAGATGAGGGGCATTCTTTCAATAAACTTGGTTGTTAATGGACAGAATTATATGGTGGGAAAGTTAGAAAAATATACAAGATTGAAGTGATTTCTGGGCTTATTAACTGTTTTAGGTTGCAGGAATGGAGATTTATTGAAAGAAGTAGTTACAGGAATTTTGCAGTTATAAGATTGTAAGATTCAGCTATGATATTTGATGAACTGATGTCCCTGAGGAAAAGGGCATGATGGTACCCATAGCAAAGTAGGAGATTTTTTTTTTTTTTTTAACAGAAAGAATGTCTGCTTCCTCTGAGAAAACAGGGAAAAGATTAGAGTGGATAGAGATATGTTGAAAAACTAGAAGAGTCCTCCTAGTCTGGTCTGTTTTCTCTATGAATTCCAAGGCAGAGTTGACTTCTGTGAGTCAAAGGACAGGAGGAGTAGGCTAGGGATTTGGGGAAGAGTTATGGAAGCCTAGAATAAAAATGCATAGAAGAGAGACTGATGAAAAGCTTAAAGGATTTCCGGGAAGATTTAAGTACCCAACTGAAGCTAGAAACCATAAATCTGTTCTGTCCCATCTTTCCATAGTTACTTGATTTCCTTTAGCAGTGCTTAGTTGCCTGAACACAGTTGAACGGATAATCCAGGCTGACAACAAGCCTTCAGCATGCAGGTTTTGAGAAAGATAGGGAGACAAAGCTGTTGAGGTTATGGGAGAAAAGGAGGTTCATGGTTTCAAGACGAAATGCAGAAGAAAATGAGGCTAGGGTACGGAGATAGAAAATTGAAAAATCAAGGATCTAAAAGTTACCTTTAAGTTAATGTATGGGTACAGTGGAAAAAAGGAGCTGAAGGTTGGAAAGGCATATTCAGTAAGTAGACTGTTGCAGCTTACTATTGCATAATACAGCTATTATTTTATTTTGTACCATTATCTTCCACAACCATTCCTGGTACTCAATAAATGTTTGTCAAATTAAACTTATTCTGGGATATATGGAAAAGATTTTTTTTTAATTGAGAGATAAACCACATAGTACTCTACATTGTAATACTTTCTTCACACAGAGTATGAAGGTCTTATATTCAAGCTAGCAAACCACTTGAAAGCAAAAGTGAACACTAAGCCTCCAATTTCATCCTAAAACTCAGAGGATCTGACTCAAATACCATATTTTGGCCAGTAAGATTTAATTTTAAAACTAGATGAGTCATCCTATTCATGAGATATTTTAAGTAAAGATTGCACTACATGAAGAGACACCCTTGCTAAACCTAAAACTAATACGGAGGAAACACGGCAATTATACACAATCTTTGATGATGGTTTTTCCACAGAAAAGTAGATTAGTTACCAGAATTTGACTTCACTCAGCTGAAGAAATGGATCCTAGGGATGCATATGTTGACAATCGTTAGTAACAGTATCTACCTTTCTCATTTTAGAGGGGAAAAAAGTCCTTAGAGATCACTTAATCCAAGCACTTCATTATGCAGCATGAAGAGTAAGTCCTGAAAAAGGTTAAGAGATGTCATACAAGGTCATACAGAAAATAAGCAGCTGCAGTGTAACCAGGACCAAATGCTTCCACTACAGTGAAAACTGCTGGAATATTAAAGAAGCTCTCTGGCTTATTTATGTAAGTATGTATATCAGTGAAATTGAGTAAAATGGCCATGATTTCAATAGAAGCAATTGCTTTCCATCTACCCTTTATGAGAACAGCTTGGGCTAAACTCTGGCTTATGCAGTCTCTTTGTTGCAAATGAGCAAAAGAAAGTTTCAAATAGGTGATCACATGCACATACACACACACACACACACACACACACACAGAGAAACAGAATAAAAAAGAAAATCTATGAAAACAATTCACAAAGTTTCTCTCCCTGGATAATTAGAAATAGGCTATATTTGCTTACTTTTTTTTTTTTTTTTTTTTGTAATCCCTGATGTGTTTGACTAAAATGGTAATTAGCTATATTTTCCATTTTGGTTGAAACATATTGTATATCATGTGTAGTGTAGCTTTGGTCTCAAGAGGGAAATGGATAATCAGGAGAATATTTTTCAATGTCTCCTCTCTGTAAAGAATTACTGAGTTGTCTCTAATGTACACTGACAGCTTCTGCATTAAAATTAGAGGGAAGTAGACATCGATATTGTCAAGCTTAAAAAAAAACCTCTCCCCTTTCATTTTCATTCTACTAAAATAAATCAAGTCCATATCTTTTAATATTTTATTAGAATTGTTCATTTCTGAAGGTCAAGAGCAAAAGGACTTCTCAAAGTTAAAAAAAGATTCAAAAAAGGTGGCAGTTTTCTGGACCAGAAGCCTAACAGCTATATTAATTTCCTTGTTCAAAGTTATTGGTGTTATTCAACTACGTAACTTAACTTCAGTGTGAGCTATATTAATTTGTTTGTGAACAAAAGAAACCCATTCTTAATAAACATAATAAAAATAAACTTATTAGAAGAATATCAGGCCATTACAAGTGAATGGAATTGAGGATAACCAAGATTAGAATTAGAATCAGAATTAGAATCAGGCAAAAACGCAGACTACAGCTGTTTTTCTGTAAGAAACAAACAAACAAACAAACTGCTGGAATGAATAAATTCTAGCTGTTTCTTCCACCCTGTTTCATTCTACTCAAGACTTAAAATCCTAGAAGAGAGATTCTATTTGGCTAAACTTGGGTTTCACATGTACCCCTCGAGTATATATGAGTATTGAGATGTGGAGGAACTTCTAGCTGAACTCAACAGGCCAAAAAAACAGTACAATATGGTTAACAACACTTTCCAGACCACATACAATGGGAAAGAGATAATTTTTCAAAAGAAAATCAGGATATTACTAAGAAATGAGAACTCATGCTGGGTAGTAAACATTTTAAAGACTTACCCACCTCAAGACAAAAATATTAGCATTGATTTTGAAGGAAATAATGATGATAATAGCAATAATAATGGCTACCCCTTAATGAAAATATGCCTGTTAACATATAAGAAAGTACATACATTATTCAAAGATCCCCAAATCAAGACAGCAGAGGATACACTGGAAATCTGGGACAAGTGCCCTCCTCAAGTGATAGTGTATATAAATATCTTTGCTTACCAGCAACAGTCTAAATGCCTGAGGTGACCAACAATTTATTATTTCTTTCTAGAGCTACAGATCAGGCTTCACATTTATAAGTCACTGTATATCTAACATAGAGATAGCAGTTAGTCCAGCCCAAAGGAAAAGAAGTGGAATCACCTCAGAAATGATTTAATCCATGCTTCAAACTAGCATATCTATCCTGAAAATCATTCCTGACTGCATGAACACCTGAGAGAAATTTACATTTGATAGTTCTGATCTGACCACCACAAACATTAAATCTTAATAACATGTAATGTTATAGATGTTTCACATATCTGCAATTCATAAGCATTATCTGCTTTGAGCAAAAATAAGTTACCAAAAGTACATTCAAATGGTTTCAATTTAATGTGATAACTAATAAAATAATGCTGAACACTGATCAGAATTCTAAATTCCACCTCAGTGGTCCTGACTTTACTATTTCCCGAGTTAATAATTATTGTAACACAGATACATCTTACACAATATGACCATTTGTGTATTGTGTGTTGCTCAAGAAATACATTGTAAATAGTGAAAATTAATAAGCAAGTTGGAATAATTCCAAAAATTTTAAAATAATTTTATGAACCAAAATGATACCTTAGGACAATTTCTAAAGGATGTGTTACATAGAGTTATGAGATGTGTGTCTTAGAAGGTGATTAAGAAACATTTTAGTCTAAATTCTTTATTTCATGAGATTACTAATGCTCTAATAGCACATATTACATAATTAAAACCAAATACAATTCAATACAGAACATAGGACTAAGGATGGATACTATCCTACATGCTTCTGATTATAAGCAATATATGGTTTAAAAAAAATGGTAAGAAAGCCAATACGCTGGCCTACCTTTGACATTTATTTTTGTGTACAGAAAAAAAAGTGGTCTTCGTAAACATTAACTCTCGCCCTTTTTTCCAGAGTCACTAATTCTCAAATTCTAATGGAAAATGTACCCCTGTATATTGGCTGTCAAATAACTCTATTGACAGTCCTCTTTTTTCTTCCTCAGTATTATCATAGGTATTCATGGAAAGCAAATAAGCATCTTAGAACTGGATTATATCAGATTATATTTCCCAAAGAAATATGGCAAATTCTCACAAGTTGGAATTGCAGGGAGAAGGAGAGGTTTTTATAAAGTATTATCTTAAAAATAGATATATTTATATAAAGCATATATGTCTATTTTGCTAGCAAAACATGCACACACACAGAATCAGACTTTAAGAGTTAGCTAAAACTGTACAGATAAACTAGACTGTTGTCTCATAAATGCAGTAAGTTATTTTTATAGGGCAAATTTTTTAAAAGGCATATTATTTATGCATCAACAAAAGTATAACTAGAACATCAAATGCCTTATTTCATTGATATTTGCATTAAGAAGAAGCTAAAGGTCTGTTGTTTGGTTAGAGTTTTGTTTGGTTCTTCTCTTTGTTTTGGTTGTTTTTATTTTCGTTTTTGTTTTTCTCAAAAGGCTATCTTAGAATATTAACAGTTTGGGGATATAGGTAAAGGTAAATGTGTATTCACCACACAACTCTTGGAATTTTTCTATGTACTAGAAAACTGTTATAATATTAGTTATTTCATGCCTCTATGCACTTTGCATACATTGACCTTCCCTATCTACTCGACGGATCTAACTCCAATCATCTTTAAACTAATATCATTTCCTCAGTCAGGTGACCTGCCCATGCAGAGCTAGGCACCCTCCCATCTGTAAGCTCACTATATACTGCACCCAGACAATAATATTTATTGTATTCTTTAATATCTATTTGTTGTCAAGGCCATCTCTTCCACTTCCAAGGGACATGCAGACATGTAGTAAAATCACATGGAGAAAATCACATGGAGAAAATTTTAAAATCACATGGAGAAAACTCTCCACTCAGACTTGGTGAGGAATAAGAATCCACATTTTTTTTTAAGATTTTATTTATTTATTTATGTGACACACAGAGAGAGAGAGAGAGATCGATCACAAGTAGGCATAGAGGCAGGGGGAGGGGGAAGCAGGACCCCTGCTGAGCATGACCTGAGCCACCAGGTGCCCCAAGAATCCACATTTTTTTAAAGTCTTCCACCGAGTCTAATGTTCATCCATAGTGAAGAGTAACTACACTAACCCGCAAACTTCACTGTTAAAGATTTTTTTTTTTTTTTACTTATTTATTTATAAGTTGTTGATTGAAACACAGCACGTGGTAGGCACAGAGCGATGTTTAGGGAAGCCTGTAACACAGGATTTGATTTGCTATTTAGCAAATCAGTAATAATGATGCAGACAGCAATATATGGAGAAGAACAGATTAAGCTGGAAGCAGGCCTGCACAGACCTGATCTTTAAATGAGGTTTGCCTGAAAAGACAAGAAGAGGAGGAGGATCATCAGCTCCAGCAACACAAACTGCCTCATGCATTCAGGCATAAATCTGTAATATTAAAGAAAAAATACTTCCTGCTGTGGCGATCAGAGCTCCTGGTTAACCGGTCCCTGTAAGAGCAAAAGCTTCTAATGCTCCAAAATAACAGCAAACTTTCTATTAACAAAGAACTCAGTTGCATTTAAATATTTTCAGGTGGTTGTGAGAATACTTCCATGCAACTTTATTACAGGTCATCCATTTTTTTTTTTTTTTAATGGGGTCCCATATCTCTTTCCTTGGCAAAACTGTATAATTCTCTTTAAAATAGTTTCCTCAAACTGAGCATTCTGAAAACTATAAAGAGATGCCTTATTACACATAATTTAGATAAATATATCAGGCATGTAGGAAGCTTTTGGTTTACTGAGGAATGAGTCACTACCTGAACGAAAATGTTAGAAAAGTGTTCTTGCACCACAGAAAGTCCATTCCCGATGGATGAAGCATGGGTAAGGGCCTCAGCATCATTGTCTCCTGCAGAACTTTTCCCTCCCTTTCAACTACCAATACTTATCCATGAAATTATTCTTTCTCCCCTAATATGCCCTTCCTTTTAAGGGTAAGAGGTAGTGAGATTTCATCAGATCATGGAAACTTAAGAGTTCAGAGTTAATTTCAATAAATAATAAAAATAACATTATTAATTCATTAGTGAGAAATTAGTGTTGTAAAGTCACGGACATTGTCGTTATCATCTCTGTATTCTCAATTTCTTGAAGAAGATGTGGTAGACAACAGGCATGTGACAAACATTTGTTGAATAAATCAATGAATTAGTGATAGCAGATCTACTCTTCCATACAGTAAACGGAGTGAGGCAAAGCAAATATAAGTTGGTGTTCCTGTGCTGTAAAATACATTTCTTTTTACATTCAAAACCTAGACTTAAGAGAACCCAGAGTAGCATATCTTTAAGCTCAAAAGTTGCAGTCAACCACAGTGTGAAGATCTGGGACTATCAGCTTACGTTCTTCCTATCCTTTTAAAGCTTGGATTGAAGTGCCCTTGAAAGTCATCCAGAGTAGACTGAAAGAAGAGGCAGAGGAATGTGAAATTTCTATCCAGTCAATCGTAATAGGGAAAATCACAAGACCATCCAGAAAGGGAAACAGTACTTTTTAAACAGTGCTTTTTAAATTTTTGCTGCATACAAGATTATTAACAGAGAAATATACCGTGATTAGCATGTCATACAGAGAGGTCTCGATGCCTTTAATGTTGCTATTAATAGCCAGGGAAATTCAAAGCCTCTTACTTATTCTCTCATTGTTTGCACCTGATGTCAACTTAGACAGAATGATTTGTTTAAAATATGTAATTCGGAAGGCGTCTCAAGAAGTAATGTGGAATGTATAAACTGGGCCTGCCTAATTTCAAGTGAAATACAAGAGAGAAATGCATATTAATGGAAAATGACTATAAATCAAAAGCTATTTCATTTTCTAGGGAAGTATAAAAGCCAAACCTGTTTGAAACCATAATTCAGCTGTCATAATCTCTTAGATATACCACTGACCTTCCTTGGAAGTTTCTGTCACATAGAAGCGAATGGATCAGGAGGAGCAACACTAAATCACATGGCATTACTGAGAGCCAGGTACCTGAAAGTAATTTAGCTCACTTGAGCAAGTCCTTTAACCACAAGTCACACTTTCCTAGATAGAGATTCCTTGTGCTGTACATGCACATACACTGACATAAAACACATTCACTGTGTATACTACACAAAGAGATTCATTGTGCATTCCATGCCTGTGCTTACAGATTTTTTCAATCAATATTGAACTCCAGTGCTCCAGTGTTTTCAAGAAACAGATGAAAGATTTTGTGTTGTAATTCCTGAAGCCACTTGTCTGATTAGCTTAAGGATGTATATTTTCTCTGGGTATTTTACATTTATTATGAATAAACAGCCAGTACCTAACATGCTTGCTTGGCTCTCTACCTCTCCAAAATGAATCATTTTATTAAAACTGTGACATTAAATGTTAAGCCTGAGGTAGGAAACAGGCTTAAATCTAAAATCATGTTATTCACCAATGCCAGGGATGGGTGTTAGGGATTAAAAAAAAAAAAAAAAATTGGAAGAAGGGTTAAAGAACAATCTGCCTTTGGAATTTATGGTGACTGGAAGGAAATAGATTATTTTTATTTGACTCCATGTGCAATTTGTTACTGGATTTTCAATGAAGAGCTGGAGCTGTTTCTATGGACAATAATTATTTTATCATTGCCTCCTCCCCCAAAGACAGAAGAGTAAATTGTTACTATAAAAGCTTTTTAACTACGTCAGAATTGTTTATGATTGTGGATGAAGGAGGCTAAGTGTGGAATATAGAGACCTCTGCTTAGAGCTTCAAATAAGTATCTAGGAACTGCCCTGCAAATGGGTAGATCCATCCATGTTTCAACCTCAAACCACTCCCTTAATGGGATGCTGATCTCCAAGGGTTAGTTTGTTTTTTCAAGATAAGGAGAAAACTATTCATTGCACAGTTGAGGAATAACTGATTCCCAAAGGGCTTATTCTATCCACAGGGGCAGAAACACATTTTAAGAATCATTTCTATTATCAAATACAAACACTAAGAATATAAAGTCTTAAGTTCCATTTAAAGTTCTACTAATAAATTTCTAGGTAAAGTATGCTGCACCCCAAACTTTTACCTGTAAGATTTCCAGGTTAGGGAATTAAAATCTAAAAACAAACATCCTGCATACAGCAAATACAGAGTTACTACCAAAAAAAAAAAAAAAATCATGTATGATTTCAAATTACTTGTATAATTAACAAATGAATGACCAAGAAATATGTGTTTACTCCCATTTATATGAAGTGCTGTGACATATGATGAATAGTATTTTAAAAAAAATAACACACAGGCCCTGACTTCACAAATGTTACAATTTATATGGCAAAGCCAAGTTTTTGATATTTTCATTCATGTTTCTAGAATCATTTATAGACTGATTGCAAACAATTTAATAACAACCAATAGCCATTTCTCACACTGGGTGAACAGAAGCTACTACAAGAGCCGAGATGACTTTTAAGGAATCTCAACATAATTTGGCATAATTTCTTGAAAAAGAAAATACTAGGCAGATAGTTCCCTTTTTCACATCTGCAACCCTCAAGTTCTTTTAAGCTCTTACAAAGAAACACTATCAATTAAGTAAAATCTTTAAGGAAACTAATACTCTAATTATCACATAAAACCTAGAAATATTTCTTCTTATTATAAAGTCAGTCAATTTATCCACGACCTCATGAATCTGTCTTGAGTCTCCTAAGACTCCTATGATGTACCTTGTTGCCTGGGATGAAAATAACATACTAGTGATGCTTGGCCCTCATCAGTTCCTCAGCCCCATAACATTTCCAGCCACTTTTATGAACATCAACACTTTCTAATCTGAGGACTCCTCTCACATCTACTCTAAAAAATAAAACAAAAAAAAAAAAATTAAGTTACCTCCAAAATAACTACTACAGAGAGCCACCACTAACCTCTACCTTCTAGAACTGATTGATGAAATTTGGCTCTGTTTCTGACTAATGGGAAAAATTCAGACTTCCTTGTTATTACAAACAGAGGCCAATTGGAGGCTAACTCCATCTAAAAAGAGAAAAGGAAAAGAAAAAGCAAGTATCTGTCTGATATCTTAAACTTTTTCTCCTGAGAAAAATCACTTAGGTGCAGGTCATTTTAAAAATGTAAAAAAGAATAATTAGAAGAAAGAAAATGGGAAGTTCTAGGAAACTACTTGTGTGAATATAACATTTTTCAAGAACACTTAAATAAGACTGGAAAGAGTGCAAGATAAGTAGCCTTTGCTTCTGGCAATTTCTTAGTTGTCAATCACAAAATCCTAAAAGGTCCCCATGTATCTAAGTAACTTAAGCCATGAGATAGAGCATGACATGTAAGATATAACATGAAACATAAAAATCAATACATCTCAATGAAGAGATTATATTCCTGGTGAAGAAAATATTGAGAGTGGAGTGTGGGAAAGCTGCCTTTCAAAAAGGAGTCTTCCATGGTCTTGATGAAGAAATGAAATTTCTATCATGAACAAAAGTAGCTGTGAAGTAGAATAGCTACTGAGAGGATATTTTCTTTAACCAAGAGCTGAATCACAGGATAGACATCTCATTTACTCTTACTATTTAAAAGGCTATCCATAATTTGAGACCCATATGAAGTTCTATTTCTATATCAATTCATCATCTGAGCTTCATACAATATCTCTAATGTCTCCTGGATATCTCCAAAAGAAGGCCAAATGGCAACTCACACACAGAAGGTCTAAATACTGAACATTATTTATCTGACTATTGGCCCATTCTTACTCACTTGGACAGCCAATCAGTCGCTCAACCATGTATCCAATATTAATTCAGTAGCCACCATGTGCTTGGCATTGTTCTAGAAGTCAGGGATATAATAGAGAACTAAACTTTCACAAATGTCTTTCCACAAGGAGTTTACATTGGGGTGGCAATGTACAAACTCAGAAAAAAATAAAATATCCTAAATTCTAAAAACAAATGGAGCAGGAAATGAGGAGGGACTTTAGATTGGCGGGCTGCTTCATAGAATGTGATCTTCCTCTAATGATTTTGTCTCCGAGAATGTCACCAAATACACTCAACTGCCAATCCAAAGACAAAGGTTGATTTGTGATGTAGCAATTACTCTATATCCATACTAACACTCCAATTCATTCAATTATTTCCTTCCCACTACTATAGCAAGAGGTCAACCTCACATTATCTCTTATCAAAAGAATTACGGCAGATCTCTAGAAGGTCTCCCTACCTCCAATTTTGCACTGCTTGAATCCTTTTTTCAAACTGCAGTCAGAGAGATATTACTGAAGTATAATATTTAGGACTGCTCATGGATAAAATCCAAATGAGTTTTTCCTCTCTTACTCCTTCTCCATCTCCACCCTTCTCCATTTCACACTGTACTCTCAAGCCATAGACTGAATTACTGACAATCTCTTGACTCCTTCATAATTTTTTTTTCTTTTTCTATACACGTTTTTTCCTTTCTCTGTAATTGGTCTCATTCTTTCCCTTCTTTGGTCTCATTCTTTCCCTTCTTTGGTCTTTCCTTCCCTCTTTTATTTTCAACTGGATAGATTCAAGTAACTTCTCAGTTTAGACATCACCTTTTCCAGGAAGTCATCACTGAGAGCTCCTGGAATGGATCTCTAGGGCTTCCCATAGCATGCTGTGCATATGCATATCAGAAACCTTACATCCTTATGTTGAAAAACAGTCACTAATGTAGTAGAATGACACTGTGATGGTAACTGGTATTTTCTTCACCCTCTTTTCTATCCCAATGGGGAGCTGGTGCTTTTTTTTGGGGGGGGGGGGGTACATTAAGTTCTAATTCATGATCATGCAGAATTTCAGTCCCTCCATTTGTTCTTGGCAAGTTTTATTGACAAGGCAGCATTTGATGCCCATTGAGAATGTGCATATTAGACCCTGGCATGGGGTAAGCCCCTGTTCATGTTCCCGTCCCCCATCCCAGCTCTGATGTTGTATCCTCAGCCCATCCAGATGGATCACCCACATAGAAGATACCCTCTGAGACTCCTCTGACTGCCCAGCTCTTGTTCTTAAGAAAGGGGGTTTTGGTGAAAAGATCATTTATACAACAAAACACATACTGATCTATAACAAAAATATCCCCCGTATCCCCTGAGAAGCCCTTAATCGTCCTTCCCAGATGCTTCCCCTTTCCACTGCTATCCTCACTTTGTGTCAAGCTATATCACATGCATCTTATCTCTAAGAAATAGATTAGTTTTTCCTGTCTCTGAATTTTTATAAAGGAGATTGATTGTATTATAAGGATTTTTCTAGAACTTGCTTTTTGCATCCATGATGTCCCTGTGTTGATAGAGACAGCTGCCCTTCATTCATTTTCACTGCTGTATAGTATTCCATGGTGGGAATATACTAGTGTTTACTTACCCTACCTTACAGCAAATGGACATTTGGGTTGTTTCCAGTTTGGGAATCTGATAAACAACACTTGTAGAGGTCTCCTGTTGCATATGTGTAAAAGCTTGTGAATATCTAGAAGGGCAAGTGCTGGTTCATAGAGCACGTATGTCTTTAATTTTACAAGATAAGGCCACACTGTTCCAATTGGTTACACCACTTAACACTCCCACCAACAGTGTATGAGAATTCTTATTCTACATCTCTGCCCCTGCTTGATTGTCTTTTCAATTTCTACCATGTTGCTTTATGGAGACAGACATCAGAAAAAATAGCCCATGAGTCCTTCTGCTTCCAAAGGACAGAGAGGATTTTTAGGTATAGGCAAAATGACTGGGTTTACAACATAAAGAAAAGCCAATTTCCCTGCTGTTAGAAGACACTGTGAGAACAGAAGTCTGTGGGTCCAAGAGCAAAGAGAACCTGGGCTTGACTCCCAGAGCAGAGTCCAGGGGAGAGTATGACTGTGTGGTACATTGCTGCAGAGGGATCAGCAGGCAGTTTTCAAAGATGTCTCAGCCTCTAAAGTAACATGTGAGAAGGAGAATGCTGTTGGACCGGAAGCAGCTCTCTGAGCCAGGGTGGTGGGTGATACATTGATATTCTGGAGCACTAGGGATTGAGAACTCTGTGCCTTGCCAGCACATGAGAGCCCATGTTTTCAGCATAATTAAGGTGGCAAGATCCTCAAAAAAACCAAGGATAAGTATAGAAGACATGCCTGGCTCCCTACTCAACATCCATCTGCTCTTCTACCTTATTGAGAACCACCAGTTTTCTGCAGGGTGTCAGTTTACCTAACAAAAAAACCCTGTGATTTCCAACCTTCCTCATAGCTAAGAGTGGTCAATAAGATGCAACCTAAGGCCTTGCAGGGACATCCTGGAAAGCACTAGAAAAATGTGCCAACTGCCTTGGCATTCAAACTTTGCCCTTTTTTCCTCAAGTTCCTACCTAAGTTAAATGGTGACATTGAAGATTTTGTCACTGTATTATCTCTAAGAGAGTGCATATTACATAGTAATCATTTAATAACCATCATTCAGTGAGCTACTACATAGGAAAATGTTACTTTCTGTAAATGCAAATGATTATTATATCTGAGCTCTGGATATCCCAAAGCAGCCCCCCCAAAACACAGCATTTTGGTCACATGTTCCTAAAGAGAAGGAACTACATATTATCTATATCAGGTATTATATATCTATATTAGGTATATTAGGTACACAGAGCCTGATGTGATTTTTTAATTGCCTCTAAAGCATCAAAAATTAATCAATGATAATTTTGAAAAAATATTCTGAATCACCATTTTTTCTAATAGTATGAGGACTTTCCCTTAGCTATCAATGTAATGAGCCCTTAAAATTATCTGTCGATTCTGGTACACGCCAAGATAGGCTAACCAGTACTAACCAGCCTGTAAGCTTCAGGGATTTATCACTAACAAAAAATTTTTCCTTGCTCATGCCAGATCTACTGCCAATCCAGGTGGTCCCCCAGAGTTACTCTTCTTCTAAGGTTGGCTCAATATTCCAGGCTGCTTTAATCTTTGGCACATTTATGTCAACACATGCTGCCATGGTCACAATGGCAGGAAAAGAGAGTTTTTTAAATATCTCATACTGGTCATCAAACATTTTGACAAATAGTGACACATAGGTATCACTGCTACTCATAATGCATTCTAGAACTAGCCACATAGGTTTGCTTATTTGTACGGATGTGAGAAAGTATTCTCCTCCTGTATTTCCAAATGGGGAAGAAAAATGGGCATTGGTGATCATGTGCAATCTTTAGCATCCACAGGCAGTTTTTAGAGGAAATATTCTCATATCCCTAAAGACAGAGGTTCTGAAATTCCCCAGATTTAGGACCTCTTCATACTTAAAAAAATCATTGAGAATGCTAAGGGCTTTTTTGATGTTTATTTTATCTATCAATATTTATTATATTTTAAATTAAAGCTGAGAAATTTATGAATTGATTTTAGGAGAATCATAATATACCCATTATACAATAACATAAATAATATTTTTTAGTAAAAATAACTAGATTTCCAAATGAAACAAAAAAAATAGAGAAGTGTATTCTATTACATTCTTGGAAACCTCTTCAGTACCTTTACTAAATAGAAGACAGCTATATTCACAAATCTGCATTCCATCTGTTGTGATATCACACTTTATGTAGCCTCTGGAAAAATTTTATTGTGTATCCACAAGAGAGTAAAACTGGTAAAGGCAAATAACATCTTAGTAATACTATAAAAATAGTTTTGACCTCACAAAACCCTGAAAGGGTCTCAGAATACCCCTAGACACTTTAAGAAACACTGCCTTAAGATGGTTAATGTGATCGTTCAATGGCACTGCAAAATGTGCAAAGGTAAAACGCTTGCTGCCTATAATGTCTTCAATTTTGCTTTACTTTTGTTCTGAAAACTTTTATTAGGTCAACTCATCGTGCTCTGATTGAAAAGTATTCAGTGCCTCAATCAGGGGATAAACTTGCCGGCTGGTTTTTCCAGAAATGATCTGTGAAGAATGTCTCCAATATCTTAAAAAATAGTATTGTTTTCTCCTTGTGGTGTGCCTTTTCAGCTTTCTCAGGGAACCCATCTGTCATTTTCTGATCAGCAACTGAATAGGCACATTTGCTTTCACGTCCTCATAAATCCACTTGTGCTATCCATCAGGACCCTACATCTCATAGCATGAGGGTCGTTATCCTTAGCATACTCTTTCTTCCTACCTGTGGGGCTTATTATCTTACCCTTTCTTGAATAGCACTTCGGTTTTAATCCCTTTATCAATAGGACTCATGGATTCTCTGAAATGGTGTGAAGATACTCCTTTCCATTTTCTTATTAAAATATTCAAATCAACAAATAATCATTGAATAGCTACCATATACAAAGAACTCCTAGTACATACACAAGATTCTACATTTATTCAAATAAAGTTAAAACTCTAGATTCTTCACAATGATTGAAAAGTTATTAAAACAAACAATATATTGGAGTAGAAAATAAGATATAAAAAGTCAGAGGACCAAAATAAAAATGTTTTGAGTCCCTTTCCCTCTTTTGAACCCCAGTTTTCCAACCTCTAAAATAGGACTAACAGAGAGGTCTCAGAACTGTGGGAATTCTTCTCTCTGTGGGTCAGGCCAGGAAGTATAGACCTCCTCCTTACTCCTCCCTGGCTTCCAGTAAGCTGCATAGTTATGGGAGTCCTGGGACCAATTACCTTGGTGATAGTGGGACAAAGTGGGACCCTTCAGAACCAGGACTCTGATCAAGAACTTCAGGATCACTTCTCTTGCCCCCGTGCCCCTGCAGGACATTCTTGGTACTGCAGGGACAGAACTAGGGTGGCACATACAGAAAACCACCAATAGTGGAGATCCGCTCAGGTATGGAGAAGGAGCCTGGAAATGGCATTCTACCAATGTGAGTGAGACTCAGAGGCTGGAGGTACAGGTCCATCTCCTTCCATTCCTCTGCAGGTGGTTGTCATCAGTCATTTTGCCCCTGCTCTCAGATCCCCTGGCTTCTTTGTCTTTGTACCCAGCTTCATCATTGTCTTTGGGGGTCAGCACCCTGATGTCATGCATGATGTCTGCCAGGAGTTGCTGGCAAGCTTGTATCTTGAGACACTGAGTTGCATCATGGGAGATAGTCTTGGCATAGACCTTACCCTGTCTTGAAGCAACTAATACAATAGGTGAGGAAGTTACCTTGCAAATGCCTATTGTGCCAGAAAGACTTCCAAGCAGCTGATGTCCTCCAAGTTGAAGGGCCTTGGTGTTCAGCAACTTCCCTTCCCACAGTAGGCTCTCCCTCTTAGGGATCTGAATTTAAATCCCCACTCTGTCATTCCTGGCCCTGTGGTCTTACACAAATCTCTTAACTCTCTGAGTGATATAATACTAGGCACACAGTAAGTACTCAATATGTTAGCTTACTATTGCTATTAGTATTATTATTACTGTTTTTATATTTTCATTTATTAATGGTGTGACCTTCATCAAATAAATGTTCTAAGCCCAATTTTCCTCAAAATGGAGGTAACTGCACCAGTTCTCCCAGTAGGGATGTGAGAATTAAATAGCAAGACAACCCATAAAGATTAGCTTCTTTTTCTTTTCATCCCTACTTTGTAGCCATGCGCTTTCCACAGGTTACTTCACTTCTGAGACCTCAGTTTCCTCATCTGCAAAATAGGGGTAAATAGTATCTACTTTCCTAGAACTGTGAGCATTCATTGAGATGATGGTTGATATATAGTAACTATCAAGAATGTTATCTTAATATTATTATTCCTGTTGTTGTTATTATTTGCCCTCCTTCACAGTTCTGTGACCTTGAACAAGTTCCTTAGACTCTCTGAGTCTCAGCTTCCTCAGGGGATAAGATGGGGGAAATCAACCCCTCTTCTAGCTTTGCTGCAAAGAAGAAGCGGCTATATCAGTGATCTGTTCTTACCAGCTGTTTCCCGGCTCTGTGACTGCAGGCCAAGTCCCTTTCCCTCTCTTTACCTCAGTATCGTCAACTGCCCTGTGAATCCAGCACTCTCCATCTTATCCAAAGCTGTGGGATAAAGAGAAAACACTCTTAGCCTGGTGCCTGACTAGGAATGGCATGGATGGTGTTGGCGTTGTGGTAACTTCTGGGACTCAATGACGAGAGGGAACTTGAACCTGTCTGTAGAGAGCTTCAGAACAGTCCTGGACTGGCAGCCCCACCCAAAAGTCCTACAGCAGCAACACAAACTGCTTGGTGGGGCAGTGCATGGGGATAGTGTGTAGGCAGCTTACTCTACAACTGTGGGGGACATGATGTGAGGTCACTTTCATAGAGAAACACACACTCCACCTCTGCCTAAAAGACTCAGAACTCACTGGAAGGAAATATATGACCCAGTCCTCCTCCAAAAACCCTTTGATGGCCTACTCAGGGGATATCCAGACCTTATAGACTATATAGAATAATGAGATGGAAACTCAAGCAGCCAGACTTTAAATCAAGGCTCCTTCAGTGATCGGCTCTGTGGATGAACAGGTGTTTGCCTTGGCTTTACTATCAATTAATTATTCCTTTATACTCCATTTTCCTCAACTAAAAGAAGAATATGCTACCTTTCACACTCATTGACCTCTATCATTCCATGATACAAGTGAGTTTGATTAAGCTATGTGTTAGGAAATCTCTTGATGTATGTTTATTTCACCATCTGTATCACATACCCTGTGGAACCCCTACAAATATTAATGATGATTTCACTGTCAATCATCATCTGAAACTCAGAATAAACTCTAGACCAATATTGTAACAGGGGCCCCTGAGTGAAAGAGAAAAATAACCAAGGCATCCCATAAAATAGCTACTCACTTTTATTCCTTTAAAGTGGTAAAAGTTGTTGGTTAGAAACCTCTTCTGAAACTTCCCACTACAGGAGCCAGAGTCAAGATGGCGGAGGAGTAGCAGACTGAGACAACATCAGGTGGCAGAAGTTCAGCTACATAGTTATCAAACCGTTTCAAACACCTACAAACCCAACAGGAGATCAAATCAAAGAAGAGCAGCAATTTTAGAAACAGAAAATTGACCACTTCCTGAAAGGTAGGATGTGCGGAGAAGTGAATCTGAAGCAACAGGAAGATAGACCACCGCGGGAGGGGCCGGCTCCCAGCAAAGGCGGAGCAACAGAGTATGAAATTTGAACTTTTAAAAGTCTCTTCCAGGTCAAGATGGCGGAGAAGTAGCAAGCTGAGACTGCTTCAGCTAGCCGGATATCAGCTAGATGGCTTATCTAAAGATTGCAAACACCTGAAAATCCATCGGCAGATCGAAGAGAAGAAGAACAGCAATTCTGGAAACAGAAAAACAACCACTTTCTGAAAGGTGTTTTCTTTCTTTAAAAATATTCTTTTCCTTTCTTTTTTTTCTTTTTCTTTTTTCTTTCTTCCTTTTTGAACCTCTTTTTATCCCCTTTCTCCCCACTCACGATTTTGGATCTCTTCTAATTTGGTTAAAGCATATTTTCCTGGGGTTGTTGCCACCCTTTTAGTATTTTACTTGCCCCTTCATTTACTCTTATCTGGACAAAATGACAAGACGGAAAAATTCAACACAAAAAAAAGAACAAGAGGCAGTACCGAAGGCTAGGGACCTAATTAATACAGACATCGGTAATATGTCAGATCTAGAGTTCAGAATGACAATTCTCAAGGTTCTAGCCGGGCTCGAAAAAGGCATGGAAGATATGAGAGAAACCCTCTCGAGAGATATAAAAGCCCTTTCTGGAGAAATAAAAGAACTAAAATCTAACCAAGGTGAAATCAAAAAAGCTATTAATTAGGTGCAATCAAAAATGGAGGCTCTAACTGCTAGGATAAATGAGGCAGAAGAAAGAATTAGTGATATAGAAGACCAAATGACAGAGAATAAAGAAGCTGAGCAAAAGAGGGACAAACAGCTACTGGACCACGAGGGGAGAATTCGAGAGATAAGTGACACCATAAGACGAAACAACATTAGAATAATTGGGATTCCAGAAGAAGAAGAAAGTGAGAGGGGAGCAGAAGGTATACTGGAGAGAATTATTGGGGAGAATTTCCCCAATATGGCAAAGGGAACGAGCATCAAAATTCAGGAGGTTCAGAGAATGCCCCTCAAAATTAATAAGAATAGGCCCACACCCCGTCACCTAATAGTAAAATTTACAAGTCTCAATGACAAAGAGAAAATCCTGAAAGCAGCCCGGGAAAAGAAGTCTGTAACATACAATGGTAAAAATATTAGATTGGCAGCTGACTTATCCACAGAGACCTGGCAGGCCAGAAAGAGCTGGCATGATATTTTCAGAGCACTAAACGAGAAAAACATGCAGCCAAGAATACTATATCCAGCTAGGCTATCATTGAAAATAGAAGGAGAGATTAAAAGCTTCCAGGACAAACAACAACTGAAAGAATTTGCAAATACCAAACCAGCTCTACAGGAAATATTGAAAGGGGTCCTCTAAGCAAAGAAAGAGCCTACAAGTGGTAGATCAGAAAGGAATAGAGACCTATACAGTAACAGTCACCTTACAGGCAATACAATGGCACTAAATTCATATCTCTCAATAGTTACCCTGAATGTGAATGGGCTAAATGCCCCTGTCAAAAGACACAGGGTATCAGAATGGATAAAAAAACAAAAACCATCTATATGTTGCCTCCAAGAAACACATTTTAAGCCCGAAGACACCTCCAGATTTAAAGTGAGGGGGTGGAAAAGAATTTACCATGCTAATGGACATCAGAAGAAAGCAGGAGTGGCAATCCTTATATCAGATCAATTAGATTTTAAGCCAAAGACTATAATAAGAGATGAAGAAGGACACTATATCATACTCAAAGGGTCTGTCCAACAAGAAGATTTAACAATTTTAAATATCTATGCCCCCAATGTGGGAGCAGCCAACTATATAAACCAATTAATAACAAAATCAAAGAAACACATCAACAATAATACAATAATAGTAGGGGACTTTACACTCCCCTCACTGAAATGGACAGGTCATCCAAGCAAAAGATCAGCAAGGAAATAAAGGCCTTAAACGACACACTGGACCAGATGGACATCACAGATATATTCAGAATATTTCATCCCAAAGCAACAGAATACACATTCTTCTCTAGTGCACATGGAACATTCTCCAGAATAGATCACATCCTCGGTCCTAAATCAGGACTCAACAGGTATCAAAAGATTGGGATCATTCCCTGCATATTTTCAGACCACAATGCTCTAAAGCTAGAACTCAACCACAAAAGGAAGTTTGGAAAGAACCCAAATACATGGAGACTAAACAGTATCCTTCTAAAGAATGAATGGGTCAACCGGGAAATTAAAGAAGAATTGAAAAAAATCATGGAAACAAATGATAATGAAAATACAACGGTTCAAAATCTGTGGGACACAACAAAGGCAGTCCTGAGAGGAAAATATATAGCGGTACAAGCCTTTCTCAAGAAACAAGAAAGGTCTCAGGTACACAACCTAACCCTACACCTAAAGGAGCTGGAGAAAGAACAAGAAAGAAACCCTAAGCCCAGCAGGAGAAGAGAAATCATAAAGATCAGAGCAGAAATCAATGAAATAGAAACCAAAAAAACAATAGAACAAATCAACGAAACTAGGAGCTGGTTCTTTGAAAGAATTAATAAAATTGATAAACCCCTGGCCCGACTTATCAAAAAGAAAAGAGAAAGGACCCAAATAAATAAAATCATGAATGAAAGAGGAGAGATCACAACTAACACCAAAGAAATACAAACTATTATAAGAACATACTATGAGCAACTCTACGGCAATAAATTTGACAATCTGGAAGAAATGGATGCATTCCTAGAAACATATAAACTACCACAACTGAACCAGGAAGAAATAGAAAGCCTGAACAGACCCATAACCAGTAAGGAGATTGAAACAGTCATTAAAAATCTCCAAACAAACAAAAGCCCAGGGCCAGACGGCTTCCCGGGGGAATTCTACCAAACATTTAAAGAAGAACTAATTCCTATTCTCCTGAAACTGTTCCAAAAAATAGAAATGGAAGGAAAACTTCCAAACTCATTTTATGAGGCCAGCATCACCTTGATCCCAAAACCAGACAAGGATCCCACCAAAAAAGAGAGCTATAGACCGATATCCTTGATGAACACAGATGCGAAAATACTCAACAAAATACTAGCCAATAGGATTCAACAGTACATTAAAAAGATTATTCACCACGACCAAGTGGGATTTATTCCAGGGCTGCAAGGTTGGTTCAACATCCGCAAATCAGTCAATGTGATACAACACATCAATAAAAGAAAGAACAAGAAACATATGATACTCTCAATAGATGCTGAAAAAGCATTTGACAAAGTACAACATCCCTTCCTGAACAAAACTCTTCAAAGTGTAGGGATAGAGGGCACATACCTCAATATCATCAAAGCCATCTATGAAAAACCCACCGCAAATATCATTCTCAATGGAGAAAAACTGAAAGCTTTTCCGCTAAGGTCAGGAACACGACAGGGATGTCCATTATCACCACTGCTATTCAACATCGTACTAGAGGTCCTAGCCTCAGCAATCAGACAACAAAAGGAAATTAAAGGCATCCAAATCGGCAAAGAAGAAGTCAAATTATCACTCCTCGCAGATGATATGATACTATATGTGGAAAACCCAAAAGACTCCACTCCAAAACTGCTAGAACTTATACAGGAATTCAGTAAAGTGTCAGGATATAAAATCAATGCACAGAAATCAGTTGCATTTCTCTACACCAACAGCAAGACAGAAGAAAGAGATATTAAGGAGTCAATCCCATTTACAATTGCATCCAAAACCATAAGATACCTAGGAATAAACCTAACCAAAGAGACACAGAATCTATACTCAGAAAACTATAAAGTACTCATGAAAGAAATTGAGGAAGACACAAAGAAATGGAAAAATGTTCCATGCTCCTGGATTGGAAGAATAAATATTGTGAAAATGTCTATGCTACCTAAAGCAATCTACACATTTAATGCAATTCCTATCAAAGTACCATCCATCTTTTTCAAAGAAATGGAACAAATAATGCTAAAATTTATATGGAACCAGAAAAGACCTCGAATAGCCAAAGGGATATTGAAAAAGAAAGCCAACGTTGGTGGCATCACAATTCCGGACTTCAAGCTCTATTACAAAGCTGTCATCATCAAGACAGCATGGTACTGGCACAAAAACAGACACATAGATCAATGGAACAGAATAGAGAGCCCAGAAATAGACCCTCAACTCTATGGTCAACTAATCTTCGACAAAGCAGGAAAGAATGTCCAATGGAAAAAAGACAGCCTTTTCAATAAATGGTGCTGGGAAAATTGGACAGCCACATGCAGAAAAATGAAATTGGACCATTTCCTTACACCACACACAAAAATAGACTCAAAATGGATGAAGGACCTCAATGTACGAAAGGAATCCATCAAAATCCTTGAGGAGAACACAGGCAGCAACCTCTTCGACCTCTGCCGCAGCAACATCTTCCTAGGAACAACGCAAAAGGCAAGGGAAGCAAGGGAAAAAATGAACTACTGGGATTTCATCAAGATCAAAAGCTTTTGCACAGCAAAGGAAACAGTTAACAAAATCAAAAGACAACTGACAGAATGGGAGAAGATATTTGCAAACGACATATCAGATAAAGGACTAGTGTCCAGAATCTATAAAGAACTTAGCAAACTCAACACCCAAAGAACAAATAATCCAATCAAGAAATGGGCAGAAGACATGAACAGACATTTCTGCAAAGAAGACATCCAGATGGCGAACAGACACATGAAAAAGTGCTCCATATCACTCGGCATCAGGGAAATACAAATCAAAACCACAATGAGATATCACCTCACACCAGTCAGAATGGCTAAAATCAACAAGTCAGGAAATGACAGATGCTGGCGAGGATGCGGAGAAAGGGGAACCCTCCTACACTGTTGGTGGGAATGCAAGCTGGTGCAGCCACTCTGGAAAACAGCATGGAGGTTCCTCAAAATGTTGAAAATAGAACTGCCCTATGACCCAGCAATTGCACTATTGGGTATTTACCCTAAAGATACAAATGTAGTGATCCAAAGGGACACATGCACCCGAATGTTTATAGCAGCAATGTCCACAATAGCCAAACTATGGAAAGAACCTAGATGTCCATCAACAGATGAATGGATCAAGAAGATGTGGTATATATATACAATGGAATACTATGCAGCCATCAAAAGAAATGAAATCTTGCCATTTGCAACAACATGGATGGAACTAGAGCGTATCATGCTTAGCGAAATAAGTCAAGCAGAGAAAGACAACTATCATATGATCTCCCTGATATGAGGAAGTGGTGATGCAACATGGAGGCTTAAGTGGGTAGAAGAAGAATAAATGAAACAAGATGGGATTGGGAGGGAGACAAACCATAAGTGACTCTTAATCTCACGAAACAAACTGAGGGTTGCCGGGGGGAGGGGGTTGGGGAGAAGGGGGTGGGATTATGGACATTGGGGAGGGTATGTGATTTGGTGAGTGCTGTGAAGTGTGTAAACCTGGTGATTCACAGACCTGTACCCCTGGGGATAAAAATATATGTTTATAAAAAATAAAAAATTAAAAATTAAAAAAAAAAAAAAAAATAAAAATAAATAAATAAATA
This sequence comes from Mustela lutreola, assembly GCF_030435805.1. Lineage (NCBI taxonomy): Eukaryota > Metazoa > Chordata > Mammalia > Carnivora > Mustelidae > Mustela > Mustela lutreola. Next base: position 127,561,806 of record NC_081294.1, on the reverse strand, counting down.
AATAAAAGTCTCTTCCACTGAGGGACATTGCTCCAAAGGCCATGGGGGGTTGAAGCCCTCACAGGGACAGCGTGGTCTCAGGTCCTACAGGGTCACAGAAGGATCAGGGATGTCTGAATGCAACAGAGCTCGCAGGTATCAGAGTGGGGAAGCTGGCTACAGAGAAGGAGCTGAGGAGCGAGCTCTTAGCTCTGAGTTACCCTAAACTGTGATCCATGGCAGTCAGACCACTGCTCTTTGAGCAGGTGGCAGATCTAAAGAAACCCACAAGTGGCAGGTCCAGGGAAACGCACCTTCCTTCTCTGGAGGCAGGAATCTGCTGGGTTTGGCAACTCCAAATGGGGCTGTGTGCCAGAGACAGAAATGCTCAGTCACAGGCCAGGTGAGCTCAGAGTACAGCTGAAGACCAGGAGTGATTGAGTGCTTTTCTACAAGGGTACACTGAGGAGTGGGGCCAGAGATTGGGAGGCCGCCATTTTCATTCCCATCCTCTACAGCTCTACAGAAAGCGTTCAGGGAACAAAAGCTCCCGAGAGCAAACCCAAGCAGATTACTTAGCCCAGGCCCTGGCAAGGGCAGTGTAATTCTGCCTCGAGCAAAGACATTTGGGAATCACTACAACAGGCCTCTCCCCAGAAGATCAGCAAGAAATCCAGCCAAGACCAAGCTCACTGATCAAGAAGAACAGCGGACAGTGGAATTCCAGAGGAGGAGAAAGCAAAGTATGGAATTCATGGCTTTCTCCCCATGATTCTTTAGTCTTGCAAAGTTAATTAATTAAAAATTTTTTTCTTATTCTAATTTTTTTAACTTTTCTTCTTTCTTCTTTTAATGTTTTTTAACTAGTTTATCTTAACAATACCTTTCTTTAAAAAAATCTTTTTAAACCTTCATTGTTATAGTCATATTTTATCCTTCATCGTACCTAACTTTATTTTTTGTATACATATAGGGTTTTTTCTTCTAAAAAATTCTTGGGATACAATTTCTTCTAATAGATCAAAATATACCCTAAATCTAGCACAGGGCTTTGTTCTAGTCTCCAGTCTAAGCAAATTCTCTCCACTTTCTTTTTCCAACCAACTTATCAATTCTGTTTTTAGAATTTTTAAAAATTTTCATCTTTACAGTCATAGTCCATCCCTTCATCGTGTTTACCCTTATTTTTGTATATATCTAAGTTTTTCTTTCTTTAAAATTTTGGAAGGTAGTTTCTTTTAAGAAGTCAAAATATACCCAAAATCAAGTGCATGGATCTGTTCTATTCACCAGTATATATACTTTTTAAATTTTTTTTATTTTTTTAAACTTCTTTTTATCCCCTTTCTTTCCCTCAAATTTGGGGTTTCTTCTGATTCTGTTAGTGTACATTTTTCTGGGGTCTTTCCCACCCTTTTAGTATTTTATTCTCTTGTTCATATATTCTTATCTGGATAAAATGACAAGGTGGAAAAACTCACCACAAAAAGAAAAGAAAAAGAGGCAGTACCAAAGGCTAGGGAACTAATCAATAAGAACATTGGTAATATGTCAGATCTCGAATTCAGAATGATGATATTCAAGGTGCTAGCTGAGCTTCAAAAAGGCATGGAAGATATTAGAGAAGCCATGTCTGGAGAAATAAAAGCCCTTTCTGGAGAAATAAAAGAACTAAAATCTAACCAAGCTGAAAAAAAAAAAAAAAAAAGCTATTAATGAGGTGCAATAAAAAAAAATGGAGGCTCTTAACTGCTAGGATAAATGAGGCAGAAGAGAGAATTAGTGATATAGAAGACCAAATGATAGAGAATAAAGAAGATGAGCAAAAGAGAGACAAACAACTACTGGACCACAAGGGGAGAATTCAAGAGATCAGTCATACAATAAGATGGAACAATATTAGAATAATATTAATAATAATATTAAGATTCCACAAGAAGAAGAAGGGTGGGGGGCAGAAGGTATATTGGAGAGAATTATTGTAGAGAATTTCCCCAAATGGCAAAGGGAATAAAAAAGCAGGAGGCACAAAGAACCCTCCTCAAAATCAATAAAAATAGGCCCCGTCATCTCATAATAAAACTTGTAAGTCTTAGTGACAAAGAGAAAATCCCAAAAGCAGCTAGGACAAGAAATCTATAACATACAATGGTAAAAATATTAGATTGGCAGCAGACTTATCCACAGAGACCTGGCAGGCCAGAAAGAACTGGCATGATATATTCAGAACACTAAACGAGAAAAACATGCAGCCAAGAACACTATATTCAGTTAGGCTGTCATTGAAAATAGGAGAGATATAAAGGTTCCAGGACAAACAAAAACTAAAAGAATTTGTAAACACCAAACCAGCTCTACAGGAAATATTGAAAGGGCTCCTCTAAGCAAAAAGAGAGCCTAAAAGTAGTAGACCAGAAAGGAACAGAGACAATATACAGTGACAGTTACCTTACAAGCAATACAATGGCACTAAATTCATATCTTTCAATAGTTTCCCTGAGTAAATGGGCTAAATGCCCAATCAAAAGACACAGGATATCAGAATGGATAAAACAAAATCCATCAATATGCTGTCTACAAGAAACTCATTTTAGACCCAAAGACACCTCCAGATTTAAAGCGAGGGGCTGGAAAACAATTTACCATGCTAATGGACATCAAAAGAAACCTGGGGTGGCAATCCTTATATCAGATCAATTAGATTTTAAGCCAAAGACTATAATAAGAGATGAGGAAGGACATTATATCATACTCAAAGGGTCTGTCCAACAAGAAGATCTAACAATTTTAAATATCTATGCCCCTACATGGGAGCAGCCAACTATATAAACCAATTAATAACAAAATCAAAGAAACACATTGACAATAATACAGTAATACTAGGGGACTTTAACAACCCCCTCCCTGAAATGGACAGGTCATCCAAGCAAAAGATCAACAAGGAAATAAAGGCCTTAAATGATACACTGGACCAGATGGACATCACAAATATATTCAGAACATTCCATCCCAAAGCAACAGAATACACATTCTTCTCTAGTGCACATGGATCATTCTCCAGAATAGATCACATCCTCAGTCACAATTCAGGTCTCAACTGGTACCAAAAGACTAAGATCATTCCCGCATATTTTCAGACCACAATGCTCTGAAGCTAGAACTCAATCACAAGAGGAAAGTTGGAATGAAACTTCCCAATATAATCTGAAACGGCCCCCATACATGAAGTGTAGGGAGAAACCTAAGAGGCAGATGAATCCAGATTGGTGGATAGCCAGTTTAGTAATGAAGGGAACTGATAGATGAGGCTTGACTTGGGCAGCCTCAAAACAGTGGACTTCACTCACCAGCCAACTCCTAGAGATTTATATAGAGGCCCTAACCGGGTTTAGCCACATACCCAGTCCAGATAGCCTCAACACATTCCTATCTCAAGGCTGAATGCTTGGAGCAACCTCCAGGAGCAGGGAAAGCAAGCAGAACACGCATTCTAAGGCAGGTGAGGTGGTTCAGAGTCTCCAATTGCCCAGATCCAGCTTACAGGTCGACTGGCAGTTATATCTTCTTGATAATCTCCCCCAACAGAAGTAAACTGAACAGTTAGATCATTAGTAAAATACTTTAAATATTAACAACCATATAAAATATGGTTGATCCCTGACAACCTGAGGTTCTCTCACTGCTATCTCCAAATACCATAAGAGAGATTTTCAGATGACGGGGGGAAAAGCTTGAATTTTGAAATGCATGACTATTGAGTCCCTTATCTCAAATTTTAGGTTTCAACCAACCTAGTCCTTGTATTGAATCATTTAAAAAAATCGGTTGAAGCGGAGGAAAATGCTGGCAATGGAAACCTTAAGAATCTAAGACTCAGCTTGTAACCATGGATTCATTACCAAGGTCTAAAAGCATACCATTAAGCATTAGAGATAAGGAAAACAAACATGAAAGAACCTAATCCAAAAGTTCACTAGATCTCAGTCTTTAGAATCAGAAAGACACAAATTTGACTCACACTTCTGTCATTCAGAAGTCAAGTTATTATATTAACAATAACTAGTCAAGTTATTGAAACTTGATAAGCATCAGTATCCTCATCTGCATAGAGTCATCCCCATGTTCAGTATGGTTGAAATGACAAAGTGCTTATACCTGGCATACATTAGGAATTCACAATAATTGCCTGACAACATCTTTCTTTTGATTAAATTATAAGGTTGATATGGATTTGAGGTCTAAATTATATGAACAGGCAATTAAAAAATACCCACACTTCCTGGAATATATATTTCGGCATATTCATTTTACTGTGATTCACTGTAATCACTGCAGACAAAGCTGGATCGTTCAAATAAGGAGACATCTAAGAAGATAGTCAAAGCTCTGCCTTCTACTTTGCTGACTGAACTGGTTTCACGTAAAAGAAAGGGGACCTTGAAACACTCTTTTGTTACAATATTACCCAAAAGATTTAGAAACATGATTTTTAAAAGGTAAAGTTAATATAAACTGAACATAATTTTTAGCCAGCTTTACAAAGTAAGTTCTTGAGAAAAAAGTCACAACTAAATGTCTGTAATAGTAATCTCAATAGTAATAATAATAATACTTTTGCCTGTGGTGTCATTTACTGTCCTAACAAAACAGTACCTAAGTTCATGCTGGAGAAGCAAAGTGTACTGCTAACAAGACTGGATTAGGCACACAAATGAGAACGCAGCACCTTTTGAGTCCTTTTGAAAGGGAAAATGAATAAGGACTGACAGCTTTTATCAAAATGATTGAGAATGATTTCAGAAGAATTGAAGAAAAAGGTGCAATGATCTACAGCTTACTACGGTGGCTCATACAGGCAGACGTAAGTGTGGGTAAGGCAAGTGTGAACAGAAGGTATATCTTCAATGGGGTTGTCAAAATGCATAAGGTGTATTTTTACATTAGGAACAATCTCATATCTGAATAGAAAATAAATCCAAAGGAATGAACTTAGTAAGTAGATCAAGAAAAAAAAAATCTAAATTTCAAATATGTGAAAACCTGGAGAAGTCTGCACATGAAGAATAACAGGAAATTCCCAAATAAAAAATAAAATAGATTTGACTATTCCCCTATACCTAATTAAACACAATAATCAATTAATCTTTACCAACTGCCCATTACACACACACAGTTACAATAAAATCCCCACTGTGATAATTCCCCTGAGCAAATGCTTCTATAATGAAAACTAACATATCTCTAAGTCTACATTTACAGATACAGAAATTATTCTGATAATATCTCTATCTGGTATGCTATATAATTTATATGCTATTTTCAAGCTGTCACATACTTGTCTCTAAGCACTTCCATATTCACATTTATAGAAGTAGAAATTGTTTTGTTAATATCTGTAGCTGGTAAATATTCCTATGTCATTTTCCAGTCTTAAGTATATCTTACAAATGAGGCAATGCCCAGGAAAGCTTTACTGAACTTATTACATTTTGCCCACGAAGGTGGCCCATCCCCCCAAAAAGTCATTTGGGGAGTGGTGACAAGGTGTGACTGCGTTCGTTGTTTGACTTAAATCAAATCATTTCTGACACAGTTCAAATCCTTAGGAACCTATCTATGGCCAATTCAAACAAATAAACACTCGAATAAGAAAAGTAGAATGAAGTCCTGCTGTCATACATTTCACTTAATAGTTGCTTTCCTGATATATCCGAGAGGAGTATTTGAAAGGACAGTATGTATTTTCCTGTGATGTCAAAATGTCAATTCAAAATCCATCTGTTTTAGCAGAAAAATAATACTTTGTCATAAATGCGAGCTAACAGCCAGTACTCCACCTGGCACCCAGAGGAGATTGAGAAAATCCTCTATTGTCCTAGCACAATGTTAGTTATTATTTATAAGGTCTTACAGAAAAAAATAGTTGCTTGACATTCATATAGTTTTCTTAGGAGAAATGTTCCCTCTCCTCAACAGTATTTAAAACATACCTAGGCAGCCAGAACTATGGTTATTTATCTTGATATTGAATTATTTTCCAAAAGCTTGTCATTTTTAAAGAAGAGATGCTAAATATTGATAAGGATTGGTTAGTTCCACAGCTTCCACACCAAGAAGCATAGAGAAAACCAGGAATAAAATAAAACTTTTCTCCCACTGTGCTGTAAATACATTTCATTTAAACCTGGTGTGAATTCCCCTCAAGTCTAGAGTCCTTAGAATTTTAAGACTGGAAGCATATCCAAGCTAAGATTGCCAAATTAGTACCAATTTAGTGCAATTTAAAATTGTGTAATTTTGTATAAGAGAATACAAGCTGAGACTCTTATTTTATCTAGTGACATGTATGGCTGTTTCCATGGTCTTTATTGCTTCACTATTGATGGTATAACAAACATCTTTTTAAAAAATATTATGCACCTTTCTGGCTAACATGGGGAAAAAAATACCTATAAGAGGCCATTATCAGTCTGATGGGTATTCATCTTTCAAAACATCCCACAAAATTTAAGAAGCTAGCCAAGGAGACCAACTCTCTGTTCATAAATAGAAGTGTTACATTCTAGTCATAACATAATACATAAGATATGATATAGGTATGACCAACGATTCTTTTAAGAACAAGTTTTACTAATAAACATAAAATAATATATAGTAAAAAAGCCTGGGACAGTAGGAGATGGGGTAATGATTTCTTAAACAAGTTGATATTCTTGAATTTCATTTGAGTATCTTTGAGGGTTAGAGAAAATTTTCTCCCATCTTCTTCCCAAGGTATAACAAAACACCTTCAGTTCTAGTTCAACAATATCTGGAAAATGCAGATGCGTCAATCCCTATATATTCATGTGTAAAATGAGAGTATTGGATCATACCATTCATTCATACACTTGCTCACTCCTCAAGTATTAATGTGTAAGTAAACACATCGGGCCCGTGCTATACCCTGGGACTACATCCGAGAAGAAAACAGGCATGGTCTCTGAGGCACTGAAGTCCACAGACCGTGAGGGAAGACTTATGTTATCCATAGCAACAACAAATACATATTTCAAATGTGATAAGTACTATAAAGAAGCAATGCCAGGTGATATGGGAGCATTTAACAAGGAAACTTGACTTGCACCTGCGGTTGGAGGGGAGAATTTTCCAAGCAGGGAGAATTACATCTGAAAAGGCACTGGGGTGGGGGAAGTGCAGTCAGGTTTGAAAAACGAAAAGAATATATAGTTGGAACAAAGAGAGTGACAGGAAAAAGATGGGGCTAAAGGGCAAGATCCTATAGGTCTCCCAGCGACATAAAGGATTTAGAGCTTTATGCAGAAAATGAGGAAAAAGTATTCAAAGATTGTAAGAAGAGTAATGACAAAACCTGATTATCCTTGAGGTTGATCCCTACTCTGAATTTCAATAGGAATGTGGTTTTTTTCCTACTAATTAAAATTGAAGTAAGTAGGGCTAGCATTATTATTATCATTGTCTTACTATAGATATTATGAATTGACCTAGGCACAGAGCTCAGGTTAATAAATTGTAACTTCATTATTATGTTGCTAAACTTAATTTAGCTCACTTAGCCTCAATTCCCCAATTCCCAGGGATGAGATGGTAACTCAGTCTTCACAATTCAAGTTAAACACAATCACTTCTAGTTTGAATCTTGATCTCCGTTTAGTATACAACTTCGTCAAAGAGCGGTCACGCCTTAGGATTCTTCCACAACTTCCATTCCATTCTGACCTTCCCTTCCTTTCTTTCTTGAGGTAATCTCTCTTCTCAAAGGCTGGCTGTATGGTTGGGGATTTGGTCCAGGGCTCCATTCTCAATGTTGTATGTAACACATCTCTTCTAGACTCCTCATGAGTTGCTGTTATTTTCTGCCGATAGCCTCGATCCAGCCCAAGCATGTATACACTCATCATGCTGACCTAGGCTTCTTTGTTCTCAGATATCCCTCCCCATCTTAAGAGGACAGGACTTTGAGACAGTCCAGCAGGTATATTAGAGGTGCTCTTCTCAGCCTCTGCCACTCTCTCTTTAACAATACACTAAACACAAGTCTTCCAAAGAGGTTTGTATTTCTCACCAACTATATTCTGTGAAGCTGGTCACATGTGTCTTCTATTCCCAGATTCTCCTAAACATATCTGTGTATATATAAACTGCCCAGCCCCACTCCTCACCCCCACCACCCAGATCACAATTCCAGGCAGCCTCCGAGTTCTAGTCACATTCCCTCTGATCTTCTCTCAACCAGTGATCAAAACTGGCTCCATGTGAATGGGGACAATGCTTTCATGGCATTCATACAGTCTTCCCTAGTGTGCGGTTTGCTGTGTCAACTCTGAGCCCTGAGTTCCCTAGGTTTTGCTCTTGATATTCAGAGTCCCTCTTTCGGAATTCAAACAAAACTATTGTCTCTGACTAAAGTCTACCCATTCCAGCTCAAAAAGAGGTTCAACTTTCAAACTTTTGACTTCATAGCAGATTTACAAACGTCTACCTATGAGCTCAAAAGTCAAAAATTTGACTCTTTATTCCCTTTAGATTATTGTGCATGCTTGTTTCAGTGGGTAGTATGCCTCAGCCTCCTGATCAAGCTCTACTGGGAGAAAGGTTCCAGGATGCAAAGGAAAAAGAACTATGTAAAAGGGAAACTATCTCTGGTATTCTTTCAAAATGTTAACCCAATAATAAATGAGGGACTAAAATAAAATAATAGGGGCACCTGGGTGGCTCAGAGATTAAGCATCTGCCTTCCCCTTCAGTCATGATCTCCAAGTCCTGGGATAGAGTCCCATGTCAGGCTCCCTCCTCATTGGGGAGTCCTTCTCCCTCTCTTTCTGCCTCTCTCCTTGTGCGATCTCTCCCTTTGTCTCTCTCAAATGAATAAATAAAATCTTCAAAAAAAAAAAAAATAGGATCCAAGATTGAAAACATAGCCATCCATGTTAATTTGCAAAGGAATGGAAATAAAGCATTTCAGATTTTGTTTCTAAGATGACACTTACTTTTTGATAAGCTTCTCCTCATAAATTTACAACAAAATAAAAAATGTGGCTTCACTATTGACATTTGTCAGGAAATCTAAAAGAAGTCTTACATAAAACAAGGAATATCCTGAGATATAGGATTTGTTCTCTCAGGTTGATAGAATGTCATTAGAATGTCTTTCCTCATAGTTCTGGAACTGAAAGCAACCAGATCCCAGTAAGGACAAAGGCACATTTTCCCCTAATTTGAGGCATTTCCATTTAAAATAGAGTAACTGCCAATGTGTTGACTCAGGCTTTCCTATTCAAACTGTAGTACCTGAACTACAAGCAAAGGCCTCAACTGAGAGCTTGTTGGAAATGCAAAATATCAGGTCCCTCCCCAAATCTAATGAATCACAATCTGCATTTTAATAGAATGGGTCCCCCGTGATGTGTCTATACAAAATCTAAGAAGCCTGAGGTCTAAAAAAGGGGGGGGGGATATTTTACTAAAGATAGAGGTAACCAATGTAGTAATTAAGAGCTTCTTTCTGAAAATAAAAGGTAATCTTAATATTATGTGAATAACATTCAATGCTGAGATATATAGTCACCTAACAAGGTACATTAACGTTGCTCATGAGCCAAGCACAATATATGAGTAACCCCAAACTGTCCATTCTTTCTATGCTGGTATGAATTACCCCAAGTCCACTGGCAAAAATAGAGTTTAGGGAGTTTCACTAAGTACAATCACTAGTACTCACTCTGTCTGCTCTAAGTTATTCTGCTGTAGCCTGAAATAAAGTTGGAATCTTTAAGTATTTCTCAGTGAGAATTCCCCCATGATTTCGTGTGTGTGTATGTGTAAAGCTGTGGTTGTAAAGCTAACTGAAAAGCGGGATAGCGTAGAGTGATACAAAAACAACATCAAAGAAATGTCGTTTTCAAGTCTTTTAAAAATTTCATTGGAACAGTTCCTACATTAAATGAAGTCATGTTGATGAATATGACATATTTGAACATAATCCTATTTTCAGTTGCTCCATCAAAAATCTGAAACCATGTGTGACATGTTTTTTAGTAGTCACAATAAAAGCTTACTGTGATCATTTTCCATCATAACTACTCCCTGATGCATCAACGGATAACCAGGTCTCCAGAACTGAAGTGAGACTTGGAGTTAAGTAATCATTCAGTAACGCCTAGTGCAAGGTATGGTCTTGGCCCTTGCGGATGCTTATAAATGTTTATTGATGATAATTGTCTTATAAAGTCACCACTATTTGTTATGAATTACCCAGATTGCCTTTTTGGAATTGTGAATGTTCTCTAAATAACTCTACGCTTCATTCTGATTCTTCAGCCCTGGCATGGATGTCTATCTTGAATAAGTTCTTCCAAAAACTCCTTGGAATACCCAGTTTTGAAAACTTAGCATGCCGTTCCTCTTTCAGCCTTCTAATTTTGTCTATTAAAGTGTCTATTAAAGAATATTGATGAATTACGAAGATTAAACTTCAAAATTCATTCTAAATTATTTCTCAGGCAGAAGGAATGACTTGTTCCAGACCATCTGTAATCTCTTAGCTCTTCTGGCCCACAGCACATAGTGGTGAGGCAGCTGCTTGTGTTGGAAATATCATAGATGGCAGTTCTACCACTGCTTTCATGAAGTTTACTGATCTAGAAAGAATTACAGCAGTATCTACTGGCTACTCAAGATTAACTGTGTTTCATTCAAGTAATATACTAGGTGCTTTTCATTTTGTTATCTTGCTTAATCTTAAAAACATCCTATGGGGTAGGTGCTATTATCATCATTATTCATATTTTACAAGTGAAGAAACTAGGGACTTACGCCAAATAGCCAGTAAGTATTATAACCAGGATTCAAGGCCAAGTTGTCCTGCTCCAGGCCTCCTCTCCTTTGAGATTTTCATTACCATGAGCTTTGCTTAATATAGTTCCCTATCTTAAGCTACCCCATCCAAAGGTGAATAACACTATTCAGGTGAATATAATTAACCTTTAAATTCTTAAAATAGAAACCTACAAACACATATATACTCACAAATACAGGCTTGAAATAGAGCTGTTTCTGAGTCATAAATGCGATACATGAAGTGACATACACCTGGTACAAACCTATAAAATGTAAATGAAATGAGAATTACTATGCCATTCCTGCTGAATAATATCCAGTCTCACAGACATCAATGCAAATAGCTAAATGTACGGGAGAAGAGAATTTGTATTCTCTAAATAGAGCCTACATGTGCATTACAATTTGCATATACAAATGGACCTACACATATGTACCTCTACAGTTAATACACACAAAGGACCATTTTTACTTAAGAAAATCCCGAGGACTTTCTGAAATCAGAAGTCCACTTCAGGAATTTGTTCATTCTGTGTGCATGGACATCATTACAGGCTGAAAGCTTATTAACTATAATCAAGAAGGTCCTTTTGGAATTATCTTCCTAGCCTACTTCCAGGGGAAATCATTTGTAGGTTTCTTCAGGGCAATGGTTATCAACCAAGTGCTCAGGCTCATTTTCAAATATTCCAGACCAAATTTACTGTAATAATGATAACTGCTCTTTCCGTATCCTGATCTTTTTAACTGTTATACATCTTTTCATCTATTTCCATTTCCCTTAGGTAAAGTACAGACTAAGAAATCATCATACCCATTTTTCAATACTATACATCATCAGAAACAATTTTGATAATCATATTATTAGTGTGCATAACCCTATCCTTCACAACTCTACTAAAAGAGTCACCTAAATGTCCTGTTCTTGTTCGCACGCTCTATTTATAACTACAAATGTCAAAGATTCTAAATGAAGTGTATGAGCCTTGATTGAGGAAGAGAAATGGCTCTCTTTTCTGGCAAGTAAAAAACAGTTAATAAAATCCTAGCACCTGCTTAAAATTGATCTTTAAATTCTTCAGAATTGTTCCTTAGTTAATTCAGGTGACACACATTTGTATCCCTGTTCAGGAATAGTTTTTTAATGCATGATTATTTGGGAGAGATTATTAGATTTATTACCTTTGCTAATGAACACTTAGATAAAAGAGGTATTCTCAAGATAAGTATTCTTATGACATGAACTCTGATTACCATATATTAATTTTCATTTCAAGTTAGAATTATATAAAGAGTGAACCCAGTGGCTTTTACATATAGAAAATGGGACCTCTCCAAAGTACACTCTGCTATAATTCTCAAGGGTCCCCTGTCACATTTGTAATGTAGCATATCAGTAGAACTAGAATTCATCATTGTGAAAGCAATTCCAGAGGTTTAAAGAAGCAGTGGATACACCCTAACCACAGTGTTAATCTCAGAGCTTTAAAATACTGTGTTAGCCCTGTTTCAGTGGGACTGGGGGGACTGGCTTTAAGAATGGTCACTGAAGGGGCGCCTGGGTGGCTCAGTGGGTTAAGCCGCTGCCTTCGGCTCAGGTCATGATCTCAGAGTCCTGGGATCGAGTTCCGCATCGGGCTCTCTGCTCAGCAGAGAGCCTGCTTCCCTCTCTCTCTCTCTGCCTGCCTCTCCATCTACTTGTGATTTCTCTCTGTCAAATAAATAAATAAAATCTTTAAAGAAAAAAAAAAAAAAAGAATGGTCACTGAATTGGCTGAGATGCCCCTTCCCATATATTCTATACCCAAAAGTCTCTCACTTATCTGCCCCTTTTTCACAGCAGCATTTAACACAGAGTCAAATGTAACAGAGAATGCAATTCCTTAGTAACTGCAGGTGCATCTACATCTCCAATATTTGAGACAATGTCACAACATCTCGGTACCAAACAGTGCCACCAGGGCCACGGAACTCACATTCTCTGCAGGGTATGTCCGTGTCCTGAGAAGTCTTAGGCTGATAAATATATCATGAAGCCACAGTAACTAGAATTTTAAGAAAAAATTGATTTTGTCTATTCACTGGAATTGAGCAGGAAATAAAAAATTAATGGCCTTCATGATATCTAAGAGTAGAGGTGCCTTATGAGGCCAGTATCACCCCGATACCAAAACCAGATAAAGATACTACCAAAAAAGAGAGAAAGAGAGAGAGAACCATAGGCCATTACCTCTCATGAATATAGATACAAAAATCCTCAACAAAATATTAGCAAATTGAATCCAAGAATATATTAAAAAATCATATATCACAATCAAGTGGGATTTATTCCACAATGCAAGGGTGATTTAATATTCACAAAACAATCAACATGATTCATCATGTCAGTAAGAGAAAGGATAAAAACCATATGATCATTTCAATAGATGCAGACAAAAGCATTTGACAAAGTGTAACATACATTCATGATAAAAATCCTCTGCAAAGTAGGTCTGGAGGGAACATATCTTAACATAATAAAAGCGTTATGTGGAAAAACCCACAGGTAACATCATCCTCAATGGGGAAAAAAAGAGAGCTTCCCCCTTAAGGTCAAGAACAAGACAAGGATGTCCACTCTCACCATTTTATTCAATATAGTACTGGAAGTCCTAGCCACAGCAATCAGCAACATAAAGATGTGAAAAATATTCAGATTAGTAAGGAACAAGTAAAACTCTATTTGCAGATGATACAATACTGTATTTAGAAAACCCTGAAGATTCCACCAAAAAACTACAAGAAATGATAAATGAATTCTACAGTCACAGGATGCAAAATCAATGTATAGAAAGCTGTGGCATTCCTACACACTAATAATGAAGCAACAACAAGTGAAATTCTAAGTGGCTCATTCAGTTAAAGTGTCTGACTCTATTCACCCTTGACAGTAATTGGTATCATCAGGATAAACATTTCATTACTTTTTCTGACTTAAAATTGATCCCACAAAAATGTGCAGGCTACAAGAAGATATATGCAATTCATATATCTGACAAAGGAATTGTATCATGAGTATATAAAAAATTCCTACAAATCAAGGTACAGATGTAAATGAAAACAACTCAATTTTTCAAATGGGCAAAAGAAAAGGCATTTAAAAAGGAGAGTATCAAATAGCCAGAAAAAAAATAAGGTGTTCAACATCAATAGTATCAGGAGGGGAATGCAAATTAAAATCACAATGACATTCCTATAATTACACAGCCACCTGATAGGCTAAAATTCACAAGACTGCTAAGACCAAGTTTTGGCAAGAATGTGGAACAAACAGAATTCTTATACATTGCCAGTGAGTGTGAGGTGGTACAACTTTGAAAAATTGCTAATCAATCTATTTGAAAGTAAAATACATACTTATCTGTATGTATTCTATTTCTAGATATTTATAGTATAGAAATAAAAACATATCTGTGAGAAATCTAGCTAGCTAGCTAGCTAGCTAGCTATTATTTTTCATTGCAGATTTATTTATAATTGTCCAAAACTAGAAAAAATAATTCCAAATGTCTATCACAAGGGAGTGGATAAATAAATCATGGTTTTTTCATTCAGTGGTTTATTACTCAACCATTAAAAAAGCCAGAAAACAACTATTTATTGAGACACTACTATGTGCTACACATTGGGATTTACACATAAAAAGCAGTTACAAGAAATTTTGCATATTTTATCTTGAAGGATTTAGAACTTCAGAAAGATTTTATTTCCATTTCTTCTTCCAAATCTACACTACTCTAACCTCTTAAAGAGAAACAAAACAAAATATTCATCAAACAGAAAATAATTTCCTTTAATAAATTTGTGACCATTCCAAAAGATTAGTATTCACAAAATAAGAGAAATACGACATAAAACTTTTCCCCTAAATCATGTATTTATTTGCTTATATAATAAGATAATTTCATACGTCCAGACTCAAATAAAGTCATGTTTTATCCATACATAAGAATCTACATAACAAATGGTGTCCATGCAATTTTTTATTCTAACTATGGAAGAAAGAATCCCCAGATCTAGACTTTGCCTATAGTTAATTACCTTTTTTTTTTTTTATCATGTTTCAACAGACAGGAGCCAACAAGGTACTAGTAAATAATAACAAATAGATGGTGTAAAATAAAACCTTCTTAAAATGCTTTCCCAAATATATATTCATGTTTCAAAGGCACAGGAAAAGTCTCATAGACTCTCAGTCATGCTGAACATCCAAGCAAACAGGAAAGGCAGAATAGCTTAAATACAAAATGAACGAGCCTACTACTTCTTATATAAAAACACAGATATCCAGCAAAAAATAATAAATTGACAGGATTGTGAACTCTAGGACTTCAAGACACTCTATTTTGGCAGACACTATTTTTGCTCAGTATATAATACTTCACCAAAAGTAGAAAATGGATCCATCCTTAATAGAACAGATGATTAATCTAATCCTTATTACAAATAATCTCCCTGATATATAATTTCTACTCATTAATGGTTTCTATGCACAAGCAAAACTGTTAAAGGCAAGCCCTTCAGACATACACATACACACTCACACACAAAAAGAAAAAGAGAAAGGAAAGGAAAGGGGAAAGGGAAAAAGAAAAAGAAAAAGAAAGAAATGAAAAGAGCAGGGAAAAGAAGGAATGAATAGCAGAACCCAAAATGGGTAAAATGGGAAAGGCTGATCAGACAAAAGTTTTGGTAAGAATGTGGAGCAAACAGAATTTTTACACATCACCAGCGAGTGTAAGGTGGTACAACTTGGAAAAATTGCCTATCATTCTATTTAAAACTAGATTTTTAGTGAAATACAGTAAATGTGCTTACTACTTTTGAGGAACTACCAGAAAGATGTAAGACCGAAATAGGCTTATAAATAGGGAAGCAATGAAAGCGGTAAGATATCCAAGGGGCAGTGGTGATAATGGACATCCCTGCCGTGTTCCTGACCTTAGCGGAAAAGCTTTCAGTTTTTCTCCATTGAGAATGATATTTGCGGTGGGTTTTTCATAGATGGCTTTGATGATATTGAGGTATGTGCCCTCTATCCCTACACTTTGAAGAGTTTTGATCAGGAAGGGATGTTGTACTTTGTCAAATGCTTTTTCAGCATCTATTGAGAGTATCATATGGTTCTTGTTCTTACTTTTATTGATGTGTTGTATCACATTGACTGATTTGCGGATGTTGAACCAACCTTGCAGCCCTGGAATAAATCCCACTTGGTCGTGGTGAATAATCTTTTTAATGTACTGTTGAATCCTATTGGCTAGTATTTTGTTGAGTATTTTCGCATCTGTGTTCATCAAGGATATTGGTCTATAGCTCTCTTTTTTGGTGGGATCCTTGTCTGGTTTTGGGATCAAGGTGATGCTGGCCTCATAAAATGAGTTTGGAAGTTTTCCTTCCATTTCTATTTTTTGGAACAGTTTTAGGAGAATAGGAATTAGTTCTTCTTTAAATGTTTGGTAGAATTCCCCCGGGAAGCCGTCTGGCCCTGGGCTTTTGTTTGTTTGGAGATTTTTAATGACTGTTTCAATCTCCTTACTGGTTATGGGTCTGTTCAGGCTTTCTATTTCTTCATGGTTCAGTTGTGGTAGTTTATATGTTTCTAGGAATGCATCCATTTCTTCCAGATTGTCAAATTTATTGCCGTAGAGTTGCTCATAGTATGTTCTTATAATAGTTTGTATTTCTTTGGTGTTAGTTGTGATCTCTCCTCTTTCATTCATGATTTTATTTATTTGGGTCCTTTCTCTTTTCTTTTTGATAAGTCGGGCCAGGGGTTTACCAATTTTATTAATTCTTTCAAAGAACCAGCTCCTAGTTTCGTTGATTTGTTCTATTGTTTTTTTGGTTTCTATTTCATTGATTTCTGCTCTGATCTTTATGATTTCTCTTCTCCTGCTGGGCTTAGGGTTTCTTTCTTGTTCTTTCTCCAGCTCCTTTAGGTGTAGGGTTAGGTTGTGTACCTGAGACCTTTCTTGTTTCTTGAGAAAGGCTTGTACCGCTATATATTTTCCTCTCAGGACTGCCTTTGTTGTGTCCCACAGATTTTGAACCGTTGTATTTTCATTATCATTTGTTTCCATGATTTTTTTCAATTCTTCTTTAATTTCCCGGTTGACCCATTCATTCTTTAGAAGGATACTGTTTAGTCTCCATGTATTTGGGTTCTTTCCAAACTTCCTTTTGTGGTTGAGTTCTAGCTTTAGAGCATTGTGGTCTGAAAATATGCAGGGAATGATCCCAATCTTTTGATACCTGTTGAGTCCTGATTTAGGACCGAGGATGTGATCTATTCTGGAGAATGTTCCATGTGCACTAGAGAAGAATGTGTATTCTGTTGCTTTGGGATGAAATATTCTGAATATATCTGTGATGTCCATCTGGTCCAGTGTGTCGTTTAAGGCCTTTATTTCCTTGCTGATCTTTTGCTTGGATGACCTGTCCATTTCAGTGAGGGGAGTGTTAAAGTCCCCTACTATTATTGTATATTGTTGATGTGTTTCTTTGATTTTGTTATTAATCGTACTAGAGGTCCTAGCCTCAGCAATCAGACAACAAAAGGAAATTAAAGGCATCCAAATCGGCAAAGAAGAAGTCAAATTATCACTCCTCGCAGATGATATGATACTATATGTGGAAAACCCAAAAGACTCCACTCCAAAACTGCTAGAACTTATACAGGAATTCAGTAAAGTGTCAGGATATAAAATCAATGCACAGAAATCAGTTGCATTTCTCTACACCAACAGCAAGACAGAAGAAAGAGATATTAAGGAGTCAATCCCATTTACAATTGCATCCAAAACCATAAGATACCTAGGAATAAACCTAACCAAAGAGACACAGAATCTATACTCAGAAAACTATAAAGTACTCATGAAAGAAATTGAGGAAGACACAAAGAAATGGAAAAATGTTCCATGCTCCTGGATTGGAAGAATAAATATTGTGAAAATGTCTATGCTACCTAAAGCAATCTACACATTTAATGCAATTCCTATCAAAGTACCATCCATCTTTTTCAAAGAAATGGAACAAATAATGCTAAAATTTATATGGAACCAGAAAAGACCTCGAATAGCCAAAGGGATATTGAAAAAGAAAGCCAACGTTGGTGGCATCACAATTCCGGACTTCAAGCTCTATTACAAAGCTGTCATCATCAAGACAGCATGGTACTGGCACAAAAACAGACACATAGATCAATGGAACAGAATAGAGAGCCCAGAAATAGACCCTCAACTCTATGGTCAACTAATCTTCGACAAAGCAGGAAAGAATGTCCAATGGAAAAAAGACAGCCTTTTCAATAAATGGTGCTGGGAAAATTGGACAGCCACATGCAGAAAAATGAAATTGGACCATTTCCTTACACCACACACAAAAATAGACTCAAAATGGATGAAGGACCTCAATGTACGAAAGGAATCCATCAAAATCCTTGAGGAGAACACGGGCAGCAACCTCTTCGACCTCTGCCGCAGCAACATCTTCCTAGGAACAACGCAAAAGGCAAGGGAAGCAAGGGAAAAAATGAACTACTGGGATTTCATCAAGATCAAAAGCTTTTGCACAGCAAAGGAAACAGTTAACAAAATCAAAAGACAACTGACAGAATGGGAGAAGATATTTGCAAACGACATATCAGATAAAGGACTAGTGTCCAGAATCTATAAAGAACTTAGCAAACTCAACACCCAAAGAACAAATAATCCAATCAAGAAATGGGCAGAAGACATGAACAGACATTTCTGCAAAGAAGACATCCAGATGGCCAACAGACACATGAAAAAGTGCTCCATATCACTCGGCATCAGGGAAATACAAATCAAAACCACAATGAGATATCACCTCACACCAGTCAGAATGGCTAAAATCAACAAGTCAGGAAATGACAGATGCTGGCGAGGATGCGGAGAAAGGGGAACCCTCCTACACTGTTGGTGGGAATGCAAGCTGGTGCAGCCACTCTGGAAAACAGCATGGAGGTTCCTCAAAATGTTGAAAATAGAACTGCCCTATGACCCAGCAATTGCACTATTGGGTATTTACCCTAAAGATACAAATGTAGTGATCCAAAGGGACACATGCACCCGAATGTTTATAGCAGCAATGTCCACAATAGCCAAACTATGGAAAGAACCTAGATGTCCATCAACAGATGAATGGATCAAGAAGATGTGGTATATATATACAATGGAATACTATGCAGCCATCAAAAGAAATGAAATCTTGCCATTTGCAACAACGTGGATGGAACTAGAGCGTATCATGCTTAGCGAAATAAGTCAAGCAGAGAAAGACAACTATCATATGATCTCCCTGATATGAGGAAGTGGTGATGCAACATGGAGGCTTAAGTGGGTAGAAGAATAAATGAAACAAGATGGGATTGGGAGGGAGACAAACCATAAGTGACTCTTAATCTCACAAAACAAACTGAGGGTTGCCGGGGGGAGGGGGTTGGGGAGAAGGGGGTGGGATTATGGACATTGGGGAGGGTATGTGATTTGGTGAGTGCTGTGAAGTGTGTAAACCTGGTGATTCACAGACCTGGGGATAAAAATATATGTTTATAAAAAATATATGTTTATAAAAAATAAAAAATTAAAAAAAAAATTAACAATTCCAAGGTGCTTACTCTGTGCAAGGTAATAACTGAAACTGAATAAAGCTAATTTAAAATTCAAAAAAAAAAAAAAAAAGATATCCAAGGGGCAGATTATAAAGGATCTTTTTTTGGAATTTTTTCTCAGTGTGATCAGAGGCCATTGCTGTTTCTGACAAAAATCTGTTTATAAAATATCATGCTTTTTATAGTGAGTAGAGTAGAACAACGTAGTGAGAGTTTAAGTCCCAAGGAAAGCAAGAGGTCATTACAGAAATGAGGGGCTGGGAGCTTTATGAGAGCAGTAGCAGTGGAGGGAGGAGAAGACAGGATACATAATGAATATTGAGCCAAACAGATAGGAAATGTCAGGAAAAGCAAGCACTCAAGGATAACTTCAAAATGTTTGTGCTCAACAACTGAGTGAATTTTTATTGACAGGAAAGAGTAGAGGTAGAATATAGTGGACAGAGAATGGAAATCAAGAGTTCGATTTGAGACAATCTCAGTTGTAAGGGTCTATTATGTACACATCAAAGTGAAGGTGTCGAGTATACAAACTCAACAAAGTATCTATTATCTATCTATCTATCTATCTATCTATCCATAGAGAGAGAAGGGGAGAAGGGAGGGAACTGGTCTAATTGGTTATTATAAATTATGTAAAATTATATCTATATATAATTTTCAAAGGCACAGGAAAGCGCCTTTTATATATATGTAAAGTGCCTTTTATAAATATTATCCATATATAATTTAGAGACACTGTTGTTGAATTAAATTTACAGTATCATGACCAGGTGAAACTGAGTAGAAATTGAGTATAGCATGCCAATTCCTTTTAGTCAATTACTTCTCCTCCATCTCCTGCATTTGGGGCCAGGCAATTCAGGTGGTATTGAGACCTAACTGAAACTCCTTGGCTTAAGCAAATCAGAAATTCCATCTGCTTGGCAGTGACTTCAGGTTTGGGTCCAGTCCAGCTTTGGCTATGGGAATAGACGATCTTCAAGGAAAAAGTTTTTCCTGATCTCCCATGAAAGCTATCAGAAAAGAGGTAGTCTTTAGAGAAAAGCTTGAATTAAGATGAAGCTGACCCTGTAGAGGATAAAGTACAGAAATGGAAAAAAACTAAGTACTTGAGGTTGTCTCTGATCAACTATCAGTTGAATCCAGTGTATCTCTGAACTTCCAGTTTAAGAAAACCAATAAGCATCTTAACTCAAGCAGATGTTTCAGTTGCTTTTATTGATTTTAATAAGCGTCTGAGACAAAAAATAGAAATAAAGGTAAAAAGGAAGCAAGAAAGGGAGGGAGGGAGGTGGAAAAGATGGGGAAAAAAATGCTTTAGTCTGAGTATTACAAAAGAAAAATGAACCAGAGAAGTGTATTCTTTCACTCCCTAAAGTGAGCTTTTATAGCCATTTTCTTGCAAAATCTACAAATATTACCAGATGTAGAATAAGACTGAACCTTCAGAGATTTGGTCCTCTCAGGTGGTTAAGATACCCACCAAAAAGAAGGACCTTACTCCTCTTGGTTTTACAAACAGAACTAGACCCCGAGGAAAGTTGGGTGCTTGGTCAATGTTACATTGTCTAACTGCTCTCAGGTACCACATTGTTAGAGAATTCTCTTGCTCCTGAAATTTGCTTCCTCAAGGCACTCTGCAAAAGTTAATCAAGGAATCCTGATGCTTCTGAGAGCCCCACAGCCCACTTGAGGGAAGATTTGTCATCATTGTGTTCTTAAATCTCAATGGAAACGATTGGGACTTTATTGTGTAAGTGTGTTTTTAGAGCACTGTACTCAACTGTTATTTTCAAGAGATCAATAACAACACCATTTAAAGTATTTTTAAAATCCATTTTCAGCCAAAACATAACAACTGACATTTTACAGCACCTGAATTTTCAAGAAATACTCTGAACAAAATGAAACCATTTCAATTAGCATGGCATTAATTCTGCTTTAAAGGAATGGGGAAGGGGGTGGCAGGGCTCCTTTCCCCTTAATTCTCTATGCTGTTCACCTAGACTTGGCCTGAATGCTTGGCAGATGCAGGGGGAGTAATTGAGGATTATGTTTATCCTTTCTGTTGACATCTGGAAAAAACCCCAGGCAAAAGTCAGCAGCCGTTAATTCAAATAAGTATAGTTCCTTTGACAATGCAATTGAACATCTTTCTTTTTCAAAGATGTAAAGCCTCTTTCTAATCCATCATGTTTTTACCACATCTAAGCTTTGCCACATAACTTACGTGTTGGGAGGCTGTTCAAATAACATTGTAAGTACTTCCTGCATTTCTAATAAAGATGAAGTTATAAAAGAATAATATTTTTCAACAGCCCAATTTTGGTAACTTCACACATAACAGAAACACCTGCCAACTACCTCTACAGGCACCTTGCTTTCTAACATTGTGTAGTTTAATATGCATATGAATTATTCATGAAGTATTCCTAATTGATATTTGTTATTCAGATGAATTGCAAAGCTATAGATCTTTCCATCCTTAGAAAGCATGTAGTCTGGTTTATAGGACATTAGAATAAAATTCAAATATTTATTTATTTATTTGTTTGTTTGTTTGTTAGTTTTGGCAAGCAATGCTCATTTGTATTTGTGACTGGCAATTTACAACTCTGTCTCCTAAAAAGGCACAAAAGCTGCTAGCCACTAAGGCTGTCAGAGTCATATTCAAAGTGCTTTTAACAAAGTTCTTGTATCTCAGCTACCTGCTGTGTCAGAGAGCAGAGTATCCAAAGGCTAGAGAGAGAAAGCAAAATACAGATGAGATAATTATCACAGTGGCTACTTAATTGCACTTGAGTAGATACACTTTATAAGGACTATTCAAAACAATATTTGAATTCACAATTCCTTTGTCCTAAAAGCTTATACTCCAATCATTTTTAATAAAACAAAATATATATCATATGGTGTAAATATATATATACACACACACATTCCCAATTCCTGAATTTTAAGTCATCTTTAAATGTTCCTAATGAGATATGGAGGCAAGTAACTACATCAACCTGTTTCCTCTGCATTGTCATTTTGTCACAGCTGGGTGTCTTTCCGTTTTAAAGTAGATTTTTAAAAGGTATCAATACCCAGTACTCTGTCCTACCACATCAAAGTCATTTTTCCATAATCAGAGAGGAAAATGCTTTGGAAGGTAAAAAACAAACAAACAAAACCCCAAAACACACGACCTTAGAATCATGGTTTGATACTGATTCTGTTGAGTTTATAAAATTGCCAAAGCTTCTAGTTACGATCCCTAAAGGGGTCCTCATTAACCAAACAATGAGACAGACACAGTAGTGGACCCTGTAAATTAGCCCTTTGCCATGGTCTCATCATTGCTGAATGTACTGCATCCTGACATGGAATAAAAGAAAACAAAATGGAATCTGAATTTCAAGTGAATAAAAATAATAAAACATTATGATAAGGGTTGTTATGAAATTCACATGAAATAAAACTAAATGTTCTATATTAATTTAAATGCAATTTCATATTAGAAAAAATGATAGTGGGATGCCTGGGTGGTTCAGTTGGTTAAGCTGCCTTTGGCTCAGGTCATGATCCCAGGGTCCTGGGATGGAGTCCCACATCTGGCTCTTTGCTCGGTAGGGAGCCTGCTTCTTCCTCTCCCTACTGCTCCCCCTTCTTGTGCACTTTCTCTCTCTGACAAACAAATAAATAAAAATTTTAAAAAAGAAAAAATGATAGCTAATTTTAGTGTACACACTGGAGAAATGAAAGATATGTCTTCAGAAGAGGAGTTATGAAAAAATATACTTGAAAGACATTGATATTAAAGCACTATGGAGAATTTAGCAAATTAGTTTGACTTATTTTGTCCTATTCCGTCAAAATATTGACACTATAGTTTATGGGATATTTAAAATATCATAACATCTATTTTTAAAACAAAATGATAAATCCCAGTTTTCTCTATTCCACAAAGTTTATTATTTTTCTAGAGGACCTGAAAAACATAGCTATAGGTTTTGATTTAGATCTGATACATTTAGAATGTATCAGATATATAGATAGAATAGATATATAGAATTATGATATATTTAATTCCTAGAGGGAAGTGCCATGTAATGAGGATGGGAATCTGAAACCTTAAACTTTGGTGTTGGCAAGGCCAGGACCGAATAATGTATTTTCCTTCAGAAGTTTCCTCTGTCTCAGGTAATATCAGAATAACTATTTATTTTGATTTTGATATTTGGCCAATATTTAATATTTGGCCAAATACTCCTAAGGAATAAGTATATTATATACACAAATGTGGTAAATAATGAATCTATCTTTATTTTTTTTATAAATTATTTCATTAAGGTATGTACATTTTTTTAAAAAGATTTTATTTATTTATTTGATAGAGATCACAAGTAGGTAGAGCAGCAGGCAGAGAGAGAGGGAGAAGCAGGCTCCCTGCTGAGCAGAGAGCCCGATACGGGGCTCGATCCCAGGACTCTGGGATTGTGACCTGAGCTAAAGGCAGAGGCTTTAACCCACCGAGCCACCCAGGCGCCCCTGAATCTATCTTTAGAGATACACATCAAGCCCCTTCATACACACACACAGACACAAAGAGACTGCTTATAATGTTAACATATGAAAGACAGATGCAGTAATTTTTTAACTATCTAACTCTGAAATCAGACTGCTTAAATTCAAATCCCATTTCTGACAATTATTGTATGATGACCTTGGGGAAATTACTTAACTTTTCCACACTTCTCATTTCTTTATGTGAAAATAATCTATCTCTCTCATAGTGTGTTTTGATGATAACAATTATTATAATGTATGTGAAAGTACTAAGAACAATATACAGCATATATGAAAAACTATGTAGAAATTTTAGCTATGATCACCATTGCACTGATGCAAATAGAACAAGATAGTTTATAACACTAGAATATAAACTTAAGCAATCAGGCAATCAAATGAAAAACAAAAATTTAAAGAGCAAAAGAAGTAAGATTTTATGCTTGCCTTTACTTTAAAAAAATGCAGATTTGTATTATTTTCATTATGCTTGTATCTTCTATAAAAGCTTTTATAATCCATCAAATTGTATCATTTCAAGTTTTCCCTAGTGTTTTTCTTCAATTAAGTTCCCTCCCCCAGAAAAATTTAAAATAAAATCAATTGCTAAGAACTTTAGTCATTGGGTGCCTGGGTGGCTCAGTGGGTTAAGCTGTTGCCTTCGGCTCAGGTCATGATCCCAGAGTCCTGGGATCAAGTCCCGCATCGGGCTCTCTGCTCAGCAGGGAGCCTGCTTCCTCCTCTCTCTCTCCGCCTGCCTTTCTGCCTACTTGTGATCTCTCTCTGTCAAATAAATAAATAAAATCTTAAAAAAAAAAAAAAAGAACTTAGTCATTATTATCTAACTGGTTCCTATGTCTGAGAAGAGTTGACAAGGGAAGACCAAGGACAATTAAACTCAGGCTTAGAACTGTAAGAACTAAAGCAATATCACCTGCTTTATTTTTGAAGAAATATTTTTTACAAACTGTATGGAGTCTTGCACAAAAGATTTCTTGTTGGGAGTGCAAAATTGAGCTATATACCACTTGGAAGATAAATGTAAATACAGAATCTGACATTCAGATAGGCATATGAGTATCAGAATATAATGTATTCTGAGATAATGTGTCTGAAGAATATCAATTTTTTTAAAATTAAAAATACAGTCCCAGAAAAAGCATATTTAGACATTTGAAACTTAACTTCAACTTAGTGCCTTTCAGAGTTTTGCTATATATATTATATGATATATATATATATATATATATATATATCAAATATAGAAGTACAGCTGATTGATATTTGGCCAATATTTAATATTTGGCCAAATACTCCTATATGATATATATATCATATATATATATATCATATAATATATAGTTTTGCTATATATATTATATATATCATATATATTTGCTATATATATGATATATATATAGAAAAAAATTTATATATATAAATTTTTTTTTTCTTCCCTCCCTGGAGAGCGAGAGAGAGAGGGCAAAGGCAGAGGGAGATTGAGAATCCTAGGCAGGCTCCAACCCCTCGCAGAGCCCAAGGTGGGGCTCTATCCCACAACCCTGAGATCATGACTTGAGCAGTAATGGAGAGTTGGACACTTAGCCAACTGAGCCACCCAGGCACCCCAGGGTTTTGCTTTATATTCTAATCACAGCACTACACATATGCTTATTCATTTACTAGGACTTCCCTGAGCACCTCTTCTCAGTATACTTATGAATTTTGTGTGATTATTATTATTTGGGACCAGAGCCTTCATCTTCAGGGATAGAAAAAAACAAAACAAACAAGCAAAAAAACTTTGTTTTTTCTTAAACACCATTTAAAAAAGCTTTTTTAAAGAGATTTTTCAAGCATCTTAGCATTTAGTTTAAACTCAAATACGATTTTTATGTTAACTTCTGTATTGGAATTAGAATGTTCAGTTATTTGTTCGGATAACTTTAAAAGTCAGGAATGTATTAGCCCACTTATTAAGTATTTCCTTAGTTATCAAAATTATCCTTTTTCTTCATTTTGGAATAAATATGTTTACCACATCTAAATAGAGAGCAGTTACTTATTTTTCTTAATTTTTTATTTATATTCATCACTATAGTCTATTCTCACTCATCACTTAGTAACAAGAAAATACACACCCACATCTTTCTACTCCCAGCTAATTTGCTCCAAAGGGATGTATCATGTGTTGAAAGTCCACCTGGTATTGTGGAGACGGGATTTCCCTAAAAGACATGATGCCAGATGTGTAATAATGTGACCTCTACAGTACAAACTACCAAGGGATACCGAACTCAAATACACTGAAATCATAATGAGAAGCCTGACTTCATTGGCAAAACATTCTTCTTAATTATATCAGCTATCTCCTCCTTTATGAGAGAATTCAGTTTCAACATGTCTCCTCGTCCAGAGTCACAACATCAGTACCCCAAAACTTAGATTAATATCCTGCCTTTTGTTAGAGTAGCTCAAAAGACGTTTACATTTATAATTATTTCATGTCTTTATAAGTCTTATTTTCTTCAAGGACAAGGTAGCAAATAGGTTACTCCTCACAAACTTTACTGTGTATTGTTTGTTTCCTTTATCATCTTTGTCATACTTTTTATTTACCTTAAACCAATCAGATATAAAAAAAATTCTGATACAAAAAGTAATCATGGAAATAAAAGCATATTTCCACATAAAAAGTTGGACAGGAATGTTCATAGCAGCACTATTCATAATAGCCAAAAAGTAAAAACTAATAACTGATGAATGAATAAACAAAACGTGGCATATTGGTACGAAAAGGAATAAAGTACTGATACATGCTACAAAATGGGTGAACACTGAAAATATTTTGCAAGATGAAAGAAACCAGTAATAGAGACCATTTACTGTTGGATTCTCTTTATATGAAAGGTCCATGATAAGCAAATCGATAGAAGTGTTTATTCCTATAAACACGATAGGGATGGCCTTGAAAGGTAGGTTACTAAGTGGGAAACCATTGCAATAGGTAGGGGGTTCATTTTGGAAAATGTTCCAAAATGGAATGTGGGGATGGTTGCCTAAGCCTGCAAACATACTAAAAAACATCAAATTATATAATTTAAATTGGGGAATTGTATTATATATGGAGTGTGTGTCAACAAAACTTTTTTTTAAGTAATAGTAAACTTCAGCTGTACTTCTACAATATTTCCAGCCTGTTTTCCCTCCTTTTGGAGGCCATGCTTTCAATATGATGTTTTCTAACCAAGTATCTGCAGTTAATGATCCTCTTACTCTTTCCCCCTTCAAGGTGACTCGAAGGGATGAAGGCACTTGCTCATGATTACAGTTAGGTAGCAATAAGCAGAATACAAATATTCTCTGTACCCCCATCAGGCTTTAGCCAATATGAGGAGATTCTCTTGTTTGCTTCTTCTGAAGTGGGTTTGCTTCTAATATAAGTGACTCTGACAATCCTTTTGTTATATTATGACCAGCTTCTTTCTAAAATATGTATTACTTATATTTTAAATACTTTGTCTCAATATATAAATTAACTATCTTCTTCCTTGGTCTTTTTCGTTAGAATAAGATAGTCTCACTCTTTATGTGGGACTTAGACTTTACACATTCGAAATCTAACCATTAAAAAAAATTAGATAACTTAAAATTTTTAATATCTTTATAAGAATTGAAGGATGGGTAGAAATTATGTAATGAATACACATAATGATTTTTTCTTTCTTTCTTTCTTTGCTTAGGAGTCGTCCTTCCCATCACTGGTACTTAAATACATTGTTTCCAGGTATCAATTTGAAAGTAATAATTCATGTCATTTTGAGTAAAGCTATGATTGGTATTTGCAGGTACATTTGGTATTTGGATCAATGAAAACAATTCCTCCAAGGTCATCCTCTTGACTTCATAATCAAACTTCCAAAACATAATACCTATATGGGAATTCACAGATCTCTCATTGGTGATATCTTGATGAATTGTCCACTGAAAGATGGGATCAGTTCTCCACCCTAAAAAACTCTAAATTTTCTCCTTCCCCTTTAATTCCACTGGGAACAACTCTCTCTGTGTCTATTCCATCCTTTTGTTTTAATCACCTTCTCTTATTTCCCTCCTTCCCTATATCCTGAACAATCTCCCTTGGTAAACTTTCTTCCCATGTGAACAATTCATGTTAGCTTTTACTTAGAGTGTGTTACAATTTTCTCTCTGAAATATTGAGGACTAACTGTAACCCACATTTAGAAATAAAATAACTGAGGCATAAAGATCATTAACAAAGTTATCATGAGTAGTTCATGTTAAGTCTAAACATAGAGCCCAGATCTTACTTGACATCTACTGTAGACCTCCAAGTTACATTGATTAATACACACTTAAGAAATCAGGCTCAGATTTCATCAAATCAGAAACGTTGAAAAGCAAATGAATAGACTTTATAGTCTTTAAAATCTATTACAATATCATATGCTATGTATAATATTTTTTTTCTGTTAAGCCTACTTGTAGTTAGGGTGCACATATTTTAAATATTCACTGAAGGATGTCCACTAACCCAGATATATTTTGCAAAATCATCTTCAGTAGAAGATAGGCTTCTTCCTTCGACACCACAGTATGTTATCTTTAATAGCACTTGCATTTTCTCTGCCACATATCCTCATATTCAGATCTACATCTGAATATTCTTTTTCCAACAAATGATAATAGGTAATTCATTTTCACCCAATAAGCTCAGTATTTCTTGCAGGAGGATATGCTCCTATCCTCTTTATAGATTATGGAATTATTGCAGAGCTGTGAGTGGTTTCAAAGTCATCATTAGTTTCTGAGCTATGAGCACCTGAATTATTTTCCTTCTTAACTAAACTAGATAAGAATAATTGTTATTGTCAGAATTAGGGGGAAAACTCTACTTACAGTCTTTAGATGAAACCCAATTACTATAGAGGGTCTATTTTAAAAATCCATAAATTACTATATGCTACCATTTTTCAATGCTTTCCATATCAAACTTGTCCTTTAGAGACCACACTGAACAAAACGGATCCATGCATTTCTCCTAAATTATAGATAGCAAGCATCATAAGTGAAAAAGTGAACAATCTGATCAGAGCTCCACTAATTTAAATGAAATTCAAATCCCTGAAGAACTCAGAAACCTGTGAGAAAAAAAAAAAATGTTCTCAACATAATACTAGCCTTTCCTTAAAGACATTTTTGCTTTAAGAACTTCATGGACATTTTATACCAAATAGTTCCACTGAAAATGTGTGAAAGATGAGACTGTGTTAGGGCCTGACTACCAGCATAAAAAGAGCAAATACATATTTAAGGTAAACAATTTAATAAAGCTCATTTTTCATAATTTCTTTCACTGAAGTATATTTAAAGGATATAAAGTGAAGAATTTATGTGAAAATTTATTAGCTATTCTAATTCTTGCAAACAAATTTGCTTAAAGTAGAGGAGGGATGTATTACATTGATTGATGGACTGAACTCTGATGTCCAACTTGTATTTTAATTCAAGCCCTACTACCTAGGAACTGTAAAACAGTGGATATGTTGGGCAATCTCTCTCTGTTATAGTTTTGTTATAGTTGGGTTATAGTTTTCTCACCTGAAAAAATAGAGCAAATATTTTACCTACCTAATAATGTAACCTAGAAAGATACTCTTTATAAAGGGTTTAGTAGAATATTGGTACACAGTCAAAAGTTCTAGATATATTTATAATAGAAATAACACACAAGAGCACAGATAACTGAAGTTTTGAAGTTTTCCTTATTTGAATTTCCTTTTGTAGTTTTGAAACAAAAATATATTATTTATAATAGTAATCTCAAGAAATGTTACTAGTTTAAAAAATAATCTCATTACAATCAACACACTTAAGTATTAATTTTTAGGAAACATGATTCGCTCAAGTAAGACCAAAAGTTTTAGTATCATAGGAAAGGGGGCTACTTGCATAACCTTGGGCAAAGAATGATTTCCTATACCAACGAACATTATCTTCATCTATTTCACTCTATTAAGTAAGTTAGTGGAGCGAGGTAGAAATAAGAAGTACTTACAAATAGGAAAAGGACACTGTTCCAGCTAGTCAGATTAGCAGATGAAACCCCTGTATTGGTTTGGTCACCAGAGTGAAGCCATATTGTCCTTCCATCTGAACTAACTATGAATATATGTACAGACCATGTATTTTAACCAACAAAAACACTCAGATGGTTATCAGCAACTGGAAGACAGCCCATTTCTCAGAAGGTGGCAGGGACCCAGCTGTCAAAATCAGGTTGAAAAATAAAACTCCATCTTTTGGGGTTGAAGGTGGAAGGGAAAATGGAGACTGCCAAGTATCCAACCCTTCATAGACCCTGCATGAGGTCCAAAGCAGAATTGCGGCCATGGAGGAAACAGAATTTCGGTAAAAACTGGGTCTTGGTACAATATCCTACAAGGTCGTTTGAGAATAAGTCTCCAAAATTGGACCTTCTTTCATTCCTCCTGCCTCAAAGAAGGAATACTCTGAAGATAGCAACCAAGCAACTCCTAAAGGTGGGAAGCCAAATGGCTCCAATTTGATAGGACAGACTTCCATGTCTGAGGACTCATCCTGGAAGGGAAAGGCTTTGCGGAATACTGAGCAATGGAAAGAATACTAGCAGCATCTAGTGGCCTTCTTCTGTAAGTGCTCCTGGACGTAGGTCCTAAGGTACAAAAAATGAGAACCTAAATGACCATGGTGAACTACTGATGGACTTCAGTGGGCTTCTCATTTCTGGGAGAATAATAATAGAAATAAGGGCAACTGACTAGACTACTACATGTTCAAAGCATCGTTGGGGGGGGGGGGACATAAAGAAACATAAGATATCCAAATAGTTTAATATATGGTATTCTTCCAGCACAGGTACTCAGTTAAACCAAAATCAGTAACATATTGCTGAATATATAGAACTTTCCATATTTTTGTCAATCAATACACAGAGCATTGAAACGATGAAGAATGAATTTCAAGAGAACATATGACATTCCTGCCCTCAAGGTAGATATTAGATTTTGAAGTGGATTCAAAATCCACTTAGATTTTAGGTTTTAGCCTGCTTAGATTCTATTTCCAGCTATATATCTGGAATTCTTTACCCTCTTCTTGCAGGAGAATTCTACATTGCAACATTAAATGGAAGGAGAATTTTTTCACTATTTGCTATTAATTGACCTGTCTAAATCATTTACCCTTTATCTATGGTTCTCACAATATGGTTTATTCTAAATACATCTGAGAAGCTGTTGAAATAAATCATTTTGAAGATTATCTGTTGAGGAGAAAACGCTATTGACAATTTTGCCAGATATCTCTGCATTATAGGATATCACTGGATTTTTTCAAAGGAATGCATATTTAACAAAATTGTCAAAATGATCTTAAAGAGACAGAAGCAGCTTCTAGAAAAACAAGCATCTGTTAACTGAAAAAAAAATTAATTAACTAAGCTCCCCTTTAAAGGTAGAAAAGAAATGGACATTACCTGAATTTTCATTCACATTGCTGCTTTTAAAACATTAAGGAGTTAGTTAAATTTGCCTCTGACTGCTATATTAGAATTTAGCTTTGAAAACTAAGAATCATCCCTTTTTTGAAAGCAGCATAGTTGCAAGTTTCTCTTTAAAGCCTTTTAGAAGGCAGTTCTTTTTATTCACAGCTCACTTCTCTTCTTTTCTTAATTAGTAGCTTGAATACGGTTTTCCTTTTTTTTTTTTTTTTTTTTTTTTTTTTTTTTTTTTAAATTGAGCAGGCTGTGTAGCTAAATGGTGTTTTTGACATTCCTGCATTGGGGACAGATTCAAAACTAAGGCAGAAGACAATAGAGATTGACTACATACTTCATGGACACAAATTGAGGGAAATGCTTGTAATTACAGGAATTCAGCAACACTTTGTCTCTTGGCATCTGTACTTGGAAAAACAATGAAATAATCATGGACAAATATGATGTGAAATGTGTTTATGGAGCGGCATGTTTTATTAACACTGAGCACTGCAGAGAGATAAGCTCCACTAGCTAATTTTAAAATTTCTACGAACTGTGGCAATTAAGCCTAATAATTATTTAAAGACTACAATAAGGATGAGTCCATTTTGTACTGCATTTTAAAGAAAAAAATAAGTACAGTGTTAAAGTTCAGTTTTATGAGGTAACACCTGTATAATCTTGTACTTTTCCTACCTCATGTGATTTGAAACTGGAAACATCTCCTGACACATTTGTCTCAAACTTAAGGATCGCCTCAGTTCACATTTTGCTTCTTTGCCAATTTGGGGGATTGTTGTTGTTGTTGTTATTGTTGTTGTTGTTAAAACTATTTGTTGGGGGTCTTTTGTGCTTTAGATGTTAATTTTATAGAGTGTTGCTGAACACCATGGTAGCCATCAAGAAACTGGGGGTCTAACTGAACAAAGCACTGAATATATTAACTGTTTCTTCCAGAATAGTCATTTTCCCCACTACAGATTCTTTTAAAATAATAACAAAAAAGCCGCTGATTGTTTTTAGTCCTTTGATGGAAAACTAGGCAGGCTTGTTAGAGCCTTGGGCAGGATGCAACTTCTCCCACTGCATCAGCCAATGATAACAGATTCGGACTGGATATCAAAGCACTGCAACTTGCATTGAGGCTTAAAAACACAAACAGATAAGACATTGAATTATTGATCATTAAGACAGATTTATGGTAAGGAAAAATTTATTATATTTTAGCTTGATCTCCTATGGGGGAGACAAGACATTTCTATTAATTAGTATATCCTCTATTTTCTCTCCTCCAGATTCTTGTGCTACATTTTGCAATTCATTGTCATTTCCTGAGTAATTTTATTTTTTTCCCTGAGTAATTTTAAAAGATAAACTTGCATATTTTACTTTGTAGCACAAGAATAAAACACAATGAATAGCTATTCTCTGAGTATAAACCAGGGAACGTCAAGCTTCATTCATCTCTGCTCTTTCCTAACAGAGCAAGTTTATTATGGCATTTATAGTGAAAAAAAAATTATTCATTGTATTTGGTATAGAAAAGAGATGTTGCCAATATTTATTTCTGAGCCAGAGTTCTGTCAGCAGGAATGGAGTATGATTGCCTCCCCCGCCCATAACAAAAAACTCGAATGGGTTGATTTGCAATGCTCTGTCTCTTACTTGTGTTTTTCCTGCATTCTCAGCAAGATTATTCCAGAACATTGGTACATATTCCATAGTTGCAAAGAGGCAATTTCTCATTAGAACTGTAACTTGATAGAGAACCATATTACAAAGGAATAAGAAAGAGTAGTTTGTGCCAGTAGCATATTTTCAATGCCTCTCTTTTTTATTTGCATCCACATAGTTGAAGAGGAACAGAGTTGGCCATGGGTAAAAAGAAGATGGAAATCTAAGCAAGCTTCTTTCTGTGGTCTCTAATCCTCCGGAGTCATGAATTCTCCCCAGCCACCAAGAACTTACCCCACTCCCACCCCCACAGACACATATACCTCAAACTCCCTCGTGTCTTTGTCTCAGGTCAAACACTTACACAATTTCTGACTCCCGGGACAAATGATTTTAAGTCAAAGAATTGACTTTTCCTGAGATATCTGCATTTTCCAAATGTTTATTCCTGAGACAGAAAAACTATCCCCAGCTAGAAAGGGAGAAAGGTAAGATGTATTATTCAAGGGCAAAAGGTAAGGCTGAAAGTGGAACAAAACAGATTTTTTGGAAGAAAGTCAGGCAAATCTTTTTGTTTTGCCAAAAGTTGTACCAGCGATGTCTCAGAATCAGTTGTGAAGTCAAGCTTGATTCAGTGCCATCAGAGGGATGGAAGGAAAATGTTGTATGTTCTATATTATAGAAATAGCCAACCTGAGAAGGGCCGCATTCTTATTCTCAAGTTCCAAAAACCTGATGCAGCTGTCTCCGTTAAAAAAGAAAAGGACGGGCGCCTGGGTGGCTCAGTGGGTTAAGCCGCTGCCTTCGGCTCAGGTCATGATCTCAGGGTCCTGGGGTCGAGTCCCGCATCGGGCTCTCTGCTCAGCAGGGAGCCTGCTTCCCCTCTCTCTCTCTGTCTGCCTCTCCGTCTACTTGTGATTTCTCTCTATCAAATAAATAAAATCTTTAAAAAAAGAAAAGAAAAGGACGGGCGCCTGGGTGGCTCAGTGGGTTAAGCCTCTGCCCTCGGCTCAGGTCATGATCTCAGGGTCCTGGTTGGAGCCTTCCATCGGGCTCTCTGCTCAGCAGGAGGTCTGCTCCCCCCCACCCCCGCTCTGCCTGCCTCTCTGCCTACTTGTGATCTCTGTCTGTCAAATAAATAAAATCTTTAATAAAAAAAAAAAAAAGAAAAAAAGAAAAGAAAAGAAAGGAAGGAATGGAGGGAAGAAGAGAGGCTGAGAGGGGGAGAAGTGGGAAGGGAAAAGGCATTCCTAGAGAGGGACAGTGGGTGTGAGGAAGCCATATGCAAGCATTATCTGTTACTTCCGATCCCAGTGCACCAGGATTCCCATGTGTTACTCAGAACTCGGGTTCTCAAGTCTGTTTATATCGTGAAAGTCATGTAGAATCAACCATCAACAATTTCGCTTCATGATGATCTTTTCAGTAAGTTCAACAGGGACGCAGGCCAGTTTTTTTTCCCCCCTTCCAGTCGTAGAGGTCGTAGATTACTGTCTCTTAGTTGAGTACCAGATGAAGTATGGGAAGTATGTTGTATGAAAAATATTTGCTTGGATCCTTCTCAGTGTTGTGATATGCCTGCGGTGTGAGAGGCACGCGGCAACTGAATCTGAGAGAAGTGGAATCTCCTCTCAGGTCATGCTGGACAGCAACGTTACAGGGTGGAGTGGGCAGCACAATTCTTCACACTGATAGCCAATGCAGTCTGGAAGCTTCTGGCTTCCTGGTTTTATCAGCCCCAATCTAGCATGATTTAACTATCACCCCCATAGGAGCAGCCGTAGGTTCTTGACCCAGAGACTTTGCTTCTCTAAGTCAGCTCTAAGCCTCAGTCCTGTAAATGGGGTCTTCTGGGAAAGGAGCCACTGGTTATACTCTTAAAGAATCTCTGAGATGAGAATCAGGGAATAAATGAGACTGGCAGGAAGAGAGGAGCATGAAGAAAGCTTTGGCCTTAGGTTTTAGCTAAAGCCTTAAAGACAAACGCACAGGGATCTGGAGTATGGTGGCAGTCAAATGTAGGAGTTTTTCTTTTAAAATGTGCTCATGTCTCTGTGGGTGAATATATGTGATTAAATAGCAGGTGGCATCAGGAGAAACTGTGAACATTACCATAGTTTTGAGACACTGGTAAAGTGATAAAACAAAACAAAACAAGACAAAAAAAGAAACTATAAATCTAATTTTATTTTCAAAGAGAAGTATTAGTTATAGAAATTCACATAAATTTCATAGTGTGATAACTTCTCTGACAGAATAAAAAGTATTATACTTATTATAAATTATGGTACATTACTGTTGCTTTAACTTCATATAGTCTTGCATACTTTGTATGTGCCATTCTGCATGCTCTGTTCACTATTGTTTTTAGTCCAAATAATTTGAAATGTAATTTTTTTTGTTTGCCATAACAAGATATTATTTGAGAAGAATGTAGATTTATATTTCAGTATGTCTGATAGTATTATAAGAATGCCTTATCAAATAACTACAAGAAGCCTCTTTAAAATAAACAGTAACTACTTATGCCAAACTGAATTGTCATTTCATAAGAAAATATAATATTTATGCTTATACATATTATAGTTTAGACATTGCAAATTTATAACTTTTTTTGTAAAAAATTAGCATAGATGTTATTTGCAGTACTACTAACATACCCCCCAAATGTCATTATCTTATGATGATGGAATTTTCTCATTGTCCTTGCAGTTTGATGCAGATATTCCTGTTTAAAAAGCTGTTTTCCGGGCGCCTGGGTGGCTCAGTGGGTTAAGCTGCTGCCTTCGGCTCAGGTCATGATCTCAGGGTCCTGGGATCAAGCCCCGCATTGCGCTCTCTGCTCAGCAGGGAGCTTGCTTCCTCCTCTCTCTCTCTCTGCCTGCCTCTCTGCCTA
This sequence comes from Mustela lutreola, assembly GCF_030435805.1. Lineage (NCBI taxonomy): Eukaryota > Metazoa > Chordata > Mammalia > Carnivora > Mustelidae > Mustela > Mustela lutreola. The sequence goes on along the minus strand of NC_081294.1, from coordinate 127,525,629 downwards.
CTTGTGATCTCTGCCTGTCAAATAAATAAATAAAATCTTAAAAAATAATAATAATAAATAAATAAATAAATAAATAAATAAATAAAAAGCTGTTTTCCGCCATGTAGCAACCCAGAGACACTGGACATATCTATCTTATAGGTTTTCTATCCCCTAAGATTTCATGGATTTCTGTACCCAGCTGGTAGAAAATGAAAGAATATGGAAATGGCATGCATATTTCTAAAAGACTTGCCTTAGAAGGAACGTACATTACTTCTACAACTATTCCATGCATTTTGTTGGACTACTAACACCTAAGGATTTGCTGCTGTTATCATTCCTCCAGGTTTATTAAAGTTATTCTTCTATCCCATTTCCAATCAGAACATCAAGAACACTGGTAGTGAAGGGCACTTGTTCATTCTAGGAGTTAAATCACTGGTGATCCAACATCAGTACAATTATCAAAAAAAGGGGGGAGGTGAGTTAGGAGCCTCTAGTCCTACATCCTTATTCCATTGGCACCTCTGCCTTTGTAAGGTGAACTTAGAAAAATAATTATACTCTTTAGACCCATGTTTCCATAGTTATAAAATAAAGGAGTTGCACTAAGGAAATCTCATAAAGCCATATTATGAAATTAAATTACTACATAATTAATTGGTATAATTAATTACCTACCCAGTCTTACCACTGGTAAATGCATGGTTTTATTTATTATTCTTGAAATATTAAAAAACCAAAGACCTCATTAGTAGTAGTACTAATACCATTACACCTACGATTACTACAATGGAATTAAGCTGACCCTTATTGAGTACTTAATACATTCCATAACATTCCACTAATACTAGATTTCCACTATTCTAATATTCCACTTATATTAGATTTGCTGACTATTGTAGGGAATCACTGGATGAGATAAATGAGCATTAGGTAGTTCTAGCACATCTATACATCTGTGAGCTCAGACCAAAGAGTGAAAAATCACTTGACCCATTAATCCACCAAATGCCCCTCTTCATTTTGAAAACTCTGTGTCTCCACTTCCCTATCTGAAAAATGAAGTTTATGTAGCTTACCCATAGCTCCCTCAAATGCCTTAAGTATCAATTAAGTCACTGCCCTGAAGCAATAAAAAACCCAACTTCTGAGAATTAACTATATGAACATAAGGTAATGAAGCCAACTCAATTATCCATGGTAAAAGATGACACGGAAAAGTAAGACCAAATTAAATACACAGGTGTCCCCAAACTATATTTTTGCCATTCACCTACGCTCTTAACCAGTGCTAATAAGCTGCAGAAGAGATAGATTTTAATTTTATCGCTTTCTCTCTCCACCCCCTACTCTTGTCAGGTTCAAGTCCTAACGGGCAGCCAACCACCCTTTAAAAGGCAGGAAAAGCAAAGGCTGGACTGTGCAATCAATAGACTGAATAATTAGCCCCTGAGTAATTGAGAGTTAACGGTCTTATATTAACTTCACCCCATTACTCCCAGAATATGAACAAGCCAGAGCAAGTTGGACATGAATAGGAGAGAGCAGAAGGAAAAAGAAGGGTGGTTAAAGGAAATGAGTTATTTACCTTGAGGTTATCATATGATGTGAACCATAATGACACAAAACCAGATAACAACAGCAGCCTAGCAGAGTGACTCCAAACATGACAAGATGGTCCACAAGAGCTGTAAGAGAGTTGTTTCCCCTTAGCACCAAATTATTTTTCACTTTTCTTCCTACAACAAAAGACTCACTCTAGGCTTTGGCTGTGTTCCCAAAAGATTGGGTAATTAAGCAGGTAAGATTTCCAAGGAGAAATAAATATTTTTCAGTTACTAGACACTGTCATTGGGCTTTGATTCAAATGTGCATAATTTCTGAACAGGAAACATAATGAAAGGAATGTTTCACAAATTAATATAAAGCCCAAAGGCATACCTGGCACTCTCTTACATGAAATCATTGTCTTTCATAAGCCAGGAATGTCGACCAAGTATCCGTCTTGGAAAATGCTTTCTCCTTGTAATATTAGCACCGGTTTTACAGAAGGAAAGCTCAATGTGAAGAAAACTGCTTATAAAATGTGACTCAAGCCTGTTTTTGTTTTTGTTTTTTTCTAAATTTAATGGCATTTTAAAGTAGAATGACTTCAGTTTCAGCATTATCAGTGAAAACAGTACCTCTTCTTCAGAGTTTGAAAAGCTAAGGAGAAGGGTTAAATGACCTGCATGATTTTACAGGGTGACTAATTCAAATTAGAGGTTTGGATAGAGGACTGGGCTCCAGGCCCAGAGCCCCAGACTACTACTCTCTAAAAATAATGTGAAACTCTGAAAGGTAAAATGGCTTAAGAAGATGAAGAAACTCCCCCAAGTATAATTTCAACTATGTAAGCAAGAATGAGTCAAGCACAGGTTAAATGACAATGTTAAGAGTGTTGAAAAATGACCAGTTCCTCACTGGGATGGATGGGAGATAGAACAACTTCTTTCCATTACAGTGATTAGCTTCAGGATCATCATTCTAGACTCTCGTCTGTTTGTCCAACAGCAAAGAGTAATGGTTTAACCACATGATGGAGGATATCCTTAGTGAAATTGTATTTTCCATGAACTTGATTTTGGAAAATATAAAGTAATATGAAAAAAATATATTTATGAATCTCATTGTATGCAAAATATAACATAACACAAATATCAAAAAATTAAACACATCAAGAATGCCTAGTTTCTAAAATCATGGTGATTGAACTATAAATTCTAACTCCATTTCATTTGGTGAATCTTCCTATTATCTGAGCAACACATTTTTATGGGCTTAAATACTTCTATTAATGATTTGAGTGCATCTCATGACATTATTTTAATGTTCACCTTCAATGTAATATAAAATCTTTTTATAGTCTTTATTTTTCAAGTGATTAAGTGGCCATAAATGGCGCTTGGTGGTAGAGGAAAAAATCTGGAAATCCATAATTTGGTAGTAAAATTTAGAGGCAATAAAATATTAAGATAAAGACTGTGCCTGTTACCAACTTACTGTCTGTTGGCTCCTGATACATTTTTCATTGCCTGCTCAATGAAAAAATAGAACCCTTTAAGTATCTTTTTTCCCTTCACTTGCTGGCAGGATGTTAAGGTTTGTCAGGCGGGTGAGAAGGACATTGCATGAGAAAAGTGAGCTCCTTCCTGATTCTGGTGTGTGCCTCGCCTGCACTGTAGGCAGGTTCTTTTTGATTAGTCACCAGCACCTGGAGCACAGCAGTTACCATAGCACCTGGCTGAGTCTTGTAGTTGAGAATTTTCTGGAAAGACACCTCATGGTGAAGCGGTTACCCCAGCACTCTCAGAGGTGGATTTCTGGCAAGCTCTAGAGGTCAGGTTTCTAGCAGGTTCTACCAGGGCAGCAGTACCATGATTTTTCTGCCATCCAGGAAGCCCCAGCTGTGCCACCTCCTTCAAGGTCTGCCTCTAAGTGGTCATGAGGTAACTCTTCCTTGGGTGCTCTATCTCATCCCTAGGGGTAAGAGCTGCTCTTTGTATTAGTAATACTATAATCTTTAGAATTCTAACTACCAAACCTTTTAACATAACTCTCCTCATTCAAATCGTTCCACAGATTTTGTCTTCTGAATGGACACTGACTGATAGAAATGATGATGGAATGACTCTGATTCTCCCTGATGTTACTATTAAAGAAATTACTGTAACTATTTTAGAGAAAATAAAAAGAATTTTAAAATAGGCTACAAACTTAAATATTTAGGCATTCAAAGGAGGCACTCAGTGTTTACATTTATTCTTCTAAGAAAATTTTCTTGAAATACTATAACTTTGAATTATGCTTGGTTTTCAGGAACTCATCCCTTATATGTGACTGCCTTCCATACAAACACACAAGCTGTCTAAACGTGTTGTCAATGTTTTATGCCAGCCAGTAGCTCACTGCATTGAGTCTGCAATTTATGTGTAAATACAATGCTTTATAACTGCAAATACAAAATCACACACTGACCAAAATTACAGAATGTTTAAAAATATTTTGAAATTGAAATGAGGTAGGACTTTGTTCTTCAAGTGACATTCTTTTATGCATTTCCTACCAGTATTTGCATCATGCTGATCCCGTCTGCTTAGTCAAGTATCGTTTCCTTTGCACTGAAAAGCAGTCACAGGGAGAATAAACTACTGGGCAGAATGGATCAGCATCCAGCATGCAAACCACTGTGAATATTTATAAAGCATTTGAGTGTTATTAGCGGGATCTTTCTCTCAAAGTACTACTTTATTATGTGACAGAATGGTATGTGAGAAAAGCAAACTGTGTGCGTGTTTATGTGTGTGTGTGTGTGTGTGTGTGTGTGTGGTATGTGTATATGCACACTTATGGACATGTGCTCACATTTGTGTAGCACTGGCATTTTCCCTGTGGTATTTTTCATTCTCTACCTCAAACCCAATCCTGTCTTGCAACTCTCACTGTAGGTACCTTGCAAAGCCTAGGAGTAGGCTTTCTTTGTCTTAAAGCAATGAGAAATGGAAGCAGAATTCACTGTATGAAAGCAAAGCAGGCTCATTCGAGAGAATTCAAGATATGAAAATCTATAATACCCATAATTCTTCTAACGTCTCCAAAGTCCAGTTCTGTTACTGGCATGTATGTACAGACATGTGTATGGACATGCACATACACAAGTCACATTCTTCAGGATAGCTTTCTAAATATGCAACATATGTATTTATTGTTTTTCTAATAGATTTTTTCAACTAGTACACTTACATGTTATATTTCAGTATTAAAATATTTTAGTATTGAAAGAGCACAAGGTAAAATTAAATGACTAAAAGGGGAATATGAAACAATAAAGAATCAAAAAAGGGATGGAAAAAACCCTGGAACTAGAAATGTGTATTTTCTAACAAAATATTGTTTTGAACAAATTGCTTTTGGTTAAGTTCCTTTCCATTTGAAGGAAAACAGCATTGTTTTTTATAATTAGAATTACTGAAATGCAACCAAAAACGCAGGAAGTATGTCCAGATACAAGAGAAATAGTGGTCAAGTCAAAAGCTTAAGGTTCAAAAGACTGACATCTACAGTAGGAAACATCAAAGCAGATAAGGGCCGGTTGGCTCCCACTGAATTTTATATCTTATTTCAGTGCCATAAAAGAAAGAGTTGATATAACTATCTCAAAGACAGTTAGGAAACATCACTTTCTCTCTTTTATGTGGTCATAATGAACTTTACCAAAAAAGTAACTCAGTGAATTAAAAGTCTGTCATAAGATCAATATATATTTTCTAAGGCTGTGCATGTGTGCATGGATGTGTGTGTATGTAATTGTCTGTCTAATATTTAGGAAAAAGGCACTGTCTCAAATATCTCAAGTAAAGGGTGTTCTTTATCATATAATCTTATCTCGGCAAAGTGACTTCACTATTGTGTAAATTCTAGTATAGGTTTTTTTTTGTCCTCTGACAAGAAAACTAAAAGGATCGGAGTTGTATCGCCATTATCTAGGAATGAGATGACATTCTACATTATTCCACTTCAGAGGATAAAGAATTTCTTAGTACGTAATGATTTTTTTTGATGTTGAACAAGTCACTTGTGGAAATATGTAACAATTTAATAAATGTTTTCAAAACATTATGTTGCTATCAGTAAATAGGATCCTCTATCGAAATTGAATTATGGACTTCTAAGTAGTAAATAAACCTACTTGACAAAAAAAAGAATTTACTTTACTAAAAATTTAGCCAGAAATAACAAAAAAAAAAAACCACCATATTTTACATTTTTCACTCACAAGTAATTTCCAAAATGATTCCTAAAGGATTTTAATATAAAAGAATTTTCATTCTATCTTTTAGTATTAATGTACTGCTACTGGTCATATTTCCAATGTAAGAAGATGACCTAAAGAATCACAAATTGGGAGTTCAATTCTTTAAAGATGAATCTGGAAACCTTCCCAGATGATGTATCTTCAGAGTAAAGTATTCATAACTCAGAGGTTTAGAATGATCAAAGAGGCAAAGAAAAACTGATAATTAAACTTATTCCCTATGGACGGACTGGCTGTTTACCCAGGAAAGGAAAACATCTACATAGCATTACTACTGCCTGGTTACTTTAGAAGGCATGAGGTCATTACAAGTAAAGTTACAATATCTTGGACATTTATACTCAGCAATTTCATATGCCCTACTGAAATACCCCTATCATGATTTAGTAAATCCTCACAGTCAATAGAAAAGTGGAGTTTTGCCTTGGCAACTGAATATCTACTCCTACATTTATATTCAACATGCACAAATAAGACCTCTACACTTTAGGATTTAAAATGTAATCAAGAGAAGACATAAATATGAAAATCACAAATAGATGTTTGTTTTAAGGGATAGCATTCAAAGAGTAAAACCCTAACTATGTACATTTATTATACTATGGTTTGAACCTTAGCCGTTAATGTATTTGTGAATTGGCAGATCCCAACTTCTTTATGCACACTGAACCTTGTCAGTAACCTAGTTTAAGTAGAAAAAGTTCATCAGTAATCTCAGACTGTTTTCGTACTGTGCACAAAAAGCTGATGGTGAGGAAACCAAAACCTCAGCTAAAATACCTCCTACATCTACCTTATAAACTCTTGTTGAGAGGAAGGTATTAAACAAAGTCAACACTAAAGATCATCACATACTCAATTATGAATAATTGAAATTGTGAATCCTGTGAACAAATGTGGCATCTTGAGCAATTGAGTTAAATCTCTGATGTACAAACTTGAAGAGGACAAAGTCAGTAAATAATTACAGAGTATATTCAGATTATGAAGTACATACAAAATAGAGGACTTATAAGTCTTCCTGGGATATTTTAGATAGGGAGATAGACAGCTTCATTTTTGTACTTCACAAACACACACAAGAAACCATAGAGTCACATTGATCTCAGAAGCCTCACTGATAGTAAAAATACAACTGACTGAGGGTGAAATATAAATAGATATTCTTTTTTTCTCTCTAATATGAAGTCAGTCTTTTCTCAGGGTAGACAAGAGTTGAAAACAATGCCCACCACATTGGTTCAAAAATGTGGAGACAATAGTTTATTAAGTACCCTTAAAGTCTTTTTGTAATTATGAAAAGCTGAAATTATGAAATTTCCCTGAGTTTGGGAAATTTCTACTTGATTCTGAAGTATCCTGTGAGTTTACCTTTACTGGTTCTCAAAGAAAAGTACCAGATTTTTCCCACTTCAGAAGTCTGACTTCCCCATGATACATTTTGAATTGAACCATGGTTGACAGTTTTATTACAAATATGTTGCACTTGTAATTGTTACACCAAAGGAAGTGATTGAAAAAATTTGCAAAGTTATAAAATTGGACTTTAGTTCTGTGGAGAATGAAGACATAAATGTTAGGTTTAAAAATAATATCCTCAGAGATGTATATATCAAGATGAGAAGATTCAAATTTGATTTATTATTCACTTTGGGTATAGCACTTTCTGATCTAGGAAAAAAAAATGTCTGAAATTATTCCACTTTACATAAGTGGTGACAAATCACTACTTATAGATTTCTTTCCAAAAGCCTCACTGTCCATGGCATAAAAATTGCTTGAAAGGGTTCCGTGTGTTGCTATTTTAACATCTCCTACCACACTATACAAATGCCATTCCGACCAGTCTGCCTTTAGGGCTTTCAGAAAGCAGCTTTCTTTAAAGGTTACAGGGGATGTTATGTCTTCTAAGAATGTCAGCTCTCCTGACAGTTCTCCATGATATCAACATGGTTGATACTAAAATTTAGGTAAAAGGGTTTAATTTAAGAGGGGATTCTATTCACGAGTCTATATTAATATTTGCTAATTGTTTCACATGCTGGATTTATTTTTAAACAAAAGCCATCCTGATTCATTTACATAGCTTCTAGCTTTAATTCTTTTATTTTTACTTTTCATTAGATAAACCTATACCCCTAGACCTTTTCAGACCTTTAGACCTTTAGACCCTGGAGGGGAGACATTTTGTTTTAGAAACAATTCTCAGTTCCACCCAGAGAAGTGGACACTTTGTCACACTCTTCATTAGAAATCCTCAGGTACAAAAGAGCAAAACTATAAAATTTCTAAAACATACTTGTAGGTAGAAAGGATTTGGTTTTATGACATTAAAAATTATTTTAAAAAACATGAACAATAAAAATTTTGGTGTTATTTCAATTTTAAAAAGCAAAAAATATATCATAGCCTTTAGTGTATTTTTACACAACTCAAAAATTAATTCACTTAAAAATAAGTGTGACCAACATCTAGATCATCAGCTAACCTAATTACTATACCTTTTTGAATTAAAAGAAAAGTTGCAAAGAAATTCGGTTTGTAAAAAAAAAAAAAAAAGGATTCTAATGATAATATGCAGCATTCTATTTTATCCCAGTGTTTGGAAAAGTTTAGTTTTAATACCTGAGTAACAGCTCACAGACTAAGCTAATCAATGTTCCAAATTATGTCAAATACGCATTAATACATTCTCCCTCTTGACCTCCTCAATTTGGAGATTACTCTATTTTTTCCTATTAAGAAAAAACTGGGGTGCCTGGGTGGCTCAGTGGGTTAAGCCACTGCCTTCAGCTCAGGTCATGATCTCAGGGTCCTGGGATCGAGCTCCGCATTGGGCTCCCTGCTCAGCAGGGAGTCTGCTTCCCCTTCTCTCTCTGCCTGCCTCTCTGCCTTCTTGTGATCTCTGTCAAATAAATAAATAAAATCGTTTAAAAAAAACAACAACAACTGAATTTTTACTATCTTGTACATTTGAGTAAGAATAGGGATGGCAGTGTGGTAATGCATATGACAATGATTTAATGCCAACCAAAAATATACCTTAAAAACTCAAAATGTTATCTTCAAAGATGCAGAGAAAATACACCATATAAAACCTGACAATGTTGCTAAAAATAAATATCTAGCAGAAGTAGTATTAACACTACAAAAAAAAAAAAAAAAATCAAATGATCCTATGCCAAGGTCTACTCCGGGGAAAACTGACAGCAAAATAATGAAATATCAAAGTTTCAAAGATCTATAGACCAAAATTGAAATAAGAGCATCACTTACAGTTATTAATTCTATCACATGAGCTCTGTGTCAAATTACCCATATGGTTCATAAGAACTGGGAAATAAAACTGGATTGCTCCCGCCTAACACTGCTATAGGATAGTCACTTCATTACTTCCTCCCTTACCACATACACACATTCTCAGCTTAACCACTGTCCCTCATGCTGGAAATTCTTAAAACATTTTTAAAGCATTCCAGGAATGAATTCCTGAGAACTATAAAGTCATTCATCTCTGCTACTGGAAAAAGTTTAAGAACTAACATGGATTATGGACATTGGGGAGGGTATGTGATATGGTTAGTGCTATGAAGTGTGTAAGCCTGACGATTCACAGACCTTCACACATGAGTCACAGACGATTCACAGTTCCTTAACTCTATCATTTGGACAAGTTACTTAATTTGTCTGTACCTTGGTTTCTTTATCTGTAAGACAGAAATAATTACTTTCTTACAGGCTTGGTGATATAGGTTTTAAATAAGTATTCAAGCACATAGTGAGCCCTCAATGCATATCAACCATTCTTAGTATCTCCAGTTTACATATAAGGAAATGGGGCTCAGAGAATTTAAGTAATGATCTGAAATTACATAGCAATCAAAGGTCATAGCTAAAAATCAACCCTGTCTGTAGTTCTTAAATTACATTCCTATCTGCTACACTGTGTAGAGGTTAAGGGCAGGCTGCCCCCAAATATGCCACTTTGGCATATTATTTTTAATTTTTTTAAAGATTTTATTTATTTATTTGACAGATCACAAGTAGGCAGAGAGGCAGGCAGAGAGAGAGAGAGAGAGAGAGAGGAGGAAGCAAGCTCCCTGCTGAGCAGAGAGCCTTATGTGGGGCTCCATCTCAGGACCCTGGGATCATGACCTGAGCTGAAGGCAGAGGCTTTAACCCACTGAGCCAGCCAGGCGCCCCTGGCATATTATTTTAAATAAAAGTTACTTAAGAGACAGTCTGTGCAAGGTCACTCAGAACCTCCTCTGTCCCCCTGGAGGCAAGAAATAAATCTCTCATTTGAAAGGTACCCTGCCTGTGCCAGAAGGTAAAGAGACATCCTTATCACCAATAAGAAATTTAGAGCCAAGAATGCTGCATAAAAAACATGCTTATTACTTTTTACTAATTTACTACCCCAGCCCAAATTCTGTTAGAATTCCTTACTAACTGAAGCTCCCAACGTTAAATTTTCTTTGTCCTGTCAATTCCTCACAGATTTATTGTCTTCTGGTCTAAAAAGTATTAAAACTGCCTGCTTTGGTTATTTCTTCAGGACTCAGTTTCATTATTGGGCCTCCATATGCACATAAAACACTTTGTTTTTTTTTTTCTCCTGTTAATCTTTTTCATGTAAATTTAATTCTTTGTCAGGGTGGAAGAACCTTGGACTAAGGAAAATTTTTTCCTCTCCTTCAACAAAATCACTTCTTCGATCCTCACCTGGAGAATATCCATGATTCTGTGATACATTCACCAAAAGTTAAGTCATTATACTGATCTTTTTACTTGGTTTATGTTTCTGACAAACTGGTTCTAATCTTAAAATACAAAATCTAACTAATGTGGTTATTGTACTTGTATTTATAAATTACTGTTATATAAATATGAAAATAAAAACCTTTTAAAAATGAAATTATACAACCTCATTATTCTGCAACTTGTTTATTTTGTGTCTTGGCAATTTTTCATGTCAGAACTTACAGAACTACTTCTTTTCTTTTCCTTTTTTTTTTTTTTAACTGATTCATAGTCTTACATCAGATCATTCCCCATAATAATTTTCAATGATTCTTGGTCATCGGATTTTCTTCCAGATTTGGCATGGGGTGGGTTGGTTTGGTTTTGGTTTGATTTGTCTGTTACTAAAACTATATTGAAATATATATTCATTTACGAAAATCTTTCTGCACTGGAATGACTATATTTATAAACATTTCTAACATTGATAACATGATATCACTTTGTCAAAAGTGTGTGCTTTTTATATAATGTTAGATACCACCAAATTCCCTTTCATAAAGTTATACCAATTCATATGCTCAATAACAGTACATGAGAATATCTGTTTCCCTTTTCTCTTGACATATTTTTTAAATCACAACATAATTTAAGAAAATTCAAGCCATATCTGCAAGTACACTATACTGGTTGGCTTCTTATTTATTATTCATTTGTACTCTACTGTATTTTAAAAAGATTTGAGATAGTTTATAATATTAACATACATATAGATGAGACTATTCAATTTAAAATGTAAATATTAATCCACACTAATAAAAAGAAGGGTAAATATATCAGAAAGTCTGGAAAGATTTACTCCTAAATGCCTGGCATTGTTCTAGACAACAGAGATATGATAGAGAGTAAGACAGACAAGTCCCTAGTCTGATATAGCTTATATTTTCATAGAATAGATACCAATAAATAAATTAAAATATAAAATACAATTTTAGTTAGTGAGAAAGGCTATCATTAAATAAAACAGTCTAGCATGTATAGGTTTACCGTAAAATAGATCAGGCTTAAGCAGAGACTATGCTTCTATACTACAGAATGATTCTAGTTAAAGCAATTAGTAGGTTTTTAATCACCACTTGGAAAAAAAATTTCTATTCCATGCCCCAGTAGAGAGATGAGCTGCTTGGCAGATCCAGGCCTTTGGTGAAAGGGAAAACAGAGAGATGTAGGTGGCTTATGGCAAATCAGTCATTACACTTAAAAAAAAAAAATGTTCACATCTTCAGATGATGTTTGTCCTGTCATTTTCCACAATTGATGGGAATCACTGATTCTTAATCATTCACCATATGCTGTACGGAGACTGAGGGAATTAAATTTCATTTCTGTTGAAGGTCAGTAGAAAGCCGAAAGAGTAGAAAATAACCAGATGTACTTTACTTCCATACCTGGCTAATACAAAGAATTCCCCGATCTTTCAGTGAAATTGTTTTCAGGCTTCTCAGAAGACCTCCAAGTTTTCATTCCAAAGTAAAGATATGAAAGTTAAGTGTGATTTCCTGAAAGTCAGTGATGGGGCAAGACAACCAGGGTATTTATGAGTCTCTTATACTGTCATGCTTGAAACTGTAGAATGTTAAGCAGACTATTCATTCACTAGAGAAATACTCCCAGTCATCTCAGGTTTGTTTACAACAACAGACAAAGGAGAGACATAGCTCATAGATCAGCATGTCATAAAATAGAGACAGCTCACTGCCAAGGGCAAATTTAGAACTCTGAATGAAGAAAAGACACTGTGCCCACAGAGCATCCAGACACAGAAATCCAAGTGACACGATAAGGGTGTCAAAGTTACAACTGCCATATATAGTACAAGAAAGCTTATGAAAGGAAATTTAATTCCACTGTAGTAATTAGAAATTAATGGAAAAATCTCAGCAAAACCTTCAGAGTGAACTACAGCTCAGGGGGATCCACCTGAAATAGTTTACCAAATTAATGATTCATTGTCAAAGGACCTACAGAAGCAACAACAGAGAAGATTTTTAACTTATGTATGTATAATTCTGTGATGATAAATTTAACAGTGTCAGTGTACTCCTTTCTGGGAACCACAGTTACAAAATCTAGTTCAAGTAGAAGCTGAAAACCTGAGAAAAACGAAAGCCATTATATAAAGTAGAAGTGTGAAAAGAAATTACGAAATGTCTCAAAAGAAAGTTTTATCAGTGACTTCTTTCCCATTCCCAAGGAACAGATAATTGGAATAGACACCATTCCAGAAAGCAGATAGGAAAAATGGACAATGGATGGAAGGATCGGAAGAGAGTTTACTGACGGTCTGATAGAACTCCCGCATCAGAATCAATGTGAAGGAATGCCTTTCCCTAAGACTTTGTCAGCAGCAGAATTGCCTTTTTTCCTGGTTCCTTCTTGATACCTTTCTAATCAGAACAGACATTTTAACCAGAGGAGTGGTGGGAGAAGTTTCTGATGTTATGTTTCTTCAGAGTCTCTGGCCTTGCTCTTTGATGTTGCAGGATGTATACCAAGTATCAAGTCCCTGATTCTAACTTTGAAGAGCCTTATTTACCTAAATGTTACCTGTGGGAAGAATTTGGGAAATAACTTTCTAAAGCAATTGGTTCAGTACAACTCAAAGAACAAAGGAACAACAGCAAAGACATTATGCAAATGTGTGGCTTTTCAAAACTATACTGTCTTAAGAAAAGCATGGTCCGGTACCTGGCAGAGAATGGCATAAAAAGTTTGAAAATGTTCTGCTACTCTATATTCACTTAAATTCTGTTCAATATTAAACTTTAATTTTATTAATATTATACATTTGACATATAAAACTAACCTTAAAGAAAATTCATTTATGAATATAGATATGAATATTTCTAAATAAGATACAAGCAATTTGAATTCAACAGTGCATCTACCATGACCAAGTCAGTTTCAATTCAGGAATACAAATCACAGAAAATCTTTTTAACAGGAATATGTTCAAATAAGAGAATACTTTTAATAATCTCAACAGATTCCAAAAAGATTATTCTTGATATGTATTTTAAGAAATGAACAATTCACCATTAATGTATCTTAAAATCAGACCAAAACCAGTTTTGGTCATCAAATTCTAAAGGTTTCAGGAATGAGATTAGCATATTTAATTTCCTAATATTATTTAACATTTTTCTAAATGTTCTAACAAATACACAAGATGTGAAACAAGAAGAAAAACATAGCACTTAGAAAGGAGGAAACAATATTCTCATTAGTATGATTCTATTCTGAGAAAACCCCATATACTCTACTATAAAATTTTATAGTTAATAATGGAATTAATTAGTATAGACACTTATTAAGAAAAAAATAATAAAAGCAAATAATTTAAATTAGCTACTATAAACCATAATAAAAAATTTCTTCCAGATAGCCAATAAAATTTCAGAGGATCTTCATGGAAAACATAAAATATTAAGATTTGAATAAATCATAAACTATTCTATTAGTATAAATCAGAAAGTTGATTTACTGGGGCACCTGCATGGCTCAGTCAGGTAAGTGTCTACCTTTGGCTCTGGTCATGGTATCAGGGGCCTGAGATAGAGCCCTGCATCTATCTTGCTCAGAGGGCAGCGTGCTTCTCCCTCTCCCTCTGTCTGCTGCTTCCCCTGCTTGTGCTCTCTCTCTTCTACTCTGTCAAATAAATAAATAAAGTCCTTAAAAAGAAAAAGCAAACTGATTTATTTATGAGTACACATTCTTCCAAAATAATATATAGATTTAATGGCACTGCCTATAAAATTCAGATGGACAGTTTTTGAAGTTAGCATAGCGATTCCTTGTATACAAACACGAATTAATTCATCTAAAAGTTAATATATTTTTGACAAAGAAAAATAATGGAAGTAAATTTATTGTGCTAAATACAAAAGTGTATTATAAATCTACAATAATAAGATATTGCGATAGTGGCAAGAAAATTTACAGACATAATGAAAACCACAAAGATACCCTGAAATAGACCTCTGTGTACAAAAGAATTTAATATGTGATATAAAGGATCATGGATACCAATAACAAAGGGGTAAATTATTCAGTAGGTGTTATGAAACAATTATTTTTTCAAAAGGACAGATTTACACTTCATAGCACACTTTGATATAAATCCCAGATGATTCAAGTTAAAGAAAAAAAGTGTATCAGAAAAATAAAGACATTGGTAAGAAACTGATTCAGAAGGAGAAAGAGCTTAAAAAACAGTAAATAACTCAGAAAAAAAAAACATATTAATGTATATATGTAGGTGTGTGTTTCCATGTGTGTCAAATCTTGAACAGCATGCATGTCAAAAAAGTAAAAACAAATTAAAAAGCAAAATAAAATTTGGAAAAATGTGTTACACTTAGTAACTTTTGTATGATTTAAAGATATCAAACCAATGTCATTGCATCAGAGCTTTTCATGTATAGCAAACAGAGCAAAGACACAAATCAGGCTTTTTGCCTTTATGCTTAGAAGCATAAGAAATAGGACAAGAAGTCAGAAACTTGAAATCACTAGGTTCAGCGGTATGATCCCTGATGTGGTCAGTTTCATATTTACTTAACTCCTGTATGTATGCAGACCTTTTTTCAGAAGAACACCTGAAGAGGCAATAAATAAGCAAAATGAAAGGAATTTAAAAATGCAAAGAGAAGAGTTATTATTTTTGTTGATGATGTTATTTTGGTTCTTGTGTTTCCAGAAAGAGTAAGAAAAGTAGAATAATGAGGCGACTCCCCAAAAAGAGAAAGGGAGAGAGAGAGAGAGAGAGAAAGGTGGTAGACTTTGAATTTCCAGTGCAATAAATGAAAAATATTATTAGAGAAAGGAGAAATGTTTTCCTCTATCCTTCTAGGTTCCTGGCTGAGACTCCTCTGTAATACAAGACAGATTAACAGGAAAAAAGCAAACAGAAGTTTCAGGTCATATGTATCTTCTATGTATCCCATACTTCTGTATGGGAAGTACCCAGGACAACTAAGTAACTCCCTGAAATAGCCCAAGCTACCATCTTAAATACCATCTCCCGCTAAAGAGGAAAGAGATTGTGTGGGAGGGAAATCAGGTTCAGGAGATGATCAGGCAAAGCACAGTACAATAAGGTCTGGTTATTTGCAGATCTGTCAGTTGCCTGCTCTACCTATGAGGGTAGATTTGGTCCTCCTTCTCCTCCTCCTGGTACAGAGGGAGACACCGTTACAAATGGAGATTTTTTCCTTATACGTCTAAATGCCTCTTACATAAGGTTAACTTCTATTCAGTTTTCAGAGCTTCTCCTGTGGCTGTGGTTGCCTAAAAAGAAGCAGCTCAAGATAATCCTTATACAAAGAGATATTTTGGAGTAGCAAACTCTGCTACCCTGCAATATTAAGGATAGATGACTAATAGCAAGAGAGGATCTAAAGCTACGTATAATTGTCAAGAGTTGGGTTTCCCAAATTCCATTGCCGCCTCCCATGATGTCACCTCTCAGGTCATATAAGCACTACCCTCAAGTAAGACACATTCCTCACCATCCTTTTCTCTGCTTTCTCTCTTCAGTGTATCATCCTCTGCTTCTTGTTCACTCACATCCTTGCTCATAACTGGCTATGGTGTGTAATAAACTAATTTCCCCCAGAGTCCAAGTAGACACAATAGGGCTCCCTACCCTACATCAGAGGATAAAACATGACTGTACTTTTGCTACTTGTATAGGCTGAACATGTGGTCACCAAAAACACTTTCGATAAGTAAACACCTTTTAAACATACGTGTGTGGATGCACACACGTGTGGATGTGTACAATTTTGTTTTGCACAGGATCCCAACATGTGAACTCATGCACTTTGGGGATAAGGCATGCCACAATCATAGGCAACTTCAAATTTCTGTGCTTAAATGAAATTTCAAAAATTCTGTCCAAGTTTGATGTCAAGGGCTTACTGATCTAGGCCCTTTGAGAAGTAAAACTTTTCAAAAACACAAAGCAGGAAATTGTGATCACTAAGCAGAGTTACCACTGTGATGTTCCCTGTGTATGGCTTATTCAGAGCCCTACAAAAAAGAACACAAGGTAAGCTGGGGCTTCTGAAGCTCCAGCCCCATGCTTCTTCAAGGCTGCAATCCTGTGAGCTATTCTTGCAGTGGCGTTTGATGTAAAATAGCGAACACATTAGATTATCCTAAGAATACCGTTTTAAAAGGAGGAACTTCTGGGATTGCTTTTTTCTCCTGTGACCCAGAAAGACCCACCAATCCATGGGCAAGCAAATTGAGAGTGTGACAGGACCATCACAAATTGCTCAGTTATAATGAAGGACCTGGAGCCACCTGTTCCACAGCAGGGATAAATCACAGTCCCTGTTTCTATAAGGCAGGGATCCGCTAAGGAAGGGAAACTGATCATAGGGAAAATTCTAGAGCCAATTCACTATTCCAGGACTCCTGGGTTGCTTTTTCCTAAAGAGGGAAAGAATTTCTTTTCTACCACTATGTACCACTATGTAAAATACATAATTTTCCATAAGTACTGTTGGTGAAATATAGATGTTCTGATCCAAGTTCTGGCCTACGTGAGCTCAATTAATTTACATGCATGTTCTCTCCTAGCGCTGTGAGCAATGTAATCCCTTCATCATGGCCTCTGAAAGTTTTCCAATTTAATCTCACTCAATTACAATCACTGCCTTGGGTTATTCATTCAAAGTACTTTGCATTCAGTCCACAATGCTCCCAGTCACCTGGTCTCCACTCACTCATAATATGCTGGTTTCATTACTCCAACAGCCATCTCCTGGACTTTTCTTTAATAGTCATGGCAAACAAAGTGAAAACTGAGTATTGTTTCCTGTCCGCCCTTGGGATGTGACCACAGAATGCTCCTCCACATCTATGGGAGGCAACCAAGCTGCTTACACTGATTTTTCAAGCCAGCCCTTTGCCCCATGTGGTCTATTTTGATTCTATCAGCTTATGCCGAGGACAGAGGATACATGCCCTTGAGTGAACACCCAATGCCAATTTGAGTCCATTTTCTTCCCCTGTTTTAGCCAAGCATGGTTCCTGTCTCTAAACTCTCATTGCCTTTCCTTCTGCCACCACAGCTGGTTGCTGTCCTAGAGTTTTATCTCCCCCACTGACTAAAGTACAGGATTGATTTCTGCACTGGGAGGAAAGAATTTAATTGGTGAATAACAGTCGCTTTTATTCCCTTGCATTCAGCGAATTTACAAGCTATCTCAGTATTTCAAAAAATAGGGCCTTCAGGCAGGAGTAGCATTTGAATCTGAGCATCAGCCATCTATCTACCTCAAGCACTCAGAGCCCAGTGAAGTTCAGTTGTTACTTAGAAAGCCTTAATAGGCACCATGGGACCCTAACACATCCTCTCTTTCACACTGGTAAGCAGTCTGGCAACTTTCTCAAGAACAAAGACCAGCTACAGCAGCTCAGCTCTCTACTTACCTTTCAAGCTCTGTTTCTGTTCATCTAATTTTTGTCTCTCCCAAATTAAGTTATTTAAGGCATTTTCCCCACTAAAATTACAACTAGACTAATGTTACAGAAAAGAGGAATATTTGTAGGCCTTTCTCAGAAATGTAGGAATTGAATGAAATACCAACAATTCTTTTTTTTTTTTTTTTTTTAAGGATTTTATTTATTTGGGGTGCCTGGGTGGCTCAGTGGGTTAAAGCCTCTGTCTTCTGCTCAGGTCGTGATCCCAGGGTCCTGGGATTGAGCCCCCACATCAGGCTCTCTGCTCAGCAGGGAGCCTGCTCCCCCCTCCTCTGTCTGCCTCTCTGCCTACTTGTGATCTCTGTCAAATAAATAAAATCTTTTTTTTTTTTAAGATTTTATTTATTTACTTGACAGAGATCACAAGTAGGCAGAGAGGCAGGCAGAGAGAGAGCGGGAAGCAGGCTCCCTGCTGAGCAGAGAGCCGGACACAGGGCTGGATCCCAAGACCCTGAGATCACGACCTGAGCCCAAGGCAGAGGCTTAACCTACTGAGTCACCCGGGAGCCCCTCAACACTTCTTTTTAAAAGAATAACTACTTTGCAGCTCATTATATCCCAAGATTTAAATAGGAAGTCCAGCTCCTGCACTGAAGGGAACAGAGGGAGCCCCTAAGGGACATGCCTTCCTGAACAAATATCCACAAATTACCACCAGGTCACTCTACGTGTCTGCTTAGCCACAGGGTGACTTCACTTCTGTGCTAGAGAACCAAACGATATCAAACTGCCCTGCATGCTGGTATTGAACAAAGGCAGCTGCGAATACTAACATATGGAAATAAACACAATGTCATAGGACATAGATCCACTGAATGAAGTAATAGAAGGATTTATTTTGTTCATAGGATATATTATGGAGAAAATCCACATTGAAAATCAAGCAGGAGAGAAGGTGAGTAGTATGGCTGTGATCTAAACTGAATGGAAACCTGTGAACCTGTGAATGGGAATCAGGGAGGAATTAATATCTTTATAAACTTAAAGGTCTCATTCCTAACCCTCATTTCCAGCCTCATCGCCTCCACATGTAATTCACAAATAATACTAAATTATACACTTGGTATAAAAATTATCCAGAGATAGCTTTCTGTCCATTATGATTACTTACATTACATTCTGAAATTTCAATTAATAATTCTTATCCAGGGGCACCTGGGTGGCTCAGTGGGTTAAAGCCTCTGCCTTTGGCTCAGGTCATGATCTCAGGGTCCTGGGATTGAAACCCGCATTGGGCTCTCTGCTCAGCTAGGAGCCTGCTTCCCTTTCTCTCTGCCTGCCTCTCTGCCTACTTGTGATCTCTCTCTGTTAAGTAAATAAATAAAATCTTTTAAAAAAATAATAATAATAATTCTTATCCATTATGTTCTTCTGCTGGTGTGCTAGGCACATGCTAAAAATGCCAACAGACTATTGGTTATTTTTGCATCAACAGAAACATAATTAAGAGTATGTGAGGATAAAAGGAAGTCACAGAGAAGTGGTAATGTTTATTTTGGTTAACCTACATTGTTTTTTTTGAGATGTTATTAAGGATGAAAGAGTAAGATGAATTTTGGGGGAGGACACTAGGGCTACTCTTAGAAGACTGAAAAGAGACTTTTGTAAATAACTAATAATTAATGAAACATGAAGGGGTTCAGAATAGCTCCCCCAGAATATGGATTATTTTGAGCAGAAGGCACTTGAGACCCTGGAGGCTCAAGAGAAATTTCTGTCCTTCCCTCCGTCACACACAAAAATCTGATTTGGGGGTCTTTCCGTGCATAAGGGTTATTAGCAGAGATAAAGTTTTTTCTGATCTTTTTGCTTTTGAACATAAACCTCTGATCTCTAATTCATTCTTCTAAAAAGACCTTTTCACTGTAGGTTAGCCAGTAAAAGATAAAGATTACATTTTTTAAGATGACCTAACTGAACAACAACAACAACAACAACAAAAATCCATAATACCAATGGGAAACGTCAAATATCCTGACACAAGTTTAAGCCTTTTTTCCACTTACAATGGAACATCCTTTTAATGGGAAGGGGGAGGCAAACCAAGAGAGACTGTGGACTCTGAGAAACAAACTGAGGGTTTTGGAGGGGAGGGAGGTGGGGGGGTTAGGTAAGCTGGTGGTGGGTATTAAGGAGGGCATGTATTGTTGCATGGAACACTGGGTATGGTCCATAAACAGTGAATGCTGAACACTGAAAAGAAATAAAATAAAATAAAATAAAATAAAATAAAATAAAATAAAATAAAATAAAATAAAATGAAAAAATAAATAAATAAAATAAAATCCGACCAGAGTTACAAATAATTGCATCTGTTAAGCAGAAGCCACATTAAGAACTATTGTTCTAAATTTTATGACTTACTTGTGACCAACAGATATGACAGAACAGTGGGGAAAGAACAGACTTTTTATGAAGATGTAGTTTGGGTCTGCCAATTAAAAAATATGTACTTCTGGGCAAACATTCTGAATCTCAGTTTTGCCATATGTGTAATAGAATCAAAATGATCTATGTGGGGGAGGAAAAATAACTTCCCCCTTCTCCTTCAAGTTTCGTGACTGAGACCCCCCTGTAAAATAAGATTGATTAACAAAAGAAAAACAAAAAGAAATTTAGTAACACGTGTACCTCCCCTGTGTATGAGAAACATCCTGGAAAACTGAGTAACTACTCTAAGTGGCCCAAGCTATCACCTTAAATACCATTTCCAGCTAAAGACAAAGAACTTGTTGAGGTAGTAGGGGTCCTGTTATAGGAGGTTATCAAGAAAAGCAGAGTGAACAAGAGTAAAGCTGCTATGCAGATTGAAGTCGTTGCCTTCTTCATTAATAGCAGTCTCTAGAGATTTGGGGTCATCCACT
Source organism: Mustela lutreola (assembly GCF_030435805.1). Taxonomy (NCBI): domain Eukaryota; kingdom Metazoa; phylum Chordata; class Mammalia; order Carnivora; family Mustelidae; genus Mustela; species Mustela lutreola. The sequence continues at coordinate 127,504,629 of NC_081294.1, read as the reverse complement.
TTATGGTATAGAGAGGGATTTCCCATATATATATATATATGTATGTCTTTTATGAAAGGGTAAGTTTTACTATTTTCAGAGCTTTTCCTGCCCTCTGTTTCCTAAAAATAACCAGCCTAAAATAACCCACATGCCAAAAAGGAATATTTTGAGGTGGTTAATTCTGCACACTTTCATCTACTCTTTGTGTGTGTGTGTGTGTGTGTGTGTGTACAATTTCTGGTTCAGAGTAGACTGAGTGTGTGTGTGTATGTGTGTGTGTGCATGTATATACAATTTCTGGTTCAGAGTAGATATTTAATGTATTGTTGGCATTATTATTATTGAATATAGGAAGTTACTCAGCCACCTAAAGTTTCGAATAAACAACTGAAATTTTTAGTACAGCCCAGACTTCAGAAAAAGCATTTCAAAACATTCAGAGAAAAGATGCATATGTCTTTATAGCCATAGATTCTGAACAGAAATAAACATTTAGAGAAACAGAAGATGGTAAAAAAAATTAAATTCTAATTTTATAATCTTGAATCAATTTGGTCCATATGCCCATGCTATTTCCTTTGGCTTAATTTTCCTTTTTCACTTATTCAAATTATATTATTTAACAAATCAGACAGGAATTGCTTCCGTATGGCTAATCTAATCTTTGCTTTCCTGCCTACATCTAGCTGTATTTTCCTTTATTCATTTTTGCATTGTCTTTCCTTTTTTTTTTTCTCTTCCTATTTCATTACTAGAAATACTAGTGGTTCACTGAATTATTGGAGAAATCACAGAATGCTGGTAACTAATATTGCCCCCTGCCCCTGAGAGATACCTCATTATGGATGTCACTGGGCCACACAAACATGGGTGTGGGCAAGAAAAGTGCATCACAAAAATCTCATTTGAGGTTTTCTACTCCAAGTAATGTTAACACTAAGACCTGCACCTCATGAAGTTACATCACCAGCACTTTCACCTGCCTGAGGACAAGGACCAAAATATTGAAGCAAGAAGTCCACTTTCATTTTGCACTTCAGCTCTCTAAATCCATATAAAAAATACATTAAAAACCATGTAGGTATATACTCTGCTTTTCTGAATGGCACAGTTTGCATGAATTATCTCAGGGCAAAAATATAATAAGTTAAATCAAAATGCATAAAAACATGCAAAAAATGCAGTGAATAATAAAATGGCATTTGAAGTATAGACTTAAACTATCAACATGTTCACTTATTACTTTACTATCAACCTAGTAAAGTCTATTAAAAAAAAAAAGTGGTCTACGACTATGCTTTAAAGGTTAGTTAGAGCATGACATGTACTAAAAGCTTGACTACTCTAGAAGCATAAAGTTGCAGGCCAAAGTATGTATTCTTTGCCTTCAGTTCTATAAAGTATATTTTTAGAGTGAGTTAACAGAAATATACCAACTGACTGCAATATTCATAACAACACAAAAGAACTATTTTCTAAAAGAGGGCCCATATCATGGAAATACAGATTTTAGTCTTTCTTAGAATTAATGTGTGTGTGTGTGTGTGTGTGTGTGTGTATGTGTGTGTGTGTGTGTGTGTCTAAGGGGTATTACTGTGAAAGGTAAAATGTACATACAGATGGGAATAAGGCAGAACAACAATAAGAAAATGTTAAAGGCTTAGAATAGATCTGTATTTGAAAAAGAGAAAAAGGTAAAGAGGAAAAGGCTCTGTTCTTAGAACAACATTGATCCCCTTACCCTTCCCACATATGCTCTGATTAGCTCAATAGCAGTCTTTATCTCAACCAAAGCCTTCAACCTTGAAAAAGCACTCATCTCTATGCAAAGCAATTAGGAAAAAAGTGTGCCCTGCACAAAGTAGTTTCTCAATAATGATGCTTTGGCCATCCAGAACAACATGGAAAGGAGACAGGCATTAATGACTCAGGTCTGCTAGAAACAGCACACATTTTAGAAATAAAAGGCTTTGCTAGAAAGGGCACAACTCATCTCTGAAAGTCACAGAGTCTTTCACGTTCACTTTATTTCTGGATATTGTATGCTGAAATTACAATCGTCCTCCTAAGCTTGATTAGTGTCTGCTGAACCAAGTCAGCAAAAGGACTCAACTTTAATACAGTTGAGGTTCTAATTACTTTTACATGGTAATTATTTCTGGGGAAATCATTGTAGGAGTATATATTTGTTTAAATATGCCCATTTAATTTTTATTTTTTGCTGTCAAGCATATGACCATTGCTGAAGCAACTTAGTAAGAAAAACTAAGAAGTTCTAAAATCCTGGGGAGGGGGGCAACCCAAAAAACAATAAATCTAGAATAGTAGTCTGAAATAGACCAATACTCCCAAACCAAGTCTTAGTAATTTATGTTAAATTTTATAATCTTATACCATAGTTTAAGTTAAAAGTTCAACACATGCACCATAATCTTTTCTAAAAATGGCCAGTGTGAGATTTCTGGTCCCACATGATTTTCTGGAAATTTGTCACTCTCTCACCAAAGGTATGGTCTATTTCTCCTCCCCTTGAAATTGAGTAGGACTCTGTGATTGCCTTGACAAAGAGAATACAGGAAGAGATGCTGTGTGATTTTTGAGAGTGGGTCAAAACAAGGCAATTGAGCTTCTGCTGACATTCCCTCTCTTTCTCTGGTTGTGAGACTTCAGAGTCTTCTACTGATTTGTCAGAAGTCCAACTACCTTAAACCCACCAAGTTTGTAAGATCACATAGGGAGACTAGAAGCAGAGATGCCCAGAGAAACCTTCAACTAATTTCAGTCTCCAGTCTTCATACATTCCAGGTGAGGCCCTACACATTATGGAGCAGAGACAAAGCAGCCCACCATACCCTGAAAATATCACTGACCCACAGAGTCTCTGAAAATAATAAACGATGTTTTGTGCTACTAAAGTTTTAGGAAGTTTTATGATGCCATTATACTGACTAGAAAACCCACATAAAAGAAATATAGAGTAAACCTGGGACAAATGTTCCACTTAGTGAATCTAACTCTTCCCTTCATTTTTTATTGCCTTTTAGGAATGGTTTAACATTTCCAAATAAGTATTCAATTCCTTAATGAAATAAGAGAAGTACATGTCTCATCAACTATACAAATACAAATGACATAACATTAATTAAATACACTGAACTATCATTAAGAGCAAATGAAAATGTAAAATCTTCCCAAATGACTCTCAAAATTCTGTCATTTGCCCACATTTCCTGGGACAACCCCCAACGCACTCCTTCAAACACACACACACACTATCTCCAATATGGCCAAGAACTAAAACAAATAATGAGATAGATACATGTCCCTCTTATTCCTCATTCTTATTTCCAAATGTGGGAGCCAGAGGAAGGCTACCCCCAAATGGGCCACTTTGGCATATTGATTATTCCAAATAAAAGTTACTTAAGAGACAGTCAAGGCAGGAAAGACACTCCGACCCTCTCTTGTGCCCCTGGAAGCAAGAAATAAATCTCTCGTGCAAGGTACCCTCCCAGTACGAGGAAATAAAGAAGCATCCCTTATCATCAGAGATGGGGAATTTAGAGCTGAGAAGGCTGTATAAACAACACTTATTACTTCTTACTGATTTTCACCACAATCCTAATTCTGTTTAGAATTCCTTACTAATTGAAGTTCCCAAAATTAAGTTTTCTTTGTCCTGTTAATGCCTCACAGATTTATTGTTGCTTTGTCTAAAAAGTACAAAAACTGCCTGCCTTCGTCATTTCTTTAGGACTCAACTTCATTATTGGGCCTCTGTGCACATGTAATAAAACTTCTGTTTTTTCTCCTGTTAATGTGTCTCTCTGGAAGAAGTTGAGAGTGAAGAAAAAATTTTCCTTGCCTTCACAACATTGCAGCATTTTGTCCCTAAGAGTAAAGTCTAAACAAGAGATATTACTAACTTGAGGGGATTGTCAGAAGAAATTGATAACCTTCAAAGAAAATCTCTACACAGAGAGAAAGAGCAGTTCTTAACAAAAGATTTGCTCATTATCTAACTTTCAATTAAAAAATGAAAGTTGACATCAAATGTTTGCAATCTGTACATACTTGCAATCATCATCATAGTAATAATCTTTTTTTCCTTAGGATCCATTAAGCATAGAAACTTCTTGAAAGGAGTTCAGGGAATAAGAAAAATGATAGTCTTAATTTCTCTGAAACCAATGCTTTATTAATCCTTCAAGTCTGAAAAAAAAAAAGGTTCATCTGAAAACAATCTTATTTGCAATAACTTTAAAAAAGAATAAAATACCTAGGAATAAATTTAACCAAGGAAATAAAAGATCTATTCACTGAAAACTGTAAGATACTGATGAAAGAAATTGTAGAAGAAACAAAAAATTAATGTTGTTAAAACGTCCACACTTGGGCACCGGGGTGGCTCAGTTGGTTAAGTGACTGTCTTTGGCTCAGGTCATGATCCCAGAGTCCTGGGATCGAGTCCCGCATCGGGCTTCCAGCTCCATGGGGAGTCTGCTTCTCCCTCTGACCTCCCCTCTCATACTCTCTCACTCTGTCTCTCTTTCTCTCAAATAAATAAATAAATAATCTTTAAAAATAAATAAATGAATAAATAAATAAAGAAAGAAAGAACGTCCACACTATCTAAAGCTATCTACAGGTTCAATGCAATTCCTATCAAAATTCTAAGGGCATTTTTAACAGAAATAGAAAAAACAATTCTAAAATTTGTAAGGAACCACAAAAGACAGTGAGGAGCCAAAGGATTCTCAAGAAAGAAGTGCAAAGCTGGAGGCATCAACACTTCTGACTTCAAAACTGTATTACAAAGCTATTAAAATCAAAACAGTATGTTAGTAGCATAAAAATGCACACATAGAACAATGGAACAGAGTCAGAACCTAGAAATAAATCTGCACATATATGGTTAATGTATCAAAAATGAAGGAAGAATATTCAGCAGGGAAAGATAGTGTCTTTAATAAATGGTGTGGGGAAAACTAGATTGCCACATGCAAAAGAATGAAACGGGATCCCTATTGTACACTATCCATAAAAATAAACTCAAAATGGATTACAAATTTAAATGTAAGTCTTGAAACTATAAAGCTCCTAGAAGAGAGCATAGGGGTAAGTTCCACAGACATGGGTCTGGGCAATGCTTTTTGGATTTGACATCAAAAGAAACAAAAGCAAAAATAAACAAGTAAGACTACATCAAAATTAAGAGCTTGCAAAGGAAATCATCAACAAAATGAAAAGGCAACTTGTGGAGTGGGAAATGAAGAAAATATTTGCAAACCCCAGATTCAATAAGAGGTTATTACCCAAAATATGTAAGGAATTCATAAAATGCAATAGCAAAAAAATCAAATAACCAAATTAATAAATGGACAAAGGACCTGACTAGATGGTATTTTCCAAAAAAGACATACAAATGGCCAAAAACTACATGAAAAGGTGCTCAATATCACTCATCAGAGAAACAAAATTGCTATGAAGGTATCCTAAACCAGTATGTTGGGGTGAGTATGAAAAAGATGAGAGACAATAAATATTGGCAAGAATGTGGAGAAAAGGGAACCCTGATACACTTTGGTGTTAATGTAAACTAGTATAGTCACTACAGAAAATAGCACGGAGGTTCCTGAAAAAATTAAAAACAGAACTTCCATATGACCCAGAAACCCACTTCTGATATATATCTAAAGGAAACAAAACCATTATCTTAAGGAGTTCTCTGCACTCCCATATTTCACTGCAGCATTATTCATAATACTCAAGGTATGGAAACTGCCTAAGAGTTCATGATAAACATCTTTATCTATCTATCTGTCTATATATCTATGCACACACACACACACACACACGCATATACAGTTAATGGAATATTATGTAGCCTGTTAAAAGAAGGAAATCATCTTATCTGCAACAATACCTGCAACAATATGGATGGAAATGCAGAGTATTATGCTAAGTGAAATAAGGCAGACAAATAAAGACTAATACTGCATGGTATCATTCATAAGTGAAATCTTAAAAAAAATAGTTGAATTCACAGAAGCAGAGTAAAAAACAGTTGAATTCACAGAAGCAGAGTAGAAAAGTAATTGCCAGGGGCTGGAGAGAGGGGGAATAGAAAAAGGTTGATAAAGGGGAACAAACGTTCAAGTAAAAGATGTATAAGGTCTGAGGGTCTAATGCATGACTATAGTTGATAATACTATATTATATAATGGAAATTTGCTAAGAGAGTAGAACTTAAATATTCTCACACACACAAAATGGGTAAATATGTGAAACGATGGATATATTAATGAATTAAATGAGGGGAATCCCATTACAATGTATATGTATATCAAACCACCACATTGTACGTTGAGTATCTTACTACTTTGTCAAAAGCTGAAAAAATGTTGAGAGAGAGAAAAAAGAAAAACAATAAGTTCTTATATTTACTCACCAAATATTATAGTGCAACTAAAATGTGCAGTTGGAAATTCTAGGTACTTTGGGGTAAAAAGAACCTTTCAGAAAAGCAGAGTACTGGAGATAAGGTCTGATCATAAATAACACAGAAAGTGATGAAATACAGAAAAACAGATTTGGATTTTCAGATATTAGAGAGATTGCGTCCATATGTAGGAGCACAATCATGAAAAACCTCCTGAATGTATAACAGTTTGGATATTTGGACAAGAAAATTCTATGTAGAAGAAATATCATGTACAAAAGCTCAGAATTTGGAAAACATCATTGAAATCAACAGTGCATGAGAGGGAAGGGAATAGGATTGGAAAAGTAAGAGTAATATTAAGGGACAATATTAAGGTAGGAGATTGGGAGTCCTTGAATGATAGGAAAAATATGAATTGATTATTTAAGAAACAGAAAACAATTTGAAGATTTCTGAGCAAAGAAGACATAATAAGCGCAGATGTCTCTTACTTATATGGCATTTCATCATTAAAAATGTCCTGATGTATTTTATCTCATGTCTTATCATAACACTCTGTGAGGCATGTAGTAAATAGATTACTATCAAATAATCCACCCCAAATCATAGTGTTATTTGTTGACATAGACCAGACACAGAGCCATGCTTTTACTAAAGTACAGCAGGCTTTTTACTAAAATGCAAAGTGAGCTAGCTGGCGGTATGTGAGAATGAAGAGGAAATGACAAGTCAGGAAGGTTGTGAATTAATCCCCGTGAAAGATGATCAAAGTGGAGACAAGATGAGACATGTCTCAGTGATACAGGAAGCAAAATTATCCAGGTAGATGTTAAACCACATTTTTCACAGAAAAGCAGAGATTGTAAAACCTTTAGATTTTGTTCCACATGCATTGCCTTTAGTAAATCATCCTATAATTCTCCAGTTTATAAAAAGAGAATTTATGAAGCTCTTAGTAACTAAATTAGCAGCCTAGAAAATTAAGTGGAAAATACACACATTCCTTTTCAAACAAAATAAAGCCTTAACAATTTCTTATTTTATGAAGTTTATTTTAATACTGGATTATGAAAATGTCATGCTCTAACAACTTATAGTGGAATGATATGAAAGCACAGTATTATAAAAATTTTTAAATATTCAAAATATCCTAACAAGAGTAAAATTCTCCATTGTATTCACTTCAATCACCACAAGGAAAATCAACACTAAATAAAAAGATAAAGTGCTTCTTTCTTTTTCTTTCTCCTAAACCTTAAAATAATTCATAAAATTTCCATCAGCAGTTTGGAATTATATATACAGATCTAATTAAAGAGCCTAGAAGTGCATATTAAGCTAAGTGTCAAATTTTTGAAATTGCTAAAAATCAATACAAAATTCACATGGTAAACTATGGTTAGTCCTGAAGATCTTTGTAAATTCACAAAATGTTTCCAAATCATGGTAGTTCATCCCAAACGCTCCAAGGAAGCAAGCCGGTTTTGCCATATTTCTATTTCCCCATGAATGGTAATACTAATTATTCCCCCTTCTTCCCTAGAATCTTGTCCTGTGCCTTATTACAAAAGGGACAAACAATAATTTATAAACATGAAATCACACCAAAGAGAAATATGGCCAAATGGATATACCCGAGCACCAAGAACCCCCAGGGCAGAATAAATGTCCCGGATTTTTAGGCAGAATGGGTAAACTTTCAAGAGCTCTCTGGACAGGAAATGAACTAAAACAATTAAAATGTTGATGCGTTTTAACTGACACAAAATCGCCTTCTCTCCTTCTTAACAACTCTGCCAAAGTCATCTTCACAGGCAAATGTCAGGAGGCATCATTCACAGTTAAGTCGACCATCAAACTAGAACAGCTGCATGGGTCTGGAGATTCTGAGAGCATTTACTAGACAGACAACCTGGAAGCCAGATTGGTTAAGTAAGGACAGTACCCACCTAGAAGTTCATGAGAAGATATTCTACCAAGGTCCAAGGAGAAAGGGAAAAAATGTTTAGTCCCAGGAATAAATGTATTCACACTGGCACTCACGCGAGCTTTACCCTGTGACACTCAGAGCTCTCGGTGCATTCATCTTCAATCTCTCCCAGATGCACGTTAGAGGTTGGAACTACCTAACACTGGATATGCTGAGTGGGCTCTTCTGTCTGTAACGAAACCACCAACTGCACTGAAGGAAGTGCTGCAAGAGGGAGGGAGAGAAGTGCCATCAGCATTTCTCCCTATATTGTAATAGTATTCGTCACTTCGTCACTCAGGTATCATTTTTTAAAAAGAACTCATTGAACACGGCTGAAAATCCTCTTCTGCCTATTGAAAAGTATGCTGATTGGAACTCAATTGGCCTAATCCTTTTAGTGTTTTGATCTCAAGGGTTTTTATTCATCTCAGCCTTTCCTATTAAGAAAGATATTCTTATATGATCCCTGTTCATCAACTAATTTGCTTGACTTGAAAGTCACTAAATCTCTGTGTAAGTTCTTCTGTTTTCAGGATGTTAAAGGATTATAAAATCTATAATGCAAACTGCTGAAAAAAAATTTTAACTTCATTTTTAAGACTGTAGTTTATATACATTTTATTTTTTATTCCCTTTAACTTTCAATACATCCATCATATTTTTCCCCAAGTAGGTATCAAATATCAACCTAAGCTCCATATGTTCAGAGTCAAGAAAGAATTGCAATATTCTTCCTGAATACTCCTGTGTAGAATATTGGTTATTTTCATTTACACTTTGACCTTGATAAACTGTCTCAACATAATAACAATAAACACAATCTCTTCAAAGAGGCACAAATCTGCAGATCAACATGTCAACTACTTTGAATAACAAGAGATAAATGTGCCTGTTGAAAAATACCCAGAATGATGCCACTAGTGATAAAGAGTTACAGTAAGTGTATTAAAATGAAATGCCCATTTACAGGGGCATCAGGTTGGCTCAGTCAGTGGATCGTGCAGCTCTTGATCTCAGGGTCATGAGTTTGAGCCCCACATTGGGTATAGAGATTACTTAAATAAAAACTTTGAAAAATAATAAAATGAAATTTTATTACAATAATAAAATGAAATTTTATTAAAATGAATATTACCACTGTAATATTTATACTGCATAGCTCTCCTATGTTGACAGAAAAAAGATATTTGTCAATAGCAGTACTGTAACATGTGCCCCAGTGTTTTGTTGGAGGGTTTCCATACAATAAGGTATGGTCCAGCTTTAGCCCCAACTCTCCCCAACTATACACTATTTCTACTTCCCCTCACCTATTTTCACAGATAGAGGGCTGATAATAGCTGGCCTCAGGAATAGTTCCTGAATATAAATATGAAACATTAGAGAGAAGGAAACCTTAATTTTTTAAAATATTTACTTATTTTATTTATTTGAGAGAGAAAGAGCAAGAGAGAGAATGCATGGAGAGGAAGGGCAGAGGGAGAGGGAGAGAGAAACTCAAGCAGACTGTGCTGAGTGCAAAACCCAGTGCAGAGCCTGACACGAGGCTCTATTTCATGACCCTGAGATCATGACCTGAGCCAAAACCAAGAGTCAGACACTTAACCTACTGCACCACCCAGGTGCCCTGGAGTCCATGATGTTTGATGTGATGTAGGTAAGTCAAATCTCATGACTTCCTGCTGAACACTCTAGTTGATGTCATAGTTTGTACAATAAAATCCCAACTCCTTACTATGGGTCATAAGCCCTACCAGTGACTTTCAGTCCTTCTTTGACCTCAGCTTTATCTGTACTCCTACCTTCCCGTTATGCTCCAGCCACACCAGCCTTCCTCCTGTGGCCACTTATAGCTTTGGAATTAAAAAAAAAAAAAAAAAATTGCTACCTCAAAGGAAGCTTTGAGCATTATACGAGTTCATATTCACAAAGGACTGGAAGTATGTCTGGCACTTAATAAGTATTTTGCTGATTTTCCCCCTCTAGACTTGTATAGTTTTTGTCCCCTCTCTTAGGAAGTTATTATACTAGTTATCAGCTCAAATGTCTGCTCCTCAGAGAAGCCTTCCCAAGCATCTCATTCAAAGAAGCAAAACTACCCTTCCTGATAGGATACCCTTTCTCTCAATGCCCTTATCGCTTCCTGTTATAATCTCCTTCTCATATTTCTTTCCTCTCATTCTGCCTTTTCATCTTCTCATTAGGATGCAAATTCCACGAAGGCAGAGACTTTGCTACCTTTTGAATCTCAAGCTCTTGACATAGAACTTGAACACATATTGGGTATTTGTCTAAATATGTGTTTAATTCATTAGTTAATGGGATCATGATAACTGGATTCCAATTCCATTATTTGGAAAGTGTCCTAATTTCTCAGAGTTTCAATTACCTCATTTATAATTAAAGGTAATTACTGCTTCTCCACCTGTCCTTCTGTGTGAAATGCAAATTGGGTAATCGACATGGAAGTGCTATAGAAACTGTTAATTGCCCAAATATGGTTGTTATTTTAAAGAAACAAGCTAACACCTAGAAGAAGTACTAGATACAAGTCAAAAACCTAGATGCAACTTCCTTCAAGTCTTTATTGTGAGACACTGTCTAATCATGTACTTCCTGAGCACTTGATTCATTACAAAATGATTTTAATACCATTTTATGAGAATTACATGACTCATCTAGATAATCATAAATGTCATGTGAATATATAAGGGTGACTTATAAAATAGTGGTATCATACCAAGATAGCCTTACCTTTCCCCTTACCTTGATAACACTTTAGACAGGTATCTTCATGAATATAAGCCCCAATCTCCCCCCCCCCCATTTTTTTTAAAGAAAGCTTTCAATTGTAAATTCTTTCTCTGCCTCTCAGATATAAATCTTCTCTGAGACTCTTGTAATCCAAAGATATTTTGCTCTAAGACCTGTAAACCATCCCTGTGAGAAGTAATCATCAAGAAAGATAGTACTCCTATCTCTGAGTCTTTGTGAGAAGGTAGGAGCCTAACATTGATAAGCAGCAATTAGCAAACACAGATGATCTAATCACATTGACCAGTATGTCCTCTGGTACCTTCCCATTAACTTACTCCAATGTTTAAAAACTCTTTTCCCTTTTGTTTCAACAGAATTGAGTTCACTGTCTCCCTTATTTCAATAACCTCAATCCCTATTACAATAGTCTTGAATAAAATCTTCCCTGCCAGTTTAACCTGTTTGGTGCAATTTTTCTTTAAGAAATTATAGGAGTGAAAACAATGGTTCTATTGGATTAGACTGAGCTCATCGTCACCTGGACAATCTAGGATCAAGCTAAACCAATACTAACTCTCTTAAACTTTTCTATCTTCAGGACTATATTTTTAGATCAATTTTAGGTTCACGGTAAAATAGAGAAATAGACACAAAGATTTCTATCCCCTGTATCCTACTCCCATACATGCATAGTATCCTATTATCAATATCCACTACCAGAGCAGTACATTTGTTACAACTGATGAACTTACATGGACACATCATAGTCACTGAGAGTCCATATAATTTACCCTAGGATTCACTCTTGGTATTGTACATTCTATAGGTTTGGACAAACATATAATGACATGTATACATTATTATAGAGTCATAGAGAGTATTTTCACTGTCCTAAAAATTCAGTATGCTCTGCCTATTAATCCCTTCTTCCTCCACTCCCCACCCCAATTCCTGGCAATTTGGGATTTACCGTGTCCATAGTTTTGCCTTTTCCAGATGTCATATAATTGGAATCATACAGTATGTAGCCTTTTCACATTGGCTTCTTTCACTTAGTAATATGCATTTAGATTCTCCCACATCTTTTCATGGCTTGATAGCTCACTTCTTTTTAGTGTTGAATAATGTCCCATTGTTTAGATATACCAGTTTATTTACCATTCATTTACTGAAGGACTTCTGTTTTGTTTTGGTTTTTTTGACAGAGAGAGATCACAAGTAGGCAGAAAGGCAGGCAGAGAGAGAGAGAGAGAGGAGGAAGCAGGCTCCCTGCTGAGCAGAGAGCCCGATGAGGGGCTCAATCCCATGACTCTGAGATCATGACCTGAGCTGAAGGCAGAGGCTTTAACCCACTGAGCCACCCAGGCGCCCCATCTACTGAAGGACTTTCGATTGCTTCCCTCTTTTGACAATTATGAGTAAAGCTGCTATAAACATTCATGTGCACATTTTCATATGGACATAAATTTCAACTCCTTAGGGTAAATACCAAGGAGTGAAATTGCTAATCACATAATATGTGTATGATTCGTAGATTAGAAACTGTCAAACTCTCTTCCAAAGTGGCCGTAACATTTTTCATTCCCATCAGCAATAAGAATCCCCATTACTCCACATCCTTGCCTGCATTTGGTGGTGTTAGTGTTCTGAATTTTGTGCATTCTAATAGGTGTAGAGTGATATTTCACTGTTGTTTAAATTTGCATTTTTCTTGACACACAATGTGAAGCCTCTTTTCACATGCTTATTTGACATATTTGGTGGTCCTTTTATCATCTCTTTTCTATGTCTAGTGTTATCAGAAAGACCATCACCTTCAAGTTTCTCCTTATAATTTATGTTCACGTGCAAATAATGTTATTCCAGTGATTGCCTGTTCAGCTGGATTGTAAAATCTTCATAACGCTTGTTATTGTTGTCATTCAACGTAAATCAATTCAGTGCCTCAGTCTCTGCCCCTATGAAATGAATACATTGGTTCAAACAATTCCTTTCCAGTTATGTTATCTGGGGGATCTAAAATGCTTTTTGGAGCTTTCTTTAAATCTTGATACTGTGTCTATAATTCCCTTGGATGTTTAAGGGAAGACACAGGGATGATAAGTGCTCTATCTGGAATTTATAACTCTGTTACATAATTTTTTAAGGTTTGAAATGTATGGATTTTTATAATTTTCTTCCATCATCACTACTGTACTGACACTACATTTACCAGAAACTTACTTAAACATCCCCAGGATAAATTCAACTGTGAAAGACACATGGTGAAACCAATTTTAAATGCTGAATGTCAAAATTAAGTCAGTATTTATTTAGCAGGAAATTATGAAAGTGCTTTCAATTTCCAAAGATGACTTTAGTTTAGTTGCTCTTTTTAGAAGTTATCAGTCCTATGAAATATCACATTATTGAGAAAATTTGTCCTGGATTTGTCCTGAATTTAGACTTATTTATCTCATACCTTCACCTATGAGTCTCCCAGTTCCTAAACTTCTCTGTTCAGAGTATCCCTAAGTTTAGAACCATTGAAGTACCTGCTTTTAGTAGATACATTTGGGATTTCCAGAGATGCCCATGAAAATCAAGCCAAAGGTGAGTATCAGAGTAAATAAGATTTATATTTGACTTAGTGACTGGTTTTCATTTGATCAACTGCCTGATTTTTTATCATTCTCTTGCAGGTGAGTCACCGTTAAATGTCATGGTTGCTTTATGTCAAAACAAAGTGAAAATCTGTTACTATCAATCTGTGAACATAAATTCAAATTTAGTAAGAACTTCCTTGAGAACCTATGATAAAATCTTCGCTTTTCAAAGAACTAATCAGTACAAATAGAACACAAAGAATGCCCTCCATGTTTCGTTTGATTTTCTGTTTTGCTACTATTTGATAGTGACTGTTTTGTTGATATCATAAACAGGGAGCAGGTGAGTATAGAAGAAACATATTTTTTAGATATAAAAATTATGGGTTAAGCTCTCTGCAAATCAGTGTAATACAAGTATCTTAAAGAAACAAACTACAAAGAGTTCCAATAGAAGCAGATACTTGAACTACATAATATAAAGTAATAAAGTAATATTTAAACAGATTCAAAATAGCTAATTCCTTTTTTAAAAAGTAATTCTAATCTTTCATATTTCTAGGATATATTACAAAAACTCTTAATAATTACCTCCACTTACTCATTAGGAGTCAGAAATAAAGAAAAGATGTCTAGCATTTACTGAACACATATATTGACTCATTAATTCTTCACGACAGCCTTACAAGGAAAAACTGCTATTTTCATTTTATAGATGAGAAAACCGAGGTTTGGAGTGCTTAAGTAGAACGTATCCAAGGACATAAAATAGAAATGTTAGAGTCACGTCTGAAATTAGTTCTCTTTCAATCAAAAGCCATCTTTTTTTCTTTATAGTACACTGCCTCTGGCATGAAAAGAATATTCTACTATCAGGAGAATAGAGGCAACATTAAAAAGTAAACAACCAATGTTGGTGATACAGATGATCTGTCCTTCAGTTTCAGCAAAATGGGAGGACTAAAGTAAAGCCTAGGTTTGATTTAGAGCCTTTACCAGTAGTGTTTCATTAGACAGGGGAACTACAAAGCTGTACATTATATGGATTCTAAGAAAAAAGCATTACAGGACATGATAATGGAAGTAATTTTGCTCTAAAACATTTTGCAATGAATTAAAGAGTTAATAGTGAGAAATCAAACATTTCCATGTAAACATAAAGGGCAGCAGATATTCCTGGCACAGATATTTCTTAGGAGTTTGCAAATATATAAATACAATTCAGGGCTAGAGATAACTCTTCAGTTACAAATGCCATAGAGAAATTTGTTTCTGTAGCCACATTTATGAAATGCAATTGCAGCTTTGTCCATACCTCTGGAAGAAAGACCTTCTACATCATCTGGTTGTTTTCCTAAAGCAATGTTCTCCATTTATTGCTCCCATGTTAAAAGACCTTAAAAAGAAACACTCAGTGCTGTCTGAGATTAATGAAGATTGGAATTAGATGCTATTACTTTAAAACTTATCCTGTAGTTCGAGACTCACTGCCTACAACTTTCTCACATGGACCTGGTCCAGCAAATGGAGGTTAATAACAATTCCTAAACCCACCTCATCCTTGAATTTGTCCTTGCTGCTCTCCCTGAAATGTTCATTTCCCACTCCAACACTACCACCAGTACTGCCTAAGGAATCCCTAGATTATCTCTTATTATTTGCAAATAAGAGAAAATCCACTTAACCATGAGTGAAACAATAAAGACCTTAAATATTCCTAAATTCTATAAATGCAGAGGAACTCGGATGTCTGTGTGGCTCCGTCGGTTAAGCCGCTGCCTTCAGCTCAGGTCATGATCCCAGGGTCATGATCCCAGAGTCCTGGGATTGAGTCCCATATCAGGCTCCTTGCTCAGCAGGAAGCCTCCTTCTCTCTCTGCCTTTGCCTGCCACTCTGATTGCTTGTGCGCTCTCTCTCTCTCTCTCTCTCTCTCTGTCTCTCTCTCTGACAAGCAAATAAATAAATAAATAAAATCTTTAGGAAAAAAGATGCAGAGGAACTCAATTGTATATTCTGGTTAATTTTCTGTCCCAAGAGAAAAGGAGCTGGTGTTTTCCCTCTTTCAGTTATCATCACCAGTCTGCTGGGATTCATTACACAGAAAATAGCCAAGACCACAGCTGCTGGAATTAAATGACTTGAGTTCAAAATCTACTGCTTTGTAACCTTCAGAATATATATAAGCTCTCAGAGCTTTAGATTGTTTTTCATCTATAACATAGAGAAAAAATAGTTTCTAGGATTTCATGACTTAATATATGTGAAGTAAGGATTTAATATTTTAATATGAAAAACTATAAATATCTTAACATGGCATGTGGCATATAGTATTACAGAAATGTTTCCTATATTTTTGTGCTCATAGAAAAATGTCTGTCTCATCTTTCACTCTGATAATTAGAGATAAAAGATCTAGAAGCTACCAAGTAGCCATATTTTATAAATCATTCTGTGCCTAGCAGCAAGGAAAGCTGGAAAAGAAAGCTTCTGGTCTGTTGTAGAGTCAGGGCTCTATACAGCAAGGAACATCGGGAAAGGCCAGAGTAGGAAGCGGAGTGATTGTTGTATATTCAGCCAAAAGTGGCTGTCAAAATCACTCTTTTTAGCCTTTAAACACCACTATTCAAGGGTGTCCCCAAAACACCCCACCCCATGTGGCCCTTCCTGATTTCCAAACCAGGCATCATTTTTCCAAACCAGGGATCCTTTTTCAAGATACTTTAAACAGTTGTGCAAAATGTCAGAATCAATCATGTATTAGACTTTAAAAATATTTAAGAGAATTTAAGGCTGAATGAAGCCATCACTTAGTTCAATCAACCTTATGATGATCAAATTATATCTATAACATATAAATCAATTAAACTAACCAAAAATAGTTACCATTTGAGTGTTTATCCTATGTCAGGTGTGAGAATAGGTGATTTATCTAAGTGTTTTATTTACTCTGCACAGTGGTCTTACAAACTAGAGTTGTAGTTGGACTTGCTTTAGAACATATTCCCAGTAAATCTCCTCTCCCTTGACGCCTTAAAAAATGTAGCTATTTCACTATTCAATTTAATTCTCACGATGAAATCAAATCTATAAGCACATACACATAATTAAAAAGATTTATTATGGAGAAAATGTTTTAAGAAAGCAGAAACAAATAATTCCCTACTAAATCCCCATTTTTCCCTGGGGATTGATAGCCATTTCAAAAGAAAAATGGTTGAATGTTCAGACACTTACTTACAGACAATCCTTTTATTCTTTCATTAGTCCAATTTAGAAATTGCCAAATTTTAGTACATAAGAGGTACTGTGTAGCTCTGTATATATGAAACTGTGGATGCAGTATTTCCTAAGTGATGGGATATTTTCAAGCATAATATTGATTAGATGGGATTATCATTTTATCTTTTACTTGAGAAAGTAACTCAAGTATAACATGTGAATCCACTGTATTATTACCATTTACAATGGTCTCAAAGAGAATATATTAGTTGTCCAGGGGCATAGAGCTAGTAGTCAGTTTAAGTGTGGAATTATAACCCCTACTGGTCTGACCCAAAAGTCAGAGTGGTCTGTATATACACTGCCTGCTTATTGACCTCCACCTACAGCATTAATTCCTTTAGTGCAGATATTATGTCTTTGTGTTTCCCTGAGTACACAGCCCAGTGTTTTACAAATACAAGATAACTAATATAATAATAACTAATATAACTAATATATAATATAATATATAAATATATACTATAAGTAATATAATAATAACTAATATAACTAATATAATAATATACATTTGTTATAATGAGAACTCTGAAAATGGATCACAAAAACTCTGATAGTGGTCTTATTTTTTGCCTCTCAAATTCACCAAGTCTCAGAGAGGAAACAGGAGCTGAAGTAGACTAGAATTAGCATTAACATAGACATCCTACTCTAGCACTAGCAGCACAAATAAGAAGTTTTACCTGTGCCTTTTTAATTCTTAAATAGATGTTTTCTTATAAAATTAAAACCTAACCTGTGAACTGTTCTCACCCTCCTTGGCATTCTACATCATGTTTAATATCAGGTCCATAAATCTGAGTATGAAAAATAAACCACATTTCTTTATTTTCTTTGAATCAAATCTAATTCTAAGCCTTCACCTCTCTAAGCAGCTGATAAACTTAACCATAATTATTATTTCCAAGGTTTTACTCATACCCTCAACAATAACTTTGACAAGACTTGCACAGCCCCAAAATCAAGGTGTGTCCTTCTGGTCATTAGGCACCTGATTCCACCTATTACTCCTGAAATTCCTACACTTTGTCCAACATGGTCTCTTCAGGGCTGTGGTATCTACAGCTGAAATTCTCTAGGTATATTTAATTTTATGTGTCAACTTGGCTAGGCCATGGTACACAGGTATTTGATCAAATACATCTGGATGTTACTGTGGTTATTTTTTTAAGATTAAGATTTCAATCAGTAGACTTTGAGTAAAGCAGATTACCCTCTATTACATAAGTGGGCTTCATCCAATCAGGTGAAGACCTTAAGACAAAGACTGATCACTCCTGAGGAAGAGGGAATTCTACCTGCTGTTTACCTTTGGACTTAAGCTGCAACATCACCTTCCCTGAGTTTCCAACCTGTCAGCCTGCTTGCCTGCTGATTTCAAACTTGCCATCCTCCACAACTGTGTGAACCAATTCCTTAAAATAAATCAACACTGCACCCTCTCTCTCTTCCTCTTTCTTACACACACACACGTATATATGTGTGCACATACACACATATACATATACATATATATGTATATGCACATATACATACATGTAAATGTATATATGTTCTGTTTCTCTGAAGAACCCTGACCACTATACCACACTAGATATATCACATACCAGACTATTCTGGATGTAACCCTTAATATTTAATGATAACATAAACTTTCCTTTCTTTCTCATTTCTCAGGATACTCACCCTTCAACTGATCAAATGACCAAGGAACTAAACTCCATTATTTACATTCTTGGTTGCAGTGAGATCTTTTGAAATAACCACTTCTAATGTTCCTCTTCCTTTATTAATGGAATTTTTAATTAATTCAATTTGAGGAAACATAGGCAGACATCATCCTCTCTTGTCCAGATTATTACAAGAATGACTTTACTAATTTGTTTGCTTTAACTTTTCCATTCTCCATTAAGTAGTCAGCATTATCTTTTAAAAACATAAGTGAGTTCATGTTATTCCTCTGTTAAAAATCTTAAAATCTAAACTCATTGCCATCATGGCCTGTAAGGCTCCAGCTGATCTGACCCCTGCTACCTCTTTAAATTCATCTCATATACCACCCACTGAACGCCAGCCACAATGGCCACATATCCTATTGCTCAAACAAGCTAAGCTTTATAAACAAATGGCATTTTAGGCCTTTAGTAGTTGTTATTAAAAGGGTTTGGGATCCTATTCCCCCAAGATATTCTCTTCCTGGCACTATATTTCCACAGGGGCAGAGTAAAACAGGAGGGCTTCCTCCTCAGACAGAACATCACTACCTGCCTAGTTAAGGACAACCACCCGTAACACTTATTGCTGCTTTATTTTCTTCACAATACTTTCTTATTTTCTGAAATTATCTTGTTTAGTTATTTGCTTACTTGAATATTGTCTGTTTATCCTGCAAGAATTTAAGTTACATGAGACTGAAAACTGTCTGCCTTGTGATCCTGAATTTCTAGGATCTGGTATAAAAATCATTTAATAAGTACTTACTGAATGAAGAAATCAAAACAGGGTACTATCTTGTTTCAGAAATAAATTTTCTTGAGGCAGCCAAATAGCAATCACCTATTAGAAATGGGATATGATTTAAAGGCCTGTCCTCAGAAATAAAGCAAAAGATGAGTTTCCAGTCCAACAATACAAGGTAAGGCCTAGAATAGACCAGAAGTAAGGTTAACAACAGAGCACTAATCAAGAGAGCCAAAGGTCATAACATTCTCAGCCTGAAAACAACATCAGCTAGTAAGTATGGGGCAGGACTGAGCCACCAAGAAAATGCTAAAGATTGGCAAAAAAAAGACAGCTGCTGAAACAGAGATGAGGGAAGTTCATCAAATAGATCAGGGCTCAGCAAACTTTTTCTATAAGAACACAGATAGTGGGGCGCCTGGGTGGCTCAATGGGTTAAAGCCTCTGCCTTCGGCTCGGGTCATAATCCCGGGGTCCTGGGATCAAGCCCCACATCGGGCTCTCTGCTCCGCAGGGAGGCTGCTTCCTCCTTTCTCTCTCTGCCTGCCTCTCTGCCTACTTGTGATCTCTGTATGTCAAATAAATAAATAAAATCTTAAAAAAAAAAAAAACGAACAAAACGAACACAGATAGTAAATACTTTGGACTCTCTAGGCTATAAGTCTCTGTCACAATTAAACAATTCTGCTGTTTCAGCACAAAAGCACATATAGACAATATATAGACAACCGCATATGATTGAGTAAAAATAAAAAATTATAGACAATGAAATTTGAATTTACTGTAATTTTGATTGTTTTATTTTGAGATAACTGTAGATTAACTTAAGTTGTAAACAATACTGCAAAGAGATCCTGTACACCCTTCATCCTATTTCCCCAAAGATAACATCTCATAAAACCATAGTAGAATATAACAACCAGTATATTGATATTGACAGAGTCAAGAGACAGAATATCTACAACCCCATAAAGAACCCTCATGTTGTCCTTTTATAAACACACCCATTCTTTTCCCCAACCTCCATTCTTAATTCCTAGCAACAATTAATTGATTCTCCATCCTATAATTTTGTCATTTCAAGAATACTATAACTTCTGCAATTGGCTCTTTCTATATAGCATAATTTTCTGGAGAATCATCCAAATTTTATGTGTCACATTTGTACATCTTTATTACTCAGTAGTATGCCATAGTATGGATATAATTCGATAGTTTTCCTTTCTTTCTAACCACTTTCGGTTTCGGTATCTAGGTACTACTAGCTTCATAAATTCAGTTAGAATATGTTCTCCCTCGGGGCGCCTGGGTGGCTCAGTGGGTTAAAGCCTCTGCCTTCGGCTCAGGTCATGATCCCAGGGTCCTGGGATCGAGCCCCGCATCGGGCTCTCTGCTCAGCAGGGAGCCTGCTTCCTCCTCTCTCTCTGCCTGCCTCTCTGCCTACTTGTGATCTCTGTCTGTCAAATAAATAAACAAAATCTTTAAAAAAAAAAAAAAAAAAAAGAATATGTTCTCCCTCTTCTATTTTATGAAAAAGATTGTGTAGAAATGCCATTAATTCTTTAAACATTTGGTAGAATTCTTCAGTGAAAGCATCTGGGCTTAGACGTTTTTAAATTACAAATTTAGTTTCCTTAATATTTATAGGGCTACTCAAATGTCCCATTTCATATTAAGAAAGTTGTAGAAATTTGTACTTTTTGAGGAATTCAGAAATTGTTTAAGTTGTCAAATATATGTGTATACAGTTGTAGTCGTCCTGCATGACCTTCTTGATGTTTGAAGTGCCTATAGTGACAGGTCCTATTTCACTCTTAGTAGTAGTGGTAATATTTTGTCTTTTCTCTCTTTCTTTTGTCAATATTGCCAGAGGTCTGTTGATTTTCTTTTTTCCTAAGAGCCATTTTTGGATTCATTGATTTTCTCCATTGTTTTTCTGTTTTCAATTTCCTTGATTTCTGTTCTTCTCTTTATTATTTCCTTTCTTCTTCTTCCTTTGGGTTTAATTTGGTCTTTTTACAATAGGCTCTTTACAGAGGGTCTTAGATTACTCACTTGAGACATTTCTGCTTATTTAATTTAAACTTATTTAATTTAATCTGCTTAATTAATTAAAATTTAATATAAAATATGTTATAGATGTCCTTCCCATAACTGCTTTACCTGTGTCCCACAAATTTGTTTGTTTTATTTTAATATGCATTTAATTAAATGTTTCCTTTGTAATTTCTCTTGAGACTTTCTCCTTGACCCATAAATTATCTAGAAATGTGTTGTTTATAGCTATGTGTGTTTCCAAGTGTTCGGAGATTTTCCTGTTATCTTTCTGTTACTTATGTCTAGTTTAGTTTTATAGCAGCAAAAGAAAAAATTCTGTATGATATCAATCCTAAATATTCTGAGGTTTGTTTTACACACAGAAAGTGATCTAATCTGGTATATGTTCTATAAACACTTAAAAAGAATGTGTATTCTTCTGTTTGGTATAATGTTCTATAAATGTTGATTATATCTTATTGGTTGATAGCAGTGTTATTACTTTATCCTTGCCAATTTTATGCCTATTTTCTCTGTCAGTTGCTGAAATAGGAGCTGTAATAGATTGAATGGTGTCCTCAGAAAAGACATCTTCACTTAGAAGGTGTGAGGGTTACCTTATTTGACAAAGGGGTTCTTTATAGGTGTAATTAAGTTAAAGGGCTTGTCATGAGATCAGCCTGAATAGAGAATAGGCCCTAAGGCAACAACAAGGGTCCTTAAGAGAGAAAAGGAGGGACAGATTTGAGACACAGTAGAGGACCTAGGGAAACAGAAATTGAACTGGTGTCTCTGTAAGCTAAGGAATGACAAGAATTTGGGGCAACTACCTGAAGCTAGAAGAGAGGTATAAAACAGATTCTCCTTAGAACCTCGGGGAGTGGGGGCAGGAATTGCCAACACCTTGATTTGAGGCTTCTGACTTCAAAAATTGAAAGAGGATAAATTTCTATTATTTTAAGCTACCAAGTTTCTGGTACTTAGTTATGGACATTTGAGGAAATTAATATAAGGGTGCTGAAGTCTCCAACTATCATTATGTATTTGTCTATTTCTTCCTCATGTTCAATCAGTTTTTGTTTCACATACATTGTAGCTCTGTTGCTTGGTTCATACATATTTAGGATTACAACATATATGCTATTATGTATACTAATATTCACATGATCTATAAATATCAACCTAACTGCTTTATGTTTAATGTGAGTTTTTACAGACAACATACAAGCAAGATCAAATGTGTGTGTGTGTGTGTGAACAATATGCGCATGTGTTTTAATCCACTATGTAAATCTGCCTTTTAACTGATATATTTAGACCATTTACATTTAGTGTAGTTATTAATATGCTATGGCTTAAGTCTGCCATTTTATTTTTTGGTTTCTGTTCCTTCATTTTTCTTCCTCTTTTACTGTGTGTTACTTGAACATTCTTTTAGGATTCCATTTTGATTTTCCAACAGTTTTTCAAGATGCTCTTTATATCGCTTATAGTAATAATGCCCTGTATTAGATTATATATAAACAACTCACTGTGCTCTACAAGTGTTAACATCTTACCAATAATAATATAATTAATAGTTTATAGATATAATTGCTTATTTTAGAATAAAATTTGGTTTATTTTCACCAAGTAAAGATTTCTATATTAATAGCCCATTTCTTTTAGGATTTGGAAAAATGTGTGCTATTTCCTTCTGGTTTCCATGGCTTCTGATGAAAAACACAATGTCCTTTGAATTGTTTGTCCCTATTTAACAAATACTTGTTTCTTTCTCTTGGCTTTCATTATTATTATTATTATTATTATTATTTTGCCTTTAGTTTTCAGAAGTTTGACTATAATGTGTCAGTGTGGAGTTCTCAGAATTCTGGGCCTGAGTAACAACTTGACTGACTTTTAACATATTTAAGAAGATTTTAGCCATTATTTCTTTGACTACTTTTTTAGTCCCACCCCTCTTTCTCCTCTCCTCTGGGGAATCCAGTGATGTATTAGATCTTTTGTTATAGTCTTACATGTCCTTAAGCTTTGTTTATTTTTTCCAAAAATTTTACCTTTGTTGTTCAGACTAGATAAATTTTATTGTTATATCTTCAAGTTCACTGATTCTTTCCTCTAATTTTTCTATTCTGATGTTGAGTCATCCCACTGAGTTTTTTTTTAATGTCAGTTATTATATTTTTAATCTTCTTTATGTCTTCTATTCTTTGATGAGAATTTCTGTTTCATTGTTAAGACTTTTTTTTTCATTTATTCAATTGTGTAACTGCTAATCAAAGCATTTTTATGATGTCTGCTTTAAAATCTTTGTTAGATAATTCTAAGATTTTTTTCATACTGATATTGGTATCTACTGATTTCCCATTCAAATTGAAATTTTCAAATGGAAATAGGACATTTTCAGTATTATATTATGAGATTCTGGATACTCTTTAAAACCTGTATTTTTAGCTTTTTTCTCCAAAGGAAAAATGTGGAGTACTACCATCTCATTACTTCAAAGTGAGGGTAGAAATCCAGGTTCTCCACTTGACATACCCTGACTCTCAAGGGTAGAAAGACCTTGATACTGCTGGCAGGGTGGGAGTTCTAGCTCCCCACCAGGCCTCCATTAATACTATTGTGACTGGGAGGAACAGGAGTGCCTCCACTGATACCATGTGTTGTAAGGAGTGGACTCATTACAACTGGACACTGGTGAACGTTCTGAATAACCACTAAACTTCCTCTGACACCACCACAGTGGGAGGGAGGAGACCTATCTCATTACTATTAGATAAGAGTCTAGGCTCCCCACATTGTTTCCACAGATGCTAGAGAGATGGAAGTAAGGACCCACCACATGAACCCTGGTAGAAAAACCAGGGAGGGGGTGCCTGGGTGGCTCAGTGGGTTAAGCCTCTGCCTTCGGCTCAGGTCATGATCTCAGGGTCCTGGGATCGAGTCCCGAGTCGGGCTCTCTGCTCAGCGGGGAGCCTGCTTCCCTTCCTCTCTCTCTTCCTGCCTCTCTGCCTACTTGTGATCTCTGTCTGTCAAATAAATAAAATCTTAAAAAAAAAAAAAAAGAAAAGAAAAGAAAAAGAAAAACCAGGGAGGCTGGGATGCCTCATTACAGCCTTGCAAAGGTTTCATACTCAGACTTTGCCAGAAAAGTAGGGAGTTGGACTAAGCTTTTCTGTGGTGTTTGACTGAAGTATAGTCGTTATTGTCAAAAAATCTTCTGTCTTCCTAGCCTGTGCCTATCCTAGTGTTTGGCTAGAAAAATAAGGTTTTTGTTGTTATGTGACCATTGACATTTGCAGGCTTCTGGTTCTTTCAGTTCCAAGGATAGGCTGTATGAGGTAAAAAGAAAACTAAAGAAACTCATCATATCACAGTATTATTGTTTGTGTCCTGAAGACCCTAATTGTCTTTCTTTTTCTATTTTTCAGGGTCTTATTCTTTGTTTCATATGTAATTTTTTTAATATACTTAGCAGGATGAGTACTCTTTCTTCCTGGAAATAAAGGTCTCCCAATTCCAGATAATTTTTAATTTATCATGAAATACTATTCATCTTTTCATTGTCTTCCTACCATTAAAACAGTGCAAAACCCTTCTTAGCAGGTAGGCCATACAGACATTGGTGGCAAACTGAATTTGGCTCATGTGTCATCATTATCAACCCCTAAAATAGATCAAGATTTTAGAACTATGACTCTTTTTGCTCTGTAGACACAACAGTCTGCCTATAAAAAGGATGAGGTAGAAAAATGAAAAGAAAAAATAGCTTTTCTCTTTTCTAATATCTGGGAACTTGGGAAGAAGAGAAAAAAATGGTTGGGAGAATTCACGAGTAGGATCAGATTAAAATTATTAAAGATCCTAAGGATTTCAAGAGACTTCATGGTCTTCTACATAAAATTCCAAATATTTGTGACACAAAGTCACAAAATAAGAATAAACAATTCCAGCAAAACCCTGATTTTTTCTAATTATGACTACTTTTATGTTTATTGCGAAATAAACATATAACTTCAAATAAAACTTTGAATGATTTTCCCTGTTTTTGCCCTAATCATATATCTAATATGCTTATTGAGTAATCCAACTTGACAAATTAACTTCACAAATGCAGTAATTTCCCTTTATATACAGACATTAATTGTATTAAGGAAGTAGCAAAACACATCCAAGCATGTGAGAGTCCAGACCAAAAAATACATAAAACAAAGACATAGATAGGAAACATAGCTTGAAACTAGCTAACACAAAAATGAAAAGAAGATTAAATAATTGGGAAACTGAAAACTACCCAGCAAAGTAAAAGTTCCAAGAACTATCTTGGCTTTACAAGAGAAATTCAGACAGTCTTGCAACGTGGAAGTCACACAGCTGCAAAATATTTCCAGTGAGGACTGGGCAGGGGGTGGGGTAGGGGAAGACAATGTTGAACTCATATGGCAAATGAATGCACTGCCACATCCTAATTGTTCAGCTGAGCCAGCCTGAAAATTCATGCAAAGTGCAGAGTTAGTATACATAATTTTATTCTAAAGCTTTCTTCTTTGAATTGCTATTAAATTTTAAATAAACTGAGACATGAGCATTTACTAAAGTCATTATGATTCCATTACCAATGGCAAGGAGATCTGTACCCAACATGCCAGAAGCCCTTTGCACTGAATTCTGTTCAAAGTTTCTCTTCTGACTTTTTATTTATTTATATCTCAGATCTTCAGTAAGAAACACCCAGTGTCATCTGAAAGGACACATATTGCAAGAAACTAATTTCCTCCCTTACTGGAGCTATGTGATGTGTGACTTCCCATTGAGTACAACTGCCAACAAGGCACAGGTGTGCACTGCATGAGGAGGTAAAAATGTGATTATAGGAAGAGAGATGTTATGATTTTTCCCTGTATCTATAATGTAATCAGCCTCAAATGAGTGCCTGCTTTTCTTTCTCATAGTACACACCAAGCCTGGGAAGCAAGAAAACCAAAAACCTTGCCATATCCAGATTCAAATTCATACTGTAATTGGCTTTAGAAATAAGAAGAAAAGCAGTTTTATCCTCTGCATTGATCCTTTGGCTTACTACAGAAAAGCATCCTCAAAATCCTTTTACTTCTAATATTTTCATGCTATACTAGTTGAATAAGTAAGCCCCAACACTGAATGTATTGTCCTTTTTCTTTTATTTAATTAAATCAACCATCACATACTTCATTCTTTAAAAGGTAATTCACTATTTTCAGTGACAAAATGTTGTATTTGGAAATGCTTTTAAATTTAACTCAATAAAAGGAAAATTAAACTTCCAAAAACTGAGTAAGGCAAGGCACCAAGTATTATTAAATCAGGATCAAGTATTATTAATACAACTGATTCAAATATAATTCAACTCAGATGGGTACAAATAATTTATGCACAGGATTATTCAGTGTAGGACTGTTTGAACTAGAGTATGTTTGGGAAAAAACTAAATATCCATTAATAGGGGACTAGTTAAATAAACTGTGGTATATCTATATGTTGCATCCATAGTCAAAGTATAACCTACATCTTTATGTACTAATATGAAACAATGATATCTGATATGTATGATTATAATATTCAACCATTTGGTTTAAAAAGATAAATGAGGAAGTGTATTTATGTCTTGCATATATATATATATATGTATATATATATACAATATTTTCATAAGGATATAAGGGATAACTGTGGTTGCCTATATGAAGAAAAACCAGGTGGCTGAGAAACATTGGTTTTATGAAAGTTTTACTATCATTTCACAGTTTTTGAATGTTTGAGCCATGTGAATGATTACCTATTCAAAAACATTAAATTTTTAAATTTTAGAAATATTGCATTGCTAGCATATTAAAATGTGATAAATGCAATCAATAATGATATTGTACTCCATAGATAGATTATCACTAATTTGGTGCTGAATGCATAATGCATCATAATCGTATCAGACCAATTAAAATCTCATGAGATAAACATGATCAGGTTCAGTTAACCCAGATGAGCCCCTAACACTGAAGTCTACTCAACAGAACTGATTTTACTTGTGGGAAAAATAGGCAGATAAAAATGCCTTATGATGTGGGAGATGCAATACGTATCAACATGACAAATTTTACCTCTTCTGTTAAGTTGCACTTTCTAAAATTCTCGCTATTGCTAAGATAGAGGAAAAACTATCTGGGGAGAAGTTTACAACATATTGGTTAGTTTATCCATTAACATAAATTAGGTCATATAATTTAACACGATCTATTATAGCTAGGCTCAAGGAATCAAAGAAACGAAACCAGGAAAGTTTTATTCTTGCAGAAAGGAAACTTTTGGAATCTTCTAGAGTCTTTGTTGGATCTATGGATACAAGAAATAAACACCCCTAGTACCTGGTTACTCCATTGTTAAACATTCAAAAGAAATGATTTAAATACAGGATAGGAGCCTTTAAAAAAAAGAAAAGAAAAGAAAAACAAGCGAGGTTTAATTTTAAATTTTGAGTAAGACTAGGTTGGAGCAGTAAAATTAGAAGTTTCATTATAGTTGAGTGTTCATTATGTTGTACACCTGAAACTAATGTGTGTGTGTCAACCATAACCAATTAAAAAAATTTCACATATAGTCAAGTGCCCATTTATATAAAGGAATGAAGAAATTCAAAGTAATCTCTGATTATAAATCTCTGAATAGTTGTTTGTATTATTAAAGATCACAATATCCTACAAGTGCCTTACTTCTTAGAAAACATTTCCTTAAATTGGTATCAAAAGAAGCCAAATAAAAAAAATTAATAATAGCAAGAACAAATAGTAATTAGAACCCCTATGCAGCAATTAAAATGGTAAGTATAGTCATAGAGTGAGACTAACATTAGTTACCATATTTATATTTAAATCATTCCTGGGTATGCTCCCCTTCCAGATATTTTCTTTTCCAGTAGATCTTGGAATAGGAAGCAGACCCTAAAGTACTTTAAGTTGGAATTTTACAACTACTCCTAAGTGAATACATTAAGGCTGAGGGAGGGATGCCAGTTTTAGATGGCAACATGTGTCTTTTTTTTTTAAGTGCCAGTAAGAAAGTAATAAAAAGGAGCTGTTTTAGGCAAAATTATTCCAAATGGTTAGTCCAAAAAAAAAAAAAAGTGATTGCAGGTGCAACTAAAACTTTAATGCTTGAAATATTTTTTTAATTTAATCTGGTCCTTAGGTATTTTGAAAATGCAATTTTTTTTTCTCAAACAAAAGGAAAAAAAATGGCCCAGAGAGAAAAATTAGGTCATGAGATCAATAGTAAACATAGATCTATGTATATGGATATGGGAAAAGTTTAGAAATAAGTATTATCATCAAAGTTACAAAAAGTTCAGTAATTAGAAATACTGTTTCTAAATTATACAAGGTTATTTTAGGGTCCCCAAAGTACAGAGATTTCTCTCTTATGCCAAAGTAGTTATTATAAAAATCAACCAAATAATTTTTTCTCAAGAAAGGTGGTATTAAATATATTGCTCAAAAGTGAAAAAAAGCAAATAGCTCTAGGCTAATCCTGTCCATACTTTCTAGTGCACAAAACTTTTCCATTCTGGAATGAGCAAAAAAAAGCAAGATAAAAATTGAAAAGATACTAAAAATAAATAAAAGTACCAACAAACAATACTGGTTTATCATAAGAGAAAAATGTAATTTCTTCACATTTTAACATTAGTTAAGTAATATATGTATAAATGTATATAATCTTTTTTTTTCAGTGTTCACATAAAAATATATAGAAAGAGAGTAAATAAGGTACAGAGACATAATGCATTCCAGTTCTGCTAACACTTTGTGTATCATAAAATTTTATTCAAAAATTTAAAATGGCCTCCATAAAGATATTATAACAGAGAATTATAAACTATTGTAAGGGCTAAAAGTAAAGGTAAATAATAATGAAAATAAAGACCACTGAGGAAGTAATGAGAGAATAGAAAATGAGTCTGTCTTATTTAACAAAATCAGAAATGATTTGGAAGAAAGATTATGAAATGAAATATTCAAGTTTATGATAAATCAGATAGTGTTGCAACTTTCAGTAAGAACTGAAAAGCTAGGGGTGCCTAGGTGGCTCAGTGGGTTAAAGCCTCTGCCTTCGGCTCAGGTCATGATCCCAGGGTCCTGGGATCTAGTCCCGCACCGGGCTCTCTGCTCAGCAGGGAACCTATTTCCTCCTCTCTGTCTGCCTGCTTCTCCGCCTACTTGTGATCTCTCTCTGTCAAATAAATAAATAAAATCTTAAAAAAAAATAAAAAAGCTAGACAAAGGCACTTGAGTGAAAAGAAATGTTGACAAAAAATAAAAATTAGATCAAGTGTAGGAAAATTGATGTTAATGTTATATATCATATGAAAGGTAAATCATCTGTGGAAAATGTATGAAAGAAATGTCAAGTTTAACCACCAGAATTAGATAAAAATTTTAAATGATAGCAAGATGTGCCTAATCAGAGCCATGTATAGTTTTAAATTCACAATGAGTTTCTAGAGAATATATTTTGTCAACGGAAAGAACGCATTAAGTGTATACTGCTTCTGTTTGTCAAACTAAGGAAGGAATGAAGTAATGAAATACCATTTTTTTCACTTAGGTGTTATAAAATGAATTTTATGTGTATATCCACTTTATATACCACTATATAAAGTTTTTAAATTGCTTTTTATCTCTGGATATAAATGTTATGCTTTTTTGTGGAAGGGGTGGGTAAGCAGGCAGGAAGGAAGGGAAGGAAGAGAGGAAGTAAAATTAGAAAACCGGAATGAAAGGACAATATTTATACCCCCCAAATAACCATTTACTTCACTAAATAATTATCTTCCACTTTACCAAGCATTTCTAGGTAGCACCACAGTGATCAGACAGAGTATCTTCATTTAGAATTGCCATACTAGATTTCATGACCCACACAAAAAATGAGTATCATCACAAAGTCAAATGAGTAAAATAAAGATGAGAAGAGATTAGGACATGGCCAAGTACATTCTGTATGTCAAACAGATCATGTGCATTATCAAGTTAAATTTCACAAAGGCATTAACAGGTATATCCTTTTAAAGCAGTCCCTTAAAAATAAAGGGAAGAAACTAGCCTAAGGTCAAAGAACCTACTAGATTTTTGGCAGATTATGTGTTTGACTCCAAACCTTTCAACTGCACTACACATTCCCAAATTTTATCAAGCACCTTGAAATAGAAAACATACTCAATTCTATCAATGGGCCACCAATCAAATGAAATAAAGGAAGAAGAAGAGAAAAAAAAAAAAAAAGAAAGAAAAGAAAAGAAAGAGGAGAAGGAGAAAAAGGAAGAGGAAGCAAAACCACTGTGATCCTTGCCCCCTAGTTACTGAAAATCCTATTGAAAGAATCAAAGAACTAAAGTTTAGAAATACCATGTATAAGTTTAAAATCTCCCAGGTTTTATAAACATAGAGATTGCTCAGTGTAAAATCTGACAGAGTGGGTTTCCTGCAGAAGGAAGCCCTCATAATGAGTAAGATTTGGATAATAAAATCAGGCAGAGAAGAATTCCAAGAAGGGAAGCAGCACAATTTCTAGAAGGAAATGATGAGCAGCATAAAGAAAGGATCATCAATTCTAGATATTTTCCAGAACTTCACATATGCTCATATCCTCAAGTGAACTTTCTTTTGTTAAGATCTTTTTATACTCCAACCAGCTTAGTTTTCCTTTTTTTTTTTTTAATTTTTTTCTGGTTTATTTATTAGACTTTAAAATTCACAGGGGTTTGCAGTACTTAACTTTTGAGATGAAATCATGACTCATAATCCAAAATCATTCAAGTGAGGCTGAATGTTCCACTTAACCAATTATTCCTAAACAGCTGACATTTTGTTGTTGTTGTTGCATTTTATATTTCCATCCTTAAATTCACCCTGATTGAGCAATGATCTCTCTTTTGTGGCGATAGTTCTTTCTCATATGTGGTCATGTTATTTATTTCCACAACAGGAAGGCTACATAGGACTTACCACCAGGAGCTACTTTCTCCTGGGATTTATGGTAAAAGAACTGCTAAGTCTTCCAAACATTACATTATCAAGATCATAATCCATTCATATGTCCAAACAGTAGTTATACTTTTGAACAATAAACATGAATAGCTTAGTTCAGCACCGGGAATAAAGCAAAAACTATTATATAGGAACTTCTTACCTATGTTAACTAACATTACTCTCTAAAAGGGCAACATCATTCTTAGATAGATATCAGTTTTTACCTTTCACTTTTTCTTGTTTCCTTGGAATATAGATAATACCGATTAATGTAGATCCAAAGTTTTTCCCTTCCACTTTTCTTGTTTCCTTAGCATATAGGTAATACCTATCTATGCAGATCCAAATTATCGGAAGGTTCCAACCAGTAAAACATAAACCAGTTCAACTAAAATAATTATAAAATTTTTATAAATATCAGCAATGCAATTTGGTCTCTCAGTTTTATATCTTCCTCAAAGACCCATGAATCTTATTGTCAACGACTGTTCCTAAAAGCAGAGATAAGACTGTCATTAGGATCTTAACCCTCAAAACTCAGCCTTTTATGCATGTAGTCAATCACTCAACTAATAATTACTTGGCATTTATAGCTAGGAAAAGGAGAAATCGCAGTAAACAAAGTCTCTGCCCCAAAGGGGCTCAAATGGAAGGAAACCAACAATAAATAAATATGTAAGTAAATGTGCAGTATGTCAGATGAGAAGTGCTACAGAGAAAAGCAAAGCAAAGTAAGGCAACAGAGAAGGCTACAGACAGTAGAGAGGGTGTCACTTTATAAAGGAGAGTCAGTGGGGTGCTAAAGATCCTATTATAGATACCCCAGGAAAAAGGGAAGCTCACTCTGAATATAAAGAAATAGTATGGATACAGAGACAAATGTAAACACTAAGATCACACCTGAATAGTAAGTTCACTGGTGTGGCATCAAGCTCATGGGTATCCAAGGCCAGAGCCCCAGGGACTTAACTCAATAGTGAAATCTCTGAGTTTCCAAAGAGTTATGACAGTTCAAGTAGACATAGAAGTCAGAGTCACACCAGAATGAAGATACCTGGCATAAATTGAACTTTAAAGAGACAGAAGATGTGGAACTAAATGGGCTCCTGTAAATAACTATATTACATGAGATATGAAAAGAAAACTAACAAAAGAGAAAAAAATGAGAAGAGAAGAAAAGAAAGAACAGAAAAAAGGAAATTCAGACCTTGTGATTGAGCTTATGGTCTTGACACTTTATCACAAGACTCTTTTGGCCTGGTCCCAATTTCTCAGAGGAAATGAAGAGATTGCATGATCTTTTTATGAATAACAAATTCTCAATGCATTAAGCTATATAATGGGAAGTCCTGATAGACACAGAGTTTAATATACCAGAATGAGGGCTTTGGACCCCCAAGTTTTTATCATAACATAGGACCTGATCTCTCAGAGAAAGATATGAAACATATACGAATACCAAGTTCTCATGTATCAGAAAATGAATGAAGAAGGTAGAAATTATTACACAGATTGTAATGTATAAATAGAGGTTAAATCATGGAATAATAAAATATAAACAGGGCACTTAAGGTCTTTTATCCCCAATGGTCAAGAATTACTACATGAATAATACATTACCTTTGGGAAAATGTTAATATGCCCACATTATACCTCTTCATACCCTCCTATGATCATCCAATCTAGATGCCTCCATTAATATCTTGGGACATTATTTTAAAGCAATTGCCTATATGCTTTGCCATTTAAAAAAAAAAAAAAAAAAGCAAAAAATAAAAGGAAAAAATTCCCCTTAGCTTAAAAAGATCAAGGAGGACAATTAACTTTTTTTCCAAAAGAGTGCCTTGTGTAGTCTAAATTACAAAACAGGCTTTATTTTCACAGCAAGAAAACAGGTTTTTTTGTTCATCAGCATTCTGATATTGACTAAAATTAAACTCTAATCTCTTGCATCAGTAGCTGGTAAACTGCTACACAAAATATCAAATATCGATTAAGAATATATATTGCTTAATAAAGATTTCTCAAAACTAGTTGTCATTGTGGTATAATGCTCTGCTCGTATTTCAGCCTTGGTCATAGGTACAAAATTTAGGGTTTTGCTTTGCTCAATTCTAGACATTGAAGCGGTCATCCATGTATATACTTCAGATCGACTTCCATCAGGGAAAGCAAGCCACTGAATGTCCATGGCAATGCTCCAAACCATGATGAACCGAGGCAATTTCATTTTCGTTGACCACTGCTTCAGGTCATTGTAATTTAATGAGTAGTAATCCTATTTAAAAATATGTTGCAGGCAGCAAGGTGCCTGCTGGGAGAAAGTGGCTACGCATGAACAGATCAATATGCATTGTGTGCTTTCAACCATTCAATAATCGATTCACCCTTGTTATAAGAAAATAAATGTCAAAGTCCCCAAAGTTAATTTCTGAAGAAAGCATTTACAAGGCGATCAGATTATTAAAAGTTTCCCCGGGTTATCTTCTGTTTATTTATTTGCTATTGAAATCTCTGTGCTGCATCTCACAATATCCCATTCAAAAACTGTAAAGGAATCCTAAAAGTAAACTGCTGCAGGAAGATGGGCTGCATTTTCTTACTATCACCAAAGTGTTAAAGGCTTATTTGGACTAAAGCATTTTACAGACTCAACTCTTTTTTTCCCCCTCTAGTCTTACTTTTAAACATACCAGCTGCATTTAATAAGCTATCAAATAAGGCTTTCAGCAGGCTTAACTATAAGATGTCAGATCTTCTGCTTCATGGGTTATTCAGTAATTTTCAATTTCTTAAAATTTGTGCATTAAAAGAAGATAACGTATTCCTTTAGAGTAGTCAGAATTTTCAAAAGTCTTAGCTATATGCCATGGGCTTTCAACATTTCTCTGTTGCCATAGAAATGGGTTTATGAAGGACTGAATCTGTGCAGCATAATCACAAACATTAAATTGGCATATAAAAGCATTACAGCCTAGCATCTCTACTGTCTATGCTAATGGTTTCGCTGCTTTTCTAGCTGTATCTTACCAGGCTGTAATTCATTCAGGAAGCCCTAAACACTATCTTTCATTGAACTGGATTTCAGAGGAGTCTCTTATACATTGTGTACCATTTTCCTGTTAGCTGGCTGAGCTCTCAGCCCATCATTTTGCCACATCAATGAATTCTCTGGATTAGAAATCAAACCAGAAAACTATACACATCAGAGCACCAA
The DNA here is from genome assembly GCF_030435805.1 of Mustela lutreola. Lineage (NCBI taxonomy): Eukaryota > Metazoa > Chordata > Mammalia > Carnivora > Mustelidae > Mustela > Mustela lutreola. Next base: position 127,469,833 of record NC_081294.1, on the reverse strand, counting down.
AGGCAGTGCATAAGTCCGACTCATTTGACTTCAATTAGCTGGATAATGTGAGTGATAAACGAGATTCATTTCCTCGGATCCCAATTGCATTGTCATTCAAAAGAAACTGATTAAAAGTTCACTTCAGTGAGTAAATATACATGGACCAAGTTATCATACTCAATTTCCTCAAATCTTTTTCTAAGAAAGTTACTCATAATTTTAAATGACATAGTACTTACATATGAAGCTGAACACATTTAAGGTTTCCCTCAATTAATAATAAACCCATCCTGCTCTTAACCAGTCCCCAAAAAACTCAAGCTAGTTATCTACGTATCTTTAGGAAAGTTGTGTTCTTATACTTGTTCATCTGCTATAAAGTTCAGTCAGGATTCCCAACCCTTCTATTTCAATGGCTCAAAACTTTGATTTTAACTCCCTCTAGATCAAGAAAGCAGATGTTCTCTTCTGCTAGCTACCTAAACTGAAGTTAATTAAATTCTTTCTTGTAACTAAAACTAGCAAGAACCTAAAATTAACAGCTACTTTAATTCTTCTGTGTGTCATCTTTCATTGTAATCTTCTTTTAGAATAGGCACTGTTCAGCAACTTTTCACTTGACTGTGGAAAACTAGTTTCATTTGAGCTGATGTCAGTGGTGTTACTTTTATTCTTACAAAGGTCAAGTCACTTCCATAATCCTCAAAGGAAACACTAAACTCAACTCATCCTAACCAGGCAAAGAGAATGCACAGTACCATTTGTCAAAATAATCAAGGGTGACTGTTTTCCTCACACTTTGGTTGTAAAGCAGGGTCTAGAAAAATAGGACCTTGTGATTATTCATAGGTTTCCCAAGCTAGCATCCATCTCCACCTCTTATGATAATGAAGCCCATTCTGCTTGGATCTGGTGAGGTTGACTCTGTCCCCACAAATGAAATGCATGACTTATGCTTAGCTACTTAGGATTTCCCACTGCTCAACTGGTTGGTTGAGGACTGGTTCAGGAAGGGTACAAGAGTCACATTAAACCAAATATGTCAACAGATCTCAAACCTGAAACTGATTTTGTGATGATAGAAATCAATGCTCCCATAGGATTAAAGTCAACACAGTGGAAAGTAGAGCTAAAAGATGGGAGAAAGTCAATTCTTTTTTTTTTTTTAAGATTTTATTTATTTATTTGACAGACAGAGATCACAAGTAGGCAGAGAGGCAGGCAGAGAGAGAGAGAGGAGTTAGCAGGTTCCCCACAGAGCAGAGAGCCCCGTGAGGGGCTCAATCCCAGGACCCTGGGATCATGACCCCAGCCGAAGGCAGAGGCTTTAACCCAGGTGCCCCGGAAGAAAGTCAATTCTAATGATAATGTTTCAGCCCCTGAAGACAGCTATACCCTAGGACTTTTCAGTAAGGTGAGTTTCTTTGCTTCAGCCAGATTGGGTCAGAGTCTCTTTCATAAAAATAGCAGGGATGCATTTGGGTCTCACAATTGAAAAACAAAAAGTTCTTGAAATTACTCTAGTAAAGATAGAGACATCAACCATCAGATGCAAAACATCACTCTTGATACAAGAAAGCAAAGTAAACTATCGCAATGTTTAATTAATAAAAAGAAAAGAAAAAAAAAAAGATGTCTAACAAAGGTATTCAACTGCTTTCTTAGTTTTCAGTCAATTTCTTTTTCCCCCAGAGTCTGAACACTTTCTGAAATACCAGTTATAAGTAATATAAACTTTACCTAAATACTGCATACACTTACTTATCATAAAATGTGAGTCCACTAAGTTCTCTGTCTGGGAAAAAGGGTTGATGAGACAAATCCCAACAGTGAATGGGATTTTGCATTCAGTCAGGAAATATGGCAAAGAATAAAACAGACGGCATTCTTTTTTTTTTTTAATTTTTTATTTTTTATAAACATATATTTTTATCCCCAGGGGTACAGGTCTGTGAATCACCAGGTTTACACACTTCACAGCACTCACCAAATCACATACCCTCCCCAATGTCCATAATCCCACCCCCTTCTCCCAAACCCCCGGCAACCCTCAGTTTGTTTTGTGAGATTAAGAGTCACTTATGGTTTGTCTCCCTCCCAATCCCATCTTGTTTCATTTATTCTTCTTCTACCCACTTAAGCCTCCATGTTGCATCACCACTTCCTCATATCAGGGAGATCATATGATAGTTGTCTTTCTCTGCTTGACTTATTTCGCTAAGCATGATACGCTCTAGTTCCATCCATGTTGTTGCAAATGGCAAGATTTCATTTCTTTGGATGGCTGCATAGTATTCCATTGTGTATATATACCACATCTTCTTGATCCATTCATCTGTTGATGGACATCTAGGTTCTTTCCATAGTTTGGCTATTGTGGACATTGCTGCTATAAACATTCAGGTGCATGTGCCCCTTTGGATCACTACATTTGTATCTTTAGGGTAAATACCCAATAGTGCAATTGCTGGGTCATAGGGCAGTTCTATTTTCAACATTTTGAGGAACCTCCATGCTGATTTCCAGAGTGGCTGCACCAGCTTACATTCCCACCAACAGTGTAGGAGGGTTCCCCTTTCTCCGCATCCTCGCCAGCATCTGTCATTTCCTGACTTGTTGATTTTAGCCATTCTGACTGGTGTGAGGTGATATCTCATTGTGGTTTTGATTTGTATTTCCCTGATGCCGAGTGATATGGAGCACTTTTTCATGTGTCTGTTCGCCATCTGGATGTCTTCTTTGCAGAAATGTCTGTTCATGTCCTCTGCCCATTTCTTGATTGGATTATTTGTTCTTTGGGTGTTGAGTTTGCTAAGTTCTTTATAGATTCTGGACACTAGTCCTTTATCTGATATGTCGTTTGCAAATATCTTCTCCCATTCTGTCAGTTGTCTTTTGATTTTGTTAACTGTTTCCTTTGCTGTGTAAAAGCTTTTGATCTTGATGAAATCCCAGTAGTTCATTTTTTCCCTTGCTTCCCTTGCCTTTTGCGTTGTTCCTAGGAAGATGTTGCTGCGGCAGAGGTCGAAGAGGTTGCTGCCTGTGTTCTCCTCAAGGATTTTGATGGATTCCTTTCATACATTGAGGTCCTTCATCCATTTTGAGTCTATTTTTGTGTGTGGTGTAAGGGAATGGTCCAATTTCATTTTTCTGCATGTGGCTGTCCAATTTTCCCAGCACCATTTATTGAAAAGGCTGTCTTTTTTCCATTGGACATTCTTTCCTGCTTTGTCGAAGATTAGTTGACCATAGAGTTGAGGGTCTATTTCTGGGCTCTCTATTCTGTTCCATTGATCTATGTGTCTGTTTTTGTGCCAGTACCATGCTGTCTTGATGATGACAGCTTTGTAATAGAGCTTGAAGTCCGGAATTGTGATGCCACCAACGTTGGCTTTCTTTTTCAATATCCCTTTGGCTATTCGAGGTCTTTTCTGGTTCCATATAAATTTTAGCATTATTTGTTCCATTTCTTTGAAAAAGATGGATGGTACTTTGATAGGAATTGCATTAAATGTGTAGATTGCTTTAGGTAGCATAGACATTTTCACAATATTTATTCTTCCAATCCAGGAGCATGGAACATTTTTCCATTTCTTTGTGTCTTCCTCAATTTCTTTCATGAGTACTTTATAGTTTTCTGAGTATAGATTCTGTGTCTCTTTGGTTAGGTTTATTCCTAGGTATCTTATGGTTTTGGATGCAATTGTAAATGGGATTGACTCCTTAATATCTCTTTCTTCTGTCTTGCTGTTGGTGTAGAGAAATGCAACTGATTTCTGTGCATTGATTTTATATCCTGACACTTTACTGAATTCCTGTATAAGTTCTAGCAGTTTTGGAGTGGAGTCTTTTGGGTTTTCCACATATAGTATCATATCATCTGCGAGGAGTGATAATTTGACTTCTTCTTTGCCGATTTGGATGCCTTTAATTTCCTTTTGTTGTCTGATTGCTGAGGCTAGGACCTCTAGTACGATGTTGAATAGCAGTGGTGATAATGGACATCCCTGCCGTGTTCCTGACCTTAGCGGAAAAGCTTTCAGTTTTTCTCCATTGAGAATGATATTTGCGGTGGGTTTTTCATAGATGGCTTTGATGATATTGAGGTATGTGCCCTCTATCCCTACACTTTGAAGAGTTTTGATCAGGAAGGGATGTTGTACTTTGTCAAATGCTTTTTCAGCATCTATTGAGAGTATCATATGGTTCTTGTTCTTTCTTTTATTGATGTGTTGTATCACATTGACTGATTTGCGGATGTTGAAACAACCTTGCAGCCCTGGAATAAATCCCACTTGGTCGTGGTGAATAATCCTTTTAATGTACTGTTGAATCCTATTGGCTAGTATTTTGTTGAGTATTTTCGCATCTGTGTTCATCAAGGATATCGGTCTATAGCTCTCTTTTTTGGTGGGATCCTTGTCTGGTTTTGGGATCAAGGTGATGCTGGCCTCATAAAATGAGTTTGGAAGTTTTCCTTCCATTTCTATTTTTTGGAACAGTTTCAGGAGAATAGGAATTAGTTCTTCTTTAAATGTTTGGTAGAATTCCCCCGGGAAGCTGTCTGGCCCTGGGCTTTTGTTTGTTTCGAGATTTTTAATGACTGTTTCAATCTCCTTACTGGTTATGGGTCTGTTCAGGCTTTCTATTTCTTCCTGGCTCAGTTGTGGTAGTTTATATGTTTCTAGGAATGCATCCATTTCTTCCAGATTGTCAAATTTATTGCCGTAGAGTTGCTCATAGTATGTTCTTATAATAGTTTGTATTTCTTTGGTGTTAGTTGTGATCTCTCCTCTTTCATTCATGATTTTATTTATTTGGGTCCTTTCTCTTTTCTTTTTGATAAGTCGGGCCAGGGGTTTATCAATTTTATTAATTCTTTCAAAGAACCAGCTCCTAGTTTCGTTGATTTGTTCTATTGTTTTTTTGGTTTCTATTTCATTGATTTCTGCTCTGATCTTTATGATTTCTCTTCTCCTGCTGGGCTTAGGGTTTCTTTCTTGTTCTTTCTCCAGCTCCTTTAGGTGTAGGGTTAGGTTGTGTACCTGAGACCTTTCTTGTTTCTTGAGAAAGGCTTGTACCGCTATATATTTTCCTCTCAGGACTGCCTTTGTTGTGTCCCACAGATTTTGAACCGTTGTATTTTCATTATCATTTGTTTCCATGATTTTTTTCAATTCTTCTTTAATTTCCCGGTTGACCCATTCATTCTTTAGAAGGATACTGTTTAGTCTCCATGTATTTGGGTTCTTTCCAAACTTCCTTTTGTGGTTGAGTTCTAGCTTTAGAGCATTGTGGTCTGAAAATATGCAGGGAATGATCCCAATCTTTTGATACCGGTTGAGTCCTGATTTAGGACCGAGGATGTGATCTATTCTGGAGAATGTTCCATGTGCACTAGAGAAGAATGTGTATTCTGTTGCTTTGGGATGAAATATTCTGAATATATCTGTGATGTCCATCTGGTCCAGTGTGTCGTTTAAGGCCTTTATTTCCTTGCTGATCTTTTGCTTGGATGACCTGTCCATTTCAGTGAGGGGAGTGTTAAAGTCCCCTACTATTATTGTATTATTGTTGATGTGTTTCTTTGATTTTGTTATTAATTGGTTTATATAGTTGGCTGCTCCCACATTGGGGGCATAGATATTTAAAATTGTTAAATCTTCTTGTTGGACAGACCCTTTGAGTATGATATAGTGTCCTTCCTCATCTCTTATTATAGTCTTTGGCTTAAAATCTAATTGATCTGATATAAGGATTGCCACTCCTGCTTTCTTCTGATGTCCATTAGCATGGTAAATTGTTTTCCACCCCCTCACTTTAAATCTGGAGGTGTCTTCGGGCTTAAAATGTGTTTCTTGGAGGCAACATATAGATGGGTTTTGTTTTTTTATCCATTCTGATACCCTGTGTCTTTTGACAGGGGCATTTAGCCCATTCACATTCAGGGTAACTATTGAGAGATATGAATTTAGTGAACAGACGGCATTCTATTCATGGTTCCTGATTGTTTTAAAATAAAGTTAAATGGAATAAAACAAAGTAGAATAGTATCCGAGAATTTTAGAATTAAGTAGTAAAGCAGATTCCCCCACATCTTTTGTTCCATTACCAAGCCCCGATATATAGTTAATGTTGGGCAAAGTAAGTTTTGTTTCATTTAGGCCCAATATGATGCTAGTCCTGTGAACTGTTAGATCATTCAACTTCTCTTCTAGCCATCTTACATCCAGTGTCATGTTCACGATTCATATTTTTATCAGGACCAAAAGTACAACCAATATTAGTTAAGGTCACTACTTGAATTAATATCAAATTTTTCTTTTAGATGTATAACAAAATGCCAACATTAGCATGAAGCAAGAAAAGCCACAACTTTCAACCCACTTGAAATATATCTCTTTCAGTACGAGCACACCAGAAAACCATAGAAAACGTCTCTGTAGAAATATCTATCCAGGGATGCCTGGGTGGCTTGGTTGGTTAAACATCTGCCTTCGGCTCAGGTTATATTCCCAGGGTCCTGGGATCAACCCCCACAACAGGCTCCTTGCCTAGCGGGGAGCCTGCTTCTCCCTCTCCCTCTGTCACTCCCACTGCTGTGCTCTCTGTGTCAAATAAATAAATCTTTTTTAAAAATTTTATAAATATCTACCCAGATTATAGTATAAATAATATAGGCAAACTTTTCTTAACCCAAAGTTCTTCCATTATCTTCCTTAATCTTTCTACCCGTGAGAACAGTGTATCCTTTTCCCCCAAAAAAATTTGTTTTAGTGATGTGCATATCACACATTAGCTATTTCTACTAATGAAGATGGAATACTTAAGAGCTTTTAAATTCAGATATATCTATTTTGCTTTTCAAAGGTGGACATATGAATTCATCCCTCTAAGGCTCAGTCTCTTTATCCATGAAGAAAGCATAACCTAATTGGTTGGGGAAAAATGAAGTAAAATATGTAAAGTATATTAGCAAAGTACTCACATATAGTAAGCCCAATAAATGATGGCTAAAAAGTAAATATACCAACCCAATGCACTACCTTAGAAGAGAGAAACTTTAGCATAGAATTGAAAATCTTTACTGTTACATAAATTATATATTTGTATTGGTTTCCTATCACTGCTCTGGAAAATCACCACAAATATAATGGCTTTAAAAAAACACAAATTCACTATCTCTAAGTTCTGGAGGTCAGAAGTCCAAAAAGGGTCTCACTGGACTAACACCAAGATATTACAGGGCTGCATTCTTGGAGGTTTTAGGGAAGAATCTGTTTCCTTTCCTTTTCTAACTTTAACAGTCTGCCTGTGCCCATTCACTTATGACTTCTTTCTCCATCTCTAAAACAAGCAGAATATAATCTTCAAGTATTTCTCTGACTCTGACTCTTCTTCTGCTTCCCTAATAGTGTGAAAAATCCCTGTGAACATATTCAGCCCACTGGATAATCCAAAGTAATATCTTTATTTTAAGGTGAACTGATTATCAACCTTAATTTCATCTGCACCCTTAATTGTTCCTTGGCATTAAATATAACATGTTTATAGGTTCTATGCATCAGAACATAAGCATCTTTGAGGAGCCATTATTCTGTCTACCACAACATCTATCCTTAAATTTATTCTTTGTATTATAAAATGATAGTTCCTAAAATTCACCTTAAATCTTCATATTATTCTTGTTTCCTACTGTCCCAGAAAACACACCCACTATGGACTCCTACAGTAATTAAGTTCAAATATATAATTATTCATTATTCATAAATCTACCTTCATGGATGATTTGAAAATATAAAATCATGCTACCGAACACCAAGATTGCCAAAATAACTTAATCACATAAAGTATAATTTGAGTCAATGTTTTAAAATGCTATGGAACAGAGATAATAGATTTAGGAAACTTAAATTTCTTATACTCAAAAGGTATTATATTGTTAAATTCTTCAATTTTGACTACATTTTTCTAAGGCTTGCTTTTATGTATCAATTCCGATTTCCTGCATAACACCCACCTAAAATGTATTTGGAACATAAATTTGAAAGTCAAACAACAGGCTTGGAGGTAATAACTGTGTATGTGTAGGGGAGACGAGGGGTAAAGGTGAGAGAAATATTCTCAAAGAGAATCTGTAAAACTAGGATTCTCGGTGTTTTAGAAATTTGACTCAAATTACAGTGGTTTTTTTGGGGGGGTTGTTTTTGTTTTTGTTTTAGATTTTATTTATTTATTTGACAGAGATCACAAGTAGGCAGAGGCAGGCAGAGAGAGAGAGGGAAGCAGGCTTCCTGCTGAGCAGGGAACCCGATGTGGGGCTCTATCCCAGGACCCTGAGATCATGACCTGAGCCGAAGGCAGAGGCTTTAACCCACTGAGCCACCCAGGTACCCCTCAAATTACAGTTTTAAATAATTTGAGTATTTTTGGTAATCTTGGTGAACTAAATCATAGGTTTTTTTGGTTTGTTGGTTTTAATCACCTGGGAAGATAAATGTAATGAATGATGAATGATTTTGGTCTGCTGCAATAGATTTATTGTAGGAGTCCAGGGATGAATCATTTTCTGAATCAGAGAACAATATTCATAAAATCCCTATTTATGTTCCAAAGAATGGACATATTGGTGTTACCCAAGTTACTTAGGAGTAGGCAATGGCAAGAGTCTTTACACCAGAGAATAGGATTGCTAAATGTATCATACCAGTTAAATTTGAATTTCACATAAGACACACATTTTTAGAAGTATGTTCAAAATATTGCAAAAAATACACTAAAAAGCATTCATTTTTTTAAAATTTCATAAGAAATTTGAATTTAACACTTAAGCTATCAGGTATAGCTATCAGATATATCTACTCCTAATTTCTAATTCTCAGAGGGAATGATCGCACCATAGCTCTATTGCAAAACTGAGGGTAATAGATGTCTTTTCTAGACTATCGTTAACAGTTACATCTTTAAAAAGTCAATCAAATTCTTCCTAAAGCAGAGAGTGGTATACATGTATTGAGTCTAAAAGCCAAGGACCAGTTGAAGAGTCAAGACAAGTGCCAAAAAATATTAGAATTGGGGGAACAAATAGATTAAAGAGGACTCTCCTGCTCTCCTGAGTATTTGTGAATACAGGCAGAGTTTAGTACAGAGTGCCTAAAATAGTGCTTCTTATAATTAATTTGGAGGTCATACACTCATTTTATAGACTGTGAACATAATTTGCAATTTTGTATAATTTTCAAAGGGTTCAGCAGCCCATGAAAATGCATATAATTTTAATTGTAATCTGTTGTCATTTATGTTGAAATATATTCTCAGAATATTAAAAATTTTGAAACAGACATGCCTATCAATTTTCCATTTATATTTGATACTTTTAATGTCTTGTTTAATAAATATTTTCCTACAAAAAAGTAGAATAAGTTCTACCCATAATCTCCTCTAATTTTTTAAAAATTTAATGTTTTATATCAGTTCCATAACTTACATAATTCCTTTTTGTACATAGTGTAGTAATGTTTCTTTTTCATAATAATAAATTGTATTAACACCATTTATTGGATAATCTGCCTCTCTTCCTTTATTTCATATCAAATGCATCAGATTTCCATGAGTTCCACAGGTTGTTCCTGAGTTCCTACTCTGTTTTATCAACTAACCTCCATAGTCATACTTTCCTTACTGAACCATTATTGGACCATTATTCTTCTACAGAAATTTGTAAATCAGTTTGTAAATTTACCCAGAAAAATTTATTTTGGGGGGCACCTGGGTGGCTCAGTGGGTTAAGCCGCTGCCTTCGGCTCGGGTCATGATCTCAGGGTCCTGGGGTCGAGTCCCGCATCGGGCTCTCTGCTCAGCAGGGAGCCTGCTTCCCCTCTCTCTCTCTGCCTGCCTCTCCGTCTACTTGTGATTTCTCTCTGTCAAATAAATAAATAAAATATTTATAAAAAAAATTTATTTTTGGACTATAATTGGTACTGCATTTAATATGTAGATTGACTTGAAGGAGAAATGTCATCTTTATAAAATGTATATTCTCAGTAATAATTGTAACACATTTCTCCAGTTTTCAAGTTTTCCTTTATCCCTTTGTATAATTTTCTCCTATTTTTTTCAATATTCATGCTATATTTGGCAACTTCATTGAATCCTCTTAATGTTTCTAACTTCTTATCTATTTTTCTTGATTTTACACTTGTTATCTTCATGTCTTTCTTTCATTTCCTTCAACTATTGTTTGTTTTTGTTTTTGTTTTAATTTTGTTTTAATTTTTTAAATTTATTTTCAGCGTAACAGTATTCGTTTTTGATGACTTAGTCTATTGTCCTGGCTCTCTAGTACAATATCAAATAGTGGATATAATGTAGGAATCACCATCTTGTTTTTGGTTTCAATAAAAACTATTAAGTTATAACTTTATTACTCATTCCTCACATTTCCATAGACTTCCAAGTTTACAATACCATGTGGCTATTGCCACTACTCATCAAACTGTTAAGTTTAGGATAAGGAACTAAGCATTCTCTAATCACCCCCTTTTGGGGTACATTTCCTCCAAACCACTTACCCTTTGGAATCCTAGGTTCCTTGGCCATCTATGCAGTGCTCACATTGAGACAGGCAGAGGAACGTTTCCACTTCGGAAACAAGCTCAAAAGAGGAGAAAAGAATTAGAAAGCCAATGTGGCTGCATACACAAACCACGTTCTCTAAGAATCCTTATCAATAATAAAGCTGCTATATTTTATTTTTACCTTTATCCTTCTTATACCAACTTGTCATTTATTTTCAAAAGTAGGAGAAATAAAAGCATTGTTTTTATGTCCCAAAAGTAATATCATACTATTTATTCACCATTAGTTATACTTTTAAATGATTTTAATGCAAAATACTATCAGATTAAGAATGTTCCTTTCTATTCCTAATCTGTAAGATTTTTATCACAAACAAATATTGAATTTTATCAAATTGTTTCCTACATCAGTTGAAGTGTTCACTTGTTTGCTCTTACTCTGTATAGAAAAATACCTTGATCTGTTGAATTATTCTTGCATCCCTGGTATTTATACCTACATAAAAGGAGATAGTCAATAACAGGAAGAGTTTGTTCAAGATAAGATTTATTGTTTTTTTGAGTTTTGGAATAAAATTATTTGCAAAACTCTTCAGGCCTGGTACCCCTTTCCGATGGATGGTTCCTATACTAATATAGTATACAGTACATCTAGAAACCTTACATTTCATGTCAAATTTTGGCTTTGTTGCTTCTTTTTAAAATGCTACCTTATATCTATGTTCTATTTAAAACACATTTTAGGGGTGCCTGGGTGGCTCAGTGAATTAAAGCTTCTGCCTTTGGCTCAGGTCATGATCTCAGGGTCCTGGGATCGAGCCCTGCATAAGGCTCTCTGCTCAGTGAGGAGCCTGCTTCCCCCTCTCTCTGCCTACCTCTCTGCCTACTTGTGATCTCTGTCAAATAAATAAATAAAATCTTTTTAAAAAATTAAAAAAAAAACACACATTAAACTTTTTTTCTTCATCTGTCTTGGCACAGTTGCAGCTATTTTGCTAGTTTTTCAAGGCATATATTCTATTAGCTCATTCTATTAGCTCATCTTCAGTTGATTGTTGTCTATTATATTAAATCTTGAATATAATGATTCTTTGCCAGAAGACTCCAAAAGGAAGTTCTGTAGAATAAAATCTAAATATAAAATTTATGGTAGAATAATAAAATGACATGAATACCAAAAAGGTTCATGTTAGAAGGGAGTAAGAGTAAGTCAAGTGAAGATTTAAACAATAGCCTTTTCCTCAATTAAGATAAATAGTAAGTAGGTGGGGCGCCCGTGTGGCTCAGTCTTTAAGTGTCTGCCTACAGCTCAGGTCAAGATCCCGGGGTCCTGGGATCAAGTCCCATATCAAGTCCCATATCTCTGCTCAGGGGGAAGCCTGCTGCTCCCTCTCCCACTCCCCCTACTTGTGTTCTCTCTCTCACCATGTCTCTCTCTGTCAAATAAATAAAAATAAAATCTTTTTAAAAAAAGATAAATAAGTAGTTGACTAATAAGAGATAAGTAATAGACTAGCAAAAGTAGAGGGTTAAAATTGACATTTCACTTTCATAGTGAGTCAATAAAAATCAACTATTTAGAAAAACAGACATACAGAACTTGACCTGAAGCCAATCATTTCCTGGATCTTCATCAAAGAAATATGCAGTCTACCAATATGATTGAAGCAATGTTTTCAATTCATGTGGTTGGCGGAATAATGTCTTCCCCAATGATTTCCACATCCTATTCCCTAAAACCTATGAATATGTTATCTTATAATATAACCAGGACTTTCAAGATGTGATCTCGAGTTAGGGGTTATTCCGTATTATCCTGGTGGACCCAGGGTAATCAAAGAGGTTCATCAGGACAGGATGCTTAGAGAAGGAGATGTAACAATGGAAGTTCAGAGACAAAGAGAGGTTTTAAGACACTACTCTGCTAGCTTTGAAAATGGAAGAGGGGACTAAGAAGCAGGCTACCTCTAACAGCTGAAAAGGCAAAGGCACAGATTCTCCTGTAGAGCCTCCAAAAGGAATGTAACCCTGTTAATACCTTGATTTTAGGACTGCTGACCTCAGAATTGTAACATAATAAATTTATATTAAGCCACCAAGTTTGTGGTAATCTGTTAGAGCAGCAATAGGGCACAAACAACACCTACGATACAGATATATAAAGATTATCAAATTTCTTCACAGTCTTAAAATCAAAGGAATTCTGACCATGGATCTCTCAGCTAAATAGGCATGACATTCAACATCATCATTCTTGCCCCCCAGCATCTCACTTCACAGGACAGTTCATTGTATCCTATGAGAACACTGACAGACCAAGTGCTGATGAGGATGTGAAACAATGGGAACTCTTCTATGCCACTGATAGGAATATAAAATGGTATGTCACTTTCAAGGACAATTTGGAAGTCTCTTACAAAACTAATCATTTGTTTAGTATTTCCCCAAAGAAGCTACAAACTTACATCTACACAAAAACATGCTCATGAATATTTATAGCAGTTTTATTCACAATTGCATAAACTTGGAAGTATCCAAAATGTCCTTCATCAGGTGAATGGATAAATAAACTCAGGTACTGGCCGCTGGGTGGCTCAGTGTTAAGCCTCTGCCTTCAGCTGGGGTCATGATCCCAGGGTCCTGGGATCGAGTCCCGTATCGGGCTCTCTGCTCAGTGGGGAGACTGCTTTTCCCTCTCACTCTCTGCCTGCCTGTCTGCCTACTTGTGATCTCTGACTGTCAAATAAATAAATAAATTCTTAAAAATAAATAAATAAATAAATAAATAAACGGAGGTACCTATAGACAATGGAAAATTACTCATTGCTTAAAGGAAATGGGCTGTTAACCCATGAAAAAACATGGAAGAAACTTAAATACATATTATTCAGTGAAAGAAGCCAATCTGAAAAAGCTATAAACTAGATGATTCCAACTATATAATATTCTGAAAAAGGAGATGGTAAAAAATCAGTGATTGCCAGGGCTTTGGAGGGTGGGGATGAATAGATAGAGCACAGAGGATTTTAGCATAGGGAAAATACTCTGTAAATAGACATACAGATATTTTCAATATGGTAATTTCTCTGATAAATAAAACTGTATTAGAGAATTTCCTGTACAACATGGCAGATTTTACACATGTATTTATGTTGGTTTTTTTTTAAGATTTTTATTTATTTATTTGACAGAGAGAGATCACAAGCAGGAAGAGAGGCAGGCAGAGAGAGAGGAAGGGAAGCAGGCTCCCTTCTGAGCAGAAAGCCTGATGCGGGGCTTGATCCCAGGACCCTGGGATCATGACCCGAGCCAAAGGCAGAGGCTTAACCCACTAAGCCACCCAGGTGCCCACCACATGTATTTATGTTTACTCCCTTCTGAGCCCCTACCAAAATAATGATGACAAGAAAATAGAGAGTTTTAAACCACAAGGAAGATAAAATGAGGAAACAATAGGGAATATATATCAACAAATGTTGGGATGTGGAAAGGAAGTGAATGAGTTGTAACATACTTAATTGAGTGCAGAAAACTAAAATGTCAGCATATGCAGTGAGGCACACCAGTGAAAGAAAGTCTGTTTATGCTGCAGAATTCTGGAGAGACTTAGGAAGCTTCTGCAAGTGTAGACTTTGGTGAGTAGTAGGCTAAAAGTCAGAAGTGTATACACTACAATGCTTCCCCTCAGATAACCCCTATCCTCAAGTCCAGACTCCCACCCTAAACAAGTATGCAACTATTCCCTTTATAAAGAGATGGAGAGCTTCAGTATTTAAAGAAATTGACCAGAGAGGCTAAAAACTTGGTGAAGGCAGAGGTGAGGAGAATAAAGTTAAATTCTATTACTAAAATAGAGAATATAGTTAATTTCTATATACTGCACAATGAGTTTCCAGGCTTCTGTCCCACCTAAACCATCACCATGCTAGCAGACAGACACTCTAGCAATAGAATGAATTAATCTTGGAGAACATGATTAGAAAAGAGGCCAATGAGACATTCAGGGACCTCACAACAAATCTGGATCTGTGTTAGATCTACCTTTTATAAATAACACATAAAGTTACCCATCAGTTTTTCAGTCACTATGCCTACATCTGAATGATTGCCAAAAACCAAAAGAGATCTCAAAAAAGCCTCCAACGTGAAAAAAAGACAGCAGGTAAAAGGAACTTGGCAAAAACAGAGATAATGTAATGAGATTTAAAAAAAATTTGAGAGATTAAAGAAGCTATTTCATCCTCAAAATAAGAAAATTGGGTATAAAAAACAAGGAGCATATGGAAGTGTTAGATGAAATACAAGTTTGTTTGTTTTTAAAGAATTTATTTCTTTATTTGTGTGGGAGAGAGCACAAGCAGGGGGAGCAGCAGGCAGAGGAAGAAGCAGGGTCCCTGTGGAACAGGGAGCCCCATGCAGGACTCAATTCCAGGACTGCGGGATCATGACCTGAGCGGAAGGCAGATGCTTAACGAACTGAGTCACTCAGGCATGCTAAAATACAAGTTTTGATAGAAACTTTGAAAGATTTAATCGAGTCTACTTTGCAAAAAGAGGGGGAAGAAAGAAAGGAAGAAAGGAAGGAAGGAAAGAGTTGGAAAATGAAAAGAAATAATAATTAAATTAGAAGGTTGGAGCAAGAAGTCAAACATTTACCTAGCAAGAGATCTATGTTAAAAAAAAAAAAAAAAAAAGGAGGAGGAAGGGAATTATATAATGAATAATATTTCCCACAACTAAAGGTTAGTTGCCACATTGAAAGGGACTACAAATACCAACCACAATACATTGAAAAAGTACCATCCTATGGCACATTATCATAAAATTCTAAAACATTTGCTTTAAAGTGTTTCCACAGAAAAAATTAAAAGACTATATACAAAGGATGGAGCTACAACACAACACAGCAATTTTCACCATCAACA
Organism: Mustela lutreola; assembly: GCF_030435805.1. Classification (NCBI taxonomy): domain Eukaryota; kingdom Metazoa; phylum Chordata; class Mammalia; order Carnivora; family Mustelidae; genus Mustela; species Mustela lutreola. The sequence goes on along the minus strand of NC_081294.1, from coordinate 127,454,349 downwards.
GAGGGAAATGCCTTAAAATTCTGAGGAAAACATTCCAAACTATGATTTTATGACCAACTAAACTATCAAACAAGTGGGAGAGTAGAATGAAAATATTCTTAACCATGCAAGCTTTACATCCTTTGCATGCTTTCTGGGACCTACTAGAGAAGAGCCCCACTAAAATGATGTAGAGAACCTAGAGCAATGAAAACCTAAAATCCAGGAAAAGGCAGAGAGAGATGAAAAGAATATCACAATAATGGTAAAGAAAAGACCCAGGGCAACAGTCATGCAACAGGCCTGGGGAACAACTAGCATAGTTTCAAACAAGTAGATAAAGTGTCCAAGAAAGGTCAAGATCACTACATGGTACAACTTGGTTGGAACAGAGAGAGAAGCTGTCATTCACATCATAATCTATATAAATGAACACCCTGAAGTCATGCAGCACAAGTTGCCTAATGCCTGCAGTGGGCTTGGGAGGGCTACTGTCCTGAGGAGGGCTACTGGTCCTGAGACAAGTCAGATGTCTCCTGGTTAAGGAAAAAAAAAATTGACAGTTTATCTGATATATTTTACTGTGTGAATAAAGGTACTAAGAGGTGTTTCACAGTTCCACTGAAGAGTTTGAAAGAAATTAGAGAGAAAATATAAAAAAGGCAATTTTCAACATAACATATGATACCAGGAAGGTAGCAGATTATGCCACCTGACATACAGTTAATAGTATTTATATAATCATTAACACAAAAACTGAATATTTATTTAATCAAATATAATAATATACCAGTGTTGGGGCAATATTTTTTTAATTTTTTTAAAGATTTTATTTATTTATTTGACAGAGAGAGAGAGAGATGACAAGTAGGCAGAGAGGCAGGCAGAGAGAGAAGGGGAAGCAGGCTCCCTGCTGAGCAGAGAGCCCAATGTGGGCCTCGATCCCAGGACCCTGAGATCATGACCTGAGCCAAAGGCAGAGGCTTAGCCCACTGAGCCACCCAGGTATCCTGTGTTGGGGCAATATTAAAAGAAAAAGAACATACACATACATAAACCACTTACTATAGAAATATGGGGTGGCTATCAGGAATAAAATAGCTGAAAGTGTTGAATGTAGTTCCTCCAGGAATAGAGCCTGGCATGTGGTGCCAAAGAAAACTCATCCTAAGCCTTATTTTACAAATCCATCTTACTTTTTTTAGTAAGTAGATATTACTATTACTCCAATTTTTAAAATACACTTGGAAAACATGAGTGTCACATATCAAATGCCAACTGTTTCTGTTTTGATTGCAGATTGTACGAGTATGGGTGCCTGGGTGGCTCAGTGGGTTAAGCCGCTGCCTTCGGCTCAGGTCATGATCTCAGGTCCTGGGATCGAGTCCCACATCGGGCTCTCTGCTTGGCAGGGAGCCTGCTTCCTCCTCTCTCTCTGCCTGCCTCTCTGCCTACTTGTGATCTCTCTCTGTCAAATAAATAAAATAAAAAATCTTTAAAAAAAAAAAAAAAAGATTGTATGAGTATTATTTTAATCTGTGGATATTGCTTTCATGACGTGATCTGTGACATGGTACAAATTAGATCTAGTAGAGATTCATGATGAGGAAGCTATTTTTCTCAAATCCTAAATGCATCTTTTATTTTGTCTTTGTCAATTTCTTTTAGAAAAAAATTAAAAATAAATAGGGCTGATTACAGTCTATTAAGAACAGATGGATAATGTTCGCATTAGGAAGTGGATCAAATGGACATAATTTTTCCTCCCTTTTTATGTCCATCATCTGCAATGGATACTAGAACAGGCAAATATGCATATTCATAATATATAGATTGAAAAAAACATACATTCCAAGACTACAGATTCAAAATCAAAAAGAAGGAATTTATTTTCCTTCCAGGGACAATAGACAAATGACAAAGCAATCTTCAGAGCTCTTAATGAGATCCCAAGGTAATCGTGATGGTCTCAAAAGTAAAACAGTTGAATAACTGAATTTAAACTAAATGCTTTTCCTAGACCCTTCTAGTTGTTTTTAACTAGAAGGCATGTGTGGCATACAGAATACTGGACAACAGAAGAATAATGTATTTTCGCATTCTTGGGAACATCACGATTTATTGTCAGGAGTACAGCACTGATTAATGATATCACAATGAATACCAAAAGGGAAAAAGAAGAGATTATTATAAAGTGTTGCTTATTATAAAGTGTAGTCACATTTGTTTTAGTTTCTTGCTGAGGGTCCAAAGAACCAAAGTCATTACTTTATGAATGAAATATTACATGTCAAATATTAATAACAGGGCATCTGAAGCTTCTCAGTTCCTCTGGATTATCGTCTATGCATACAATTTTGGAAGGGAAGTGAGTGACTTGTTTAGGGTTTTGGAATACTTGAGAGTGATAGCACTGCCTAGGGCAAGACACTGGCCCCTTCAGGCCACAAGGTAATTGTGTAACTGGCAAAGTCCCTCAGCTCGAACCTGAATTCCTATCGATCCCAGAATTATTTTGCTCCCTGCTGCCAATGAGCCAAAGGGTAATTTTGTTATGAATAGATATTAATTTCTGTTTTCCATGTGACTCATTTTTGTGCATTAAATCATATACCTAAATTTTATCAATTAATTTTATCTACCAGGGTGCTTCACTCTCTATTTCAAGGACATAAACTTGAATCAGTCACAGCTAACTGCAGATTACAGACACTGCAAACTGCTAAAGTTAAGGAGAGTTGTTGCCCGCCTTCATCCAACAGCTGGTACTAATGTCAGTTTTCATTTTAAGTGTCTGATAAATGTAGCTTTGTTTGACAGGAACCTGAAATGAAATGCAATTTTGTGTGGTTAAAAGATGTAGCTGTGCTTCTAGCCCACATACCCTCAATTGGGTTTTTTAATTAAGTTTTGAAAGTGTTCATTTGTTTCTATTCTGTGTCCTGTTTGACTTTATAGATGGTTGATCTACATTTTTTTTTCTTATTATTTGTAGGTCTCTGTCACATGCACATGTGCACACACACAGACACACACCCCTACACACATGATTTGCGATGCTAGCATTAGCCAGATGTCCAGGAAACCTATTTCAAAATGTTTATTTTCTAATCCCACTAAAGATAAAATTTCAGAGCCCTGTATAAACATATTTAGTGAAACTTTGTTTTCATAAATACCGTGGAAATTCATATGGTTAAATCACCACTTTTTGTTTTGAAATCTTAAACCAAATTGCTCCCAACAAAGTAGCTTTAGAGCATTAAAATTATCAGCCATATATAATCACCAAAAAATACGACTTCAGAGTTTTTAACCACTCATGGTAGAATATAAGTGTATAGCATATTTTTAGGAAATAATCAGCAAAGAAATGAAATGATCATCCATTGGCCAGAAAGAGCAGAATTCTATATGGGGCATCATGAAATTGAGTATTGGTTGTTACAAATACTGGGCTCTAGGTAACTTCCATGATCTTAGTCCTATTAAATAAATGTCTTGCCAACAAAAAAAGCTACTATTCTTTGATCATAAGATCTTTGAGTTTATGGCAGCACTTGGGACCTAAATTGGCATTCGCCCCTAAGTACTTAAGATCCTGCTGCCCCCACATTATCCTAGACTACTGCACATCCTAAATTGAATCTGCTGATATCCAATTTAATACTCAGGAGTAACAGGTACACATGCATTGGACTATCTTCACTCCAAACCATCTGAATATATTTGACAATAAGATGTGACCCAGTGTTTGAATCTCCCTCAACCTGCTTCTTCTTGCTACTACCTTTATATACCGGAAGTACACTGTCTTTTCTGTTTCAGGAAGATTATGGATGCAGAGTGGGAAACACACACACACACCCCAAGTTTTATCACTCTGCTAATCTCGGATAATAGAGAGTAGAATGTGGGGATATGTAAACAAAACCAGCCATCTGCCAGGACAAACTTCCAGTTCTACAGAGCCCATTCCCTTGGCTGTATTTATTAAGAGGTAGGTAGAATGGTAAATGGGCACTTTACCCACTCCTTCTTATTTGTCACTAATTAGATGATAAAAGAGAGGCTCCATAAGAGAGTCATGGTTACCAAGTAGAATAGATGACAGTCCATATGGTATAATGTGAAGGGTACCGTAAATTTGTGAGAGAACTAGTACCTGCTGAAAGATAACTCACAGAATATTAGCGCAAGAGGGAGCCTTAAATTTAACATGGTCAAACCCACCATCTGATAGTTTAATTCCTTCTAGAATTCCCTGCCAGTAGTTGTTTACCATCTTCTTTAAAATCTCCCATAAATTTGTGGGGGCTGAAATTGAAATACAGTAGGTTTAGGAATAATGAGAGATACAGAAGTTGAAACAGATTAAAGAATGAGGTAAGAGGCAAAAAGAGAAGAGGTAACTTAAGGTGGAAAGACAAGGGAATTCACAAGTTTCTGAAGGAGACCTTATTCTCTGAAGATTCTAGTTGTTAATTCAATTTGAAACAAATTTGATCTCTTTGTTACTTCATTCTACACACATTTACTGAATACCTAGTATTAGCTAGGATTTGGGGATACAGAAACAATCATTACATGGTTTCTCTCCCCTTTAAGGAGCTTAGACTCCAGCTGAAACAAATGCTGCATTAAAAAAAAAATCATCTTGCAACATGAATGGTAAGTGCTAAAACAAAGATTCCTGGAATATTAAGGGAGTTCCCTATTGAGATGATTTTACAGAGGAGATGAATATTTGAGCAGGAATATTTGAATAGGACTTTGCTAGTGGATAAAGCGGATGGATCAGATGGGTGGGAAGCTGATGCAAACCCAAATGATACGATCAAATGTATAAAGTCTATGACATGTTGCCAAGTAGTCCAAACTCAGATGTGGCTCTTGCTTTGGATGTATCAGAAAAAGGTGGAGGAAGATGCTGAGAAAGTAGGGAAAGAATACAGTGCACCTAGGAAATTCAACTTGACCAAGCCAAAAAAAAAAAAAAATCTGCTTTCTACTCAGAATTGGGGATTCTGAGTTAAAATAAGCAGCAAAGGACAGTTATTTGAACCAAAGCATTTACAGTAGAAAAGGTCTTATGCTATCTAGTACAGTGATTGGTCAGATAACTGAAAAAGCAGGAAATCAAATAGAAGGTATGTAAATCAAAGAAAAACTATGTAACATCTTAAATATTTCATCTTACATGGAAGATAAACCACACTCATTATATAATATTTTGATGTAGGACAAGGCTTTTTTCTTCACAAATATATGAATCTGCTGATTGTAATTCCCCTTTTCCTTCTTTCATTAATCATACATATAATTCATTATATGCAATTTCTACAGAGCATCTTTTAAACAAGAATTTTAAAATTCTATCAAAAACCAAATTTCTATGTTTTTTTTTTTTAAAGATTTTATTTATTTATTTGAGAGAGAGACAGTGAGAGAGAACATGGGTGAGGAGAAGGTCAGAGGGAGAAGCAGACTCCCCATGGAGCTGGGAGCCCGATGTGGGACTCGATCCCGGGACTCCAGGATCATGACCTGAGCCGAAGGCAGTCGTCCAACCAACTGAGCCACTCAGGCGCCCCCAAATTTCTATGTTTTAATAACTTATCCTCCAGTTGTTTATATTGGGCTTGCTCACACCTAATTTGACAGCAAAAACAGTATTTTTAGTACTTCACCTTTATCAAGCCTTTCCAGAGCATTCTAATTAGTTATCATGGAAACAACTATCTTTTCACACTCACACTACATTAACTCATAGATTATCAAGTAAATTACATAATTATAATAATAATCGACACATAAGTTTGGGAAGACACTGTTGTAAGCATATAAGCCAACCAGTAGTGTAACTGTAAAAACATACCAAACCATAGAGCAGGCTAGTAGCCCATTAGACCTTCGTGTTCAGCAAGACTTGGGCAGAGGGTAGCATGTTCTGTGAACAGAATGGAAGGTATTAGCTATTCTTCTGAGTTAGCTAAGTGTACAGGGAAGAAGGGACAATCAGCCTTGAACCCCATTTTCTTATCTGTTCTGTGTATGTATTTAGACATTTCAAAAACAGGACCAAGCTTTTAAGCATGTATTCACATTATGTCCCTATCAGGAGAAGTAGTAATTTCAAAGATTTTATGCTTTAGGGATTTTTCAGACATCATAGAAATGCCTTATTAGATCCCTAACATATAAGAAATGATATTTGGGTTCAGGTCAGAGGACACATTGTCCAAAAGAGTTCCATATCAAGGGAAATAGACTCTCAGTTAAAAATAAAAAAGCATTTACGTAGGATGCAAGGCAGGCAGTCAGACCTCTAGGGAAGCACAGACCCCAAACCCATCGCTATTGCAGTATAGGAAGGCTTCATCTCTCTTTTGCACCAATTTGTCTTTGAAGTCAAATTCACATCCCAGAGGACCATACGCTGATAAAGGCAAGCATAACTATTGGAAACTGAAACTTTATAAAGGCCCCAAAGTTCACTTATCTTCCAAATCCAACCCCAACAAGAAAGACAAAAGCTTCACAAACTTAGAAGGGATATCAGTAGATTTTTGTGGTAGATGTGACCTCATGATCCTCATATATATTTTCATTAGTGGAGGGTAAAGAAGCCAAACCATGAAGTTTTGTGACTTTCACATTGGCAAACATCAACCTCAAAATAGGATGAAAAAGGAAGAACCTACATTTCATATTCTTTGCGACCCATGACGTTACTTTTCAAACTTCTTTCTGAGTTAGTATGGGAAGTATCTCAATATATTGCTATGAAATAGACTAGGATTTTTAAATCATTCCATGGGAAGGCATAGTTCATTTAAGACTAATCTTGACAATTTCCTTAAGAGTAGTATGAGAAAGCAAATTATATACACATATATAACATATAATACATGCTGCACATTAAACAGGTATTCTTTACTCAACCTCATGTAACCTAAAGAATGCAAGACAATGTAAGAAGCTATTTTACTGTATATAAAATAACCATATCAAAAACATCATTTTAAATCATTTTAAGTCATCAGATAAATTGATAATTATTATTCACAGAGAAGTATAGCTGAATTATAGGAAAGAAAATTCAACTTTTCTTGCTATTCACAGTACTCATGTTAATGATGATTTTAACTATACAATATTTTGGAGAAACCCCAAAGCGACAGCATACACACATTTTAAAATGAGGTATGCAAGCCACTGGAAGCATTTATAACAAATGTCTAGTATCTAGCACACACATAAATTGAGTGTTCCCATTTCTCTATGAATGTGATGCCATGATGTAATATTAAATGGTTAACATAGCGTAACACCTGAAACCAATAATAATCAATTAAAGAAGGAAAAATTGGGGCACTGTGTATTTGAGTAAACATTCATTTGAAGGACTCTGCATTTGTGTTTTCATCAGTAATAGAGTAAATATGTATCTAACATATTTTCTTTTCAATATAAATTATTATTTTTTGGAAACCTTTAAATAGAAATGGGTATGATTTTGATACAGTAAGTTAGTAAATCCTAAAGTGATTATAAACTCACTAACATGGATTTGTCCATATTCTAGAATTGGATTAAGTGGCAGTACATCACAGAAAATAATCAAATTTCACATGCTGAACCAAAAGTATCACTTAAAATCTTGCCATGATTTTAAGAATACTAATAAAATATCTACTTACCTCCCAAGAGAAAAAAATATTTTAACTTTTAAAAAGGAACTATATTTAAACTAGTGAAGGCTTTCATATATGAGCTAAAGTTAGGCTTAATGCCCTACTGCACAGGCTAATGTTGAGGTCCTTTTTAGCAGAGCCTGTTTTTTCATTCAGGTCATACCTAAACCTAGCTCAGCTGTGACACACTTTAGATATTCAACTGCACACACCAATATTCTGTGGATGTCTCATCTGGAAGTTAATAAATATTAGCTTTCCTATCAAAAGAAGGAAATATTTCAAAGAAAGCAAGAGTAAGTTAATGTTTCTGCTCATCATACATGTTTGGAAATCATTAGCTTCTAAGAGTATTTTTTTCCCAGTCATAGAAATTTTAGCTGGCAAAAAGGAAGGAGTCCTGTGGGAATTATTTTAGTATAGTGAACAAGTTAGTTTAGAGGTAGCATGGAATCCCTGTTGAGATGGGGCAGTAGGCAAATTGGGTGAGATACGGTAAGTAGGGTAAGTAGGAGAGATGAGGATTGTTGTCTTTATCTGCCTGGCTATGATGTTAAGAACTTATCTTGGTTTTAAAGCATCATAGAGTCATAATAAGCCAGTATTGTAAAAGATGACACACATAGTAGCATACTAGGTCTCCAAGCAGATGTAAGGTGAAAATAAAGTAGACATGGGAATGGGGAGTTGCAGGCAGAGTCTCTTGATAAGAAAAATGAGATTCTTGGGATGTTTTAGCAAAGGCAGAAAGAATTTCAATGACAACACAACATGTTAGAGAAAGCCAAATGCTCTGAGAGTAAAAACAGAAAAAGTTGCTGGATTTGGCAATTAGGATCCTGTAGGTGAATTTAAAGAAAGGGTTTCATAGATGCAAGATAACAAAGCTAAATAAACAGTGTCTTGGAGTACATAATTAGGAAGAGACAACAATTATTAGTTCTGAATGTCACATTTCGGCAATGGTAAAAGAGAGGTGAGACCTTTGTACATTTGCAGGTTTCAGAGAAGAAGTTTGATGATGAAAAGGTTAAAGATGCTATAGATCAAGAAAAGAATGAAGGGTCTTTAAGGAGCAAATGGATTGCACCTAGCCTTACAAAGAAGATAGGATGCAACTTCCACACAAAAGGACACAAGGAAGAAAGATGAGTATCAAGAGAGGGTACTCATGAGAAGAGGGAAGATGCGCAAAGTTGCGACTAAAATGACGGTCTCTATCCTTTTGTGAATCAAGGTAAGGTTATCTGACAATATTGGGGCTGATGGAATGAGATTAAAGGATTAAAGACATCAGAAATTTAGAAAACTTGTTACTAGGAAATTGATAGATGAATTTAAAAACTCTTGCTAAAACCACAATGAGATATCACCTCACACCAGTCAGAATGGCTAAAATCAACAAGTCAGGAAATGACAGATGCTGGCGAGGATGCGGAGAAAGGGGAACCCTCCTACACTGTTGGTGGGAATGCAAGCTGGTGCAGCCACTCTGGAAAACAGCATGGAGGTTCCTCAAAATGTTGAAAATAGAACTGCCCTATGACCCAGCAATTGCACTATTGGGTATTTACCCTAAAGATACAAACGTAGTGATCCAAAGGGGCACTTGTACTCGAATGTTTATAGCAGCAATGTCCACAATAGCCAAACTATGGAAAGAACCTAGATGTCCATCAACAGATGAATGGATCAAGAAGATGTGGTATATATACACAATGGAATACTATGCAGCCATCAAAAGAAATGAAATCTTGCCATTTGCAACAACATGGATGGAACTAGAGCGTATCATGCTTAGTGAAATAAGTCAAGCAGAGAAAGACAACTATCATATGATCTCCCTGATATGAGGAAGTGGTGATACAACATGGAGGCTTAAGTGGGTAGAAGAAGAATAAATGAAACAAGATGGGATTGGGAGGGAGACAAACCATAAGTGACTCTTAATCTCACAAAACAAACTGAGGGTTGCCGGGGAGAGGGGGTTTGGGAGAAGGGGGTGGGATTATGGACATTGGGGAGGGTATGTGATTTGGTGAGTGCTGTGAAGTGTGTAAACCTGGTGATTCACAGACCTGTACCCCTGGGGATAAAAATATATGTTTATAAAAAATTAAAAATTAAAAAAAATAATAAAAAATAAAAAAAATAAAAAAGAAATAAAAACTCTTGCTATTCACCGTGAGTTAAAAAGTAAATTAGAGACCAGAGCATATCAAATCAACACTTACAAATGATTCTCTATTGAAAGTCGATAGCCCCCGGAACATAAAAAAGGATAAACTGGCCAGGACTGGATCCAGACACAGCAGATGTGGCTAGAGGTTGAAGGCACAGGCAATCCAGGGCATTAGGACTTTATAAAGGTGACTGACAGATTCTAAACAAGCAAGTCAGAGGGAATGATGACTGAAGGAAATGAGGAACTGGGCCATTTGAGGTCTCTGTAAGGGCAGAACCCGGGCAATGAGTGTGGGAGAGGATCTGAAATTGGGAATGCAGCAATATTACAACGCCAAAAGTATGGCAGCCTTTTCTTCCTAATAATCTCCCCAGAGTCTCATAAACTTTTTAAAAAATGGATAAAATAGTACAGGAACTTGTACTTAAAGATGAACAATTGCTTACCAATATTTGAAGTCTCATTGTTTAGCTCTTGGCGCATTTGTAGGAAGACATAACCTCATTAAAAAGAGAGACATGGCTGCTACCACCTTCCGAACAGCAGCGAGTGATTAACAGGCATCATCAAAATTAACTATATGTTGAAGGGAAGATGAATAAGCTCACTTCTCTCCTTGTCTAATCTGCTCTCTGGGCATAAATCAGGCAGCTCTGAAACAGCATTAATTTTCTTAGAAGTCTAGAATGCTATTTTAGTCAGGTAAGTTTATACTATACAATAAACAAGTATTGAATGCCTGCTATGTCCTTGGCACACCGTACGAAAAAATCCAAACATCGTAGTCCACAAAACTCCTTTCATACGTGTACCTCCTGGAAGACGCTTTAAAGACTGGTAGAGGAGGGAGGAGATTAGCAAAGGAGCAGCTGTGACAAAGGTTTAAGTTAAGGATTAATTTAAGTTTAAGTTAAGGATTCGCAGTAAGGGATATAGTAGGTATGAGAAAGGGAAGAGATCTAGAAGTCAATAACATCTCAAAAACAGAAACTCAGTTGGAAAGAGAGAGGGTAAGGAAATAAAACAGCCAAGGCACAGCTACACTATGAATTTAGAGGAGAATCATAAACTAGCACAAAAGAATACTGTCAGCTTTGGCGATAAAAGAAGAGTTTGCAGGTAAACATGGTAATAAGCTAACTATACTTGTTTAAAAGGACATGATTATTAGTATCCAATCTGAAGAAAGTAATTGTTTGTGCTTCAAGAATAATTTATATAATGGTTACTGAATATATAATCCATATTCATGTTGCTAGAGAGCTTGTGGATAAGAGAGTAACAAGCTGGAGGAAAATTATATTGCATTGCATATATGTGTGTGTGTGCATGTGTGTGTGAGAGAGAGTGAGAAAGAGGGTGACAAACATATAAGTAAAGAATCAATTAATGGAATATGCATATCTCCATAAGTTATTTCTGTTTTAGTCAGGATATTTGCTTGCAATGAGAGGAAAGCTAAGTCAATTCATTAAAGCACAGGAAAAATGGGAGTAGGGGCATTAATTTGCTTTTTTCCGTGACTGAAAATTTTCATGAAAAAAATGTTAGCTTCAGGCATGGTTAGACCCAGAGGCTCAAGCAGTATGATCAGTATTTCATCATTTTCCAACAGTTAGCACAGCTTCATTTTGCAATAGCTGTATTTTAAGTGTGACCTCTCTATATTGTGAGTACTGACGTTTCCAGCCTTGTGCTATCCTAACAGAAAGCAATTTTACAAAGAATATAAATAAGCAAAAATAGCCTCTTCTACAAGTTCATGCCAAAGTTCTTGGAATTGAATCTTATGTACCTATTACTTCATATATCAATCTCTGAACTGCAGCTAGGTATTAAAAAAAAAAAAAATCCATGAGTTACTCCTCTCTCTAGATTAGACTGGAATTAGCTCAAACAAACTATATGGACTAAAAGAGGGCAAGGTGGTTCCCAAAAGAAAAACTGAGTCACTGTTTTCAAAATCATGTTCTAAATCAGTGTTTCTTAGGGCGCATGGATGGCCCAGTGGGTTAAAGCCTCTGCCTTCGGCTCAGGTCATGATCCCAGGGTCCTGGAATTGAGCCCCACATCAGGTTCTCCCCTCAGCAGGGAGCCTGCTTCCCCCTCTCCCTCTCTCTGCCTGCCTCTCTGCCTACTTGTGATCTCTGTCAAGTAAATAAATAAAATCTTTAAAAAATAAAATAAATGAAGGACCTCAATGTGCGAAAGGAATCCATTAAAATCCTTGAGGAGAACACAGGCAGCAACCTCTTCGACCTCAGCCGCAGCAACATCTTCCTAGGAACAACGCAAAAGGCAAGGGAAGCAAGGGCAAAAATGAACTATTGGGATTTCATCAAGATCAAAAGCTTTTGCACAGCAAAGGAAACAGTTAACAAAATCAAAAGACAACTGACAGAATGGGAGAAGATATTTGCAAACGACATATCAGATAAAGGACTAGTGTCCAGAATCTATAAAGAACTTAGCAAACTCAACACCCAAAGAACAAATAATCCAATCAAGAAATGGGCAGAGGACATGAACAGACATTTCTGCAAAGAAGACATCCAGATGGCGAACAGACACATGAAAAAGTGCTCCATATCACTCGGCATCAGGGAAATACAAATCAAAACCACAATGAGATATCACCTCACACCAGTCAGAATGGCTAAAATCAACAAGTCAGGAAATGACAGATGCTGGCGAGGATGCGGAGAAAGGGGAACCCTCCTACACTGTTGGTGGGAATGCAAGCTGGTGCAATCTCTCTGGAAAACAGCATGGAGATTCCTCAAAATGTTGAAAATAGAACTGCCCTATGACCCAGCAATTGCACTATTGGGTATTTACCCTAAAGATACAAACGTAGTGATCCAAAGGGGCACGTGTACTCGAATGTTTATAGCAGCAATGTCCACAATAGCCAAACTATGGAAAGAACCTAGATGTCCATCAACAGACGAATGGATCAAGAAGATGTGGTATATATACACAATGGAATACTATGCAGCCATCCAAAGAAATGAAATCTTGCCATTTGCGACAACATGGATGGAACTAGAGCGTATCATGCTTAGCGAAATAAGTCAAGCGGAGAAAGACAACTATCATATGATCTCCCTGATATGAGGAAGTGGTGATGCAACATGGGGGCTTAAGTGGGTATGAGAAGAATAAATGAAACAAGATGGGATTGGGAGGGAGACAAACCATAAGTGACTCTTAATCTCACAAAACAAACTGAGGGTTGCTGGGGGGAGGGGGTTTGGGAGAAAGGGGTGGTATTATGGACATTGGGGAGGGTATGTGTTTTGGTGAGTGCTGTGAAGTGTGTAAACCTGGTGATTCACAGACCTGTACCCCTGGGGATAAAAATATATGTTTATAAAAAATTAAAAATTATATTAAAAAAAATTAGTGTTTCTTAAGCCAGATTGCAAGAGAAGGAAGTATATCAAAAGCTAGGGAATGGAAAGATGATTTTTATGAGTATAAATGAGAGATATGTAAAGAAGGAGGAGTATGGATTTAATAAAAACTGAGAACCACAATTGTAAATATATTATTGTCTATGATAAGGATATAATCCTTGTTATTTCTGAATCCAAATGTCTAGAAAGCATTTATATGCTACTTTCTGATTTGACTTTACCGAAAATAACAGGAACTTTACCAGATGCTATTAAGCTAAAAATTCCCCACAGAAAAAAACAGAAACTATCCCTCTAGTCATTCCCTACTCTGTCTATCTTTTATTAGAGCTGCACAGGACACTTATGCTCTGTACAAACAAAACATTTTCATAAAAAAGTAGCACAACATGATGGGATTTGTGTATGTGTGTGTGTGTGTGTAAATGTTATGTTACTATTTACACTACCTACTTGAACACCAACTAAGTTCCAAATACTTGTTTCCATACTTTGGATACTATTTAGCATAACATGAAGTAAGTCTAAATCTCTCTCAAAGGTAATAATTCAAGTTCATACAATGAAACTTAAAGCCATACAGTAGATTATAATGAAACTTTACTGTGTTGTTTTACACAAGGACTCTGTAACACATTAAATCACATTGCATATGGATTAAATTACTTAAGATTTAATTATATAATGTCATATGTTGTTTAGAAAATGCATTAAATCATGGCTTTTATGACTTTGGCCTATTTATGAAGACAAATCACTACAATTCAGCTTGAGAGCATTAAAAACTAACAGTCTCTACCACAACATAGCATATAAAGTGAAAGTATATTGCAATGCACTGAAGAAAAGGGATGAAATATGGAAGAAAGGTTGTATAAATGTCAGCCTGCAACATGTTTTAAAAAATAGAACATGTAATTACCTTTAAGAGCTTACTTTTTCTACATTCCATTTTATAACACTAAGTAATTGTTTAAAAACCATCATTTAAATTATGGTCATGAAAAAGATGCATAGTAAACCTGAAGAACTTTTTAGGGAGTATGAAATAGAGGCATTTTAACATTGATCTTTTGTGTTTCTAGTTCGGCCATTATTTTGGTATTTAGACATTGGACAGAGTCCTTTTCCAATCCTGTTTTAATTTCATCGATGAAACCATCAGTAATACTATTAAATTAACAAGTCTTAATAACTTTAGAAGTTATCAACTCATGTAGGTTTGTGATTCTTATTTTTCTTTATAGTTCTATTAGGTAATCTCCAGGCATATTTCCTCCAAGCCAGACTTTTTTCAATCATATATGTTATTAATTTTTTGTCATTAATATATTTGCAAGTAATCACTCCTAGTTGACTTCTGTTGGCTATTGTCTAATTTTTCATGATCTGCTCAACTTTAGCACTTTTGTCATCTAAGTTGTTAGCCGTCATATGCACCGTGATATATATGTGCCAAGTTTCATCTAAGACACTGATTATTTTTTAATTTGATAAAAATCAATTACATCAAAAATTAGCCCCACTTTTGGGGCACCTGGGTTGTACAGTGGGTTAAGGTTCTGATTCTCGATTTTGGCTCAGGTTGTATCTCAAAGTTGTAGGATGGAGTCCCAAGTCAGGCTCTGCACATAGCCCAGGGTCCGCTAAAGAATCTCTCCCTTTCCCTCTGCCCCTCCTGCCCTCCGCCCCCCAAGTAGCTCACTCTCTCTCTCGGTCTCTAAAATAAATAAATAAATCTTAAAAAAAAAAATTAGTCCCACTTTTGAGGTTGAGATAGCACAACTACTTTATGTAGTTTTCTATTCATAGGCATACCCACCTAAAGACTGACACTGACTAATTTTTTTTATTGTGTTATGTTAGTCACCAACAGTACATCATTAATTTTTGATGTAGTGTTTTATGATTCATTGTTTGCATATAACACCCAGTGCTCATGCAATCCGTGCCCTCCTTAATACCCATCACTAGGCTTGCCCATTCTCCACCCCCTTCCTTCTAAAACCCTCTATTTGTTCCCCAGAGTCCATAGTCTCTCATGGTTCATCTCCCACTCTGAATTCTCCCCCTTCATTTTTCCCTTCTCCTAATGTGCTCCATGCTATTTCTTATTTTCCACAAATAAGTGAAACCATATGATAACTGACTTTCTCTGTTTAACTTATTTCACTCAGCATAATCTCCTCCAATCCCATCCATGTTGATGCAAAAGTTGGGTATTTATCCTTTCTCATGGCTGAGTAATATTCCATTGCATATATGGTCTACATCTTTAGCCATTTGTCTATTGAAGCGCATCTTGGCTCTTTCCACATTTTGGCTATTGTGGACATTGCTGCTATGAATATTGGGGTACAGATGGCCCTTCTTTTCATTACATCTGTATCTCTGGAGTAAATACCCAACAGTACAATTGCTAAGTCATAAGGTAGCTCTATTTTTAATTTTTTGAGGAACCTCCACACTGTTTTCCAAAGTGACTGCACCAATTTGCATTCCACACAACAGTGTAATAGGGTTCCTCTTTCTCTATAACTTCTCCAGCATTTGTTGGTTCTTGCCTTGTCAATTTTTGCCATTCTAACTGGTGTAAGCTGGTATCTCAATGTGGTTTTTTATTTTAATTTCCCTGATGGCTAATGATGATGAACACTTTTTCATGTGTCTGTTGGTCATGTGTATATCTTCTTTGGAGAAGTGTCTGCTCATATCCTTTGCCCATTTTTTGACGTGATTATCTGTTTTTTTCAGTGTTGAATTTAAGAAGTTTTTTTATAGATCTTGGATATTAGCCCTTTGACTGTACTGTCATTTCCAAGTATCTTTTCCCATTCTATGGGTTGCCTCTTTGCTCTGGTGATTGTTTCCTTTGCTGTGCAGAAGCTTTTTATCTTGATGAAGTCCCAAAAGTTCACTTTTGCTTTTGTTTCCCTTGTTCTTTGGAGACACATCTTGAAAGAAGTTGCTGTGACTGATGTCAAAGAGGTTACTAATTTTTTTTAATTATCCAAGATATTATACATTCATAGGACCAAAAAAAAAGAGTATTACTGACTGTATCTAATGGTATGGATTATATTACTATTCTAGTATTTTTTCTATTTTTGAACTTTATTTTATTCCTGTATGTTGACAAGATTGCTTTTCCTTTTATAAACAAATGTTCCCTTGGTCAAATTTGAAAGGCTTTGCCATCCTCACATAAGTCCTCAATAACAGCCCCTAATGGCTCTGCAGCAGTATCAACCCTTGTCTCAGGCATCCCAAATGTCATTCATCAGCCCCTGTTGATTGGAATAATGCCCATAATAAATGCACATCAACCATTTTCTCTCTTATCTTTAAGAGCTTTGTCATGGGGCCTTGTTTAGTTGTCCCTCACATATGCTTATAATTAGATAAAAGAGAATTCTTCTAGAAAACTGACATTTATCCCACTAATCATGCTACAGTATTCTCTATCTTCTTAACCAAAAATCTTGAGCATAATTTAACATTTTCTTGATGACTCAGAGCCATCAAATGAAAGCTATTCAGTAGAGCACAGCATAGCTGTGGGAGTGCCTACTCTGCATCTGCATCATTAACTGTGGACCCTCATGCAAATGGCTTAACCTCTCTGTGCCTCTGGTACCTCATTTATTAATTAAAGAAAACAATTTGTATTTCACAGATTTATTACAAAGATCAACTATGAATGTTTACATAAAGCAAATCCTGGCCCATAGAAACCACTCAAAAAATGAAATCCACTACATGATTACCACTACCAACATCAGCATTATATTCTGAGTTGTGCAGTGTTGTTCTCGGGATTCTTAGGGATTTATTGACCTACTTCCTCCCTCACCTACAGTAAGCATCCCTTCAGCATGTCTGCATCCAGCTCTCTACCTCCCTTTTCCCCTTCTTTTAAAATATTTTTGAAATAATATTGGTGGGGTAGAAAAGAACCTATTGGACTTTTGTAATAGAAACAAACAATTGGTATACAAGGACCTAAGATGCTTTCCTATGAGCTGAGTCTGTGAGCTTTATTTTGTACATGGCCATATATCTTGGCAACCCACAAACCTTATTTATTCATTTCTTGGTTCTCTGTTGTGATCCATCTAAAGGAGGTGCTAGGTTAAGGACTCCCTGGTAAGGGAGGGAATATTGCTTGTCTGTTTTTCTCCCTACTGTGTTCTAAATACTGTACATCAAATCTTTCCTGGAGTCCTAACTGCAGGGTGGAAAACCCCATCCATGCATAAAAAGACACGGTAAATAGAAACACTTCCCTCAAAAAACTGAAATCAAGCTCCTTTCATTTTTGGAATTGTCTTAGGCAGAAGAAATGCTGCTTAATTAACTCCTATCAGTTCATCTGGATCAACAAAGAAGTATTTCGTTGTCCTGAACCAAGGAGGCTGAGGACAAGGCAATGGAGAGCCAAAGACAGATTGTTTTCCTGCATAGACACATTGGCTCAGAATTCTAAAATGATGAAAGTTAATTCTTGAGAAACATCAGTATCAGTAGTTTCCAGGCTGTTTTAACATGAATTCCTAAAAGTATGTTCCTTTTATGTCTTTGAATAGGCTCTGATCTCTCAAGTATCACTAATTCCCACATACACATCACACACAGAAATTAATACGAGCAGCCATGATAGAGAAATATCTTGCAAACAAAATAAAAAATGCCTTGTTTAAAATAATCACAAATTTCTTTCCAAAGTAACAAAATGGACAATAACTTTATGTAGCATTTTATGAAGTTTTACACATATCTGGGAATAACAAGAATGCCTTGTTGAAAAATTTAATACCTTAAAGGTGTTTGTACATTTCTTTTTTCCCCCTTTTAAATTCTCAGTGCAATTCTAGTTAGTGTATGTCATAATTGATAGCATTGGCAGCTGTTCTAATGTTTGCAAAATCTTTCTGGAGTCACAAATTCAGTAGGAAAAAAAACACCTTATGTATTCAAATGAATGAAACATTTTTTCAATGAGTTGCAAGGATTAAATTCTTGTTGGCATTCATTAAATAAAATCTCATTTCAAAACTTATGTGTTATTATTGATTTGTGCATACTATGCGTGCTTTTTATACCAGAATGTTGAAGATCTAAAGTGTTTATTTTTCCTCTTGAGTTGTTGGTAATTATCACTTCGGCATGCTTGTTTCTTTCCTTTTTTTTTTTTTTTTAAAGATTTTTATTTATTTATTTGACAGAAGTAGGCAGAGAGGCAGGCAGAGAGAGAGAGGAGGAAACAGGCTCCCTGCTGAGCAGAAAGCCTGATGCGGGACTGGATCCCAGGACTCTGGGATCATGAGCCAAAGGCAGAGGCTTTAATCCACTGAGCCACCCAGGTGCCCCGGAATGCTTGTTTCTGTATGCCATAATTTCTTAGCTTCATCAGAACAGACCTGAAACCCACTCACCTTGTCTTTTAATCCTACTGCAAAGTAGTGGTTCAAAACATATAAAATATATATAGCCAGGGTAAAAGTTTAAGATTAGGTGGATATTGCACAATCAGCATTGTAAAGAGGTTCGGCTACTTTCGTAAATTTTTAAGGTTTTTTTTTCCTTATTGTCCAGGGTAGGATGGAATATTTCCACTCATATTCCAAGAATAATATATCAAATATAGGTACACTTAAGAGAAAATAAATACTTCAGGCAGGAATAGTACTATTTTAAGAAATGATCAACTTCCAAGTAAAGCTCTCAGAATACTTGCTTTTACTCTAGCTCCCTCCTGAAACTCCATTAAAATGATAATACACTGATATTTAAAGGTATAAACTCAGAAGAAAAAACAAATAAGAGAAGAAGGCAACAGTGACATTTTGAATCTGGAAAGTAGGTGGGTGAGTTGTAACTGAAGTATGAGAAACTTTACCCTGAGCTGGCCATACAGAAGGGAAAGAAATAATCACACTCAGAATCCACAAAAACTCAGGAATAGGAGCCCCTTCCTATGTTAGCTAGGATGCAATGGAAAGTTACTCAAAGAAGAGAGATGAAAGCTTTCAGCTGAAGGAAGGAGGGGAAAGAACAAAAACAGGGAAGGTATATGTTTTGGAGAACCAACACATCTAGGTAAGGAGATATCCAAGGAGGAGTTTCACCTGATCACCCCTTGCTAAGTGGCCCTTTTATGAGCCACCTTGTGCTGAGGCCCTGCACAGAAGCTCCCTGATTATAATACTCATTATAATAGTAAGATCTCCTCTTATGTGTAGAATTTTCCACCATTTTTTGAACATACCATATGTTCATACCATATATGCACAAGCACCTTGACCTATAAGGCATGAGCAATAGAACCCAAGTGCTATGCAAGCTCCCTGCCCCCACCCCTTAATGCCCTGAATAAAAGCTTCCTGTACTAACAGATAGGGAGAGAGTGCTTTGAGAGCTATCTCCCTGTCTCCTCACTTGTAATAAGTAATAAAAAGTTCTTTGCTTTCAGCACTTCCTTGATGATCACCGAGCAGTGATGATCCCCAAGTTTGATGATCCCCAAGCAGTGAATCCCTTGAGCTCAGTTACACTTAGTTACCCCTGGAAGCAGGATGAAAGAAGAACTAAAAGGAAGGCTGGTTGAAATCTGCATTAGAAGCAGTTAGAATTCATAGATACCTTCCTCTCTCCTATAGTAACTGTGCAGCCAAAGAACCACTTCATCCCTGCAAACGACTGGAGCTTTATTTTCACAGAGGGTGAAAAAAAGAATCTGTGAATTTAGAACTTACAGGCAAGCTGACACCAAGACTATAAGGGGAAATAGGAGCAATACGTGAATACAACATTCTGCCCTACCTGTCACCCACAGGGCTCCTCGCTCATCTGGACTCCAGAATCCCGAAGCCAGGCTAATATCTTTTAGGAAGATGGTTGGAGGATACTCACCTTGGGAGTCCAGCTATCAGGAAAAGATTTAAAGATACTGGCATTACAAGAATATAGCCCATCAAGGCCAACTTAGTAAAGTACAGAATTGATAAGCTCCACCGGAATATCCAACCAACATTTTAGCACCTTATAAATGTGAAAAGACATCTTTGGAAAGTCTCTAACATGAAGGAGAGTAAAATCCTATTTTTAAAAATCACGTAGAAAGAAACAGGCCACTCCAGAGGAAGAAAACCTCAAAATCTACCATTAATATCCAAATAATGGAAATGACAGAAAGGAAAAAAATCATTAATGAAATATACCAGGTGATTTTCCCAGAACTGAAGAATATCAATTTCCAACTGAAAGAGCCCTCTAAATGAAGGTCCAGCTCAACGAAACACATCAGTGTGAAAGACCAAAATGCAAGAGATAAAAAGAAGAAGGTTTTCTTTCAGAAAGAAGAAAAAGTCATAAACAAAGCATCAAGCATTTAAAGACCTTTGGACATCCTCAAAGAAATAATGGAAAGCAAATTTAGTAGGAAAACAACTTCAAATTTCCGAGAGACAGTTCTCTTAACTTAGAATTCCAAACCCATCTGAGATCATCAGGAGTTATTCATTCAGTGTTCTCTCAAAACACACTCTCCTTCCCATTTTTATTTAAGAAAGGAAGAGTGCTAAGAGTATACTACATGGCTCAGTTTTAAATAGCATTTAATTCCTCACACCTAACTTTGACCTACCCAAACTTACAGTATTTGGGGAGTATGAAGAAAGAGAAACATACATGTGCAATAGGTTAAATAAAACTAAATCCTCACACCTCTTAATGAAAATTCAATAAATAATGTTTTAAAACAAAGTGCATTACACAGATGGTCTCTAAAGATAAGGAAGCAGATACTAAGGAATCAGTTTGAGTCATCATTTGATAGGGAAGAGAACAAATTATGTGAGAATGTGAATTCATAGTTATCATGGGTCTGGCAGAGAATGATCTAGATCTAAGAATGATCTAAATTTTATCCTGTATCTATGAATAACAACAGCCCCCCCCCCCAAAAAAAGTCACTTTATGATAGGTTAGCAATCCAAATCACCAATTTAAGGAAGCCTATAGCAAGCAAACTGGATTCATAAAATCCATAAAGTTCTTCATAAGTGAAACACAGTACTTTTTTGCTTAACTTGGCTAAACAAAAGACCTTTTTGTCAAACTCAACGTAGCAATTCATACCACTCAGTATTTTTGCTGCATTTCACACCACAGGTATGTTTTTCACAAAAGGTCAAGCTCCCTTATGTTTCCTAGATACCAGATAGATGAGTCAGTAGTCATGCATGTACCATAAATGTACAATCCTCTGTAGGTCACGAGAGAAATAGCGTATTTACAGATACAGTAATAATCACCCTAGGTACACTACAGATATTGTTAATGTAAATTCAAGACCAATCGGTATTGAACCTTCTTTGTCTTCTTTTCCTCATTTCAAAAGCTTACCAACATCCTCAGAGCACGTTTTCTTCCAGTGTTCACTAAATACATTATTTTTCATCCTCCCTGAAGCCTGTCCTCCCCACTTCTCCCCTGACTGACTGCTTCCACTTCAGTGCTATCTTCCACGACCTCCATCCATAACCTAGAATCACTTATATCATCGACTTCATCTATAAACTTTTAACCAGTTTATTTTTATTACACTTTAGACTTTTCCACTCGTCCAGTCCCTTTTCTAAAAGCCGAACCACTCCTTATGAACTCAGTAAACTGAGAGAGGTTGTGCTCTATAGATGATTGAGACTTGAAAGGATGGGAATTCTAAATGAGAGTCTTGTGAATGAAGGATGTTCAGAATCTGGATGAAGTCCTTAGGAGACTAGACGGAAAGCGTGAGAACGATGAGAGAAAGAGAATGAAGATCTAAATCTGAACTATGATAATGCAGGGAGAAAGTGGGAATCTTTATCTATGTTAGTTTCAGAACAGACTTTGATATCCATCTAAAAAGGGCTATATTTTCCTGCCATTCTTTACTTTCATTAAGACTGTAAAGTGAGTGACCTACATAGTCATAGGTAATCATGGGCCTTCTATTTGTGAGGAAAGTTTCTGACCTTGCAAGAATCAGAACTTTATAATCTGAGTCTATTTTGTCCTCTAGCAGGGAAAAGAACACATTACCACAACAGACCTCTTGAGTCTCATTTTCAAACTAATGCATTCAATTTCTAACAAAGAGCAAAGGATAAACAATTAAACATTACATGTAACAGAACTCTTACCCACCTGCCAACAATTAAACCCAGTAATTAAAAATTGTAGGAGAATACACATAAGCATATCCTCAGCAGCAGTCATGCCACGGTCAAAGAGGGGGAAAAAAAATCTTTCCTAATAAGTTTCTTTCCTATTTCCCAGGCTGCTTTTCTTGACATTAAACAGACCCGAGACTCTGTCAACTGTGTTTCACTTTCTTTAAAAAGAGGGAAATCCCATTCTGTATCCCCTGGGAGGACTATTATACACAGATGAATGTATTTTGTTATTTAGTTTAATAAATGGAGTGTTTAGAACAGATGTTAAAGCTTGAAATTGTCCAGAGAAAGGAACAGCTCAGGTGGCAATAGTGCAGGCTTCCTGCCTGCTGTGCTTTCTTCTTTGTCTTTGGAAGAGCTACTTTCACAGGTGAAAAGGTATTACAGTATTTATAACCACTCAAGTCCTCACCACTGGACTGAAGCTGACAAACGGGGTGCTAATTAGTACCAGGAGTGGTGGTGGTGAGGGTGGTTTTATGACACAGTCATCTGGCCAGTAAATTGGACAAAGAGAAACAGCACATTAACAGAAGCACTGCAAATCCAGCCATGCAATGGGTAAGAGGTGAAGGTGAGGACTGGGTTAAAAAAAAGGAAAGAAAGAAAGAAAAGGATTTTTCTCAAAACCAGCCTATTTGGCCTTTCCATGGCTTGCTTTTCGGTGGATTTTCTAAAGTACTAGCTACTTACATCACCGTAATCCAAAAGGATTTCTTTAGCGTATACCTGTGAATAATGGCATGCTTGGGACAGAGGAAAGATATTATTTGGTCAGAGTGAATATCTATTCTCTGAGAATTAGAGTTTATAAAACAACAAATCTCAATGTAAACAATAGCCAGGTAATTGTTTTGCATGCTAGGAAGCAGTAAAACAGTAAAATCCAATCAAATAATAATTACTCTTGAGTATCAATACTGAATTTTATCATATAATTCATTATTGTATAAATTTTATAATGCTTTACGTAGTTTAAGTAAAACAAATCCAGCATTTATAAGTGTGGCCAAAATATTTACATTGTCTTCAAGGACTTGAGGCCTAAAGTAGTTGTGATAAAGAGAAAGCATGATGCAACGGGGAACATAAGAATTCATTATCAGGAAAGTGGCATTCAAGCCCCAAGAGCATGTTAGGTTGGTTAAGAACAAGAACTTCTCAATGGACTTGAGACCAAACCCAGACACTGTGCCACTTATAGCCCGGTCAGCAAGATAATAGTTCTAAGTCTCGGTTTGCCTACTCACAGTACCTACTTTTTGGGACATCCCTAAGAATTAAATAAAATAATATTTATAAAGCAAGCAGCAGAGCTCCTGATGTATTACAATAGTTCATTAAATGGTAGATATTATTGAAACTACTAACTGTCATAAGAAAGTCCGCAACACTTTTTCTATTGCTTAATCTTTGAAGTACAAAGTTTCAAGTTTCAAGTTCAAAGTTTCAAGATTCCCAGTTGTTTGGGGATTAAAAATGACATCGAACATGATAAAATATGCAAAATCAGTAAAACTTATTAAAAGCTGCATATACACTACTGCTAAGAATCATGTCTTATTTTCTGTTGAAAACTACTATTTAAAGACAATCTTCCTAAAAATAATGGTCACAATCATTCACTTCACATACATTGAATTCTCCCAAGCCATCTTTCACAAAAGCCAAGATCTTTTTCCAGAGTAATACATATGCAGCCAGGTGCCAGAAAATATTAAGTGCAAAGTGGTTAAGTGTACTATGAAGAGCAGGATGGTGATGGCTGTAAAGAATTGGTCCAGCTCATAAGCACAAACGAATTAACATTTCAAGTTCAACACTTAAAACTGTATCTCAGAGAGGTGTTGTCATGTGAAGTAGCAAGGGGAACAGAGTAGGGCACTGACTCAGTTCTCGGTGGGAATGTTTCTTATTCCTCATTCCTTCATTCTTCAGTTCTCGATGGGAATGCTTCAAAAAAGTACTGCATGGTCATAGCAGGTATTAAAAAAAAAAAAAGGCTTCAATAATAAAATGTCATATATTCCTATCAGGCCAAAAGAAGTAGAATAATAGAGTAAAAACTGAGCAGATTTGGAGAATTTATTCACTCAATAGATAAAGACCTCTAACCATATTCCAAGCACTATGCTAGACACTGGAAGTAGAGCCAAAACAGTGAACACAATAACCAAAAATTGATACAGAGTTGTGAGCAAAACACATGAGCTACCCTCAAGGAATTAATAATTGAAAGTAAGATTGATGTAATGGATTACTCATTCTGAGATTTTAAACCTTGAAATTAGCAAACGACCTATGCAAGATCATAGAATACAATAGATTCTAAACAGAAAGTACATTATCACAAAAACACAAGTCATTATGCAACTTTACTTTGAATCACAAGTCAGTAAAGTCTGTAAAATCAAATCTGAGAAAAAAACTTTGAAATGTTAGTTTGTCAAAAATAAAATTGAAACCCAGCTCAAAAGTATTAGATTTCTGCTCAAAGCAAAGCTTTCCAAGGTAATTCCTCTAATCCAAGCTAGGGGAAGAGAGAGATTCCTTATTACTACTTCCCCATTTCCTTATTTCCTTCAACACGGGCTTTGAAGCTCTGTCCAAAATTCCTACCCATGACAGAGCATGTCCACTGTATATCAATTCCTTGTCTATGCCTTTAGTAAAAGGAAATTACAAAATGACTCCTGGTATATTTTTCCAAACAAAACTTCAACATAGATGATAACTATCAAATCTAAAAGTACATTAAATTTAACCATGGAGATTTTCTAATTTATGTATCTCTGTTCCCAATCCCTAGATTTTAGACTCATTAAGTCTATGCTGGAGACTTGGCATCTGGATATTTTAAAGCCCCATAGATGATCATGATGCACACACATCTAGAATTGAGAATTTCTAGTAAAACAACTAAAAGAAAAATGTGGGGTTTTAAAAATGATTTTATTTATTTATTTATTTGAGACACACAGAAAGAGACCATAAGCCAGGACAGGGGCAAAGGGAAAGAGAGAAGCAGACTCCCCACTGGGCAGGGTACCCAATATGGGGCTCAATCCCAGGACCCTAGGATCAAGACCTGAGCTGAAGGCAGATGCTTAACCAAACTGAGCCACCCAAGCACCTCCTAAAAGAAAAAGTTTAAAGTATCTTCTTCCCTCCCACTACTTTCTCTGGAAAAACAGCCTGTAGGGAAAGAGTTCCACAGCCTACCTTGAACAACTATACCCATTTATATGTTGAAGAGATATATAGTTTTAAGCATTGAACTGGGCTGGTCTAGGCAAATTGAAGCCAAATTACCTTACAGAATCTTCTGTGCACTGTCACATCTATCATACCCTGCCTTCATAGATAGCTGGATGATTCATGGCTTTCTATGAAACAGAATATTCCAAATGTTATCATTATAAAAGAGGAAAACATACACTTATTTGAATTCAGATAATTAAATTATTTACTTTTCCAGAGATTCAATCCAAGATTCATAGTCTTAAAAAGCCCAGGAACTAAGCATTTTGAATAGAATAGTTCCTGAATTTAAAAAAATAAATAAATTCTATGTTTTGGTACATTCCATTTCCCAGCTCAGAAACTTGCATATTGCTTTCCTTATCATGTGCAATGAAAACAGTAATAGAACTATATCATGAAAAGAATGTACATGATTTCCTGAGCATATTATTGGGCATATAGAGTAAGAGTTGCTACAGTGATTGATAACACAATCATCTGAGATCTGACTTAACAGAGAACAAGGCTGAAAAAAGAAAAACAAAAGACAAATTCTCAGTAAAACTGAAATGACCTGGGAAGTTTGACCTGTGACTCTACCACAATTAAGTGTTTTACCATCATTAACCAACTGACCTTATCAGGAAGTAGAGAAATCAATTAAATCGTTTGGCCTGATCCCGTGGGAATAAGAATACTTTTTTTTGAAAGTCAGGTACTAAAAAATCAGGTTCATGACAACTGATAGGTTTAAAGCTTCATTCTTAAAGAGGAAGCACTTTCTAAATATTATGACCCCATGAGAAAGAGATTGGTGGTCTCCTATCATTTATCACTCAAAAAAACCTTTTTTTAAAAGATATAATGCCTTTTGGGGGGTATTATGCTAGTTCTGTTATGAGATAATTAGAAAAATAACTGCAATGACAACACAGTAACCTCTATTGAGCACTTACATATCAAACACTGGACTAAACAATATATATGCAGTTAAACCATTTAATCAGCATAATCTTTCATGTGTACTATTATTAGCCCTATTTTACAGACAAGGAATTTGAGACTTAGACTATTAATATATCCAAGATCACAAAACTCTTAAGTGATGAGGTGGGGATTTGAACCTATGTGTGCAGAGCTAGAGCCTGTAAACTGCATTTTACCTAGAAATGTAACCCAAGGTTGATGAACGCACCACAGAGACTGACTTCAATACATCAAGGAAAAAAGCAGAAAACCCAAAGAGAGTTACAAATAAAAGCAAAGGAAATTTAAAATTTGCTTCCTAAGCACCATAAAGTACAAATCAAAGCTATGATTGATCATTTTATACCACAGTACTAGCACAAAGTATGGGCAGATTCAATTGCATATAATACACCTTCCTAATAAGCTTTTGGATATGTTTCTTCATAGAGACACATTTTTTTCACACACATGTGTACAGAGCAAGTTAAAAGTCAAATTGGACTAAGTTACAGCATTCATGATGAACGTCGAATGCACACTTTGATGTTTTAAAATAGGCCCACCTCTTCTCTGACATCTTCCCTTCAAAAGGTTGGAGACTAATTGCCCTGCCCTTAAACTATAAGCTGGACTTAGTGATTGATTCCAACAAATGAAATGAAATTAACAAATTAATAAGCAAATACGAAAGAAGTGACAGAGTGTGACTTCCAAGTCTCGGACATAAAAAGTATTGCAGCTTCTTTTCCTCTCTGCATCTCTCATCACTGTCTGGAAGCCAACTACATGTCATGAGGAAACTCAAGCAGCTCTGTGGAGAGGTCTGTATGGCAAAGAACTGAGGTCTCCTGTCAACGTCAAGAACATACTTAGCAGGCATATGAGTGACCCTCACTGGAAGCAGATTCATCAGCACCACTCAAGCCTCCAGGTGAATGCAGGCTGAGCCTATACAATAATTGCAATTTGGTGAAAAACCCTGAGCCAGAATGACCTCGCTAAGTTGCTTCCAAATCTCTGGCCAACAGAAACAACAGAAGATGTTTATTGACTTCAGCTGCTGAGCTTTGGGTAATTTGTTATGAAGCAACATGTAACTAATATAACCATATTGCCTATTGCCACTGAAGTAGAATACCCTAGAAGGTCACTGTTACTGCTTCTCTTTGCAGAGGCCATTGCTCTCCGTAACATGAAGAAAATACATACACCTCATACAGATGTGGTGAGGATTCATGAGATAGTTTGTAAATATTTACTAGAGGAGTCCCCAGCTGATTGAGCCATAAATAAAAGTTAGCCATCATTATTACTGTTGCTATAACATTTCTCTCTTGTCCGTGGGCTATGGCATCATGGAAGGAAGTAAAGTTAAACTACCTACCTAATAATCTTGGCTCTGCTTCTTGATTTCACTCCATTTCCTCAACACCACAGCTCTCTTGCTCATCTTTATATTTCTCCTATTTCCTGTTATTGCTTAAAACTTCTCCCATTGGACAGCCATCCAAAAAAAAAAAAAATCTTGCCATTTGCAATGACACAGATGGAACTACAAGGTATTATGCTAAGCGAAATAAGTCCATCAGAGAAAGACCATAATCATATGATCTCACTGATACATGGAATTTAAGAAACAACAGAAGATCACAGGGGAAGAGAGGAAAAAATAAAACAAGACAGAACCAGAGAAGGAGAAACCATAAGAGACTCTTAATCATAGCAAACAAACTGAGGGTTGCTGAAAGGGAGGGCAGTGGAGGGATGGGGTAATGTAATGTCCATCACATTAAGGAGGGCATATGATGCCATGAGCACTGGGTATTATATAAGACTGATGAATCATAGGCCTGTACTTCTGAAACCAGTAATACATTATATGTTAATTAATTCAATTTAAATAAAAAATGTTAAAAAGATCAAAATAAAAAAATAAAAAACTTAATCGATTTAGGCAGCTAAACAGTTGACATCTCTGGAAAGTTTGGGACAGCAGGAGAACAAAGAATAAGCTTTGGAGTGTCTAAAACCTAAGGCCAAGGGGACTTTCAGAATATAAAAAATACGGAAGTAGGGCGCCTGGGTGGCTCAGTGGGTTGGGCTGCTGCCTTCGGCTCAGGTCATGATCTCGGGGTCCTGGGATCGAGTCCCGCATCGAGCTCTCTGCTCAGCGGGGAGCCTGCTTCCTCCTCTCTCTCTGCCTTCCTCTCTGCCTACTTGTGATCTCTCTCTGTCGAAAAAATAAATAAAATCTTTAAAAAAAAATACGGAAGTAAAAGTAAAGCTTTCTACTTTAATTCAGAGGTGAAGCAAAGAGAGCTTAGATAGTTAATGTGGCCCGAACAAAGTGGCCTGAGCACTCACCGTGCCCCTTATCTCAGACCACGGCTACAGTGGGAAAAAACGATTTCAGAGTTGTGAGAAGTTCAGATTACAGGGAAATTACCTCACTGCCCAGTAGAACCCAAAGATTTGGGAAGACCCCAGAATTTCCCTGCATAGTGGGTTTAAAAAAAAAAAAAATGGGCCTGAAATAAGCTTGCTGCTTCCACTGACCACTAGGAAAATGCAGGAAGAGAACAAACTTAGAAATGAGCCCTTAGCACACTACTAGCTAAAAGTCTAGGCATGGCAGAGCAATGATATCGGAGGTGAGGGGTGTGAAGCAAAGACCAAGGAACCAATAGGTTGATGTACAACTCAGCAGATATCAAGGACCTAAGGGTGTTCCAGTATCAGTGCATTGTCTGGGCTCCTCAAAGGCCCCTAGAACTTAAACTCACTTCAGGGAAGGGATCAGAACTATGCCTTAGATTTTCCATTACCCAGTGGAAAGGAGGCCAGAGTAGGTTAAAATAAGTAATAAAAAGTAATGTTACACTTCCAGCACACCCGATTTTGTCAACTGAGATTTACATCACTACAGAGTAGATGGCATGAAATGATTTCTAACATCCATTTAAACACTTCTATTCCTCACATATCTCAGAATATAAGTCAACTTGCCTACTCTTCTGTTAGCCTTTATCCTAGCTACTCCAATGTCAGATTCTCAAATTACCTGAAATTAGTCTTCTCGGTCTCCTCTCCAGTTAAATTCTCTCCTTAACAAGGCCCCTCCCTTTTTTTACATCCAGAATTAAATAGGTTTTAGCCTACTACTCCTGCAACCATATACTCATGATCCTTTTTAGTAAAAATCTGACATATTATTTGCAGTGACAGAGAATATCATTTGTATGAAACATTGAGGATTACTACAGGAAAACAGACTAGATTTTATATTTTCATTTGCCCACAAGAAGTCTAGCATGTGCCAGCCTTTACCACTAACTGTGTAACTTAAGGCAAAAGTTACTTAAGGTAACTTAAGTAACCTCTCTGAGCTTCAGCTATTTCCCCTGTTAAAATAAGGGCATTGACTTGGTTCTTGGACAATCCAATGAGATCACATGTGTAAAAGTATTGCATTTTATCCAATTTATTTTTTTTAAAGATTTTTTAAAATTTATTTATTTGACAGAGAGATCACAAGCAGGCAGATGGGCAGGCAGAGAGAGGTGGGGAATCAGGTTCCCTGCTGAGCAGAGAGCCCGATGTGGGACTCGATCCCAGGACCCTGGGATCATGGCCTGAGCTGAAGGCAGAAGCTTTAACCCACTGAGCCACCCAGGCGCCCCGCATGTTATCCAATTTAGTTATTTAATATATTTAAGCTATGTTGGTGATGACACAAAGTTTTAGACTGTCAAATCAGAGATCCTACCCAGAATCAAGAGGCACAGGTGAAGCTGGGAGGGCTCTGGGATATCCAATATAACCCTATAAGCCCTTCCCTTTTATATACAACAAACTTTCTGGCCCACAGTAATAGACAAGAACCTAGAGAGGATGTTCCATAAATCTATAGATTCTAGGTTTGTTTACCTTGGGCAATCCTAAAAATACAAGGACATCCTACTATGAGCATTCCATAGATAAGCACTTTCCTGAAAGCAATATCAGGAAGAGAGTTATCATTATATTTATAATATTCCTGAACTGGGTCACCTGCCTCATGGGAGAGAGAACTTTGAAACTTTGTTATCACTTTAGAAAGCAGGAAAAGGTCTGATTTTTTAAAAAGATTCCCCTACAGTAGAGAAACTTTCTTTTTTTTTTTTTTTCAGTTGAAGTCTCTGCTCCCCTTGGTGGTGTGAGTGGCCCTAATGGTTCTTTAGTGTTCATGTAATGGTGCTAGAGAGGTGCGTACGTCTGAAAATGAACACACTTCCACCAAAGGACTTTTAAATTGCCACCTTTGAAAAATATTTTTTTAATTACTTTAAAAAATGTTTTAATGAATTTTTATTAAACCTTTGTTTGCCCTTGGTGTATACTTTTTTAAATAAAGTATGCTAATTTCTCCTCCCTAGATGAAGTCACCCAATTATGTAGTTAAGTATTTGTCTAAAAATATTTCTGGATATAGAACATTACTATAAATCATCATTGCTTTTCTTCTGTCCTCAGGCATCAAAAAGGCAAATGGAAGAATTCTCGCTGGTTTACAGTGAGAATTTAGTAACAAACTGTTTTTAATAACATATTTTCAAATATCATGGCAAATAAAACGGTTAGGTAGCCACAGGGTTCCCAAATTCAGGCATTTCCCACATATTCTAACACAAAAGTACAAAAAGCAAAAGAACTGTTCCACACCTGGAATATTTCCTAAACAACTCTGATTTGTACTCATTGTTGTAAATTTCACCCAGGATAAAAATTAGAGCTAAAGGTATCAATCAGTTTATTACTATTAAGAAGATAAAGTCTCCTAACAAAAACGAGAATTAACCCAAAGAAAAAATACACATAAAGTATTATTTGAATGCCTCCAGTTTTGACATTAGTTTTTAATCCTCTCTTCTATTCACTCCATTTCATCACTTGTTTGCTTCCACTTTTAATGATTTCTAAGAAGCTAATGACACACTTTCAGATTGCCCCCACTCCATTAGTCAGTTGTGAAAGCCAGGACGAAACACATTCTCCACATCTGTACAAACTCTTATGTTCCAGCACAGTGTGTGTTTCTCTTGTCTTTAGCAAGGTATATATTTTTCCTATCTTTTTAGGTTCCAAAGCTAGTTAGAGATGAAAAGATAGGCTATGGAAACAATTATAAATAAATGTTCCCCAAGGGTTCCTTATCAATCTCACCTGCATGTCATCTAGTAAAAGAAAAAAAAAAAACAATGAATAATATATCTGGTATGTATCCATATTATCTTCGATCAAAAAAACTAATATAAATTACAACTTTATTTTTTCTCAAAGATTTATTTATTTATTTGAAAGAGAGAGAGAGTGCGAGGAGGGAAAGGGGCAGAAGGAGAGAGAATCTCGAGTTGATTCCCTGCTGAGTGTGAAGCCCAACTCCAGGCTAGATCCCAGGACTCTGAGATCATGACCCGAAGAGAAATCAAGACCTGGCTGATTAACTGACGGAGCTACCCAGGCGCCCCTATAAGTTATAATTTTAGGCTAACTGAATTTAAATTTAGAAATAAAGGCTGAGTAAAAAAAATAATAATAAAGTAAAAACTGGGACCTATAAAAAAAGAGAAAAAAGGCTATTTGAATTTAAATTAAAAAAAAAAGAATCCTATAAATAAAAAAATTATGATTTTAAAAACATTTCTTTAAAATTCCAGGCTTATACAATTTAACTAGAAGTATAGAAGGATGCTTGTAATCGTATGAGAATAATGAATGGGAAAAACTACAGAAAACTATGGGAAAACTATAGAAAAATCTAGAGGAGAAATAAAAGTACACAGAAGTAAAAGAAAAATAATTTTCCAGGGGAATTAAACAAATTTAAAATACTATATATATTATTTTTGCACAAAACTTTAAAAATTCTAAGGGTTGACAAGATACCTTATCTAGTCCAACAGTTTATTTCCATTAGACTTTCCTATTCTTCCTAGTATAATAGTAATATATCTAATGGTAATCATATTAGCAGGAGAAAATACAGCTTCAGTAATGATGGACCAACTTTTGATTTTTAGTAACATATTTATTTACTTTTTCATATACTGTTTCATTGCAGGTCAGTCAAAGTTCTTTCTAAGTCTAGATTTGCAGGCCCTTTTAATCAGTAAATATTAACGGAATGCATCAAGCACAGCATATAGTTCACATTTAATGGCTGATTTAAATTAGAGACACTATTTTTTTAAAGATTTTATTTATTTATTTGACAGAGAGAGAGAGAGAGAGAGCACAAACAGGGGGAACAGCAGAGGCAGAGGGAGAAGATGACTGCCTGCTGAGTAAGGAGCCTGACGAGCGACTGGAACCCAGGACCCTGAGATCATGACCTGAGCCGAAGGCATCTGCCTCCCAGGTGTCCTTAGTGGACACTATTTTTATTGTAGTTTTGTGTGTATGTGTATGTATATATATTTTTTCTTCTTCCTTTGAATACTCAACAATTAATCTATGGAAATGTATTTATTGTGGTAATGTACTGAAAACATTTTCCAAAACTGGGTTTTGACAAGAGATCTGGAAAAGAGCAAGTAGTCTTCTTGACAGATTACAGGTGCAAAGGAGTAGAAGGGACAAAGCTAAGTCAGATGCAAGGGATCTAGGAGGCAGGTATGAGAGACTGAACAGCAGCACAAAGTTCACTGGAAGGAATGGGCAGATGTGAGAAAGAAGAAAGGAAGCGGGCGACAAAGAGAAAGAAGTCAGTAAAAGGGAGTCCCCACTGGGAGACATCTGTAGAAAACATCTGTAGACTCTTCTCCATCACCGCCAGGAAGGAGAATCCCTGCCACAGAGACACACAAAAAGGCTTAACTACCTGTGGTATTTGGTTGAAGGGCATAAACAATGCTCAGTGCACCAGCCTCTAATTACTCTATGACAACCCCAGTTCCGCCCTCCCAGTGGAAAACATATGTCAAAGCATTTAGTATTGATTGAAACGTAAGGAAATTCTTTGATTCATCTCCTTCCCCACAACAAGCCCTGTCTTATTTCACCCTCATTTGTCTGAAGAAAAAGAAAAATAAGTATTTCATTCCAAGGAGAGATAGGAGATGACTCTGATCCATTTATCATATAACTGCTTTGCTTTGCTTTGCTTTTGTACCGGAGGTTAGAAAAATTCTGCCAACGCTGCCCTTTCAGACTGGCACTGAATGCAACAGTAGGTATGACAAAGGTACTAGCAGCTGGAAGGGTACACTGTCTCAAGTGCTAGAACTGATGACGGGGCCAGCCGCCTGGAAGACTGAACAAGTCATTAGAAGATCAACTGCGAAAAGAATCACCGCCCCCAACCTCCCGCCGCCCTGCTGCCTTTGAACATCTCATCCCATGCTCCATACTATCCCATTTACAGCTCATTCATGGCTAAATGTAGCTGAGAGGAAACATGGAGAAGTCAGAGATAAAGAGAAATCTTGCAAATGAAAAGAAAATTCTTTATTATGACAAGTGGCATTCCCAGTTTCAAAAAAGAAAAAATGTGTTACAGATTTCTGTGTGCACATTACTACCCCTGGCCCATTCAAGTCATAAAATCTCACTTATGGAATGAGAACATTTTGTGGGTCAATCACAGGCACGTTTGCGTGGATGGGCTGCTACACAGAGCCAGTCTCCGGGTCAATGATGAGCCAGATGCTGCCAAGAGTGCCACTCCCGGAGTTACTGTTTCTGAGAGCTGGAGCTTGTGAAGTATGGCCAGCTGAAAGAAACAAGCAACCACAAAAAAATATAATGGAGCCTCTAAGAGGTCTGGGCCCAGAAAAAAAAAAAAAAAAAAGAGTACATATACAATCACCTGATTGTTAGGCTTTACATTCAGTTTCAGGAGTCTGCATTATCTTGACAATGACTAGCTGAGCGGTGCTGGAAAGTCACTAAACTTTTTATGCTATGAAGTTTTTCAATCTATAAAATAACTTAATAAAAGCAATTCGATATAGAATAGTGTTCCATATAAGCAGGTGTCCTTGAAACCATTCACTTTAAGAGATCAAACAGATTAGCTTCCTATTGACAGCCTCACATGCTATCACAGGAAGTATCTATGAAGGACAACAATCAAATGCCTTGGGCATTCATAAAACCAAAGTTCAGAGTTAGTTGGAATTTGAGAAGGCCCTTTCTCCTCTGTTGCTCAGGCCCTCGAATCAGGATATATCAAGAATCCCAAGCCTTTAGACAAGCAAAAGAATTAAAATTCTCCCTCCCCCACAGCCAGAAACAGTCACAAAGAAGAATCAAGGCCAATAGAAAAGTAAAACTAAAATGCTGCCCCATAATTATGCAATCCAACTTCTTCCATCCAAACCACTTTGGGCTCAGTGCAGAATTATCTGGAAAATACAAGCTTTTATTTTAAAAGAGAAAGGAGGAACAAGCCCACGAACAAAAGTTGGAAAGAGGATGAAGAATAGTTCATGGAACAGAGACCTTCACTCACACTTCTTTTTCTCCCAGCCATAACTATAATCTCAAACTACTACCCTCATAAGGACAAAAAGCACTTTTATTTCTTTATGAATGTCGCCCCTCCTCCATCCAACCCAGTATCTTCTCATTCTCACCTAGCTTTTAATGAAGTACCACACGAGCATAGCAGATGGTTCACTGGTTCAGAAATGTTACCTGACCTGTAAGTCCAATCATCTGAATCCAGCAATTACTGTTGGAAACAATATCACTTTTCTATACTTTGATTCTACATCATTTGGTAGAAGAACAGATTGAGAGAAATATATAGCTCTTGGAACATACAGAAGCACAACAATTTACATCTGTATCTGTATCCATGCATGAGTTTTCTTTAATCTTTTTCAAAACTTGTTTCATACTTCTGTACAAATAAATTTATAGGGTGAAATTTTATTTGCACATAGATTTAAATAACTGATATAAAGTCTATCCTCCTTATTAGACGGTAAACTTTTCTAAAGCAAAGACTTCTATTTTACCTCTAGTTCCCAATAAATACTCATAGAGGAAGAGATACATATATTTTTAGAGTCATTCTGTTAAGGTAGTTCATCTCTTGCCATTGCTAATTTTATACTCATATGTTTAGTCTTTTGTTTGTTTGCTTTTGTTAATATGAACCATCTGTGCCTCTCATCCTGTGTTTTTAAATAAGCTACCTAATTGTAGGGTTTTAAATTTTTATATTTTACCCTCAAGCCTGCTGTTGATCATTTTTGTCAAAATTGAATGCCTGCCCTTTAAAAGGTCATTTCTGAGGTTTAAACCTGTTGGTTTGTGTTATTACAGCAAATCTCACCCCAGAATGTTTGGTGTTGTACAATAACCACCCATCCACTGCTGTGTGGAATGAATAACTAAGTCAAAAGCCACTATTTTCTCTTAGTTGTGAAGATCAACTTTTAAACATGCACGCAGTCTGTGGTTTGCCATTTCACTTTTTTCAAGCAGTCAGCCAATAATATTCCAAAGAAAGTATACAAAGGCAATCCCCTTTTAGACAACTTTTTGAAAGGTAGTATTGTTACACAGGACGTATAGTAAGACAATGATAAATTTCAGTAATACAGTCAATAAATTATGTCTCTAGTCATAATTTTCTTTGCCCTCATAGATTCAACAACCAAATTATCCTTTATTTTTATCGGACAAGGTAATGCTATATTATTCTGCAGAAAGAGAATACTTGTTCTTTCTAAAAAGAACTGGAGGGCATGTAGTGCATGGAGCACTGGGTGTGGTGCATAAACAATGAATTCTGGAACACTGAAAAGAAATTTTAAAAATAAATAAAAAGCTTTAAAAGTTTAAAAAAAGAACTGGGGACAATCTAAATAATAAGCATATTATCAAAAAAATGTACATGTGAGAACAGAACAATAAAATTAGATTTGAGAAGAGAAATAAAAAACTTTAAAAGATGAGAAAGCATTTTTATTTTTTTTAAACAAGAATGGAGCTTAGTTATAACAAATGTGTACTGTTTGACACTGCCTAGGTTTCTAGGAAGTCAGTGGTAAAGGGCTGTGGGAAGAACTAGTGTGTTCTCTGATACCCACTAATCATTCAAGAAACACATACCATCACTGTTTTCTGGATAACTGCAAAGTTCACAGGTGTCCCAAAAATGAATACTGCAATGGCTTTTTGGTATTGATAACCATGACCTAATGGGATCAAGTGCTTCAGCCTGGAGAAATGAGAGAGAGTCCAGTAATCCTGAAAATTATTTACTGGTCCAATAAAGTGCCCAATTTTGGAAAGCAGTAGTAAGATTAATACTAATAATGTTAGAAATAATAAGGAACTAGTATACTGGTCTCCATAAGACCTTATAAGAACATTAGGTATATAATTCTAGATTCTGGAAGACAACCATCTCAACATGACAGGTATTTCAGTCACTCTAAGTTTTTTTTTTTAATATACTCAATGGAGTGTAACAAAAATAATTCAACTATGTTTTATTTTTGATATTCTAAATATTACAAATATAAAATTGTGTTGTTTTCTTTAAATTAGTTATCCTGGAAGGTTTAAAATACAGATAGGGCTTCAAATATTAATAGAGTATTAATATAGGATTATCTTTAGAACTAGTTTTACAAGAACACAAGACTTATGTTTTATTAAATGCATAGTATTCCATGGTCATCTTTCGCATTTTCATTAAAGAGATGTTGACCCCAACATTAGGAAGATGGGAGCCAGAGGACTCTGACACCCACATCCACTACATATTGTCTGACCCAGGCCATATTACCTAAGTACTTGGCATTTCTATTTCATAACCTGCACAAGAGCATAATCTGCACAGACTTGGAAGACTTTCATGGTGGTAAAATTATGTAAGAAACACTGTTCACAGTCTCTCATCCACAGATACTGCTTTAAAAAGCCTATCTGTCCATAAACAACCTCTCCACAATTACATAAAATGCAAAAGCAGAGACACTTCTTTTGAGTTTAGTTCTGAAGATCATTTTACAAAGATTGCTAGCAATAAAAACAATACTAGTGGCAAGAGGTAGTTTTTTTTTATTACCAGTATCAGTGAAATCCTATTTTATCTGATAATTTTCTTGGTTCCTCCCTGCTCCACTATTTTTTCCTCTCTACTTCACTTTTAGCTTCCTCCACTTACACATAATCTCCATCCTTTTGCCATGCCACAATTATTAGAGAGGGGAATATGGAAGGAAAAAAACCGAATATGTTTCTTGGTATCAACAAAATCATGTATTCCTAAAAGGAAATCAGTCTGCAAGCAAACCAAATATTTTCAGCAAATCAATATATTGAGAAGCTGTGACATCTAAAAATACCTCAAAAATTAACTTACTACCTTTTTATTCATATTAGTAATGGATTCCCAAAAAAATCTCATCAAAACATAACCTTTACCTCCAAAGACATGGTAAAAAAGGAAGTGGATGTAAGGAATATCATTGTATACTTGATTTGGTTTTAAATAGCGATTTTCTACTTTCACACATTGAAAAGGGGACTCCTCAATTTATCCTGACCTTTTCAACAAAAATATACAGTTCCCTTGGGTGCCTGGGTGGCTCAGTTGGTTAGGTGACTGCCTTTGGCTCAGGTCATGATCCTGGAGTCCCAGGATCCAGTCCCACATCAGGCTCCCTGCTCAGCAGGGAGCATGCTACTGCTTCTGACCCTCCCCCCTCTCGTGCTCTCTTTCTCTCTCAAATAAATAAATAAAATCTTTAAAAATATATACATGCCATTTCCATTCTAAAATTTTTTGGTTAAGGGGCGCCTGGGTGGCTCAGTGGGTTAAAGCCTCTGCCTTCGGCTCAGGTTATGATCCCAGGGTCCTGGGATGGAGCCCTGCATCAGTCTCTCTGCTCAGCAGAGAGCCTGCTTCCCCCTCCGTCTCTCTGCCTGCCTCTCTGCCTACTTGTGATCTCTGTCTGTCAAATAAATAAATAAAATCTTTTAAAAAAATAATAAAATAAAATAAAATTTTCTGGTTAAAAAAAATGTTTTGCTATTGGGATACTTACAGATAAAAGACCACTCCGTGAACTATATAAATAATGTTAACAGTATGCAATATGATATCAGTTTAGTGGTTCTCGTGGAAGCTTTATAGAAAAAGAAAGCATTGTATATTACTAGTAAGAATTTCAATTGTGCTCATGGTAATTAAAATATTTAAAACATAAATCAAGATATAAACTCACATAAACATAAAATCAAAATATGAATTCAATATAATCAAAGCTATAAAGCAATAAATTAAAATTAATGTTAATTTAATGTAATGTCTGATGATGCTTTGCTTTTAGTCAAATTACCAGATCCAACATGTTTCTATTACTGGCTACGATTACACAGCTTTTCTTAAGTTCAGTATAACTACACAACTGCTTTGTGTAATGACTTCTTTCTCCCCACTATTTTATGAGCTATCTATTAGCCACACCAAGGTCATGGTTGGTAGACAACTGGACAGAGACATCCAGAGTTCTGGAGGTTTGGGAAGTGGTTTAGGCTGGAAATTTTAAGCTTACAAATTGAACACAATTTTGTGGTATTTTGTGAGACAATGGGAGGAATGAGGGTAGTTAGAGAAGAGGTCCCACAGCCAAAAATTCATTTCTGGAATCACAATAAAATAATAATCCAAGCCCACCAAGAAAAATAAATGCCTCCGCATACCTGGGTCCTTTGGTTCCTTTCATCACCTCTTTATGGACTTACCTATATCTTCAGTTCAGATTAGTGGGTTTTAAACTGTAGGAGGAGGGGACTACAAAATTGTCTCAGCAGGTGACAATAAGAAAAGGGGAAAACAAAGGGAAGAGCCTGAGAGACACTTCCCACCA
This sequence comes from Mustela lutreola, assembly GCF_030435805.1. Lineage (NCBI taxonomy): Eukaryota > Metazoa > Chordata > Mammalia > Carnivora > Mustelidae > Mustela > Mustela lutreola. The sequence continues at coordinate 127,414,761 of NC_081294.1, read as the reverse complement.
CAACTTCAAGTGTACAGGACTTCATCTGCTTTTAAATATGAGTGAGCTAAAAAAAGTTTCACTTAAAGAATTTGTTCGGGGTGGCTCCGTGGGTTAAGGCCTCTGTCTCCGGCTTGGGTCATGGTCCCGGGGTCTTGGGACCCGTGTGGGGCTCTCTGCTCCACGGAGAGTCTGCTTCCTCCTCTCTCTCTGTGCCTGCCTCTCTGCCTACTTGTGATCTCTGTCTGTCAAATAAATAAATAAAATCTTTATAAAAAAAAATTGGTTCTGTGGCTAGAAAAAAAAATGGATTAATTCTCATTGTATGTCAAGAAATAGAGAAAAACTTGGGGCGCCTGGGTGGCTCAGTCAGTTAAGGCCTCTGCCTTCGGCTCAGGTCATGATCCCAGAGTCCTGGGATCGAGCCCCGCATCAGGCTCTCTGCTCAGCAGGGAGCCTGCTTCCTCCTCTCTCTTTGTCTGCCTCTCTGCCTACTTGTGATCTCCCTCTGTCAAATAAATAAATAAAATCTTTAAAAAAAAAAATTAAAAAAAAAAAAAGAAATAGAGAAAAACTTGAGTTACCTTATATAACAAGAAAGGTACCATAAGGATACACAGCTACAGAAACCCAGGGCAATCTGGTGCTCAGAAGGATAAAATCCTTGTGGCATGGTAGATTCTTCACACCAGTGCACTGGCATTACCTTAACCCAGTTTTTTTGGTCAAATACATACTCCACTGTCGCTATTCATATACCTAGAGACAGACCTATAATCTTTTCTCCTCTTTGTAACCACTGATTACTCACAGTTCTACCTCCTCAGAACTTTGATTTAAGATCATCACTCAGGGTTCTATTTATATCTCATGACATCTTTCAGCTTCTCCTCCCCTTCTTAACCACTAATGTTTCCCTATTTCCCGATCAATTGATTCAAGGGGGTAGAGCTCCATTATCTGCACAGATCAGATTCTTCAGCAATAGCTATGGATAGGGAAGATTGGCCTGGGAAGGATCATAGTTTGTTAGGCACCAAGGCCGACATCTTTAATATAACAATGAGTACAATTTATTAAACATATACCTTCATTAAAAATGAAGATAAAAATATGTATTTTAAATAATTTACTAACAGTAATTTATGGCACAGTACCAGAGAATAGCCATAATCCGTAACTACGAGCAAAATGCATTAATTTCATCCAAATACTACCTGACCTTAGTGATTTTATGTGTGTCAAGCTGCCCACTACAATTTAAGGAGCAATTTATAAAAATCAATATAGTGTGCAGGTAACCTCTTAATGAGTTCTGACGTATTTTCTACCTCAAGTGGAAGACATTTAAGAATCTCACATCATGTTGAGAGAGGATCACGAGTTCATATTCAAATAACCAGAGAAATATTTCTCAGCTGCCAAAAAAATAAAGTGAATGAATTTCACAAAAACACTTCATATTCATTCCTTTTTATAAGAATGGGTAAGGGGGGGAAGAAAAAAGAAATCAACTTTTTAGCCATGGTAAAAATCAATTTTTAACAAGCATAAATGCTCTAGTTTAGAGCTGCCAGCTGAGGAATCAAGTGTGAGAGCTTTTAACTTAGATTGAATAAACACAATAATTCATTCCTACTGCTTCCAGGATCTCTAAAAATTTCCTAGTGCTGAATATAACAAAAAGTATCTCAAGAAGAGGATAAAATTCTTAAATACCCCCAAACTCAAACCAATTTGGGCAGTGTTTCCTTTTTCGTGTAAAATTTTCTTTTACACAAATATTCATTAAACACCTAGAATGTAAAGTAGAGGGCATCAAAATCTCTACATAATACAAATCTTCTCAAGAAGGTGAGAATTCCATATCGGATGAAAAACAGATTATTTCAATTCATCATGAACACCAAACCTCAGTGTTAGGAAACACATCAATTTCATTCTCCTTCCCTAAAGAGTTAGGTCATATTTGTTAGTCAATGAATTCTGTGTACACATTCAACAAGAAACTTCTATTCTATTTAGCATATATTTGTTCTATTCACACAGAAGATTGATACATAGACTTTGGCATAATTAGCCAAGAGCCTGAAAACAGATACAAACAAATCAAAAAGAAAATTTAGAATGCCTATGGGGTGTGCGTGGGGAACTCATCGCCTTGAGAAAGTGTAAGTCATGTTTTAATTAATGATACCACGATGGTGTGATGTTGCTGCTATTTTTTTCATCACTGTACAGCAGCAACATCACTACATCCATTTCATTATACTTTTATAGATTTCTTCTTTTTTTTTTTTTTTTTTTTTGCAAAGAAATTATGAATGGTGTTATAGACCTGACTGGGAGGACAAGTAATGTAAATATTTTTACATTTTGTGGTTCATTTTTAAAATCTCTGTTTGGGAAGAAATAAAGTACTTCATTACCTGTTGATTACAGAATCCATGGAACTCATGAACCCCAAAATGTTATTCAAATTCTAACTCTGAAAAAGTTTAGAGGTCGAGGTGAATTAACAGATTGACTCCCTCACAAGTTTTTCAATGGGTAACATACATGAACTAGAGAATAATGTTACAAAGATAATACCTTGAACTCTTCCCCCAATGTAACTTGTGTGCTATTGCCATAAACCAAGAATCAATACATCTTAAAGTCAAAAGGATACTACCTATTTAAATTCTCAGCTTTCACATTTTACTGATGGAAAAACAATGCTTTCAAACACTTAACTTTTTTTTTTTTTTAATTTTTTATTTTTTATAAACATATATTTTTTATATACATATATTTTTATCCCCAGGTCTGTGAATCACCAGGTTTACACACTTCACAGCACTCACCAAATCACATACCCTCCCCAATGTCCATAATCCCACCCCCTTCTCCCCAACCCCCTCCCCCCGGCAACCCTCAGTTTGTTTTGTGAGATTAAGAGTCATTTATGGGATTGGGAGGGAGACAAACCAAACACTTAACTTTTGACTTTAACTTTTAACTTTTCTCAGAGTCAATAGTGTTGTAGTCTGCACAGGAATTTTTGCATATTCATTTAGAATTAAAATCGAGATGGACTGTGTTGCTAATTCAGCAAGCCTGTTTCTAAACAAAATAAAAATAAGAAATCATAGAAAATTTCTGTAGAGAAAATGGTGTCTTGGTATCAATTTAAAGGGTAGTAAAAAGAATGTGTTCTACATTCCATCTATCTTTTAAACTTTACATCATAATTACTTTTTAATGCTTTAAATTAAAGTAAATGGGAAGATAAGCATTCTCTTGTATTCAGATAATGTGATCTTATTATCACTATCCAGGAATGGCCTTAAGAGATCATTAGTTGTGCTACCTATGCAGTACAAAGAAAAAGAGGTAAATATTAATCACAAAAGCATAAGATGAAATAAGAACTCAATATATGTTGCAGAAATTCAGCACTTTTTCTCAGAAATTGCAAACTAGAAGCATAAAGGTAGACTCTGGCTTTCAACTTCAATTGTTTGGCCCCCTTATGTTTTAATGTTTATAAATTCAATTAATTATAAATCTTTAAAAATTGAGAGATTTTAAAGGTATATCCAAATTTTCAGATTCTCTCAACAATTCAAAAAACCTGACAGTCCCAGGATAGCATTTTCAAATAGCAACAATTTATAGACGCTGGGTAGCTGCCCCTTAGGTAGACTACACCCTCTTCAAGAGCCCCACAGTCCTCACCACTCCTACTGTTGACTCAAATACATTAACTGCCTGGACTCTGATTTCTTAAAAGACTGTTATCTGATTTAGTAACCAATATCTAATAATTACATATAGCACATCTATTTGTTCAGCTCCCTAGAGCTATATCATGGTTAACAATATCCACTCGTACTTGTCAGCAGCAAATAAATACCCAACTAGAATTTATTAAACAATATAAACATTTCTTATCTTGTATGCCAAGAAGTTCCGAACTCAGTTATTGGGTTGCCTAATTCTCCAGTTCAATGATATCTCAAGTGACTATAATCTCTCAGCTTCCTGCTTTACTGTCCTGAACATATAACCAGTTTCTCTGGCTATCTTCTCTTCTCCTCCCAAATTGACTAGCATTGCTTTGGTGTCTCAACAGCCCATAAAGTCCAGAGTGATGTAAGAGACCATCTCCTCTCTTGTATCTCTTTTTATCATTGAGGAAACCCAAAATATCCCCAGTAGAATTCTTTTAACATTTCATTTTCCCCTCTTTTTGCTGAAAGGAGGACCAACCTCCCTCTGAAGCACATGGCTACTATATTAGGGTTCACCAGAGAAACAGAACCATTAGGATGTGTATAGGTATGTAGAAACATTTAAGGAACTGGCTCACATGATTCTGAAGGCTGACAATTCCAAAATCTGCAGGATGGGCCGGCCAGCATGCTAGATGTCCAAAAAGAGCTCATGTTTCAGTTTAAGTCCAAGACTATCTGCTGGCAAAATTCCCTTTTGCTGGAGGTCTTTTGTTCTAGTCAAGTCTTCATTTGATTGGTTAAGACCCTCCCACTTAGGGAGGTCAATCTGCTTTACTCAGAGTCCATAGATTGAAATGTTAATCTCATCCAAAAACACACTCACAAATATCCAGAATAGCATTTGACCACATGTCTGTACACTGTAGCCCAGCCCAGCTGACACAGAAAATTAATCATCACACCATACAAAACTTCAACAATCAAGCAAGTAAAGGTAGAGACGGAGGAATGGCTACAGGAGGCCAAGGGTGATTTATTCTGAAAGGCACATCAGTTGGTCCTGTTGCTTAAACTTGAAGGTTCAAGGAGAATAATCAAGAAGAAAGAAAAAGCTGCCTTCTTAAATAAAGTTCAGAGTAATCAAAACTGGCGCTGAAATGAGCCTCCTGATGAGGTGATTCAGGCCACATGCCCAACAGGGAAGCCAAAACAACTTTGACTCTCCTTTTATTTTATGGTTGATTCATTATCCATTTCATGAATGTATTCTTACACAGTGAAAATTAAATGAATTAGCACTTCACTTTCCGCAAGTATCACCAGGAAACGTAGACTCGGGTTTATATCCAATCACATACACACTCCAATAACTGTCTTCCCCATTATGAGCCTTTAAGCAGGAGGATACCTACTAGTTAAAAGTACAGACTCTGAAACCAGATTGCTTGGAATCAGATTCCAGTTGGCACTAACAAATGTGTGACCTTAAGAAAATTCTTTCATCTTTCTGAGTTTCAATTCTTTCATGAGAAAAAATGGTTTTTATTAATGTACAATGAGTTAACATGTGTGCAGTTAAAACAGAGCCTGACAAATAATAAATATGTGTTTGCTATGCTTATTTTTTAAAGTGGCATCAAAATCTCTTAGGAAGAGAAAACAGCCAGTAGTCTCTCCAGAGACTGGATGTTAATCTTTTTAAAGGTTTTATTTTTAAGTAACCTCTATACCCAATGTATGGCTCAAACTCACAACCCTGAGATCAAGTGTAGCATGCTCTACTATCTGAGACACTCCTGAACAATCATTTTTCTTTGGGTGTAGAAAGAACTGTCTCATGATGGAAAAGGGAAAAACAGAGGAAAGTGAGGTCTTTAGAAAGCAAAGGGAACAAATTTCTCTGAGGGCGAAAGATGCAGGTGATTTGATGTTTGCGGGGGGAGTAGAAAAAAAAATCCTTAAATAGTTTAAGGACCCAAACAGAAGAGAAACTGAAGATTTCTCTGTATATTTTGCAGAAGTTACCTATTGCTGCACATAAGAAATCATAGAAAATTTCTGTAGAGGAAATTGTGCTTTTAACAAGACACAATTTCAGTGGGTCAGAAGATCAGGAATGATTTACCTGGGCCTTCTGTGTCAGAGTCATACAAGGTTTTAAAACAGGTGTCAGTGGGGCGTCTGGGTGGCTCAGTGGGTTAAGGCCTCTGCCTTCAGCTCCAGACATGATCCTGGGGTCCTGGGATCGAGCCCAGCATCGCGCTCTCTGCTCAGCGGGGAGCCTGCTTCCCCCTCCCTCTCTGCCTGCTTCCTTGCCTACTTGTGATCTCTGTCTGTCAAATAAATAAAATTTTAAAAAAATACAATACAATACAATACAATACAATACAATACAATACAATAAAACAGGTGTCAGCAAAGGCTGCAGTGTCATCTGAGGCTCGAATGGGAAAGGATCCACTCATGTGATCGCTGGCAGGATTCAATTCTTGTGCTGCCAGAATCAGGGCCTTTGTTCCTTGCTGGCTGTTGGCTGGAGATTACCCTCCCCTTGCCATTGGCGTTCCGCTTATGGCAGCTCACCATATGCCATCTTGGAGATGGCCAGCAAGGGAGAATTTGAAAGTCCTAGCAAGATGAGTGGTATTAGTATTATGTAATATAATTGCTCACATATAATCACGCCTCCCTTCACCTTTGCCATACTGTACTAGTTAGAAGTCACAGATCCTCTCCATTCCCAAAGGGAAGGGCTTATGTAAGGTATGAATACCAGGAGGCGAGAATCTTGGGGGCTACCATAGTCTGTCTGCCTCGGATTAGTAATACTTTTTCTTCTTTCCAACAACTTTTATCACATAAGATTTGCATTGCTCTTTCTCTTTGGCCATCAGGAAGACCAAAGCCAAAGTTTTGACTCAGCTTTAGAAGCTACATAAGCTCTAATAGTCTCTATATGTGTATCTGCCTTATACGGACCTTCCCTGTAAGTATATGTTAGCTGGTACTAATAATTCATACATCTTTTCTCCATTTACTTTAAAATATATATATTCTGTATAATTCCTGCAAATCCTCTGGAGAATAAGACTTGGAATCAATAATTATACTATAAGGGCATTATTTAAAAAAAAAAAATAGCTCAGCTTTGAAAAGCCATGAAGTCAAAATGCTGCATCAGCTTTTCTGATTTTCTCCATTAGTACAGCAGAAACCCTATAGGTTAAAACACACTCCATCCCTCACCTTGATGCCATTACTGATCTCCCTAATTATAGCATAAGTCATTCAATTCAGTTACTATATTTACTACAATTTTCACTTAATCAACAGAAATGTCCCTTTCCACTTGGTTTGTACAAGCTCTCTTCTAAAACCTAGACAAAGAAAAATAATGCAAGCAATACAATCATATCAGGGATTAAAATTAGGAAGAAAAGTATTCAGTTTATAATACACATTCCATAAATGTGAGCATATTCAATGCAGTGGGGAGAAAATGATAGTGTTTTAGAAAAGCATTACTTTGAAATGATTTCCACGATACATAAAACATTTAAGAAGACTTTTCCTTAATTTTGACCAATATCAGCATACATTTTTAAAAGAAATTTTGTGTTAACTTTATCAAGCATAGTTTTATCTCGTGTTTTCCATGTTTTTAATTCAAATGATAGGACTAAAACAACTAAGAATAATTAATATCTTTGAAGTCACCTATAATTTTTATGTCAGCTCTTCTAAGTAATTTCTGTTTCTCCATGCTGTGAGAAAATGAGAAAAATTGTAAAGGATGCTTTCATCTTATATTTGTCTCACCTTTCTAAAAAAAAAAAAATAAGTGCACTAATTCTTTTCTGGTCTTAACTTTACTCACTCATACAATTAAATGATACTCCATGATGTTCAGTGCAAGTCATAGCTTTGTTGATGATGGTGACTGCAATCTTCTCAAAGGAGACTACATTTTTCAGTCATATGGGTTAAATTGCATCACTTTACACAGAACAGATTTTTTTTAAAAAGTTTAAATTCTCTCCACTTGGGTAAACTACGATTCCTTCATAGTCACCAACCCAGGTCCTATCACCATACCTTTCCCAGTGTGACGCAAGCACCCTGACTTATAATAGGGTATGGCTGATCCAATACTCAGCAATATGCATGGAATGCTCTTTAGAGTGTCCCTGGGATTTTAAGAGGTAATAGTTATGTGCATGCTAAATCTAGATGCCTTTTAAAGAGAAAAAAGGACACTGCAAGACTGCCTCAGAGGGCTGGGGTTGTGTGGTGGGAAGGAGGGGGTGGTCCACTATAAACCCAGACATGTCTGCTTTGGAAAGTTAATCTCACGGCCTGCACTTCACATGGGACTATTTGTCAGCAGATTGCTTTCTGTTCATTATAACTCTCATATTCAGGAAGAAGGAGAATTGGCCAAACCAGTAATATAAATGCATTGTATGCTCTACCCTCCCTCTTTATGATTAATTCTACCAGTGGTACAAATTTGCATGAATGAATGTCAGTGTGTTTTCTGCCCTGAACATTTCCTGCTGGCTTCAGTTCAGCCCTGCTGACATTTATTACAAATAATAGCTAAATATTCCTGATTTAATAGCTGCAGTGGCCCCACATCTGAAGGTGATGTCTGTAATAAAAGCAGACAAGATGAGCTTATAACAAATACTAATCAGATTGTGTTTGCACACATAATGGATAAGCCTCACAGATATACCCACAAAATGTAATGGTTGTTTTTTAAATGCATCTGCCAGAAGTCACAGTTCAAGAACATACTGGTTGCTTTATTTCTTTTTCATTTCCCTTCTTCCTCCATCTCCTTAAAGTACCAAAGGCCTCTGTGCACAATCAAGATTGAATATTATCCCCTTTTTTATCTGGAAAAATGGGACACTAAACACAGAAGACTGGCTGTGGTCTTTTATTCATCTTTTGTTGCTCCTTCTAAACAAAGGGCATTGTCCCCTGATAAATTCCATTTTCTGTCTCTTATTCAAAGGTAGTTTACACACTAGCCACAGTGATTCTCACACAATGCAGTGACTGGCAAAGATACAAATAACTTTCAAAGTTCTTTCAACCTGTTGACCCAGGTGTCCCTTCTGAAAGATATAAACTAGCCCTTCCACACCTCTCACAATTGATAAAGGAGACTATAAAACCTGAGATTACAAAAAGAAGACACACAGTGCCTACTAAAGGCAGGTTTAAAAAGCTTCTGGGAATAAAAGGTGCTTTTCTCTTTATTCTACCCAAACTTCACAAGCCTCCATATGAAAATTGAAGGAGGTCAAGTTAACATTGTCTTTCCCTTGACGTTTAAACACTTAGGGATTTTATTCACTTGGCATTAATTGTGAATAATATCCTGAAAATACACCTTTTTTCTATTTTTGCAGTTTTCTTTCCAGAGTAGACTGTGCAGAAAATTGTAATGAGAAGGGATTACAACCACCAGAATTTTTTTTTTTTAACATTGCACTGAAAAGTATTACTTGATTGGCAGACCCTCCCTGAGGTGTGTAAACTGACCGTATCATACTTGGAAGCAAAAGTCTTAATCACAAATTGTTTTAAGAACTTCCTCAAAGATGAAACCCAAAAATATATAACTTGAAGTTGAACCATCATGGACGCAGACATAAGCTAAGGGTAGAACATTTTTATTGAAGGTCCAATATCATGTCCTATGCTAAAGAGTCACCTTGGGATGACTAACTAGTAACTTCTAACTCCCACTCTCCACTGATTCCTCCAGTAGTCCAGTGGTCAAAAAGTCTGTGAACATGGGTCTGGGGTCCAATGGTGCTTTTTCTCACACACTGTGCTTCGACCACTACTACCTGAGTGCCCAACAATGCTCCATGGGAATTGGCATTTGGAACGTAGATTCAACAATCTTTTTATTATCCTGATATTCCAAAAGAAATGTAAACTGCCCACCTCATCATACTGATACAGTCTCCCAGATGAAATTTGTTGGTTCGCTTGTGATCTTCAAAAGAACTAGAAAATTAGGCAAAAAGTACCCACAGAGATAGAGAGACTATCCTCATTTTATAGATGACGACAACGAAGTCCAGGGAGTTGAAATGACTTGCCAAAAGTCACACAGTGAGTCCATGCTTTCTGCATTACGCTATTCTCCATTTACCCCGAACTCACCTGTTCTGGTACATGAGAACCACTTTGCTTGATTCCCCTGTCCTGAGCTGCGAAGTTTCATAAATGGATGTTCAGGATTCTTGATCGATTCGATCCATTTGGCCATACATATGACCCATGTATTATTCTGTCTGTCCAGGGTTTCCAGTATTCCCAATGTGGCTGCCCTTCACTTGATGATGCCATTAACTTCTAATATATCCTTTCCTCATCTTGACGAGAAATCTTGTTTAGACTGACAAAAAAGGACTTCATTTACACTTCTTCATTGCCACGTGTGATCTTCCCATGGCTAGCCTTTAGTAACCAGGTACTGCTGAACTTTGCGTCCTTCCTCCCTACAGCATTATTTTTCTCCCATTTTTGTCACTACCAGTTATGCTCCTTCCAGTTCATATGCTTAGCACATCGCGTTCAGATTTCTCTGCCTCCCACCTCTTGCCTTCACATACATTCAGCTTCAGCAAAATGTCCATTATGTTTCTGGGTACACTGTATACAAATCTCTTTTAGCCCCTGTGCCCTTTTTATGCTCTTGGCTGGGAATACCATTTCCCTATTCCATTTTGTTTCTATTCATACACTGCCTCTTCTTCGGGCCTTTTCCTGAATATCAGGCTGATGTGATTTCTTTCTACTCTGAGCACCTAATGCCCTTCCTGTCACTTCTATTTTCATAGCACTTACATAGTGGCCTACCTGTATTACAGATAACATGCACCAGGAGCTCTAGACCATGTCTTTTATAATTCATCCTTATACCACACAGCACACAGCACATTGGAAAGGATTATAGAGAGATAGATAAATAGATAGATTAATATTTATTATCCACAACCCATAACCATATATTTTAATCCTTAGCAAAAAACAAATTTCTTCCATCATAAAAACAATACATCTTCGCAACTCTATGTCAAAACAAAAATGAAGCATATGCCACTTCAGTGTTCTAAGAGCTATATGAAAACTGAAGAGAAAGCAAAATGGATTTTATATTCTGGCATACTGTATCTAGCAGAAGCTGTATGCCTGAGACCAGAAGGTTAAACGAGGAAAGCAGGAATCACAGGCAGGCAATCAATCTAAGGACTGACCCACCTTGGAGGGAGGATGGGAGAGTTGATCATGTAAGTCCCAGTCTGAGTCTGAAAGCTCAGGAACCAGAAGCTGATGTCCAGCATCCAAGGGCAGGAGAAGATGGATGTCTCACCTCAAAAAGAGGAAGTGAATTCACTCTTCCTCTGTGTGTTTGCTCTACTTAGGCCCTCAGTAGATTAGAGAATGCCCACCCACATTGGGGAGAACCATCTGCTTTACTCAGTGTACTGATTCAAATGCTAATCTCTTCCAGAAACAGCCTCACAGACACACCCAGAAATAATATTTTACCAGCTATCTGGGAAACCCTTAGCCCAACCAAGTGGACACATAAAATTAACCACCACAGAAGGGCAAGTGTTCACATGTTTCAAAGTCTAGCATCTATAACCAGGGTCAAAATTCTAGAAAAATTCTGAAGAACTGATAATATTCCAACAAAGGTATCAAAAAAATTCCACTGAAGTGATTTCTGAAGACTAGATGAAGGGAACTGTAACCTGGAACCAGAGGTTAAATTTTTTTTTTTTAGAAGATTTTATTATTTATTTGAGAGAGAATGAAAGTGAGAGAGATCACAGAGAAGGAGAAGCAGACTCACTGCTGAGTGGAAAGCCCAATGTGGGGCTCGATCCCAGGACCCTGGGATTGTGACCTGAGCTGTAGGCAGTCTCTTAACTGACTGAGCCACCCAGGCGCCCCCAGAGATTAAATTTTGATAGGCAAATGGTAAAGCAAGGAAAGATCATTGCTACTGAGCAAAAAGAAAAGTTGTGTCAACAGGGGCCCAGAACTAAGTTGCGTTAGAGTCTGTCTCCACGCTCACAGAGCATTTCCTTTAGTTCCTATGTTGCAGGAAGCCAGGCACTCTGGAATAACCTCTGGAGAGTCAGTTACTATCCTTGCATTTAGCCAAAAAAACATCAACAGATGAATGGATCAAGAAGATGTGGTATATATACACAATGGAATACTATGCAGCCATCAAAAGAAATGAAATCTTGCCATTTGCGACAACATGGATGGAACTAGAGCGTATCATGTTTAGCGAAATAAGTCAAGCAGAGAAAGACAACTATCATATGATCTCCCTGATATGAGGAAGTGGTGATGCAACATGGGGGCTTAAGTGGGTATGAGAAGAATAAATGAAAGAAAATGGGATTGGGAGGGAGACAAACCATAAGTGACTCTTAATCTCACAAAACAAACTGAGGGTTGCTGGGGGGAGGGGGTTTGGGAGAAGGGGGTGGGATTATGGACATTTGGGAGGGTATGTGCTTTGGTGAGTGCTGTGAAGTGTGTAAACCTGGTGATTCACAGACCTGTACCCCTGGGGATAAAAATATATGTTTATAAAAAATTTAAAAAAAAAAAACACTACTGATTCGCGTCTAATAAAATGAACACAAACTTTTAAGAGACAACCCACCTTACTATGAGACAATCACCCAAAGCCATGTTCTCAAACTCTAATGTGCATAAAAATCCCTGGGGGGTCTCATTAAATTGCAGATTCTGATTCAGAAGGTCAGAGATAGGCCTGGAATTGTGTAGTTTTCTCAAGCACCCATGGTTCATACTGGTTCCTGAGTCACACTTTGAATAAGGAAGACATACAGAATAGCTAAAGTGGAGCCCAAAATATAGAGCAGTCATATTTTAAAATCACAACCTAATGCATAAATTAAATAATGTATAGACATGACTTATATACAGACTGTATAATTTGTTACATTATCTGTGATAACACGTTATATTCTTTCAGACCTCTGAATATATGTTATTATATTCCCTTGCCAACATTTAACAAAAATTTTGAAGGGCTTGTTTTCCATATTTATCTCTTGCCTCTGTCCGCTTATATTCTTTTTAATAGGTTCCAAATGAGAAATGTTCACTTCACAGATTTTAATTACCTGAAATCCTTTTTTCCTTATTGATTACCAAGAGCAAAGTAGCTTTTTGCGTTAACCTTTCAAAATGTCCAATTTAATTTATGAATACAATATTTTTTCAGTTCACTGTGTATAGATGATGCATACTGTTTCATATTGCTGTTATAAAAAGACCGTTTTAATTACCCCACAGAAATGTGCCCGGGATGGAGAATTGTGAGAGTTTTTGAACACAACTGCCCAAAAATTTATTGGAAGAGTACCCAGCATCCACAAAGCAATGGTACCCGCGGTAGACAGAGCATTCTCTCAACTGTGGGGTAAATTTGTTTTGACATCACATTAGGATTAAATCAGTTATGCAATATTCCATAATGGCTGCCTTTATTTTGTATTTTTGAAAACAAAAGCCTGATTTTCTGGATTTCTGCTAACGGGCTAAACATTGACATAAAGCCCCGAGACATCACAGTAGGAGGAAGGGGGCTGCTGCTGATGAGGTCATCCTGAGGCATCTGAATCCAGGGCTTCCATTATTCCAAATGTGGTAGCTATTCTGGGAAGCTTCAAGGTCACAAGCCAACCCTGCTTGATTGCATTCACTTCTCTGATGCCTTCAGCAAGTGTTGCTCCTTTTTACATTTTCTGGGCTTTGAAATTCACATAGCAACTTTATCCCCCCCAACCCAATCAGAAGGCTTTCATGCAAGCCATTCTGCAAAACACAAAATCAGGGGGAAAAGAAGCTAAATCAAACTCAAATAAAAAGCAGTGATAGAAGGCTTCAACAAAGTCCACACAGGGAATCAAACCTGCTTTTAAACAAAAATATTGACATAGCAATTTAAAATAAATACCAGTTTCATATGCTGAACATTTTATTATTGGCTCACAGGACTGCAAATGTAAGGAACACATTCTTCTCTGAAACATTGCCAAAGGCAAACCTCTTAAAAACCAAACATTGTGACATGTTCTTAAGCAGCTTGCCATCATGTCGATGGTTGCGTTTGGTATAACATAACGCCTGCACGTTCATTAAGCCCACATTTTGCAATTAAGGTACATATGTTTCGCTTCTCCAAATGTCTGAAAGCCAGGTGGAACGAGTCAATCGCTTTGGTGACATTGAGCATTTCTACAACAATGCTGAATTCTAGCTCAGTATTTTGCATAGTCTGCCTATTATATAGAAAACAAAATTGCCAATATGTCCTTTTGTGTAAAGCTGTAAATGCTCAGAAGATCTTAGCAAATACTGGCTATGTTGCTGCTAAGGTACATGAAGCAGATGTCTACAATTACTCTGTTAAAAAGTTTCATTGTAAAAGACCCTTCAAATAAAGCACTGCTGCTGGTAATTGTACATTAATTGGCTTCATTCCTCTCTGAAGGTCTAGCAGAGCACCATCCTCTGATTTGCTGCTTCCCAAAGCATACTGTAGGCTAAAAATATTGAGGGGGGGGTCCTTGTTCTTTCATTGCCTTTTTACATCTTTAAGTAATGTGCCTGCAGAAATAAGTCCAGTGATTGTGTCCTGACATTCAATATTTCTTCAAATTTATAAAAAGCAAAATAAAAATGGATTTCATTATGATTGGAACTAGTAATACCTAAGGATAAGAGGCAAGGGCAGAGTAAAGATGCTGACCTAAAGTTAAGATGGTAAGTTTCAGTTCATTGGAACCTTGAAATTGTGAGCACTTGGGCAACTGAAAAGTTAGGTGTCAAGTAGCTAAACAAAATATGGCTTTCACAAATAAATCCCAGCAAGGCTAGAGTTGTGTGACCTCCCCAATTTACCTCTCTAGGTAGAGCACCTTATAACTCCCATCTCGATGTCAGGAAGAGCTAATTAGCTGAAAGCTACATCAGGGGTGAAAGGGCAATGGGAAGGCAAAACAAGGATTGCTTCAAAATTGCTCTCACTGTGTGTCTACTGGAGAGGGGTTTGAGAAGATTGCTTAAAGTGCAAAAGCTCTTTCTGATATTTCTGACAGTTAAAGTACCTTAAATTGGAATGCACTCCCATATAACAGAATAAGGAAGAAAATCATTGCTGGAGAGTGTGGTGATTATGGGATGATTGGTCTTCGCTGTAAAAGCCCATGCAAGTTGGTAAGGTTTTTTTTTTTTTTTTTTTAAACAACTAGGAAAATATTAGATAAACATGACCTATGAAATCTTTGATGTTTAACCACTCACTACTCACCCTTACCCAGCCTCCCACATTTAACCAACCCAGCTCAGCAGGACATTTCACTGTTTTTGTTTTAATAATTTCAGTAAAATGTTTAGAGGGACCCAGCCATTTATGATCTATTCTAGACAGAAGAAAGGGCAGGAACAGAGCTCGAGAGATGTGAACATCTAAGGAACTTAGGAATTACCTCCCAGATGGTGGTATCAAAGGAGCACTGGAATAGGAGCCAGGATCCCTCAGTCACTAACTAGTCTGCATCTTGCATAAATCACTTAATCTTTATTTGACCTCATTCCTTTATATGTAAAAGAAAGAGGCTTATCAACATCCAGTTTTGAATTCCCTTTGGCGACTACAAAAGTCCCATTTCTGCATTTCCTTCAGTGTTCTTAAATACCAGCATTCACTTCCTCCCTCTGTAGTGGTTTACCATTGACAAAAAAGAGATTTGGGGTTTAATCACCTACATTTCTCTCAAGTAAACTTTATTCAGAAATTGTCATCTATCCACATATCAATAACACTCAATGATATAATAAATTTTGGAGTTTCAACAAATCTAAAAAATACAAAGTGAAAAGAATGGGGTATTTCCAACTATTGAAAGAATCTCAGATACCAGATAGAGTTCTCATTAATGTGAAGTCTTCAAAGATGGGTCAAATTTGGGAAGACTTCTAAAGAGCTCAGGAGAATATCATGATTCAACGAAGACTCCAGAGAATTCATATCAAAACCACGTAAGTCAGGTCCTAATTTATGATAAAACCTCTTAAACTATATCTCAAGTAAACAAACTAAGAGAATACATAGAGATTAAAAATAAACCAAATACTGAACCCCTACTGTGTAGAAAGCAGTGTCCAAGATGCTGAGAGATGAACACGTCATGGACCTGTCCAACAGCAGATAGCTGCTTTGTAAAAATACAACAACAAAAACCCCTCATGTCCTTGAGCTACCTGCAGACCATCAGTTGGGAGATTACAGTAATGTAAGTAAAATAAACTCAGTTAATCAAATCAGCTTACTAAAAGGACTAAAATGGATAGCCTAAATGGAAAACCATCAACCCAGTCCAAACTAAAATCAGACAATTTGGTCAGGGTGTGAAAGCAAACCACTGTTCAGTTAATTTAACAGACATTTCATTTTGAACCAGGTGTTTGGCTGCCACTAGGCATCATCTAGAAAGTGGGATCTGGCTTGTTTTATTGTAGTACATCTAAAACAGTAAGAGCAAGATGAGAAAAATGGGAAAACAGAAGAATAACAAATTACCAAGATGAACACAGAAATCATATCAATGGTAAAGTAAAAGAAAGGAGAGGAAAAGAAAATGAAGAAATTGAATGATGATTTCTAACTATCCTTTTTCAGTTCTAAAAAAAAAAAATCCATTATATATAAAGTTTAGAAATTAGAGAAAACGTGTACAGGCCATCCAAATATCACAAATAACTTCAGGATTATACATGGAGTAATATGTTTCAGAATACATTTATCCAAAGCCCAACTTAAATTATTTCTATTCAAAAAGGTTAAGAAGTTAAGTGCCAAGTTCAGTGTCAGGTTTGAAGATGAATAAAACACATTTAATAGTTATGTGAAGAACAAATGCTTACTTCCACAAACAGACGTTTCTTCCTTGTGATCATTTAGATTACTAGCACTAAAAACATTCAAAACATAATGATATTTTTCATCCAGTCACATCATTGTATCATGTTTTGGTACTTTCTTTGGAAAACAGATTAAATTCTATCAGAACCATAGGCTTAACCCAAAATGTCCTCTATCTTTTACATGGCATATTGCAGGTAGAGGGCAGGGAAGAATTGCTCTCAGAAATATGAATTGAAGCATCATAATTAAGGTTCCATGTTTAAAGCTGTATTATCTCTAAATATCTCTAGATAGTCTTCCTTATGTCTGGGTAGTCTCTTTCTATGTCTCTAGGTAGTCTTCCTTATGTCTCATCCTTATATTTCTTTTAACATAGATAGCATCACTGAATTCTAGAAATTTCTATAGTAATTTGGAAAGACTAGGATTAAAATGCCTCATTTGCTGGAGGCTAAAATAGTACTTCCCATGGGTTTTTATTAGGAAAAGCCAGTGGGAAAAACTGAAAAATTATTTTGAAATTAAACTACAATCTATTAAAAAAATCATATTCATTATGTTAGTTTGAGTTTTCCATGCCAAAATACTACTACTATTTCTGTATGCTGCTTTTATAGACTTACCATGTTGCACTTAGCATGCAATGTTAAAAACACTATGACTAATATAAAAACCCTAGGACCTTTAAGAGAAATAGCTAGGAAACACATTCAGATTCTCCAAAAACATACACTAAAAATAATGATTTAATATCTTACATATAAAATCTTATCTTTGTCTCTATTGCAAAGACTGCACATAACATACTAGGTATTCCCAATCACTGAATTTTAGAACTGAAAATATCTTATAGCCTGCATAGTGCAGGATAGCCGAGACACAATGCACACATGCTGCCATTCATCTTTCCTAAACCCAAGGCAGACAGTACCAATCAATTTCAGCCTTCTTTTTCACTGAGCCTAGGTGTGGTCTCCAATGATTATCCACACAGCACTCTAGGCTGCCCTTACCAATAGATCACAGTTGGCATAGCAGATGAAATATATTGGCTAACTCTACCCCAGGCCAGCATCCTCAATGTACAAAAAAAAAAGCAAAAGTAAGGAGAATATAAGTAATTCTCCATTTTGCTATTCCATTAGTTTTACAGTAGAACCTAGATTAAAACAGATTTTGAGATTTTATAGCTGTATCTTGTTGTCTTAGAGAATTTTTTTAATAGTAAGAGACAGGAGGTTTGAAATTAGAATATTTTTAATTTAAAAATCCTATTGCCTTATTTTCATCACATTGCAGCTGCTGATTTTCATATACATAATGTGTTATTTTTTTCTGCTGCCTCTCTTCATAAGCCAAAACACTTCTTAAGAAAAGAACATTAGTCTCCCATCTTTTAGAAAAAAAAAAAAAAAAAATATATATATATATATATATATATATATTACTGAAGAAGTTACAGTTTGTGACAAATAGGTTTAAAGAATTCACAGAGCTAGTCAGTCCTGAAAACAGTTTCTTTTAGCTAGCGTATCTCCGATTTGCTTTCCAACTGACCGAAACATTCTGGAGCTACCCACCGCCACATGAGGATATCCTAATTCATTACCCTGATGCCTAACAAAGTCTATCGCCCATCTTTATGCTGCATGAATCATTTCATCATCACTCAGAGCTAGAATTCCCTTCCAAAGAGTTTGGCTGGGTGCCAACCAGCTGACACTTGGACTCTGGCCTCCATGCTCTTTCTACAACATGTCCATCTCCCCTTCCCATCCTATTACACAAACATGACCTAACTCCAGCCCTTGCAACTTTCAAGCAAAATAAAAAGTATGCTTGTTTCTACTGCCATCCACTCAGTAAATATGTATTTAGTACCTATTACATGATAGATGTTGTTCTAGGTGCCAGGAGTCAATAGTGAACAATAAATTGCTGACTCCATGAGTTTATATTCTATTTAAAGTTTAGGAGGTAAATATACAGCATGCCAGATGTTGCTTAGGGCTGAGGAGTAAAAGGAAGATCAGGGGCTCTAAGGAATGACGGAGGAGACTGACCCTTCTACTGAGGCAGGTCAGAGAAGACTTAATAAAAACCCAGTGTTTGATCAGGGGCCTTGAGAAAGTTAAATAAGTAAATAAAACCAAGCTGTTTATATATGGGTAAAGAAGTCCTTGGCACAGAGATAGTATTTAAAACCACAGAAATGAAAAGAACAATGAGAAATTGCTCTCCAAATTTTAAAGGTCAGGGTAGCAACGAGACACTAAGGAGGAATCTCTAGCTATGTAGGAAACCAAGATTGAAGGGGTAGCCTAGAAATCAGCTACAGTGTTTTAGGAGTGAGGAAGTGTTCGTGTAAAATGATACTGAGGGGCTGAGTAAGACAAGGTGATAATTGACCATTCCATTTAGCTACATAAAAGTCAGGCATACTTTATGAGAGTGGTTTCCAGGTCATCAAGTGGGCTCAAAGATGAATGAGGGCAAAAAGTATACAGTATGTATAGAAAAGCCTTTACTAGTCGTTTTACTCAAAAGAAAAATAAATGGAGTACAAGGAATTTGAGGGGTTTCTTATTACTGTTATTTGTTTGGAAGATAGGGGAAAGCTTCTATGTTAATTCACTGGAATGATCTGGTAAAAAGCAAGAAATAATAAAGCAAGAGAGAAAAGATTTGTTAGAGTAATACCCTTGACTAGGCCAGAGAGGATAGGGTCTTAAGAGTAAATTGTGGTGTCAGGAGAGGAGACAGAGGATTTTACCATACCTAGAAACTCTTGATCCATAGTAAAAGAGTTTATGTGTGTAGATGCAGTGTGCTGAATGATGTGATGATAGGAAGATAAAGAAATTCTCTCCCAATTATTTCTGTGAAATGAGAAACAAAGTTAGAGTTTAAAATGAAAAGGTAGAAGAGAAAAAAAGATTCTCTCCTCTATTAAACAACCTTAACCAATCACCCTCTTGCCCACATTAATAGAAAAGCATAGGGAACTATCCATTCTTGGCTAATTATTCCCTCCACGGCTCCCTTACCTAATCAAGAGTTGACTGTATATTCCAGAAAGACTGACATAGGGTTGGCTTATTACGTTCACCTTGAAGGTAGTTTCAAAAATCACTCAACTCACAAATACGTTATATACTCTGTCTCTGCCCATCCCCAAACATTTCCTAATTATAACCACATCATTTTTGCCTTTTCGGACTTTTCTCAGGACATAAGCATCCCTCGAAAACAAAGCTCTTCACAAACGCATTCACTTAGGAATCAAGAGGAGAGGGAAATTACTCACTGTACTTTAGTCCTTCCAACTCCGTTTCATTCAACCTTCTCTTTATCTCTCTAGTCCCTTAGTCCCTACTTATTTTAAGCTGTGGTCTGAGAACCATGCCCCAGGCATTCAAAGACTGGAAATATGTTAGGAAATGTAAAACCTACAGTAGTGAAATGAGTAATTGTTATTCTCATGGTGTCTTACTGAGACAAACAAAAAGCAGTTCACATTCATGACTGTTTCCAATACGCAAACTAAGCATGTTTTTGCTTATCTGGGAAAGAAAAAGGAGGACCGAGGGAGCCATCCTGGGATGTGTCTGGAACCTCTACACTCACCCTCTCCAACTCGTAAAATATTTGACCTAGATATTATGGGGAAAGTCTTTTGACCAACGGTAGAAACATATTGGAGTAGCAATTTATTCTTTGCTTAAGGTAAGACAGTCACGTCACAGAGAAGAATGGGCGCCTGGGTGGCTCAGTTGGTTGGACGACTGCATTCAGCTCAGGTCATGATCCTGGAGTCCTGGGATCGAGTCCCACATCAGGCTCCCAGCTCCATGGAAAGTCTGCTTCTCCCTCTGACCTCCTTGCTCATGCTCTCTCTCACTGTCTCTCTCTCAAATAAATAAATAAAATCTTAAAAAAAAAGAGAGAGAGAGAGAGAGAGAAAGAAAAGGAAAAAAAAAGTTCTGCTGACTGAAAGCTAGGGCTGGAAGATCTTAGAGCATCGGAGGGTTCTCCCTCCCTCACCTCTCCTAGGAACAGCCTTACATGTCTGTGATTTATTTGGCATTCGTTACTGTGAGTGGCTCAGCCTGAGTGCCTAAAACCTGGCTGACAATTCAAGGCATAAGAGAGAGCCTTCTGCGGATGGCAGAGGGGAAAGCAAAGGGCCCTCTAGGGGGCAGTTGGCAGGGGCTGTGATCTCTGGCGGCAGGATTTGAGGGAATCTAGAAACAGAGATACAAAGAGGAAAAGTAAATACAAATAGAGAGAAACAGAAAAGGGATGAGGGGAGCCACATGAAGAGAATATGAGGAAAGTAACAAAAGGAAGGTGGTATTGCAATAACAGAATGAAGAGCTCAGATCTTCTCCTCTTGCAGAAGATTAAATGACCAAATCAATGTCCAATTGATCAGATAACTAAATGCAAACAAATTTAGAAAAATTAATATATTTTTCAATATCCCTTACGGGCATATTATTTTAGACTCAAAAATAATACATTAAATGACCCCAAAAAGATCACCCTATATACTTACAAGAAAATAGAAAATTCCTACCATCAGAAAGAGCATACAATAAAAAGGCAATGGTTTCTTTCATATCCTTATCTCCTTCCCTTCTTTTCCTGCAAAACTGCGTCCAGAATTAACTGACAGAACCCATCAAGGTAGGCATCGGTGGTCCGCTGAACCGGTGAGAAGCTGCAGCACTCAGCTGCCTCTAGGGGAAGGGGCTTCCTCTGGGAAGTAGGAAGAGAGTGGGAACAGAAGAGCAGCCTAGCACCAGCTGTCAGAGCCCAAGCGGGAAGAGGAGGTCATGTCTCTGTGAGGGAGCAACCTGGCACATGATGTGGAAGGCTGAACAGAGCCAGGAAGACATGCGGAGTGATGGCAGAGGAAAGTGGTAAGACAGGAGACTGGTTACCAAAGGATGGATCAAGTAAGTGAATCAGAAGACAATAAAGAGAGCCAGGTTTCTCACAGTGTTTAGGGCTGACAAACAGAGGGGGGCGAAAACCACAGCTAAGAGGATGGGGGGTGGGATTAAATATGTCGATGTTAACTCACTTATTTCATAATAAACAGATACATGTAGAAATACAGTTGACGCCTCCAACACTAATGAGGACACTGAGCACTCCAATTTTGTTTTCCAAAGTGACTAGGAAACTGCAAGCCAAAATATCTATAATGACTATTTAGGATGTTAAATATTTCTCAAATATTCCCCAATAAGCCTCTAATACTTTTATAAGGATAACCAGGAGTTTAAAAAATACGTAAGAAAGAAGAGAGGGAAGGCCTATTCCGGGCCCTACATCCCTTTTTCCAGGTCTCTTTGTCCAAGTCTGCCTACTCTCTCAGCTAGAAAGCAAAAAGATCGCGCTCTTCAGCTTGCTTTGGAGCCAAGTGCAGCCATGTCAGAGTTCAGGCCATAGGAACTAGGTAGAAGTTCCTAGAGATGATTTCATTATGAACATAAAGCCTACTAGTTCTTTTGCTCTCTGGCTTCTTCCTGCCTGGATAACATATTCTCTCCCCGTAGGTTCAGTGGTCATCCTATGACCCTGAGTCAGGAAGCAGGAGGACAGAGACCTACATGCTAAAGAGAGGAGAGTGTGAAAATGGAAAGCAAGCAGGTAGGTCCTTTACAACCATCTTGAGCTGCTTGCTATGCCAGCTCTGGACTCCGCACCCCTGAAATTTGTTTCATAAAACAAATATGCCCTCATGGGTTTAAATTGCTATTTACAGCAGAATGCATTCCTAACTGATACACATATTTAAATTGTGAGGAAGAGTGATAGAAGATATGGGCCAATATATTAATGGCCTACCAAGGCTTCAACATAACAATAGTGCTGTCATCCTCAGATTTAAAACATGCCAGGTATCTACTAACCAGAAGGTCACCATTTCTTTTTATTTTTCTTAATATTTTAAAGACTTTATTTATTTCTTTGACAGAGATCACAAGTAGGCAGAGAGGCAGGCAGAAAGAGAGAGGAGGAAGCAGGCTCCCCGCTGAGCAGAGAGCCTGATTTGGAGCTCAATCGCAGGACCCCGGGATCATGACCTGAGCCAAAGGCTTTAACCCACTGAACCACCCAGGCACCCTAAGGTCACCATTTTTGAAAAACCACTTCTTTGTTTGAGTGAGAACCACCTAAGCCTCCTAAAACATGGTATTTAATTCAACAGCACATGCAACTCATCCTTACAAACATGACCTTAATCTTCTAAAATCTATTAAATATGACTCCATATTATAAATTCTACAATACTCCAGAGACTATGAAGTGTACTAGTAAACATTGTTGAATTTAGCATTGTTAATCACTTCTTAAATCTTTCTGGATTGAAAGGAGCCCAGGAGAGGGCTAGAGAATATGGTACCTAGACCCCTAAGTGGTAGTGGAGCAAATACATGAGAAAAGTTTCATCCTATGATTGGGGAATAACCCAAAGTGCCTTCTTGTAAGCAGTATTTCATTCAAGTCTCATATAATAGCCAAATATATGTCAATATGTGGTCTGAGAAAAGATATTATTAATATGGATATTTGGCAAAGGACTAGTATCAGAACACACAATGAACTTACACAAATCACTAAGAAAAAGACAAAAACAGAAACATCCAATTAAAAAGTGCACAAACTTGGGGCACCTGGGTGGCTCAGTGGGTTAAGCATCTGCCTTCAGCTCAGATCATGATCACTGGATCCTGGGATCAAGTTGCACATCGGGCTCCCTGATCAGCTAGAAGACTGCTTCTCCCTGCTTGTGATCTCTCTGTCTCTCATTCCTTCTCTCTCTCTCTCAAATAAATAAAATCTTTTAAAAAGAAGTGCACAAAAATTAACACTTAACCAAAGAGAATATCAAAATGATAAAAAATATGAAATTTTTCATTAGGGAAATGCAAATTAAAAGTCACAATCAAGTATTACTGCATACCGACTGGAATGACTAAAATTAAAAAGATGGAAACTTTTATCAACAATCTAGAGCAGCCAACACTCTAAGATATTGCTAGCATGAATATCAATTGCACAACCACTTTGAAAACTGTATCTTTTAAAGCCAAACATATACAAACACACGACCCAGCAACTTGGCTCTTAGAAATGCACACATATGTCCATGAAAAGACAGAGTTTCATGTCATAACAAACCTACTTGTATTAGCCAAAAACCATAAACTACCAAATGCCCATGAAGAGCAGGGTGTACAGACAAAATGTGGTACCTTCACACAATGACACCATACAGCCAAGAGCATGAACACTCTACAACAATACAGAAAATGCTGATGACTCTCCCAAATAGAATGATGAATGAAGGAAGCCAGACACCAAAAAATACACACTGTATGTATGGTTCCATTGACTATAAAGTTCAAAACAGGTGAAACTAATTTGTGCTTTTAGAAGTCAGGAGAAAATGCTTACTCTTTGTGAAAGGAGATAGACACCAGAGAAGTGCATAGGGGGTGGGGTTCAGGGTGCATGTAATATTTTATTTCTTGATGAGACATGGGTAGTCACCAGTGAAAAGTTGCCCTCTCTACACAGATGCTTACTTTTCTCTTGTGCATTATAGTTCAAAAAATGATATAAAACTTAAAATGCATATAGACTTGTAATCTATCCTTGTTTAGTAATTTTAATTTTCCCTGGGGTAATCAAGAAAAAGTTGGTATTACAGAGAAAACAGGTTTATATATCAGCTTTATACCACGTAGCATCAACCACATGCTCCCAGAGATGTCGGCTTCCCAGTATGAGAAGTATGGAAAGTTCATATTCTTTGCCATAAAATCAAACACCATTCAATACAGCATACATTCTATCTCTTCAGCCTTACCATCAGCTATCCTTCCAGTCAATATTATATCCATGTCAAAATATTTGGTGTTTGCTATATATGCCCCATTGTGTCATTTTTCCAAATCTTCATGTTTGTCCACTATCCAGAACCTAAAACACAATGATTACTCAATGACAATATTTATTAAAATAATAAATAAAAAATTGGTTTTCAAATTCACCATCAGCAATGACAGCTAGTCCATATAACAATCCCTCACTCATTACAGAAGTTCTTGGGGCCGCTCCCCTTGGGGATCCAACATACCACAAAGTCCAGACATTTTGCAATAATCAATAGTATTATTTTCTGCAATAATCAGAAAGTATGAACCCTGCCCTACTGCATCATGCTCTCCGACGGCAGTAGTTACTGTCACACTTTGAGAAACTAAGGCAGACCAAAGCTTAATATGTTACTACCCAGCTATGACCCACACATTCTATATACCCCCAAACTTTCACCTCACACAGACACACCAAACACATGTGTTTTATGTAAAAACAAACAAACAAACAAACTGACTCAGTAGATATGAAAGCAGAACAGCTTACTGGTAGAGTACGCACTTTGCAGTCAGAAAGCTCTGAGATCACACACTAGTTCTGCCTTTCTACCCCCAGAACAGAAATTCTTTGAATACAGGAATTTTTGTCTTTTAATTACACTGTTGTATAGCCAGCACATAGACCAGGTCTTGGCACATAGTTGGCACTTAAAGATTATTTGCTGAGTGAATAGGTCACTTTGGCAGTATCCGAAATTGACAGTCACACCTCTATTCCATCCATCAAAACACTTGACATCCCCAGACCAGTAATGCTAAAGTTGCTATGCATCTTTAGACCCCATTATAAGAAAGAATATGTGGAAAAAATATACAGCTCTGTGTCACCAACAAAATTGAATGCAAATAGTGGCCACAAATTTCTATATACTGTACAATACCCAGATTAAAAAAAGAAAGAACTATGCAATAAATTATGCAATCTGGTTTTCAGAATAACCTTTCCAAATCTACTAAAACTAAAACAACAAGAGATACATTTTTCTTCACCAAACCTTCTCACTTGGAGAGAGTACGAACAAAGTGAAACTAATTAAAATATTTATCTAGTCATGGACATGCAGAGAGGTGACAAGAGTGTTGGGCTTGGAGTCAGATGGACCTAAATTTTAATCCAGCTCTGGCACTTATTAGTAGTATGAATGACCTTGGAAAAGTTTCACCTGCAAAAAGAAGATAATTATATACCCCATGTGGTTTTTATAAGGAATAAAAAGAGATAATGCATTACAGTTTCAGTGCACAGGCTAGCACAGACCAAGTTCTTAATAAATGTTAGATCTTGCTTTTACACTGTCCTGTAAATATTATGTTGGAGTTTTCACTTGTTTTAATTCTTAAAGTATTTTTAGAGAAAATTCAGCTGCGTCCATACTTCCTAGAGTTTCTGAATCTGTTGATATGAAAAAACTCAAAAGCCATTTCACTCATGGGGTCAAATTTGCTTATGAGATCATCATCCAATCTTCATCTATTATGTTGAGTAAAATTATTTTCCCAAAGTGATCCACCTTTAATCCAGTCATAAAGAGCTAGCTGTTCCCAATTTTAATTGACAAATCTAATTACTGTGATGAGTTTATTTATAGTCACTATTCAATATCTATTGATAGTTTCTTGACCTTGAAAAATATCATCCAATTAACATGGCAATATGTGTTAATGGATTTTTAAATTACTTCACACTTGATAAAAGGTAAAAGGAAAAGGGAAATTCATTTTTGGAAAGAAGAATCACAATTTTTAAAACAAGCCTTATATATATGTCACTGAATATGCAACATTAAGGGTTTCCATTGCATGCATGTGATATTATGGTAAGGGAGAAGTTAGTTTATTGGTTGGTGGTACATGTTTCTGGAATTCTTTCAGGAAGTCAGTCCCTAAATTCAAGCAACAAAATGTCTGCCCAACTCTCAGGAGAGAGTTTTGGGGTTTTTTCTTTTGTTTTGCTTAGAATTCGTTACATGATAGTTCATTCTTTCAGAACATAAAGTTGGTGGATGATTGATTAATAAAAATCACCAACTGCCTGAACTCCATGGGAGATGGGGGACCATTCTTAGCAAATTGAAGGAGAATGATCTCAGTCATACCAGTAGCCCTTGGAAAGGGAGTTTCAGTTGCTACTGTTCCCACTGCCCAGTCATGCTCTTTTTCCACTCTCCATATTTATTACACGCTGTATTTGGCAAACCTAAGTTTAGACATAGGCTTGGAATCACAGATCATCAGAAGCTTTTAGGAACCCTAGATATTATTTACCCAACTCACCACTTACACGAAAAATGGTGAGAAGCAGATAGGTGAAGTGACCAAGAATCCTTGGTCAAGAGATTCAAACTTTTGTTCTCTTCTCTGTCTCCCTCTCTTATAAATCTCTCCAAAGCAGGGACTTTTTATTAGGGTATGATATGAATTGAACTGTATCTCCCAAATTCATGCATTTAGGTCTAACCCGAAGTACCTTAGGATATGACTGTATGTACAGATAGAGACTTTACGAAGTAATAAAGGTTTGGGGCGCCTGGGAGGCTCAGTGGGTTAAGCCGCTGCCTTCGGCTCAGGTCATGATCTCAGAGTCCTGGGATCGAGTCCCGCATCGGGCTCTCTGCTCGGCAGGGATCCTGCTTCCCTCTCTCTCTCTCTCTGCCTGCCTCTCCATCTACTTGTGATTTCTCTCTGTCAAATAAATAAATAAAATCTTTAAAAAAAAAAAAGAAGTAATAAAGGTTAAAAAAAAAGAAGTAATAAAGTTTAAATGAGGTTTTAAGATTGGGGCCCTAATCCAATATGACTGGTGTACTGATCAATAGAGAAAGAGACACCAGGGATGCCTGTCCACAGAGGAAAAACCATGTAAGATTACAGCAAGAAGACAGCTGTCTACAAACCAAGGAGAAAGGCATAAGCACAAACCAAACCAGCCAAAACCTTGATCTTGGACTTCTAACCTCCACAGAGATGAGAAAATAAGTTTCTGTTGTTAAACCACCTATGATATGATATGGTATTTTGTTATGGCATCTCAAGCAGACTAATACAGGGAGTCCGTGTCCCAGCACCCGGCACAGTAAGTGGCACAGAGTACGTAGGTCTTTACAAAGAGAGGATGAGCCAAAGGAAGGAAAGAAGGAAGGAAGGAAGGAAGGAAGGAAGGAAGGAAGGAAGGGAGTCCCTTACAGATGGAAACTGGTGTCCACAGAACAGAACTTGAAAATGCCTAGGCTTTTTCCACTGCAGCAAATGCTATGACATTTCTCAATTATAAAACCTGGTTAGCACTTGCCTTTGCATGTGCTTTGCATATACTTTCAACCTTTAATGTTTATTTATTATTATGCACCTGCAGGACAGTAATTTTATTTTTCATGGGTCTCAAACCAACATGTTTGAAATCAGCTGTTACATCTGAAGAGAGAAAAATAGACTTAACACCTGTGAAATTCCTATTTTGCTTCAAGCAATTTATTAAGAAAAATTTTATGTATTGAACAGAAGTAGCTCAGCCAGGCTACATCTTAAAAATATGCACAGTTACTACAAATTATTTTACTCTGATAACTAATCTTTTAAAGATAGGGATGGAAAGGAGTAAGGGAGATATTTAAATATTTGCTTTTTGTTTGGAAGTGATATTTTCTTTTAAGACAGAACGAGTAAGAAAGGAAATTGTACCTCTGGAGTTTAAAAAATACTCATTTTCTTGGCATAAGATAAATTGGAATGGACTATTGCATTAAGAACTATCTCTAGTACAGTGAAGTGTAGCAAAATAATGCTTAGTGAGCCTCACTGTGCATGAAGATGCTTCAGTCAAATGCACTCCAGGACAGTTTCGAAATTGTTCCTTACTTTATAATTCTGGGAGATGCCAGGTAATAACCTATTTAAAATGATATTTTTTAAAACTATTTCTTCCATCTGGAACAAGGGTTGGAGGAGGCTGCACTCAGAGCTTGTAGAGATAAGATGACAATAGAAGACCTTGCCAGGTAATTTGAAAAGCCAAACCTTGACTGGCTGGCAATCATACGGACATAGTTACCTTTTGATTCAATCTGTAGGGTATCCATGGCTTATACCTTACTCCCTACTGATTCTGTGACCCTGTGGATACCCTAAGTACCTGCCTGAAGGAAAACAATGTCTCTAATACTATTACCTGAGCATCTGGATAGAATTATGGTCCAGTAATTAATTTACTTTGGTAGCTGCATCAACATTATGTCTAATCCTGTCACTAAAACCATCGAACAATTCAAACGGAAGAAGAGTGTGTATCAGTGTATGCATATGTTTGTATGTTTGGATATATATGTATATATCTGAGTATGTGTGTGTGTGTGTGCACATGTTTCTAGCTTACAGACAGGGGACAAAGAGAAAGAGAAGACATAATTTGTCCTTCCATGAAAACATTTGTAGATTTATTCATGCATTTCATTCATTGCAACCTCAAAAGCCACCAAAACCAACACAAATGACTCCAGTCAAAAACTGAGTAATGCTTGCTTTGCTGCAAAACCTATTTTTTTTATTCAAATTGTGATTTCGTTTTTACCCATTTAACCTTCCTATCCTCCCAACATATGTTGCTCTATCTACAACAATCCGATCCACTGTCTTGGAACCAAGTAATTTCCTTTTATATATTGAGCAGTTTTCCTATCCAAGTGAGCCTTGTGTTGTGTCCTCCATAGTTTAAAACTTCAAGTTTACAAACCTGACAAATGAGTGAATAACTGTAAATGCTTGGTATCTATGTTCATTTCTCATTTTTCTCACACTTGATATGGACACAAGCAGAAGTACTAACTTTACCACAAGAGAAACAAACAGAAAATATTGAAGTGGAAAGATAAATGGCGGCTGACACACAAAATTCATCCAGGAAATAAAAGGGAGTGGTGAGGACTGTAGCAAACAGAAGACTAAAGCCTCTTTTTTTTTTTTTTTAAAGATTTTTATTTATTTATTTGACAGAGAGAGATCACAAGTAGGCAGAGAGGCAGGCAGAGAGAGAGAGAGAGAGAGAGAGAGAAGCAGGTTCCCTGCCAAGCAGAGAACCCGACGTGGGACTCGATCCCAGGACCCTGAGATCATGACCTGAGCCGAAGGCAATGGCTAAACCCACTGAGCCACCCAGGCGCCCCCTCAAGCCTCTTTTTAAGTGAACAACAGCTATGCGGTTGCAGACAATGTTTCCTCATAAGAATGTGGATAGAGGATATCCGTATCTTCTGAATTATCAGGAAGAGCCAAACATCAGAATATTTATGGAAAATCCCTCACTTTTTAAGTACTGGCAATTAATTTCAAATTTTTAAAAATACACAGAAACTTCAAAACAACCTGCAGGCCAAACAGAGTGTGACCCAAAGAGTGAAGGGACAGATTTAGCCCAAGCTACCATCTCGCCACCTCTGAGATACTCACTCATTTAGCATATATGTACTGCCTCATGTCACCTCTTATTACTGTCTAAAACATGCATATGTGCTCTGCAGCCAAACGGTTTGGCTTTGAATTCTGTTCCACCATTCACTCTATGTGTGGCCTTGGGCAACCTCTCTGTGCCTTGGTTTCCTTCTTTGTAAAATGCAGATTAGTAATAGGGTTGTTACAAAGATTAAATGAGGTCCTCTTGGTACAGCAGTTAGAAGAGTTTAAGGCACAAGGTAATTAATCACAGTAAGGCAGTTAGTATTAAATCTTACTTTGTATTATCACTTGCTGTATTTCTTCCCTGCCTCCTCCCTGACTAAACTTTAAATGTCTCAAAGGTATCTGTTTATACAATGTGATGTTTAACATAGTCTCTTTTTAGAAAAGGACCACAGTATTTTTTTTAAGCCCAAAATATAGTAGAAATCTTAAAAGGATATTTAAGGAAATTGACTGAAAATCAAGGTTAAGCTACTGCTTGTCCTTGCCTTTGTTCTATATATTTAAATCTACTGTAAGGCCAGCACATTGCACCAGTCCATGTCAATTTGTTCTATGATCAGTTATAATGAATGTTTTCCAAATCCCAGACGTATAATTTCCTCTTTGATATATTCTATCCAGTTTGCAGTACAACAGACAGGAACTATTCATGTCTTTTTCTTTTCTCCTTTTGAAAAGACTGGGAGAGAGTTAGGGTTAGATAGAACAGTAGGTACATGTAGGGCAGCCTTGTGTGGCTGGAGCCCCTGGGTCTTTCTCACCTGCCTTTACTTAAATTGACGAAGGTTACATCACAAAAACCTGACAGGGTGCTTGTAAAATGGAGCCATTATTATCCTCATTCTTTTCTTCCACTATAATCCTTGTTCTCTTTGAAAATAAAGAGTAGGTTCTAGAAAGGGAGTGTTACAAAATGGAACCCCATATTTCACAGCATGAAATTCAGAATTCTGAGACAGATAACACAAATAGAGTTTTACACTATAGACTAGGATAATGACTGTACCAGAGAACTTTGGGAGGTAGGCTCTAAGCATATAAAGTTAAAGGCATGTCTAAGTCCAATCTAAACTTCTCTCTTCCCCAAATTATATTTAAAATGTTGAACATAACCATGTGTCACTAAGCAATCAAAAAAACCCTTGTCCTAAGTATTAATGGGTAGACAGTAGCAACAATGGAGTGGAGCCAGAGAAATACAAGGTAGTTTAAAACGTGTTTAAAATGTGCTGCTATTAATATCAAGGTTTTTCAGAGGAGATTTTTTATTTAAAAAAGCATAGCCATGAACCCTGGACCACCTTGTTCTGTAGGGCACATGGGTTATATGTGGGTTTACATAGAGGGGGTGAGTGGTAGAAGAGAATATGGAAATTTTTGAGTTAAGAAAGAACTAGGGGTTTTGGAAGAAGCCAAATAAATCATGGAAATTTAATGAAGAATTACATAAATCATGCAGAGAAACCTCTCTTGAAAATTTAACATAAGAAAAGGTGAAATTGAAAGAAATGAACCATACCATAATTTACAGTACTAATTGTTTCTTTAAATAAATATTCACTGATTGCCAACTCTGTTCCAGGCATTGGGCTTGATTTTGGAGAGAAATACAAATGAGACACAGTATCCTTGATTTTGGAGGAGGAAAATGAAAATGAGACACAACCCTGAGGAGCCACCGAATGTATCCTATGTATCAGTGTGTGTTGGGAGTAAGCTTACAAGACAGAGGGAGAAAATACTGAGGAATGTAAAGGTAAAGTCAAAGGAGAGACTGGTTTGTTAGGAAAGGAAGGAGTGCACAGAGGAGAAAGGACTTCAAGTGCATTAACTCTTGAACTGAGTGGGTGCCGCTAGGCAGATGGCGACTGAAGGACATCGCTTCATAAAATTAATTCCTTCAAATGCTTATTTTGCTCTTCTTTTCACAAATTGCAAAGCCCGTGCCTGTTAAGTTATGGGGAAACTGGTTATGCTCTTGTATATTATTGCATATTGCCAGGGATGTTGCAGCAATTACATTCTTTGTATCCTAATAATCACACTTAGTTTTAAGGAAATAATGGATAGTGCTTTGCAAAACTTATCCAATGCTTGCTCTTTAATAAACACTATAGACCCCAAAGCCAGGGGGAAAAAAAAAAAAAAAAAAACATCAAACAGAAAATTGGGCTGAAAATGATTCAGAAGACTGGAGATTGGAACCCCCACCCCAAAATGAAATCAATCCTAGTTAATTTAAATAGGAAGGCATCTATTAAAAGAATATTAGGTATGTCTCAGATTCATTGGCAAAGTTGGGAAATGAGACACATAGTTATGCAGTCAAGAATAATGCCCCTGGGACGCCTGGGTGGCTCAGTTGGTTAAGCAGCTGCCTTCGGTTCAGGTCATGATCCCAGCGTCCTGGGATCGAGTCCCACATCGGGCTCCTTGCTCCGCAGGGAGCCTACTTCTCCCTCTGACTCTGCCTTCCACTCTGTCTGCCTGTGCTCGCTCTCGCTCGCTCTCTCTGACAAATAAATAAAATCTTTAAAAAAAAAAAAAAAAAGGAAGAATGCCCCTGATTCGGCCACTGACTGTGTGGATCTGAACCCCATGACGGCCATCTCAAGGTAGGGACTTTGCAGCGCGCACTATCTGCACTGCCAGCCCTCCATACTGGATGCAGGCAGAGGCAGCACTGCTTTCGCTCCCCCTGAGTTCAACCCAACAGACAACTCCTACCGCTGACAAGAAAATTCCTCAAAGTACCCCCTATTGTAGGATGACTACCACTGACCTAGAAGTACCTAGGTCACATGTGCTTGTCCTAGGTAAAAGGGAGGCTAAGAAAGTATCTAATATTTTCACCTTCTATAATAGCAAGTGGTGATGCCCCTTTCAAAATGCATAAAGAAAAGGTCATTCCCCTACATAGGAATAGGGTTCAAATGCTGGCCAACCAAGTGGAATGGCAGGCTAAGAGGTAGTTTTGTCTAGCAGAAAGAATACAGAATTTGAAGTCTGCCAAATCTCAACTTGAATATATCCTCTGCCTTTCATTAGATATATGACAATTTCTCTGAGATTCATTTCTCACATCAGTAAAGCCAGGAAAACAATGTCAACATTTCTGATTTGTGGGAAGAAACACACACACACACACACACACACAATTTGGAACTGATTAATCTAGATTTTTATCTCTTGGCATCTTTAAAAATAGGAGAGAGATTTCATATACCATGAAATATTGATGTCTTATTTTGCCTAATTAAAGAGAACAAATAAAAACAACTTTCAAACTAATTTCTAAAAGATTCAGAACCACCCAAGAATCATATAGGGATGTGAAATGGAGTAGTCTTTATGTCAATTACCTGGCACTAGGCATTTCCAAAGAAACCAAAACTTTGCCACAAAAAAATAAATAAATAAAAATTTTTAAAAAGCCTATTTGTAGAGGAAAAGGGGCATCCACGGAGAATGGATAGAAAGGAATTTGTAGAGCACTTAAACTTCCTCCTTTCTCCTCTGTCCTTTGCAGAAATAGACAGACCTTTGACAGGCACCAAGCACTGTTTGCTAAGCACCAAGATCTGCAAACAATCGGGAATAGGACAAAGCTTACTCTCTTTAATTTCTCCCCACACTGAAGCTCCAAGGCAGAGGAAATGACGCTTTCTGAGCACTCAGAGCAGGCTACAAAAACAATGTCAGGCAAGGAAGGATAGGTGGTGACCACAGGAGACTACACAGAGACCATCCAATAACGATTCTGCGGAAAAGAAGTGGCACCATCCCCATGCTGTTTCTCAGATAGGGGGCCACAGAGAGAATGCCCCTAGCCACCCATGATCATCTCAAGTGCCATCCCAGGGAACCAACACTAGAGACCAGCTGCATCAAATCTCATCAGCAGCCAGTTGCTAGATGGAGAAGAGGCAATGGCCAACTAGAGAAGTGCCCCAGATTCCTCACAAAGAACATGCAGCCCCTCACATGGGCAGTTAGTCCTTACCTAGATCCCAGACTTCAACCAACACAGGTGAGAGAATGCAGGAGACTACCCCTCCCCTGAAAGTAGACATTGACCATAATAAATACTGAATGTGATTTGAAAAAAATTATCTGAATGTATCGAGATACTTTTGCTATAAAGATCAAGGTTCTCTACTCCCCAGTCTTACCAGTGGGTAGCGGAACAGAAAAACATGCTCACAAAATATTGAAAAAATCGAGTATTACATGTTAACATGTTGGTAAACAGATTGTTCAATGCATTGATTTTTATAATTATTTCATAGTCATGTATGGAGGAGGCTAGGAAGAGAGGCTATGTATAGAGGGAGCAGAAAAAAACAAACAAACAAACAAAACAAACAACTAAAGCCAATCAGTCATCACTGAAATGAGTAAATCTCATCAAACAGAACAGATTTTTTTCTGATACTTGTGCATCTTCAAATTCCAATTTTTAAAAAACTAAGAAAATGTTTTAGTAGGTTCTAAATAAACCTATCGTTCATGCTCTTCCCAGAAAGAAAAAAGTATTATACCTGAACCTTGTACCTACTCCAGTAGAACCCTCATAACATTTAAGCTGAACTCTCAATTGTTAGCTAAGAGATACTCAAATCTTGACTGGCAGTATTGTTTATCCCAATGTACTGCTAATAATGATCACTAACTTTAATAACAGCAATAACTTCCAGTGTTCAATGTGTCTTTTCTCTGAGAAACTCAAAACAACTTCACATTTACTACGTTTTTTGTTCACAGGCATCCCGGTGAGGACTGAAAAAGAACAGGAGGTATATTGATTGTGCTATAGAAAAAGACCCAGTGAGGTTAAGTACTAGACCAAGGTCACAGAGCTAGTTTGAGGCAGACCCATGATAGATCTTGCTTAAGTTAACTACATAAACTAGAGTTGGCCTAAACCCAGGTATAATAGATTTGATTAAGACCTATATTTCTAAGGCAGAGAGAATTGGACCTTATCACCAGAGGCATGAAGTCTTTGCCCTGGGCAAACCTCAAATTCTCTTTCTAAAGGAGCCTTAAATCAGCCTATTGACCCCTGTGTCATTTTATTTTCTTCAAGTTGTTTGGCATTATAGTGCCTTCCTGGCTTGCATGAAGCTAGATGTTTTGGCCAATACAATGGGCAATTTTGCTACCCAGGCTTCTGACTATAAGTACTTGCCTGGTAATGAAATATTTCTTCAATTGAAACAAATTATTTTTTATCATCACATTTGAAGACCAAAAAGTTCCTGTAACATGTGTTCATTGTAAAAGTATTCTAGCGCTATTTTAATAAAAAAGATATTTTCTATTGGCTAATGTACATTAATTTTTGTCTTTTCTATTTGACCCTACCTGCCCTCATCTTGCTATGCACACTGGCCATTTCAGACACTTGCTTTAGGCTAACATTTTTGGTGCTTTGGGATTATTACAAGATTTTCTCAAACATGTTACGGTGTCCAATTCTTACCCATTATTCACCAAAATCTATACTTTCAACTCAATTATTTTGCCACTTGACTCACTTTTTAAAAAGGTTTATTTATTTGAGAGAGAGAGAGAGAAAGAGAGTGCAAGCAGCGGGGAGGGGCAGAGGGAGAGAAAGAGAGAAGTAGACTCCCTGCTGAGTACAGAGCCTGATGTGGGGATTCCATCCCACCCACACACCCACACCCTGAAGTCATGACCTGAGCCAAAAAATCAAGAGTCGGATGTTCATCCAACTGAGCCACCAAAACACCCTTCCACTTACCTCATTCTTATTTCTATAGATCAATATGGAAAATTTTGGCCAAGAGCTACATTTTCTAAAACACAGCACAGATTATTTGAATACAAATTTTAGTAAGAATTTGACTATGCTGGCTAATTACTGGAAAGGAGCTTTCTTCTACAATGGGTTCTCAAAAAGAAAATTACTTTAGTTCTATTTACTAAAATAAATTCTCTACGTCCTTGCCAGGACAGTCAATGAGTTACCTCCATAAAGGAGGAAGGAGCTTCCTCAGTTTTCCTAGGGTTTATAAAGCCACTGTGTATAAGTACCTGTCTTCCTTCCATAGTAGCATCACTGTAGGGTAAAGGGGGAGAACTAAAGTCCATGAAGCCTGCAAACCCCCCATCTTCTAATGACATATTAGGTGCCAGCAAAAAAAGCTATATGCCATGTTTACAAGTTGTTATAATTGGGAATTTCATTATTTGCAGTGAGGTTATTAACCAAGTCGTATCTGGTAATGTTAAGGAGTCAGGAGGCAGTGTCACTTTCTAGTTTACCCTAAGGGGGGGCTGACTTTATCTTCTTACATAGTATTCCCTATGAAATTTCCTCAACCTATTTTTCTTCCGAATTTTATAGAGGCATATAGGGAGAAGCAGCATATAGGGAAAATAGCAGTGTTCCATGTTCTGGTTCTGGCTCATCCTTAACTCACTGAGAATCAGTTTCCTTAACAGCACGATGGAGGTAATAATGCCCACTCGATATATCTCCACTCTTGGAAAGCTATAAGAATAAAATAAAATAATGCAAAAGTGCTCGGTGTACCATAAAGAACCACTCAAACAATTCACACATACAGCACAGGGTTTTTTTGGTTTTTTTTCAAAGCACTCTAAGAGTACATTTACTCTTTTCTCAAGTAGTGAACAGCACTTTTCAAACCTTAATAAATGTCAAGGTTATAAAGGTACAATACCATTTGTAAAGTTCAGCTTAAAGGTAAACAGGGCAGCTTATTAGCATCCACAAGAACTGCAAGTTAATTTTAACCTAATAAATATCCTGAAAATACTCATAAGAAGATAGTTCATCATGCCAAGGCAACTTATCCTTTAAATTCGTGCCATACTCAACTGGTTTCTTAGGCAGGCTACTACTTGACTCTTTTTGCAAACTTTTATGATGCAACTAACTTTAGCATCTAGTATGCAAGTGAGCTTTGAAGTCAGAGAGCCTAGATTCAAATTCTTCCTCCCACATACTAGTTCTGTGATTTGGGGCAAAGTATATAACCTCTTCATGCATCTATTTCTTTTACTGTAGGATAAATAAAATGATAATGCCTGCTTCATAAGAACGAAACATAGACGAAATGAAATAATAAACATGAAACACTTGGCTTAGTATTTGATATATAGTAACATGACATAAATTTTAGCTATTAATAACATTAAAAATGATCATGATTATAATTGCTAATCATTACTATACATTATTAGGGCACATTTGTGCATTAAGAATCTTCATAATCATTTTAATACTGAATGACCTAATATATAAGCATCAGCTGTGCTGGAAGGGAGCAAGTTGTTTCAGTACAGAGAACATAAAGAGGACAATCTTTCATCACCAGTTTGCTCTGGATAGGCATAAGTTAGTTACAATCATTTTTTATACTTTTTTTTTTCCCCTTCTAGTTGTCAAGTACAACTGTCCAATGTGGCAAATTTCTCAGAAACTTTCAAGTGTTAAAGTAGGATTCTGAAGTGTTGTATGTGAACAAGTTATAAAATATATAAAATAAAGTTTAGGAGAGCCAAGAATTGGAAACACGTTAACAACTGTATATGACAAGTCACACAAGGTTTTTGATCACAATGCCTGCATTTTGTGTTGCTAGTGACAACAGAAGGCATCTATTTGTGATGATTCACAGGGGTCAACAAGTTATGTAAAAGCTTGGTATCCAATCCTATGGGCAACACTCCCACACACAGTCATACACATGAGGCAGAGATAATAAACAACCACTACGTTTGGAGATTATCATACTGTCCCTT
Organism: Mustela lutreola; assembly: GCF_030435805.1. Classification (NCBI taxonomy): domain Eukaryota; kingdom Metazoa; phylum Chordata; class Mammalia; order Carnivora; family Mustelidae; genus Mustela; species Mustela lutreola. Next base: position 127,376,839 of record NC_081294.1, on the reverse strand, counting down.
CTTCAGAAAATAAAAAGGATGGGCACCTGGATGGCTCAGTTGGTTAAGCACATCTGCCTTCAGCTCAGGTCATAATCCCGAGGACCTAGGGATAGAGCCCTCTTGCTCAGTGGAGAGCCTGCTTTTCCCTCTCCCTCTGGCCCTCCCTGCAGCTTGCCCACTCTCTGTCTCTCCCATAAATAAATAAAATTTAAAAAAAAAAAAGAAAGAAAGAAAGAAAGAGAAGTCCAAAAAAAAAAAGGAAAAAAATTCCTAAATGTCCAGGTCTAGAAAAGGTATTCATTTGCCAAATAATTTGTGCCCTGAGGAAAAATAATAACATTGTCTACTTATCATTGAAATAACCACAGCAAAGTTTGCAGCTGGCATACCTCAATGATTCTAAACTTCTCTTGGTTCCTGAAAAAAAGAAACATTTACTCTTTTAATTTGGAAACTTTCCACATTCTGCTCCTCTATCTACAATGCTTGTCCAACCCGATCTAACTCCTATTTTCACCTGGTTAACTTCTCTTCATCCTTGACTTTGCAGCTTAAATGTCACTACTATTGGCGAAACTTCTCACACTCCCATGTCTAGATATGGTACCCTTGCTAAGTACTCACATGTCTTGTACTTCCCCTCCGATGCTCATTTTCACAATGCATCTTACTTACCCACTTACTTGTCTATATCGCCCTCTGGACAGTATGCACAAGGAGGCAGGAGACATGTCCAAACTGCTATCATTGCAACCTAAGCACTTCACAGGGTGCCTGACACTTTGTAGATTCCTATTTAATACTTGTGAAAAAATTTTTAAGTGCTCTCAAATTCCTAAATTGCAGCTAAGTAAGTATAACCATTGTGCACTTTGTAAATAATTTCATTGTTTCTTTTTTCAAATAAATATATAATATGCCATGTCATATAGTATGGTCTTCATTAAGGTTTTCTATTTTTCAATGCCCACACCAAGAGTCCATTTAATAAATACTTAAAAATAAGTGATTAGACTTAGCTTTCTTTTTCCATTGGCTGGTGCAGTAAACTGTAATTATTTTCAAGAGCACCTTAGCCATTTTTGCATTCTCAGATAGAAAAGGAGCTACTTATTCTGCATTTTAGTCAAAAAATACATAATGTGAAAAAAAATCTGAATGGACTGAGAAGCAGACAAAAGTCTTGGTTCTGGTCTGTCTCAGTCATTACCTGGCTTCTGGTCTTAGTAACCTATGTGAACAGAAAGCTGCTTAACTTCTCCAATGCTTCATATACAGAGTAATAAAATTTGATCAGGCAGTTTCAGAGGGAAACACTTGAATGCCATTAAAACAGAAAGAATACAGTTTTTCATGAACCCAACTATTGGAATCTGCAAAAAATATAGAAACTGGGGCCACAACAATATACTAAAGAGGAGGAAAGTCTGACCGGTAGTATCTCAGGCACAACAGAATGTGGAGGTCCACTTTGGTCCTCATCAGAGCTCTACACACACTGAGGGGAAGGAGATCCCAACAATGGGATCTGTCTACAGGGACACTCACAACCCTGGGTGGCCATTCTTGTCCCCAGTTCATTTGACACTATCTAAGATCTCCTCCATTCACATGGATCAAGGGTTAAGGTTATGCTTGTTTGTTCAATTTAATCAAGGTTTAACAGAGAAAAATTTGTTTTTAAAATTCCCATTAATTAATAAGTTAGCTAATGATATTATTCCTGAATGGGATGTAATAACTGTTTCAGGTTTCTCAAGTTCTCTTGGATCAATTACTTCTTTCAATGCACAAATCTGAATCCTGCATGAAACCAGTAGATCTCAACCCACAATGTTATTATGCCAAGACTGTTTCCCCAACTCTAGTTCAGTATTTCTTAAGGCAAAAACAAGAAACATAAAGCAAAACAAAAAAGAAGATAAAGAGCAGATCTTTCTTAATAACTGCTTTGAACTGGCTTTCCCAGCAACCATCACAACTGACCTTTTCCTATTCAGTATATTCCATAATAAATATGAGGATTCTCATGTGTAGATGGGAGTAGTGAAGTGAGTTAGGAGTAAAAAATGGAGCATATGGCCCTCTCCCCAGAGAGCCATCAGCCATCTTAGAGTACCCTTAATGCTTAGAGCAATTTAGTTATTTGGAGGCAGTTCTGGAAGGAATAATGAGGTAGGAAGTTAGGAGGTGTGATTTAGGACAACACCTGAAAAACATCTCATCAAAAATCAGGTCTGCAACCCTGCCGCAAGCACTAAAATCCCACCATAACAGAGTTAAGTCTTTGAATTAAAGAATTTAATTTCTGTATAATTTCCATAGTTTGATATTTAAATAGTAGTAGAAGGATCATTATTTTAGCCATTTCCAGACACTAATACAATAACATAAATAAGTAAATCCGATGAGATTCATTTAATTAGCAAGACTCTAGGACACCAAATAATTAAGTTTGGAACTTCCAAACTTCCAAACGTTTCCAGCTTTTCTCGATCTATTAACACAGAATGTATAGTTCCTAGTAATTCCAATGCCAGTACCACAATAATCAAATATTTCTGAGATCCAAGTGTCTTATACAGACCTATGATAAAGTATATTTCCAGGAGCATTTCCTTGGCATCAGGCTCTCTGGGGGCCATCACTGGATATTCATATAATCTAAATTTCAGGGAGTTCTACAACAAGGCATAGTAGGAATTCTACTCAAATAGAAGATTCAAAAAGCAAGGATGCTGCAGTCTAAATGTTTTATATAGATTTTAGGGAAAAAGTGACTTTTTAAAATCTTTTACCATTTTTATCATTTTATTTTTCATCATAAGAGCTCTTTTTAATCCCTATCCTCTGTTTCACCCCCCACCCCCCACCTACTGCCTTTAATCTTTTTTATGATTTTTCTACCTCTCTCTCCTACTTGGTCTCCATAGGATTCAGACATGAGCACAACAGGAAGCTAAACAAATGATGGGGAACATGTTGAACTTGAGGTTGGCTCTGCCCTTCTGCAGCCAAGGTTCACTTATTACAACACACTCATCCTTCTTTTTGTCTCAGAATAAGCTCTTCTAAGAAGTTCTGTCAATGAAGGAAAAGTGCCCACCCCACCAGTTTTCCAGACAAATTACCTGATGTTTGCATCTCACTTAGAACCCCACCATGCTTGTAAAAATGTACAAAGGCATAGAATAATATGGCTCAACAGTACAACATAATTGCAATATAAAATGATAGAGGATGAGGAGCAGAGGCAATAATAGGAGATGAAGTAATTTAACTAAAAAGAGCTTGTTTATTAATGCTAAACAGCTCAAATTTACAATGAGAAGCAATGAGACAATGAGAAGCAATTTATATTTTTTATATATAGAATTGGATTCAGAGGATAGCTCCGGATGGGGCAACATAGGAGATTTGTCTAAAAGAAGAGAACCCCCTTTTTTTTTATTCACAACCCTGAGATCAAGAGTCACAAGCTCTACCAACTGAGCCAGCCTGATGAGCACTGGGTGTTATATGGAAGTGCTCAATCACTACATTGTATATCAAAAACTAATATTATTCTGTATGCTAACTAACTGGAATTAAGATAAAAACTAAAATAATGATGATAATAAGAATAATAAATAATTGAAATTTTTAGAGAAGATAGCCAAACTTAGATAAAATAGACTTCAAAGGGACACCTGGGTGGCTCAGTGGGTTAAAGCCTCTGCCTTTGGCTCAGGTCATGATCTTGGGGTTCTGGGATAGAGCCCTACATGGGGCTCTCTGCTTGGCAGGGAGCATGTTTCCTCCTCTCTCTGCCTGCCTCTTTGCCCACTTGTGATCTCTGCCTGTCAAACAAATAAATAAAGTCTTTAAAAAAAATAGACTTCAAAAAATAAAAAATAAAAAAATAAGAGAACCTGTTATCTCCCACCTGTCTTGGACAGACTACCAAAAGAATGTGGGCCAATACTGATAAATACATTAAATTTCTCTTAGAAAAAAACGTCCTCTGGGGTACCTAAGTGGCTCACTGGGTTAAGTGTCTGCCTTTGGCTCAGGTCATGGTTCCAGGGTCCTAGGATCGAGCCCCGCATCAGAGTCCCTGCTCAGCAGAGAGCCTTCTTCTCCCTCTCCCTGTGCTACTCCCCCTGCTTGGGCGCTTTCTCTCTCTCCCTCCCTATCAAATAAATAAATAAAATCTTTTTAAAAAGAAAAAATGTCCTTTAATACAAAACAAGATAAAACATTCCTTCTCATCTTTTTTCTTACAAAGAACAATGAGTCCATCAGTGGATATAATGCATGAGTTCCTCATCAATTTTTAAGAAAAATGACTATACCTTCCAAAGATGATAAATAAAAATTCAATATACAGACACATCAAAATAGGAAGTCATTATTAAATATAAATGGTTAAATTACGTTCTTGGATGAAATTGAAATAATTTTTCTACATATATTAGTTCAGTATATTTCCTAACATGCATTCATATGACTAATACATTTTTTCTAACAGTCACATCAATTCAAATCTTAAGTCTAGATCACTGTTCCTATTTAATGAAAACAACTTGTACACTTATTAGCTTATGAGTATTTATACCTTATGTATATCTACATAAAAACAACTGTACAACTAAAAAAGCAAAAACATACTGAAGTCAGTTTATTTAAGTAGATGCTTTTTAAAATACATTATAAAAGAATAAAAGCAAGATCTTCATATAATCAGGAAAACAGTACCATTAATAGGTCACAACTAGGCACACTGGATATTTCACAACCTCCTGGGGTAGGGATACATTTTTGAGCCTGTATATATGAAAAGGATGTATTTTAGGTGTTTGTTCATATGGCTAAAACACAGTGTGCCTCCTTGTGCAACTGGGAAGTTTCATAAAATTTGTAACTATGTCTTCTTTAGTTGTCTTTTGACTCTGGTCCTGAATCACCACTGTGATCCTTGGCTCTTTTCTAATTCACGAAGTCTTTAAATAGAGTCTTCGTTAACCATTTCCCCAATACATATAGAAAAAAAAAAATAAACGATGATATCAAAAAGAATGCAACAGGAGAAGGAAAAAGCAGAATTTTCTGTTTCATGAATATACATTCTTGATTTTGCTCGGTCTTCAAAATTTGTTCTATTTCTCCTTCTCAGCCTCCAATACCATCTCCTTCACCTAATTTCTTGTCATTTGTTTACTACAATAAAATGTGCATTGATGATAGCATCGGAAAATGTTCGTGGTAAAATGAAGATGTATTTGTTTTCTGTGGCTGCTGTAACAAATTATCACAAACCAGGTGGCTTAAACAGAAGTTTATTCTCTCACAAGTCTGGGGACTAGAAATTCAAAACCAAAACATCAGAAGGGCCACTCTTCTGAAGGCTCTAGAGCAGACTATGTTCTTTTTCTCTTCTAACTTTAGGTAGCTATTGTCATTCCTTGACTCGTGTACCCATCACTCCTCTGTGGTCTACATCCATGGTCACATTGCCACCTCCTCTTTTGTCTGTCCTCTCTGTTTCTTGTCACTAAGTTTAGGGACTATCTGGAAAATGAAGGATGACTACCTTATCTCAAGATCCTCAACTTAATTTCAGTTGCAAAAACCATTTTATTATTACTCTTTATTTAAAATCAATTAATTCTCATATATTACTAGTTTTAGATGTACAGTTCAGTGATTAAGCAGTCTTAATATAATTCCCAGTGCTCATTACATCATGTACCCTCCTTAATGTCCATCAGCCAGTTACCCCATCCCCCTATGCCTTTCCCCTCCAGCAACCCTCAGTTTGTTTCCTATGATTAAGAGTCTCTTATGGTTTGTCTCCCTCTCTGATTTCATCTTGTTATCCTTTTACCTCTCTTCCCATATGATTCTGTTTTGTTTCTTAAATCCCATATATATCAGTGAGATCATATGATAATTGCCTTTCTCTGATTGATTCATTTCACTTATCATAACATCCTCTTGTTCCATCCACATTATTGCAAATGGCAAGATTTCAATTTTTTTAATGGCTGAGTAGTACTCCATTGTATATATATACCACATCTTAATTCATTCATCTGTTGATGGACATCTGGGCTCTTTCCATAGTTTGGCTATAGTGGACATGGCTGCTATAAACATTGGGGTGAAGGTGAACCTTTGAATTACCTCATTTGTATCTTTGGGGTAAATACCCAGTAAGGATATTGCTGGGTCATAGGGTAGATCAATTTCAACTTTTTGAGGAACCTCCATACTATTTTCCAAAGTGGCTATACCAGCTTGTATTCCCACTAAATTTGTAGGAGGGTTCCCCTCTCTCCACATGCTCGCCAACACCTGTCATTTCCTGACTTGTTAATTTTAGCCATTCTGACTGGTATGAGCTGGTATCTCATTGTGGTTTTGATTTGTATTTCCCTGATGCTGAGTGATGTTGAGCATTTTTTCATGTGTCTGTTGGCCAGCAAAAACCCATTCTACAAATAAGAGAGCATTCACAAATTTCACGGATTAGAATGTGGACATATCTTTCTGAAGGCCATCATTCAACCCACTAAAATGGTATAATAAGTAAGTGTAACATAGTTGATAGACACTATGCATTTGTATGTAACCAATATTAGTAGATAAAGTCATCATTACTTATACAGTCAATGGAAATTTAATGGCTCTAGAGGGGAATAAAATAAATGTGTATTAAATAGCTACTATGCACCAGGCAGAGACAGGATCCAGGTTTCGTGTAGCCTAGAGAATTATTTTTTAGAAAATAAAACTGTAAATATACAAGTAGCTGTGAAAGTGAGTATATATTTAAATGAGGAAAGGATTTGTAATAAATTATAAAGTTTTAAAAAGCTGAAAAATACCAGAATATAAGAAAATAACCTATCACTTTTAACAATATTATTAATTGCCACTTCCGTAGTACTTGTGTAATACTTTTTAACCTCCGTTTTGGGCTCATTCTGACTAGCAATAATTTGTATATCACTTTCAAAAAAAATGATAATTCAGTCTTTCCTCTAGCATGGTTAATGAAAATTTGTTTTGTGTTATTGATAGCTTAGAAGGCTTTTTTAGCTTCAACACAGAGGGAGTTTTATGTTTTTTATGTTGTTTTATGTTTACTATACTATTTGATGTTTACTATAAAACCACAGTTTTATAGTGTTTTACAATCACTGTGGGCAAGCTCTTGAAGAATCTCAGCACTTTGATCTGTAATATATGCCTCACTCCATGGACTTGGCGAGGTCCTCCCTAGACTTACCCCCATGGACCTAACTAGGTCCTTCCAGCCCCTTGTGAACTGGTCCTTGTTAGAAGAGGGCACAAATGGCAACAAATCAAGACCTTCAGAGCCCTCTGATCCACACAAGGAAAGAATACCATTTGTTCAGATCCCCAGGATAAACAGTGGTAGGGTCTGGATGAACAAAGAGTTCTACCAGGTAAGATTTTCATAGAGGACGTGGGTAGACATGGAGATGCTGGTGACCCACAACTACCCACAGGTCTAATACCTAGAGCATGACCTGCACTTCCTTTCCATATCCATGGAGGAGGACATGCTAGAATTGAAAAGGACCTGTGCAAGTGGGGACCCTGAGGCTTAAGCTTCATAAGTTTCATCTTAAACTCACTTCTGGAGTCAGGTATTTTATATCTATATATCTATCTATATAATTACTTTAAATCTTTAAATTGGTCATTTAAATTAGTTTGAAACAAAGATTATAAAGACCAATGAGATATTGTAAATATTACTTCCAAGTTACAGTTTTGTAAAATTTGAATTATATGTGTTATTGAATCTGGAAAGATATGATAGACTTTGAAGTAACCTATGAAACCTACTAGAAAGATAATTAAGATCATGTCCTCTACTAATAAATAATCAGGTGCATATCCATTCCTTAACACATATGTGCATATATGATTTAATATAGTACTAGTTTTATTTAACACTGAATAAATATAAATCAGATTACCTGTGTACCAACCAGGAATATGCCCATTTTCACATAATCTTTTGCCTAATTAAAAAAAAAAAGTAGTTGGGGCGCCTGGTTGGCTTAGTTGGTTGGGCAACTGCCTTCGGCTCAGGTCACGGTCCCAGAGTCCCGGGATCGAGTCCCGCATCGGGCTCCCAGCTCCATGGGGAGTCTGCTTCTCCCTCTGACCTTCTCGATTCTCATGCTCTCTCTCACTGTCTCTCTCTCAACTAAATAAATAAAAATCTTTAAAAAATAAAATAAAATAAAAAATAAAAATAAAAATAAAAATTAAAAAATTTAAAAAAAAGTAGATTCCATAAACCTGATCACACAATAGAAAAAAAAAAAATACTGAGAATAACAAAATACCATTTCAAGTTCTGTCTATAACGGTTAACTTAAGCATGCAAGGTACATAATGCAGTACCTAAGAATAAACTAGTAATCTGCTTTATGTTAAAAAAAAAAAAAAAAGGAAATAGCATTCTAAGATACAGCTGCATAGACTATATGATGAATATTCAACATATGAAAAACTGACAAATTTATCTTTACTCCATCATTAAGCGTTTTTGTGACAAGCTGGGTATTCATCCCATTAGGGGTCTTTTTTGTGTGCATTCATTTAATCTAATGCTTGCTCATGCCCTTTCCTGACATCCTACAAGACTAGTCTTTTCTTTTCCAATTCTGATTACCTATATTGTTAGAAACTCATACTAAGAAAATTCTTTTCAATGATAGGAAGACAAAACCTTGGTCAAAACTCTCATTCTACTACCTAAAGACCTAATAGCTTTTCCTTCAGCCCACGTTAAAAAATGTTTTTTCAGAAATAAATGTTTTTCATTAACAAAAATATAGTGACTATTTTTGCTCAGCAGAATTCCATCTCTCTTTATACTTTCTGATTACCCCTAATTCAAGAAAAGAAAATTCCTTATTTTATAGCAGAGCCTACCAGGTCAAATTCCGTATTATCGAAGTAAATTATTCTTTTCATACATCATTTACTGGTGTATATAAGACAAAAGATTTGACTGGGGGATTTCATTCAGTTTTAGATCACTCAGTAAAATGACATTCACCTAATAATAGCTCATTGAAATCAATGTCCAAAATGGATTCCTGGTGTTAAGGTGGAAAACAACACTGTAATAGGATTAAACTCTGATCTCCAGACTCCCTAGTACACCACACTCATTGTGAAACTTAATCGGAGATTTTTCTGTAAACTGCTGAAATTTGGCAAACCTAAGCACTAGAAGATTTCACAGGTCCCTTCCAAATATTTGACAAGAAAGAATATTCTCCACGTTAAAAGAAAAAAATGGATGTGAAAAGTACATCATCAAGGTAACAACAGAATCGTGGCTCCTTCATTTATTATGTATTCAGTGCCTTGTTTATGTATTTCACTGCCCCTGGGTTCATGACCAAACATCAATACATGTTAACACATTTTCAATATTTATAAGCTAAAAGCTTAGATCCAAGTGTTATCAATAATGGTCCTGCTACTCCGTTCATTCTCACCAGCATCTCAATTATACTGCCTACCAATAAGCATCCTCAGGAATTAATGCAGGCTAACAGTTTTTAAAAATGTAATCTAAGGCTGCTTTAGGGTTAGGATTGCCAAATGTCTCACTCACACCATTGCCTCCCTTCTTTTAAATACTTCCTCTAGAAAGGATTTTGTTTTTCCATATGAAAGAAAGTATAAACAGGTGGCTGAGCTCAAAATTATACTTGCATAGTGATCATACCAAAGTTAAATAGGAAAGAGTATTGCCTACTAATATAAATAGCACTGACTGGTAAATAAGATAGATAAATGTCAGAAATGAAAGTCTGTCTAAACAAAGATGAGCGAGAAATGGTACGTATTTACCATAAACATTCAGCAACATAACAGGCTGTTTCATTGAACTAGTTTTATTTAACACTTTACTTTGTTAAAATAAATGTGAGAATCTGAGTAAAACAGTTTTTCAAATGACATTGTTCCCATTAATAATGCACATGCATGAAGAAGACAAATATAAAAATCTTTATATAGAAAATCCAAATCAGATAATCTTTATAAATACATCTAATCGGAATTTGATTTGTAGGAACTTAAAGAATGCATAGAGTCCCACTGTCCTGAAGGAGTAAACATTTCTTCCTTAATTGTTACAAGAAAAACTCAATTAACAATATCTTGCCAGAAATGGACGATGAACCCTGGCTATATGAGAGTTTCCTAGAAAATACACAATTTTGTTGTTGTTATTGAAGAATATTTTAAAAATATTAGGCTATTTTATTTTACCATGATAGAAGAGAAATTATTTAACTATTGAAATCTATTTGAGTTCCTAACATACTGATTTCTGATTAATTAAGGTTTCATCCACGGAAACCTAAATTGGTATTTGAATCCTAGTACATGTTTATGTCCAAATTGGAAGAGTTTCTCTAGTTTGGAAGTGTGTTTTTAATTTCAGCAATAAGCCAGTGCTATAATGACACGTGATCATCACCAAGCATCTACCAAGTGGACTTTCCTTTTTTTTTTGGTGTGAAAGAAATTCATTCGAATACTAAAATCAGATGAATCAGTGCTCCACTTGGATGTTCTCATACTCTTTTTCACCTTAAATTAATCCACATACACAAATCTTAGTCCATTCCCCAAACTAAATAGATTCTCTAAATAGAAGAACTACAGGGAATGTGTCCTAAACAAAACAAAGATGAAGTTGACATTGCTGTTTGCCTGACAATAGTGCTGAAAATTGTGATTCAGGTCAGTGAAATATGCTAGAGATGGCTACGAAGGAAGTTTTCAGCCACCTCTCACAGTCGTTTCTTTCCTGAAAGATGGGTTTAGATTCTCCCTCCCCCTCCTACCTCTCTCCATCTCCCTTTCTTTCCACCCCCGCTCTCTCTCTCACACACACACACACATTCGACGCGACTGTCATGTATCAAATGTTCATATATAGGATACATTTAATCCTCATAACATTCTGAGAGTTGATCTACCTATTAATATGGGCATTGCTTAGAAATAGTCACATAGTTCAATATCACACTTGCCCAACAACTTCAAATCTCTGCAATCCTAATAAGAATCAGAAAATCAAGAGTTTTATCAAAGGGCTCAAGGCAGCAAAAAAATAGAGGTCAAAAGCTGAACCCAAAGCTCAACTCTGATATTACAAAATTTGTGTTTTTAAATATTACCCAGTTACTACTTATTCCTACTTCTAACAGAATTCTGCTTAGTACAGACACAATTTTTTATAGTACATAGCAGATTAAAAGCAGAAAATTAAAGAGGGAAAGCACATGTTTCAGACAGCCAAAAAAGCTGCTTAAAGACATATATAATGCAATATCCAAAAAATCAGTATATATATATTAAATGCCGTTACAAAGAATCATAGTGGTCATTTAGCCTAAGGACATATGACTCAATGACCCCAAACTCCAAAAAGTACCAGTTACACAGTACTAACACCTACAAGTGATATAATTTTACTATAATTGATGTAGTAGAAAGACGGGTTTTATAGAAATTTTTCTGTTAGAAAATGGTTTAAAAATATAGGCTGATAATAAAGCCACCTTTTTGTTGTTATGAAATTTATTCATGAAGAATGCTGCATTCATTGATGATAGGTATTTATTAATTGCTGTAGGAACTTAATGTTTTTGGATATCACACACTCTGAGAATCTCACATACATACTTTGCATCATAGACTGTTCTCTAAAAATGAAGAAAACAAAACGGTATATTAATATCCTTGGGCCTATCTAGAATAATATGAAAAGAGTATAGGTCAAGCAAATAATCAGTCTGATTAACAAACCCCAACCCAATATTGTTGATAGTTTCTGAGGTAAAAAGTAGAGCAAACAGGAAAAACAAATGACAAGAGGAAAAAAAGAAAGGCTAGAATAACTTGCCTCAAAATATGGCAAAAAAAAAAGGAAAGATTGTTACTGCAAAAGATGATCTATATTATGTGAAATTCGTGTTATCTAAAAGAAGATAAGAGAAGGGAGATTGGAAAGAAAGTAGTAAGGCCCAATATTCTAGGATGCGAACAATCAAGATTCAAGTCCTTCTGAAAGAAAGGCTCCAGGGCTCCAGGAAATCTAATCCCTGGGTAAAGGACTGTTATCACTTTGACCCAAAGATCAGCCTTCAGACCACCTCTGAGAAATAGACAATTGTGAGCATGAATACTCTAGCCAAAACAGAAAACCTTCTGCATTTCTGTTGTAAAGTACATAACCATGTCTTACTACTTTCGTTTTAGGAATTAAAAAAAAAATTCAACTGCTGTGAAATGATAAGCCCATAAATAACCTCGTCCCAAGTATTAGAAATGGGCTGCAAAACCGGAAACTGATTAAAGTATTTTCCTTCATCTTTCTCCCAACTCTAATAATTTCTTTCCTTTCTTTTCGTCCTTTGTGTGAAGGACAAAGCCTGTCGAGATTCACGCCTGCAACACAAACACAACCATCTTTCCTCCAGGTCCCAACCCAACTGTAGATCCATCATTTCAAATGACAATTCCATAGGAAATCAATATCTTCAAAGGAAGATTGCTTCAACTACTGCAGCGTGGACTGTGGGTACAGCCAGTGAATTCGAGAGAGCACACCCATGTGTAGCTGCTGCTCATTCGGGCGGGATTGATTGCAGGTAACCTTCCTTGGAGAGGATGTGGAGGAGCTATTCATTTCTTCTTCTCTTTTCAACGTGCTCCTCTATTCTGGATCAAATAACAAGAGTGCTGAATTATAAGTAGCAGCAGGAGACAAACAAACACCCTGGCCCACTCAAAATGCTAAATAATAACTCCACCTGTTGTTTAAAGATTGATGTTCTTTCCACTCAGCGTATTCTTTCTTCATATTCCACATTACTAATAGTGGGTGCGATTCACTAATATTACATCTCAGGATTCTCCATGCGAAAAACTGTGCTGTAGTCCGATTCACAGAGCTTTTTTGAACACTATAATCAAATACAACCTAAAATCCATAAAAACCCAAAACCTGAGATTTTTTTTCCTGCTTCCAACTTTTAAAACTGATATTACATATTCTTAAAATACCTTTTTTAAACTTTTTTCCCCCAAGTATGTGTAGTGCATACTACACAGGTGCATACTAAACTACACATTTTGAAGGAAAAAATTAAGATTTGGAAGGGAAAAGAAAAAGTACAACCACTGGAAATTCATCTCCCAAAGATAATCATTATTTTATCTTAATCTATTTTCTTCTCATCTTTTTCCATATGATTGTTTTTACATAGTTAATCTCAAACTGAGGTTGCAATTTTATGTGTCCTTTATAAAACTAAAAACACAAAACATTTCCCATAGTCATGGACACAGTTCATCAATATCATACTTCAGGGTTATATAATAATTTATTTTGCATAAGTACCATAATCTACTTAATCATATCACTACTGCTAATATCTAAGTTATATTCAACATAGTCTTTTGTGATCAGACACAACTCTGAGATAAACACTAATGTGTATTTCAAAGATCTTTGACATATTGATAAAACACTTTCTAAAAGAGTTGTTGACATGTTTCTCTTTAGATATGTATTTTTTTAAATAAACCTCTTTTTGCTGATCCCTGATGTAGACCATCAAAACTGTCCAGATATCTGCATGTCAGTGTATGAAATATGTTTTCTCTAAGAAGAGTTGAAATGGAAGATGGTTCTATATTACCAGGTAAATCAGCCAAAGAACAAAGTGACTACCAGTTTAAGCCACAAACGTTTGTCTTATGGTACATGAGTTGTCAGGCCCTCTAACACCAAGGCTTAATAGTGATCCCACAAAAGTAAATGCAATATTCACTTTTCCCTCAGCACACTAAGTATGATGAAAAAGACAGAAAGAGACAGGGAATATATAAAATTCGGAACTGCATCAGACACAATGAATACTTCAATCTCGGACCCATTAAGGTGAGGAAGAGAAAAAAGCCCTAACAATTAGTAAGTACAAGAGGCAAACCAGCCCCCACTCCATGTCAGCACTTTGTATTATCTTACAATTGACCAATTTTCTAATTTTAAGAAAAGACCAAATAGTGTTAGTTAGAAAAAATGATCACGTGACAGTCAACAGCAAAGAGTTTAAGTTGTGTCTCTAACAAGCTCTGTGACCTTGGACAACTCAAATAATCCCCCTGAATAACAGTGTCCTCTGTGAACTCCTTGGCCAGGAAAATTAACCTAAATTTCTTTGGAAATTTAAAATTCTGTACTTCTCTCTGACTTATATGCAGCAGGATAAAATCCGTAGATGGTTTCCCTCATTTTTCTTACTATTGTCTGCCCATATACCCAGAGATAGTCCCTGCCAAAGGAGGAGAGTAGGGTATAGACCAAAACAAATGATTCAAATGGATTTTTAGAGCATATAGCATAGGTACTAGTCTGAAGGTCAAAACTCTATTTGCAAGACCCACCCACTTGAAAAGGGAAGATGTCTACTAGAATTCTAAATATCTGGTTTTGTTTATCGGGAGTAAGAAGGAGTAAGAGCAAAGGATTATAGTATCGCTTCTCAAACTGGTGTTCAGGGCCCACCCGTAAGTCACAAAAAAAATTTCCTGGGTCTAGGCTGCATTGTTTTGTTTGTTTGTTCCCTAGTGAATTAGAACAGAGTACATTGCAATTAGTAAGACTAAGGTAAGTGTGTGATTTGGGGAGTCGATATGAAAATATACCTCTCACAAAGGGTTTCTATCAAAAAGAAATTTGAAGAATACTAGTCTAGATTACAAAGCACATTAGGGTGGAGGAGGAATATGCTTATGTAAGTCCCGTTGTCCAGAACTTTCGTATGTTCATGGGTGATATGGGAGATTGAGCTTGGAGAGGACCTGAGGAGGGAAGCTATGCGCAACTTCTCAACTGTTCTACCAGACTTTCTTCCCATTGACGGCCTGAAACCCAGAAAAATGGGGTCAATAGAAACCACCAAAACTTTCATGAGAATATGAAGGCAGAAAAAAAAAAAAAAAGAAAAAACTCCACGTCTCGTATGGATTTTGGAGACAGGCAGCCTGATGGTGTGATGCAGGCCAACAAGGAGCCACTACTTTTAAGCATAAATTACAACAGGACAGGCATAGACAGAGAAGTACCTTGAGATTAGTGCCCACTCCAACATTTTTCCTTGAATCCTGTGGGATATGGAGAGAATCAGAAAAGACTCTCTTGCCCAAGTAAGGGAGAGAAATAAATGAAAATTAAGATATACTGTCCCTGAAGAATAAGGGGATGAAAAGTATGGTAAGAGTGAGGAGGCTTCCAGCACAGAATGAACTTCCCAGAATGCTCACTGCATCCTGCTGACACAGAACAGAGGGTAAGGTATGCTGACACTGAACACAGCAGATAGCAACCCCAGACCTACCACCTCCCTTCAATGTCATGAAAACATGGAAGCGTCTAAGAACCTAGATCCTTCTGAGGAAGAGAAGCAGGAAAGGAGATTTAAAGTTGCCAGAGTTTATCCAGAAGATACAGCTTTAGATTGGAAGTTACCTCGATTTGGCAAGATTGATTCTCATTACAGTGGAAATGGGGACTTGGAATACATGTTAAGTTGATTAAAAAAAAATAACAAATCTTTGGGGTTTTTTATTCATTACATATTCCTCTTATATTAGATTTTAAATACTTTTAAAAACATAAGATATTTTGTTGTTTTTAAATCACTTAATTCTGAGGCCAATATCTTCCACATAATGACTGATCAATAAATGTTACTTTCAGGGCTTCCCAAACTTTTTATTGGCATGGCATATATAAGAGTTGGAACTTGGGCACCTGGATGGCTTAGTCTGTTAAGCATCTGCCTTAGGTTCAGGTCACGATCTCAGGGTCCTGGTACTGATCAAGTCCCAAGTCAGGCTCCCTGCTTTGCGGGGAGTCTGCTTCTCCTTCTGCCCCTCACCCCAGTCTCCACTGCTAGGGCTCTCTCTTTCTCTCTCTCAAATTAGTAAATAAATAAAATCTTTGAAAAAATAAAAATAATAAAAATAAAAATAAAAATTGGAACCCATATTGTGGGTTTGATAAAGTGAAAGAGGTTCACTTGCCCAGAGCGTGGGGCCACCACATGCTCCATTGATGTTATCTTAAGATTAATGGAGTCAACCAATGCTAACACAAGCATTTCAAAGCATGTAGTCTATTGTATTACTAAAAAAATTTGCATAATGGATTAAAATCATTTGTGTGATGCTTAATATGTACCACATACAAAACACCACATTTACTATAGGACACACAAACATTATAGCAAATGTCTGCAGTTTCTGGTTAAGGCAATCAAATCTTTCAACACCTTGTAAATACGAAGAAAACTTCTCTACACGAGTGTCTATAGTGATCCCTGTATATCAGCATATTAGACTGATAATACTATATAGCATACAAGTATTCAAGACATTAATTTAGAATTTATGCCAAATATGAACCATTATTTCTTAAATGTTTCATAAATAATCAGCAACACTTCCCTGTTTATTAGCAATGGCTCCATGAACAAGACCCTTAGTACACAGAAATGTCAGAGGTACTACTACAATCAATTACAAATAGGTTATATATTATTTTTTCTATGGCTTCTAAATGTCATGATGATTTGCCCTGTTTTGAAGTGTGCTTTTATTGCATTCTGGATTGTTTTATTACTCTAAAAATCCATTTGAGTCATTTTTAAGTCCAAAAGTATATTTTACCAAGTGACCACATTGATTCTTTTGATCTCTACTGAATAATGTTCATTTTTAATGACCTATTATTTTTCCAGGAGATCATGAAAATTTAAAAATAACTCTCTTGCTGGAACTCATGTCAATCAACTACAATGATGCAATATAGAATTATTGTTAAATATAAAAAAATCCCACCATAAATTAGATAAGAGAATAATCTTATTCTAGGAAATAGGATCAAAGAGGGCATGATTTTCTTTTAATAATTAGTCAATAATCCAGCAATGTTGACTTAATTGTTTTAACAGTATGTTCAAAATACTGTGAAAAAAGAAATTTTGTTACCTTTTTTAAGTGAATCTTTTACCAGAATAGCAGTTTACTATATTACATACAAATTAAATAAAGGTATTCCTTTTGGTGCCAGTGGTCCCTGAACACAAATAACCTAAAGGCCCCATTCCACTATCACCTTCTCCCCTAAGCCTTCCCTGAGCCTCCAACCCAGAAACTGGCCTCTCCCTCTTCTCCACTCCAGAAACACATAGCATCTAAACTACTGAAATAGCACCTATCATATGTGTCCTTATAAAGTAATTCAAGAAAAGACAACATTCATCCCAAAACAGAAGAAAAGTCAAAATATTTTAAATTATTCAATAAAGGTCATAGCCATATTGAGGGGTATAATATCTCATCTATATTTTAAAATTCTGTTCCAAAGGGAACTATAAAGTTGGATTTTGTTAGAACTAATGGAAATAGCAAAGTGTTTTAACCATAATGAGGTTAAATCTCTCATTTTAAGGCTTTAGTTCATAAATATTTTATTTATTAATATATACACCAAAGAAGTAATCTACATATTTATGTGTGAATTCATAGCAATGTACTTGTTCTTTTGCCCAAAGTGACTTGTCAACATTAAAGTGCCTGTACTAAACAATAAAGTTACTTGTAATCAAAAGTGCATTTCTCCAAAATAATAAATACATTGGCAATGCCTAACATCATGTTTCTAGCCCTTGAGTAAACACATCAGTTCCACATGAGGATATTCATTTTCATTATTCCTCCTCTCTCCTTTATAACAATGAGTTAAATTTTCATTGCAATCAATGGACAATGGGCTGGACAACCTCAGTCCACAAATTATAAAATGCATGTTAAGGATTGAGCACAGTAACTAGTTCACTGTAAATGCTCAATAAAAGGTTGCCATGAAACAAGTCTTACGTTGTTGCACACATCAGAAATATATTTAGAACTGCCTGGCAGGACAAAAATGAATTATCCAAGGGACATTATTTTATGAAATCTAAAGGAAAACTGAATAACCAAGTTATGGGGAAAACAAAGAAGCACCTGGATCTTAGGTAAAATTGAGACCAAGAACTTAACACCATTAGGTCACTCAGTGCTTCCTCCCTCATCACACCAGCTTCATTCTTTCTAGATGCAGAAGCTTTTCTCAACACATATGACCATATCAACTGGCAATCCCATGCCTACATTTACTCAAGTGAAATGAAAACTTAGTTCACACAAAAATCTCATATACAAATTATTATAGGTTTATTCATAATTACCTAAAACTAGAAACAACCCAAATGTCTCTCAACTGAGGAATGAAGAATCAGTGGTACATTCACATGCTAGAATATTACTCAGTAAACAGCAATAAAAGAACAGACTATGATAAATGAAGCAACATGCATGCCTCTTAAATGTATTTCACTAAATGGAATAACTCAGACTCAAAAAAGATATGCACTATATGATACCATTTATAAGACATTCTTGTAAATGCAAAACTATAGAGACAGAAAATATGTCAGTGGTTCCAGGATTGGTGCAGGGGAAATTCTCAACTACAAAGGAGTACAGAGAAATCTGGGGGATAGGAGTGCTGGAGCCCTCTCTATATCTTGGTTGTGATGACATTTACACCACATTTCCATTTCCATTTCCATTTACTGACTTTCCTCAAATCCAAAGGACAGTACACTAAAATGGGTGAATTTTACTTTATGTAAATTTATACCTTAGAGGTTTTTGAAAAAGAAAAGACAAAACATGGCTTGGAAGGAAGGACATGACAAATATTGAAGAGATAAAAATACTGAAGATATTGTCTTGGATATAGATCATAGGAGTCCCTGAAATTAAAACAACAACAACAACAAAACTGAGCAAGTGGATAAAACAAATACTAAAAACTAATGTGCAAGAAAACTTTCCTAAGTTCCAGACTTGAAACATTCATGTACCTTACAGACTTGGAACTACTTTCACTAAGTTGTACTCTAAAAAATTACTGAACTTTAAAGGGAAAAAATATGTTTGGGCATTTTTTTAAAAGCACTTATCTTATAAGAAAAATAAAATTAGATTATCATCAGACTTTGATAGCAATGTCTATGCCAGAAAAAAAAAGGAATAACATATTTTATTATTATCAATCTCAATCTCAATCTCAATGATAGAATATGTGTCTCAAGCACCTTATACGCAGCAAAACTAATTTTCAAATACAAAGGGCATAAAGCAAACTATTACAGATGTTCAAGAATTCAGGAATACTCTCATGAGAACTTTCTAAGGAATCTACTAAGAAAAGAATTCTGGCAACCAAAATGACTACAGAAATATCAACATAAGCACTGATGACTGAGTATTACATTTATAATTACATTGAGAACTAAAACTAAATGAATTAAACTAAAAGGTAACTTTTATATACTCAGACCTTATAATTCAACCACTAAAAAATGAAATGAGCAAGGAATGTGAATAGCATGTACAAAAATTACTTTAATTGTGTTCCATGCTCGTATTGATAATTGTCATATTAGTAATGTCATTTTAAGGCTTCTGTATGTATAATCTAGGATAAAGGAAATAAGAAATTTTAATTCTACAATCTCCTATGTCCTTGAGACGAGGTTACATAAAAAACCCATAGAACCTACATTTATTGGAATATATCTATATAAACTCATATTATTTTTGGATATGTATATATTCAAAGATATATTATTTCTGTGGGCTTCTCACCTCTGCCTACAAACTTAATTTTATTAAAATGCCAAGAAACAATGACTAGACCAACATAAACAGGTATCCAGATTTTAAACTCGAAATCCAACTTACCACTGAATAATCCAGAGTTTGATTTTTTGGAAAAAGGATTGAGAACCGACATGGGAAATATGCAAGATAAAGCCAGAAATTCTTGTGAAACCAGGCAGAGAGTAGAGAAAGGAAGCAATCAAAAGCTACCGGAATCCTGTCAAAACACTCATGAGTCAAATGGAAGAGTCTCCCACCAGGCAAAAATGAGACAACTTATGCTTCAGGAAAAAAATAATGCCAAGATACTGAAACTTATCACAGCACATTTAAATCTATGAGTTCATAATGATCGGGAAAAAAGCCAATAGGTCTCTGCAAGATGATCGGAAATCAATTCTCTATCTTGGAAACTGGTAAATTACAAGAAATAATTAAACCTTGGTACTGTCTTCCTTTTTATACCTATCACTCCCTTGAGTTTCTTTCAGTTTAGCACCCTGGTGTGCAGGTAATAAACTAATAAAGAAATTCAAGGGAGTGGTAAGTATAAAAGTCAAGATAGTGGTTTCTATTGGGGCAATTGGGATTCGGATAGGGCACGTGGACGGATTCTAGGATGGCAGACAAAATTTTATTTCCTGCTCAGGTAGTGGCTAAAAGGGTGTTCACATTACATTAATTCATGAAGCTACATATATTTTTTGTGGTTTTACATATTTGTTTTACTTTAAAACAAAATACAGAAACCTGACAAATAGATTCTTATGTTTTTCTAGAGAGCAAATACAGAAGAATTGCAAAAGTAAGTTTGGAAAAAGGAATAATATGAGATCACTTTCTCTACTGGTTAAAAATATAAAGATTTGGTAACTAAAACGGTATGGTACTAGGAGGAACACAAGTACAGAGATGAATGGAACATTATAGCTCAAGCTTTTAAACTCATACACAAAGACTTAATATGAAAACTCCCTAATTCATACAGTAATTAAACATACATTTCAAATTGATTTAAGATCTAAAACTGAAAAACTAAACTGTAAAGGAGTTAAATAAAATATAGATTAGGTTGGGGGGCTAAGCAAAAGGAAATACTTTTTAAGATACTCATAAGATTCAGAAAACATAAAAAGAAAAAATATTGACATTTGAATAAATGGGAAAAAATCTCAAAGATAAAATATATCATAACTAATTTTTTAAATGACAAAGATTATGTATTAGTAGCTTATATGATGGGCAAAAGATTATTATCCCCTCCATAGAAAAAAGGTTTATATATTTAAAAAGCAATAATTAAGAAAAGCCAAAGGTCACAAATAGGTAATAGACGAGGGAATAGAAAATACATATATATATATATACACATATCTATTCATTATAGAAAATAATCCTCAACTTCAATGCCATTCATAATTTTTAACCTACTGGATTTGCAAAAAAAAAAAAAAAAGGTTAAATTAAAAATAACCAACCTTTAAGAATATACAGGTATAGGGAGTTGGGGTAAATTGGAAGGGGTGGTGAATCATGAGAGACTATGGACTCTGAAAAACAACTGAGGGGTTTGAAGTGGCAGAGGGGTGGGAGGTTGGGGTACCAGGTAGTGGGTATTATAGAGGGCACGGAGTGCATGGAGCACTGGGTGTGGTGAAAAAATGATGAATACTGTTTTTCTGAAAATAAATAAATTAATTTAATTTAAAAAAAAGAAATTAAAAAAAAAGAATATACAGGTATAGAGGTATACAGGTACAGGTACTGTCACAGAATCTTTTCTCCTCTCAGAAATCTTTTAATTATTTATTATTATCATTTTTAATGGTAGCAATAGAGTTTACTAAGCTGGCCGTTAATACAGGTGCTAGGGCTTATCCATGGTGCTCTTGATGTACAAACCCCAGATGTTCTGCCCATCTTCTTCTGCAATGACTCCAGAAAACTGACACCTAAGTGGATGTCGTACACAAGCTCATCGTCTGTTATCTTCACGTGGCCAAAAACCGCTGCCAGACACAGCATTTTATTCATCCAGAATCTATCTTGGACTTCACTTTTATCTACTATGGCCACCACATTCTCACTGTGGCTCAGCAAGGAAGGGAATTTGCTATCCTCATTAAGGCCTGGACCCAGGATATGTAGGATCTGCTTGATCAGAGATTCTGAGGCCAAAAAAGTACCATACTTCTTGGCCACCTTCCGGACTAATTTTTTATTCTTATTGAATTTCTTCAGTACCTTAATGTCCATGTGGGGACGATCCATAACCTTGGCCTCATCACAGATGCCACTGGTCCTCCAAAACACATACAGAGAACTTGGGGCAGGGAGTGGAATTAAGCCTGATGGTGCCCGAGAGGTGTTTGTCCTTACTAAGAGTCAGAGTTCTTCAAGATGATCTGCAGCTCCACCATCTACAAAAACGTACAGTAAAGTATCCAAAAACCTCCTGGTAGCAGCACAGGACCTTCCCTGCCTCCCCCAACCCCAAACCCTAGCCTTGTATAGAGTGTCACGGGAGATTTTACTGCCCATAGTGCCTCACTTCACAATAACTGGAGACTCCTGGAAATCTTTTAAATGAATATAGCAATTTTGAACCTAAATAATCTCTTTCATACTTCTCATCTTTTTGTCTTTTGTGCTGAATTTTAGGTAAACCCCTTTGTTCCATCTTCTTAATCATTAATTAAATCTTCATCTCTGATTATTCTACTGTTAGACCATTTACTGAGCTTTTTACTTTGATGATCTCTAATTGGTTAATTTTTTTAAGCCTGTCATTATTTCCTGGTTGCGTTAGCTTCTTTTATCTCTTTAAGGATATCAATTACACTTCCTTAAAATCCTACTTGTTCTTTAATTCTGTTTTCCCTGGTACTATCCATGAAATTTCATGGATTCAGTTACTGGTAGTATTCAGATGCATGCCCATCTTCTGCTTTCTTTGTGCATTGGCTCCTACTCAATCACCTCCTTTCCTTCTTTTGCAACTACACACAATGCTGGAATAAACACCCTTAAACTCCTTATATACTAATATTTTCCCTTTGGGAGGATGGATTCACAGAAGTTGGTGAAATAGTTGTTCATGATAAATTTAACAGATAATGTCAAATTATGTTACTTATAAGTTGGAATAATTCCCACATCCACTAGCAATCTGTTAGCTAGCCTCATTTCCCCATATCATCACCAGCTTTGCTGATTTTTTTCAAGCTAGATTTTGGATTTCTCTAAGTACTGCTAGTGCAGTATGAATTAGATATTATCTTCTTTGCAGCTATACTTAAATACTCACTATTTGGCTGAATGAGCGCATAAGTTCAGCCTCTGGATCTCTGTTACGATGCTTTCTTTTTCTCCCCATATTAATTTTCACATACTAGCATACTACATAATATACTCATTTATTATATTCACTGTTTGATGTTTGTCTCCCCCTACTGAAACAAGAAGCTGGAAACTCTATTTTTTTTTTTTTTTTTTGGAAACTCTATTTTGTTCATAGATATTTCCAAGTGCCTAAAACATTGGCATGTAATAGCTACTCAGTATATATTTGTTGAGTAAATGAATGACTATATAATAATTCACTTAATATCCTAGTAAAAACTTAGAATATTTCTTCCTGAAAAAAATGTTCTACAAAGTGCTTATTATAAATATGGATCTGCTTCCTCTAACAAATGTTACGAACTCCTACAATCATGTATACATTCCAAGCTGGCTATACAACAACTTGCTCTAAGAGGAAATCAATATAACATGATTCTTTTTTGGAACCCATTCAGGAAGCATAAGCCACCAGCAGAAACAAAAGAATACATGCTCATCATAAGTGGCAGTTGAGTGTAGACCCTGCGTTTTTGAGTGTGGACACTATCTCAGAGAAAGGTTTAAATATATTCATAATTAATTTATCAAGTAGATGGCTTGTTCTGAAAGTAACAATAACAAAATAACATTAGCCTAGTTAAATATTGTTTGTCACTTTAATATACTAAACATCAAATAATAATTTTAAATGAGGTGACAATATGTATACCAATAAGATAGTCTCCTATTTTTAAGGTGATCTTAAAAATACTACCTCCATGTAACACTTTGTAGTTTTCATTAGAGCCTCACAACTCTGGGAGCTAGGTGGTATAAATATTAAGTTAAGTGACTGATTAGTAAGGAAGGAAGCCAGTACTTGAATACACATCTTTGGAAACACTTCTTTCTGAAAAAGCAAGAGATTAAACAAAAAGCAAATATTTGGAGTCAGAAGTAGATTTCTATTCTAACTCTGTAATGACCAGATATGGAAACATCAGTCACTGAATTATCTAACTCTAAGCCTCAATTCAACATCTATTTATTTGCCATTAGGCAGGGAAGGATAAGAAAAAAGCCATGCATCAAAGGAAGTTAATTATCCAATTATCTATACATTTTAAATATACTAAAAGTTTGTTATTTATATTGTTCATTCACAACGTTTCTCTGAAACATAACACTGTCCTCTATTTTCCTCCTGTTTACAAGACGCTGCTGGATCTAAGAATTCACTGTTGTGGAATTTATCCTTCTGCTACCACCCAACAGGGATACTAAAGCTGGGCCAGCCACCTGACACACTGCTATGAAATTGTTAGGAGAAGGATGCTCTGTTGTTTTACCTCTACGATCTTTCCTGTCTTCAAACACATCTGTCGCCAAAGGTACAAAATTCATGCCAATCCTATTCTACCCCTATGCCCAACTTCCAGTCCCCAAGACTTCAAGCTTTTAGAGATGCATAAAGATTAATCTTGGTAATGAATCAGGTTAGGGCACAAAGTTCCTTTTCTCCTGTTTCTCTTCTCTTCTGCCCTTTTGGGCTAGTAGTTTCCTTAAAACTCTATAATCAGTTTAACAAATACTCCTTGAGTGCCTTCTATGCTGACAATACTAAGGTGCTAGAAACAGAAAGATATGTAGAGCACAATCCCTATCCTTAAGGAGATTATAGTTTATTAGGGGAGAGAGATAATTAAAGAAATCAAATTGCTATAATTCAATATATACAGTGGTTAAAGATAAAGCTCAAGGTTTTATAGAAAGAGAGAGGAGGAACACTCCATTCTAAGAGTGGAAATCATGCTAATAAAAAACTACAAGAAGTGAAATCTGATCTTATAGCATGGGTAGGAATTAACAAGTGACAAAGAGTGTTACAGGTGGAAAAAGAATACAAATAATTACATAGAAGAATGATCCCAAAGGTTTTGTTCAGGTTACAGATGGGTATTTCTGGGGCATAAAATGTGCTTAAGTTTTGAACATGTGCATTCAAGGTGTCTGCAGGACAATTAAGTAGAACTGTTTTTCAGGAAGCTTAGGAAAAAAGTCAAGACAATATATCTAACTGTGACCAATAGTATAAAAAGATGAAGACAAGTACAACTGAGAAAAATCAAATAAGGTCTGAAGGAGGGAGAGCATTGCTATTTTATATGGCATGGTTAGGAAATGCTTCACTTTTAGGGTGATTTTTGAGCAAAGACCTAAAGTGAGAAGGTGAGTTAGAGGAATCATTCCTAGATAGTCGGATATCTAGATAATAGGAATTCCTATTCCTAGGAATAGAGCTTTCCAAGAAAAAAGAACTAGCAAATATAAAGATCTTGAGTTATGAGTGTGCTTGGATTGGGAAACAACATGGGGTCGGTATTGATGAAAAAATACTACAAATGTAGAAAGAAAATAGAAGGAAGAGATGTCAGAGAGAGAATAAGGAGCCGGATGAAGAAGAGCCTTAATGAACATTGTATAGACTTCATTATGTGGAGTTTTACTTTGAATAATATTGGAAGCCAGTGGAAGTTTAAGTTGGCAAAGTAATATGATTTACGTTTAATGAACTTACTCTGGCTCTTTTAGTGAACCTACTCTGGCTGTTACTTACTGTATGGGCAAAAAAACCAGGCTTTTATTGTTGCTATCATTATTTTTTTTTTTGAAGGTCGTACCATTAATTCATAAGAGAATGATGGTAGTTTAGAGTGGTAACAAGAACTGGTAGGAATCAGGAACCTTTTGAAAGTAGAGCCCACAGGATCTTTTGAGTTTGAGTATATGAGAAAGGATAAAATTAAGGTTTAAAAGATAATACAAAGTTTCAAATAAGAAGGACCAGTCAGTAGGAAAGGAAAACAAGTTATGAATGCACAGAGCAAAGGAAGTGTATTTGTTTAAAGAAAGTTTAGAGAAGGAGAACGTAGCAGTATCATCTAAAGCAGTAGAGTTTAAAAAAAAAAAAAAAGGATAAAAATATCCATTGGAGTTTACAATTTTGAAGGTGTTATCTTTTGCCAAAGCAGTTTCAATGACGTGACAAGGCAGAAATCGGATTGCAATGGTTTGGAGAGTGAATGGGGCCTGAGGAATGAGAGATAGCACTAAATGTTATCACTTCAAAACTCAACAGAGCAGAAACAAGAGGGTTATAGTTGCTGGGTACTTAGAGTGAAAAGATTTAATCAATCATGTGTTGCAACTCAGAACTATGAAAGATCCAGGGTAATCCCTTCAAACCCAGGGTTTCATGGTGGAATGGATCATTTCCACTTTCCAGTCATCAAGACTTAAATGTCAGTTTGCTTTGGAACCCAAGTCACAGAGAGAACTTCAGACGAATGGCTCAACCATTCAGCAATCATCCAGACAGAAGCATAATGGATCCAAAGATGTCACCAAAACATTAGTAAACTGCCCCTGGAAAAAGGACACATTCATTAAGTTTGTGCAGCGTTTTATTCAGTTCTATCAATATCTGGATTATCACTTCACCTGATAAGTCATCTGTTTAGTTTCAACTTTTGCTAAGCAGACAAAAATGTTAAATTCTAAAAAATAAACATACATCTTACTTTTACTTATTTAACTGAGGTTTATACAGATTAAAACATTATTTAATTGTTGTGGTCTCAATAAGACCTTAATATTTTTTCATTTTTAATCAAGTATAATCTATCATACATAAATTACATAATATCTTAAAGGTTCATATATTGTATTTTTAAAATGCCCTTCCATTAGCATAAATAGGATAATAATCACTAAACTTTTAAACTGGAAGTAGTTGTAGAGACATCAAATCCAAACAACTTCATTTCTAAATGAGGAATCAAGCTCATGAAATCTTGGTCAGGGTAAGGTTACATAAATACCAATAAAAACAAGAAGAAAATCTAGACTCCAGTATTTCAATACAGTTTTCTTTCTACTGCTGTAGTCAATAATTCTTTTAAGTAATCTCTGAAAAAAGTACTGGGATATCATCACCAAAATCAAATACCTCAAATGTATGGACTCCTTTATATGTATACTATAGATGGCACTAGGCACTGTCCTAAGTCTTGACATAAATTATTTTAGCCAACCTTCACAGAAATTCTAAGAGACAAGTACTTTTATTAGCCCATTTTACAGGTGGAGAAACTAAGCCTCAAAGAGACTGAGTAACTTTTCCAAGGCCACTCAGGTAGCAAGTGGTAAAGCTGGAATGGCATCTGAGGCTCTAGGCAGTCTGCTTATTTCCTGATGCAGGCTAAATAGTTCTCAAGATCTAATTCAAAAAGCAGTGATTGAAAGGCTATTATCAGTAAGGCAGTGTCTTGAGAGCCGAATAAGATATATAAGAAGCGGAGCTTAAAAACCTATCAAAAAAGACCGATGTATCCACCACTAACTGCAGTACGGAACAAAGAGTCTTTACGGGAAAAAGTAAAGCAAAGTGCACTGAAGAGAAAGCAATTTCAGGGCTGAGGGTGGACGTGAAAATGACCAATACTACCTTACAAGCTACTGAGATCTGCTTTGAACCAATCTGTTACTAGTAGAGCCCAATGGATATAGAAATATTTCTTTTTCATATTCTTAAATGCTTATCATTCAACTCAACTTTTTTTCTATACCATACTCAACTCAGCCACTTCTAGATTTAGGCATTTTTTAAATGCCCATGGTGCAGAGGGTAAAGAGCATGCAGTAAATAAATCAACTGTGCACAAGCTCTCTTAATATATCAAAGAATCTTTACAGAAAGTTATTAGAGGCCTCAAAGCCTCCATAAAATAATCCACTTACATTCACTGTCCACTTAAGTGGCAATCTCTAAATTTACGAGTTAGTTTCTTGCTTAAAAGTCATCTAACTTGTGAGTGTTAATTTCTTAGATGACCCTGGTTTGGTAAGAAAATTGCAAATGAGAGTCAGAGTAAGGAGACTAACTCCTACCAAATACAACCCATTCTGGATTCCTAAGTGCACCCCAGACCATTCAAGAATCCCTGCTCCTCAATGGACAATTTTTTGACACAAGCTTATGTTATGTTTTGTTGAAGATGATGGAATCTATGATTTTTGTTTAAGGCCCAAATTTTAGCTGTATTTTTCTTCAACTAAGTATTACCAACTATGTTTTATTTTTAAATGCCCAACCTATATAAGAAACTGTGTATGTTTTTAAAGCCAGTAGAAAAGCCAGGGCAGTGTTTTCCCCCATTTTCTTACCAAAACCATTACTACTGCAAGCTAACTTGTACAAACATGAAGTGAGTACCTGGGGTGAAAATGGTATTAACCTTTTTATTACAGGGAAGTCTATTCAAGCTTCTACTTTAACTATCCGATTGCTTGCCACTTCTAATTGATCCAGAATTCAGTATCACTGTTGTCATCTACAATCTTACCTGAGCTCTCCCTCCCCTCTCCTCAAACACACTAAGTCTTCATTGTCTTTTTCTCAGAGCAAGACTAGCCCAGTCTTCTGGAAACTGCTTCCCACTGGGCCCCACCACAGGTTAGCTACCTATAGCAGGACCAGTACCTAGAAACTTTCAGGCTCCATCCCCACATCAAAAAGTTATCGGTGGGTCACATATCTACTTATACCTCCTATAGATTTACTTTTCACTTCAGTGTCCTATTTTCAAAGGTTCAGTCATTTCTCACAAGTAATAAGATACCTAAAAAGCCTGTTTTCCTTGAATTTCTGCTGTCTTGAACTTTAACTAACATACCTTCATTCTCCGTGTTAGTAACTCCACATTCCACTGGGAAATAAGGTTCATTTCTCAACTCTTGAATAAATACATTATTCATTTTCGTTTCCACAAATTCTAATTTTAGATATGATATTTTTTCTTATCCATAATATTTTTAAACTATAAATTTACAACATGGTATGCTTTCTACCAGAAAAAAGTCAAGCAATGCAAGCACAATATATACTTTCTTTTTGAGATTAGAGGAAGCACAGTGTGACCTTAGAAAGAAATGTTAGCAGTCAAATGAAGATATTTTGTACTATCTTTACTGCAATCCCCTTTCCAATTAACCTGCTATTTAAAAAATCAAACTTAGTATTGTTGAAAACTAGAAATACTCAAAACTGCTATAAAATAAGAGTCAGTGGACAGGTTAGTGGTAGTATACATACCTGTCATTTTTCACACAATCAAACTTCTACCAGGGTATTACTTAAGCATTAAATGTGATCAAATGGCTTTTTACCCATTTTATGGGCTTTTAAAGGCTCACCACGATTTAACTTACAGCTATTATTTCTAATATAGTTGGGCACTGACCTGATGACCCACCAGATCAACCAGAAAACAAAACAAAGCACACATACTGGTCAACTGCTGGCTGGCAAGTCCCTGAGTGACCAGGTCAAAAGCCCTCAGCAAGTATACAGGAAAAGATTAATGGGAAGAGTAAGAAATCGTCAGCTAATGCCACAGTAAAACTGGCTGCTCCATGAAGATATTAAACACAAAATCCAGCCACATTGGCACAGAACTCAATACTGGGGTGTTAACCATGTTCAGACAATTTGAATATTCTTTCTCTAATTAACAAATGGTGCCTGGCCTTGGACGGACCCAAGGATTTGAATTGAAAGCAAAATACACATTGTACTGAGATGACTCAAACATCAATAAGTCATGAAATTGGTCTCAAACCGACACTTTTTTACATGGAGGCGTAATGGTAAGAAAGAGGGAATCAGATGGCAGATACGGTATTCCTGTGGTGAACCACTGCAGTAGCTCATCATATTTACCCAGGTATCTCTTTAAGGTCTTATTTGCAAAAGGTTGTGATAAAACCGAATAGAACTTTAAATTCATTTGGCTTTTGAGATTATCACTCTATTTAACCTTGAAAGCTTTTTGCATTTTCTCATGCCTTTGTTTGCTTTCAGGAATTTATCTTCATTTTAACTTTAATCCGTTTTATATCTCCTGCCTCTTCTTCGATCCACAAGGTTCAACCTTTTCTTTTTTTTTTTTTTTCAATCTGTTGTGTCTACAGTGTAGGTGGGGGTAGGAAGGCTTCTGTCTTTTTGTAAAGACCTATAATACAGTCATCTTAAAAGTTATATGTACAAACATATGTGCATGTATAAGTGTGATTAAATCAATGATCATTTTATCTGTTAGAAAAAATTGGTACCAGAGTAGTACTTGTTCTATATCAAGTAGCAGTTTTATCTCAGATTTACTAAGTCTGACAGTTACACTATCCTTGAGGTGACAGTATTTTGTCTCAAGAAGCCCAAACATTTCAACATTACTCTTTACAAAAGTGGAAGTAAATACTTACCAACTTTTGCCATAAGAACCATGAAATCAGCTATGCAATAACTGTCTTAGACTTCTTACAGAACTGTAGTCGTTTAGACCAATTTTGCAGAGCCAGGGGCATTTTTTGCATTAATACTGCAAACAAAAAACATAGGAAATATGAGCTTTCCAAGGGCCCCCTCCCTCCAAATGTGTTTATAGTTGGCTCCAAGAATAAAAATAAATCAATGTACAAATAATGTCTACAGAAATGTATGTCAACTTGGGGCACCTGGGTGGCTCAGTGGGTTAAGCAGCTGCCTTCAGCTCAGGTCATGATGTCAGGGTCCTGGAATCAAGCCCCACATCAGGCTCCCAGGGAGCCTGCTTCTCTCTCCAGAGCAGGGAGTCTGCTTCTCCCTCTCCCTCTGCCTGCAGCTCTGCCAACTTATGCTCTCTCTCTCCATCTGC
Organism: Mustela lutreola; assembly: GCF_030435805.1. Lineage (NCBI taxonomy): Eukaryota > Metazoa > Chordata > Mammalia > Carnivora > Mustelidae > Mustela > Mustela lutreola. The sequence goes on along the minus strand of NC_081294.1, from coordinate 127,345,934 downwards.
CAAACAAATAAATAAAAATCTTTAAAAATAAAAAGAAATGTATGTCAACTGCTACTTGGTTCATATGCAAATACAAAAAAATTAAATCTCAAGAGCAAAAGAAATAATTTATTCTTTTCAAATAAAATTATCTAAAATTTTTACATTAAAAAAATCAGTCTAATGTGCTGCATTCAAGTAGATGCACGAGAATTAGTATGTGATACAGTAAGGCTTGGGATCTGCCAAAGTAAGCATGCCTAGGACATATTCTGTGATCACTACAGATCTTCATTCACAAGTCAGCAATATAGTAATTAAAGATGGTGAAACACTGAGGATTATGTAAAGCAATGAAAAAAATCGGTATTAGAACTATTTGTATCCTGGAAATTACTTTCTCACAGACATTATTAAATCAGATAAATTGGGATTTCCCTAAAATCTTACCCACTGATGAGAAAACCACCGGGAACTTGGGTCTTCTTATTATAATTGGTCTTATTTTTATCTCTTTTCTGAAAACAATATCAGTAGAACAGCCAAAATCCAAGATAATTAAATATGACCAATACTTTCCCAAAGTTATTGTAGGTATCAATATATCTATAGTAGTTTTTTCTTCTTTTACCAACAATTCAAACATGCCAGAGATATACCATAGCATAGACACTAAGGAAATGTTCCCATATAGCAGTAGTTGTTTCATATTTATTTTCTTTAACCCACACAGAATGTCTAACAATGACCCCCATATATACATTTCTTACTTGAGAAAAATCAGAGCAGAGATTTCTCAGTAGAATGTCATGGGCTTGTAAGAATCAGACTTATAAACTACCTTATATCAAACCACCACATCCTATTATAGTTCCACACCTTGTTGAAGGCCCAATATAAACTTGGACTTGAAATCAAGCACCCCAGTGTTATAAGCTAGCCTATTTTTTTCACAATAACAATTCCATAGAGAGAAACTGCTCTTACTTTCTAACAGGTTTGAGACTCTAAAATGTGACTGCTTCTCTTCAGTAATTTTCCATCAAATGTGCAAGATATATCTCGACAGTGAAACACCGTTTCTCATTTACCTCTTCAACAAGACTGAAAATATGTAAGAGGACATTCTTCTATATAAGGAGACATTCATTTTACTTAAATAAAACCAGGGTGGATCTATGTGGTTTGGTTTCTTTTTCCAAATATTTCTTCATAAAAAAGCGTTGATTTCTTAGCTTCTATGACTGGATGGGATAATTTCTTTTCAATGTGCTATCTGTGCCTCAAAATGATAAGCTGATTTACTGTTGTTACAACATACTGTTTGAGTTATACCAAACCAGTCACATTTAGTAACTAGCTTTCTTAGTGATCACTAATCTAGTCACTGAGAATACAAATTGTAACTCAAAGCCATGAACTAAGTTTATGGATTAGCAAGTCTATACATATGAGGCCTGCTGGGGACTGAACGTTTTTAATTAAAGTAAAACATTTCCAGTAGTAAAAGCAGAAAGGAATAATTCTGAGAATTCAAATCACAGTGATGAATTGTGTCACAAAGTTTCAAGACTGCAGCTATCACTACCCCCACCAGAGGTTTTGTTCTGCTGCATTCTGAATGGAAAGCCCAACCCACCTATGAATCATCAAAAACAATATTAGGAATGAAGTTCATCCTGAACTTGTACAGGAATGTGTCAAACAATCAGTGGTTCTGGGACACCTGGGTGGCTCAATGGGTAAGCCACTGCCTTTGGCTCAGGTCATGATCTCAGGGTCCTGGGATCGAGTCCCGCATCGGGTTCTCTGCTCAGCAGAGAGCCTGCTTCCCCTCTCTCACTGCCTGCCTCTCTGCCTACTTGTCACCTCTCTCTGTCAAATAAATAAACAAAATAAATAAATAAATAAAACAAAATCAAATAAATAAACAAAATCTTTTAATCAGTGGTTCTATTTTCCCCAAATGCTATTATCTTACTCCAGTACAATAGCAGGTCAGATGGTAAATAATAACAAAGCCATCTAACCTTTAACACTTCCACATAATAAGCTTTAGTTAAAAGGGGTTAAAACAAACAAACAAACAAAAAAAAAAAACGTAGATTTTATCATATCCAGGATAAACCTCACTACTTAGAACCAGGTAAAAAAAAAAACCCACCTGAACAAGTAAATGATCATAATCATTGTTTATTTTTAAAGAATTGTTAATACTTTCAAGCTGCAAGGGAAAGAGTAATATGGCAGGTTTGTGCTTAGGATCCATGAGAGAGACCAGCTCTCCTACTTGCATAACTTAAATTTCCTGTACCTTGATTCTTTGTCCATAAAATGGAGCAAGTTTAAAGAAGACAACAGTTACAACGAATTTTAGACAGTGCCTCCTGAAATACTGTGGGTGCTCATAAACATTCATTTACTCTATACCCACAACAATTATACAAGATTAATAAAATATTTCCAATAACTATTTGGTAATTCTGCTTCAACACTACAAAACATGATTTTATATAATAAAAAATCATTTTGCTTTTTGGGTATAATCTTAGGTGATTAAATAAGAAAACTGCTTGTTGTCTAAGTAGGTTAAACAAATTTTTTGCCCTCATAACTTATTTATACTTTTAATCTGGTTAGAAGAAACAACAAAGGAAACAAATAAATAAAAGCCTTCATCTTTATTAAAATTTCTGAATTCAGCTGTATTCCAACCCTAGTTGGCTACGGCTTACACAGACATCTTTACCAAGTCAAAAATTAAGAACTGCCCAACAAGCTTCTTAATACCTATAGCCTTGTTCCTTCCACCCAGCCACTGATGTGCTAGTTTTGTTCCTTGGGCTGCATTCAGAGCCCCTGATCATCATATGCCACTGTCTCTGTCATTCAGTTCTTAAATGCCCTATCATCATCAGAGAGGCTCTCCCTGATCAGCTCACCTAAATTACCACCTGTCTCTGACCCACATTCCTGTTTATCCCATCGATTTGTTTTATTTTCTTTTAGCAATAATCGCTATCTTGTTGACATACTTATTCACTGGTTTCATAAACTTGTTTAGCTTAGAAACCTGGCCCGGCTCAGGCACCACTGTATTGTTAACATCTAAAATACTACCTGGTCTCTAACAAATGCTAATTATTTTTAAAGATTTTATTTATTTATTTGACAGACAGAGACAAGTAGGCAGAGGCAGGCAGAGAGAGAGGAAGGGAAGCAGGCTCCCTGCTGAGCAGAGAGCCCAATGTGGGGCTTGAGCCCAGGACCCTGAGATCATGACCTGAGCTGAAGGCAGAAGCTTTAACCCACTAAGCCACCCAGGCACCCCACAAATACTAATTATTAACTGAGAGGATGAATCCTGATCCCTATTACATATAGAGGAAAGGTTAGGCACTTTCAAAAGCACAATGCCTACTGGACATTCTTCATCAAGGTGTGTTTCCACTTTTCTTTACAAACTGTATTTGCCTCAAAAGAACACAAGTCTAATGTAGTGCTGTCTTCAGCCCGATCCACCTCAGGCCATCAACAAAAGAAAAAGAAGCCACTTATCCAGAAAAATAACAACAAAAATGGGTTCCCATTAGGATCAAGAACATTTGTAGCCTCATAAAGTGAAAGCCTGAAAGAACAATGCCAGACAGTAAACCTATGTTTTAGCAAGCTGACAGATTTCTTCACTAGGAAAAAAACAAAACAAAACAAAAAAAAACAAAAAACAAAAAACAAAAAACCAACAACAACAAAAAACCCTGCATGATAAGCTTTTACTAGATGGCAAAAGTAGACAATATCACCATGTGGTGCCTAGTGATCAAGTGTAATAAACAGCTGTATGGTGTTTCATAAATAATTAATTATTCATAATTATTCTTCCTCAAATAATTACTAAAAGAAAAAATGGGAGAAACTTTTGACAGTGAGGCACAGTTTACATTTCAAGAATTTCTTTCTCTGCATAGAAAAAACTAACTTTTGGGGCGCCTGGATGGCTCAGTGGGTTAAGCCCCTGCCTTCGGCTCAGGTCATGATCTCAGGGTCCTGGGATCGAGCCCCGCATCGGGTTCTCTGCTCAGCAAGGAGCCTGCTTCCTTCTCTCTCTCTGCCTGCCTCTCTGCCTACTTGTGATCTCTGTCAAATAAATAAATAAAATCTTTAAAAAAAAATTAAAAACTAACTTTTTATTTATGATCCAATTAACCATAACATCCCCCAGTATTTTTGTAGCATTTCCAAGTTGTCCACTTGTCACAGCCCTTTTCTTTGCACCTAGAATACTGTTTGTAAACATTTCCTGGGAGCACACAGAAACCTTGGCAAAGTGCACATGATTCTGTCACCTAGAATTAATCCCCAATCTTCTCCCATTTTCTATCACCTTGTTTTTCCAGATTTTAATCCCCAGCCGGTTACTTAAATTTGCCTTCATTTGCAAACTGCACTTTCCTGGGATGCCATTTTATTTTCCCCTACTTATTACATCTGGTTCTCTCCCATAAAAGGAAGATTCTCCTGGATTCCAACACATTTGAGGAGAGAGAGAAGTCATTCTTCTTCCACAGGCATCAAAAGAATATTGTAAAGCTACAGTGGGCTTTGGATATCAAGTATGTTATACTGCTTTTGTATATTTTTGGTCATTGATAGCCTCTTTAGGATAACTGTAATAATTCTCAGTTAACCTGAGAATTTCCTTTTGTGAGAATATTCTACTTTGCTTTATCTCACCTCCCTCATTACCAGCTCTTAGAGGACAAGGACAATGTTTCACGCAGCTTGGAAGTCTCTGTAACACTTAACACATAATACTTTTTGTTTTAATATATTTTTTTAAATTTATTTTCAGCATAACAGTTTTCATTGTTTTTGTACCACACCCAGTGCTCCATGCAATCCGTGCCCTCTCTAATACCCACCACCTGGTTCCCCCAAACCTCCCACCCCCCCGCCACTTCAAACCCCTCAGATTGTTTTTCAGAGTCCATAGTCTCTCACGGTTCACCTCCCCTTCCAATTTCCCTCAACTCCCTTCTCCTAACTCCCCATGTCCTCCATGCTATTTGTTATGCTCCACAAATAAGTGAAACCATAGGATAATTGACTCTCTCTCCTTGGCTTATTTCACTCAACACATAATACTTTTAAGAGTTGTCAGGGGTGCCTGGTGGCTCAGTGGCTAAAGCCTCTGCTAGCTCAGGTCATGATCCCAGCGTCTTGGGATCAAGCCCTGCACTGGGCTCTCTGCACAGCAGGGAGCCTGCTTCCCTTCCTCTCTCTCTGCCTGCCTCTCTGCCTACTTGTGATATCTCTCTGTCAAATAAATAAATAAAATTCTTTAAAAAAAAAAAAAAGTTGTCAAATTAACTAAGTTGAGTTAAATTCTGGGCAAATGGGAGTTTTTGTAAAATTCGAATGTCAGATTTTAATTCCTAGGATACCTATTCTATGGATATGTTTTGTTTTTTTTTTTTTTTTTTTTTTTTTTTTTTTTTTTTTAAAGATTTTATTTATTTATTTGACACAGATCACAAGTAGGCAGAGAGGCAGGCAGAGAGAGAGAGGGGAGAAAGCAGGCTCCCTGCTGAGCAGAGAGCCCGATGCGGGACTCGATCCCAGGACCCTGAGATCATGACCTGAGCCAAATGCAGCGGCTTAACCCACTGAGCCACCCAGGCGCCCGGATATGTTTTGTTTTGATTAGCCTTATAATTCATTTAATAATTGTTACCTTAGTTGTGAAAACAAAACCTGAACATAAATAGAGGCAAAACAGCACATAAAATGCTTCATATAAGATGATCCTGGTGGTAGCCTACACCTAAACCTACTTCCCAAATTAGAATCTTGGACATACATCCCTGATAAAGAAGGAATGACGGAAGAATATTGCACTGACAGGCAATTATAAATAAAGGAGTTCAGGAAATAAAGATACCTTCTAGACACATAATGAAATCAAATGAACTTCATTTTGAGAAAGGGCGTTATAGACTAGAGTGCTATAAAATGCTATAAGATGTTAATGACCGTTCTCATTAGCATCATCACTTTTAGTAGGGATTTTCTGGTAGCTGCTTGGGGAGAAAGTTACTTGAAGCTAAGCCTTCAGGGATGCACTATATCTGAGACAGACCATATTGTTTAAACATTCCATGAATCTCCACTTCCTCATTCTGGTCTATTTTCAATTGTTTACCAATGTTTTTCAACTCTACCCAACTTTTAAAAATCACCACTGTTGACCTGTTCTATAAAATCCTCCTCTTTAAGTCTCACTTCAATTTTAAATCCATTTAATTGCTTCAAACTTGGTGAATTATTCTTACTAAGTTTTTAAAATTCACAAAAGGGACCTATTTATCTATTAGAACTATCCAAATTGTAGACTAAATGTAGCATGATTCAAGCCCTCAGAGTACATTAAACAATATCTCTCCCAACTTGATCTGGAAACATGAAAATGTTTATTATATTCAAAATACTTTGATATTATATTCAAAGTACTTTTTATGTTGTTTCGCTGCAACATAAAACTTCACCAGATTCTCTTTGGCCTTATGCCATAATTCTTAATTAATACTTGTAGGTTCCATAACATGGTTCAAAAACAATGGTAAATCATTACGTTACAGACAGTGATTTCTGAATTAATTCTAAGCACCAGCAGCAATTCTGCTATTACAAGCTGCATTTAGATCATAAATTACTCTGTAGGTCATGTTGTCTATGCCAAATAAATGTGAAGTTACTACATGTGTGAAGATGGCAATTTGGTAAAATAATATTTAGAATACAAAGGATTCTCTTGGTCAGAACCTCCTTGTAGCTGAAAATAATGATGAAAAACTAGCCAGAGAGTCCCTGAAACACATTTGTTGAAAACATGCTTCATCTTCAGCAGACACCTGAGAAGAAACTAGTTAACAGCTTCACAGATTCAACAGGGACAAGCATCTTTCCTTGGCACTATTTTAAATTGCTACATAGCAGGGTGAGTCTGAAACGGGGGAAGAGGCATAATTGCTTGTTAGAAAAAAAGAGGAGGGCAACAGAGAATGCTAAAAGAAAATGTATATTAAAATAAACCTTAATTGAATTCATGTGCTTAAGGAAATAACAATAAAAAAGACTTCGCAGAAATATAGATATGTGCCTATAAATAAAAATACAGCATGTTTTTAAAAGATTTAGTTGTTTTAGAGAGAGAGCAGGGGAGAGAGAGATAGTGGGATAGAGGGAGAAAGAGAGAGAAAATCTTCAGCAGACTCCCGACTGAATGCAGAGCCCGAGGATGTGAGGCTCTATCTCATGAGATTATGACCTGAGCCAAAGTGGAGTTGTATGCCTACCTGACTGAGTCACACAGGCACTCCCAAAGCATGATTATTTAAAATAATATCGAGCCTCAAGAAACTGTTCAAGAATTTATTTAATCCATAACAACTAAGATATTGCAAGAGTTCTAATAGGGTCATAGGAAACAGGAAAATAATTTTCTGAATGTCAGCTTCATGTAAAACAGCTATACCCAGAACAGATCCAGTAACAACAACTCTGTGGTACAGGGGTTGGCAAACACTTTGTAAAGGGGCAGCAAGTAAATATTTTAGCCTTTGCAGGTCATAGGTCTCTGTCACAATTATTCTACTCTGCCACTGTAGTGCAAAAACAGCCATAGACAATATGTAGACAGCTGGGCATGGTTTTGCCCCAATAAACTGTATTTACAAAAATAGGCAGCCAATTAGAATGGCCAATATCCAAAATACTGATATCACCAAATACTGATTATGATATAGAGCAACAGGAACTCTTCATTGCTGGTGCAAAGGCAAAATGGAACAGCTGGTTTGGAAGACAGTTTGGCGGGTTCTTATAAAAGTAACCAAACTCTTACTAACATAAATATCCAGCAATCATGACCCACGGTATTTACTCAAAGTAACTGAAAACTTACGTCTATACAAAAACCTGCATACAGATGCATAGAGCAGCTTTATTCCTAACTGCCAAAACATGAAAGCAACAGGATGTCCCTCAGTAGTGAATGGATAAATATACTGCGGTACATCTAGACAATGGAATATTATTCAGGGATAAAAAGAAACGAACAGTCAAGCCACGAAAAGACATGGAGAAACTTTAATGCCCATTACAAAGTGAAAGAAGCCAGTCTGAAAAGGCCACATACCATACGATTCCAGAGATTTAACATTCTGAAAAAGGCAAAACTATAGGGACAATAACAAAATCAGTGTTTTCCAGGGTCAGGAAATGGAAGGATGGATAGGCTAAGCACAAAGGATTTTTAGGGCACTGAAAATAATCTGTATGATGCTATAATAGTAAATGCATATCATCATGCATTTGACAAAACCCACAGAATTTAAGATCAAAAGCGATCCTTAATGTAAACTATGGACTCTGGGTGATAACGATGTGTCAGTATAGGTTAATCAATTATAACAAATGTAACAAATGTACCACTCTGGTGGGGTATGTTGATAATGGAGATACTATGCATGGGTTGGGGGCAGAGGGCATATAAGTAATCTCTACCTTATGTTCAATATTTCTACAAACCCAAAACTGCTGTTAAAAAAAATAAAGTCTATGAAAATGCACACAGACAAAAAGAACAGGCAGCCAGCTAGACATGACCCATAGGCTGAATAAAGCTTGACAACCTGCCTTTAGAGTATGTTAATCCTGGGTCAGGAATCAGAAAAATTCTCATGTCTTCTGAGGTCCACAAACCTCTTCTTCCCAGTCTGGGGAATCTCACTTTAATCATAGGAAAATATACCTCTGTCCTGTTACTTTTATCTTAGAGATATTCCATTTCTCCTCTATTTCCGGAACACCAATTTTAGTCTCCTCAGGTGACTTCAGCTTTGGAAATTTTAATTAGAAAGGAAAGTACCCTACCCATTTCTGTTCTGTATAATACTATTGTGATACAGTCACTGCAGCTCTCTGTTCTCAGGTCAACATTGGGAATAATGATGATACACATTTTATAAGGTACTATGAGAATTAAAGTTGTTCTCATTTACAAAGTAGTAAAGTACTTAGCATTCAGAAGATATTCACTCATAAGAAAAAATGAATACCTACCATTTACATTATCATGAATGGAATTAGAGGTGATTATGCTAGATGAAATAAGTCAAGCAGAGAAAGACAATTACTATATGGTTTCACTCATATATGGAACATCAGGTATAGCATCGAGGACCATAGAAGAAGGGAAGGAAATTTGAATGGGAAAAAATCAGAAAGGGAGACAAACCATGAGAGACTGAACTCTGGGAAACAGACAGGGTTACAGAAGGGAGGGGGGATGGGAAGATGGGGTAATGGGGTGATGGGTATTAAGGAGGGCACATGTTGTGATGAGCCCTGGGTGTTACACACAACTAATGAATCTTTGAATGCTACCTTAAAAACTAATGATGTACTATATTTTGGCTAACTGAACATAACCGTAAAATATTTAAGATATTCAATAAATTTTCACTACCATTTTTAATTTATGTTGTTCCACACATCTCTGAACAAAGGAATCACCTAATCTTTAACCTGCATAAAAGAAAAAGGAGAAAATACAGGGAGAGAAATGTGTTTTAGAAAACTCAAAAGATTATCCTGACAGAGAGTTGACTCAACAAAGCACTGACTAGGATGGTGGCTAGAATGTCATCTCAGATATTTGTTTTGAGTCACTGTAAAAATAAGATAAAAAACACAATCTCTGGAGCACCTAGGTGTCAGTTAGGCATCCAACTCTGGATTTTGGCTTAGGTCATGATCTCAGGGTTGTTAGATCCCTACATCAGGCTCTGCAGTAAGCAAAGAGTCTACTCTCTCTCCCTCCGTCTTCCTCTGCCTCTTCCCACTCTTCTTCCCTCTCTAAAACAACAACAACATACACAATTTGTAGGCAATTCATCAAAACTCTCATGTTTGCCTGTGGCCCAAGAGAGGTCAATATGAAGACAATACAGAGAAACTTGACAATAAGGCAGTAACACCAGCCACATCTTCACAGAATAGGCAAAGGGTTGACACAACTTTCCAGTTCATCATTAGGAGAACTTAGCTGGATTCAACAAAGCAAAGGAGGGTGAATTATTATCACCCATCACTCCAGCTAATAAAGAGCCACACACCTAGGCATTAAATCCCACCCAAAGACATTGTGGGCCTTGCATCCTTCTTAAAACAAAAGTTTATTTCAAAATAAAATGAATATATATATAATCCTGGCTTTTCCTATTTGTTCATTGAGAAGCAAACCCTAATTTCCTGGTCCAGGAAATCAAACATATGAGATCACATATTAAAATCCTAGTTTTCTACATTTTGAATAAATTTATCCTGTGGATTTTAGAAAATATTGATAGCCATGGCCACTTTTATATACACTAAGTGTTGGCAGTTCTCTGTACAAAAGGTGAATTCATGGTGCCTGGGTGGCTCAGTCAGTTAAGTGTCTATCTACAGCTCACATCATGATCCCAGGGTCCTGGGATCAAGTCCCACAAGTGGGTCCTTACTGCGCAAGGAGTCTATTTCTCCCTCTACCTCTATCTCTCTCTCAAATAAATAGTCTTTTTAAAAAAATGGTTAATTCATACTATGTCTCTTAAACTAATGCTATCCCTATTTTTAGTTCTTTACTTATTTTTAAGTTACTATTAATTAAATGACTTTAATTGCAAATAATACACATTGAGCCTTGAAAATCATGGAAATGAACTGCATAGATATGAATCTGAACTGCACAAATTTGAATATTTTCTCAATAAATACATTGGAAGACTTTTAGGAATGAAAAAACTCAAGAGACAAACCATGTAGCCTAGAAATATTGAAAAAATTAAGAGAAAGCTATGTCATGAATGCATAAAATACAGGTAGATAGTACTCTATTTTATCATTTACTACCTATAAAACATACACCAATTTATTATAAAAAGTTAAAGTTTATAAAAAGTTATGCACACGAACATTTACAGACCATACTTGGTGCCACTCAGAGTTGCGAGAAATGTAAACAAATATAAAGATGAAAAATTAAATCAAACTGCATAAAATTAACTATAGTACATACTGTACTACCGTAATAATTTCATAGCCACTTCCTGTTGCTATTGCAGAGAGCTCAAGTGTTGCAAGTATCTGCTTAAAATGCTGTGTGACACCAATCATCTCCGCCTGAGCAGTTCATCTCTCCAGTAAATTGCACATGGCAGTAAAAAGGGGTCTCTCCTGGTTCTGCCTATTAGCAGTTAAGTTTTTGGGAAGTCAAAAGTTATTCATGGATCTTCAACTATATTGGGCAGAGGGAAGAAGAGCCCCAACTCTTGAGTTGGTCAAGGATCACCTGGATGTACTTTGTATCACAAACTGTCTTATAAATACATTTCATATCGAAAAACTGCCCCACATAAACTTAAGAGCAAGTTGAAATTATGATAAAAAATTCATATTCAGATTATTACCTAGATACAACCAAATATATTTTAACTCACTGGACAACTTAAGATTATTAATCATCTTTGAAATATCTAAATTAAACCTTTCTGCCTATTCATTCCTTTACTTTATTAACAAAGCATTGTGGAGGTATTTATTGGACAGCGAAGGTGAAAACAGCTGCTCTTTCCTTGTTTGTCATCACTCAAAACTTTTAGCTTTGGGAACATTAAATTATCAATTATAAACTAAGACTTATATCAGATGCAGGAGCCAATTCTGAACCATAAACTCACTGCCCCAAGCTTATCATTAGGTCAGACTATAAATGGCTATTTGGAGTAGCACCTAGATTTTTCTTTTTACCTGAACATCTATTTGGTTTTCCGAATTTCAAATATAATAATTTGTTTCTTAACTTTGGCTCAGACATCTAAAGTAGGGTATTGACTCCCTTCTGGAAACCTTTTCTCCTGACCTGTCTAACTCACCAGCTAAGATTTAAGATACTAACTTTCACATAAACTAGCCCAAATTTTAGTCAATACTCAATGATCTTGAATGCATGTGATCCTTATTTAATTCATCTAAGGAACTCTTGAAATTGTTGATGACACCTATAGTATCCATATTAATTGATGATAGTCCTCTCCACTAATAGCTATTACTTACCCCACTCAGCTTCAAGTGAACGCACTGATCCAGTTATGCTCTCAGGGTGATATTCTAAATGTTCTAAAATAGCATGGGCAATTGGGTGATGTTAGTATTAAGGAGGGCACAAGAGGTGATAAGCACTGGGTGTTATACGCAACTGAGAAGTTCTTGAACATTACTCCAAAACTAATGATGTACTATAAGTTGGTTAATTGAATTTAAATAAATTAAAAAATAATGAAATAAAATATCATGGGCATTAGCCTATGAGAATGGAAGCTGGACACACCTTTGGAATGCAATAACTTTTTTTTCTCCTCAACTTTTTTGTTCTAATTGGGTGTTCTATGGACAGCCTTCCTGTGATTCACAAAATCAGGTTTCTCCTTCTAGCAGTCTCTCTCAATCATCAGCAGCCAGCCAAGAGATGAAGAAAGAAAGTAGAAACGTGAAGACGAAATACTTGCTTTGAACCGCCCTGGCCAAGAGGTGATAACACATCACTTCCACACATATTCCACAAGCAAAAAAGCTATATGACCCACCAAAATGCAAAAGGCATAAGAGGTACTGCAAGGAAGTATATTCAATGAGTACAAACCACTGTCGCCATCACATATACAATATATTAGAAGGCAAAAGTGCCATGGGATAAAAATGAACAAAAGTAAAAAGGCTTTTGAGTGTTTGGAAAGAGGTCACAAATTTAAACAAGATACTCAGAGTAAGCTCCATTTATCCAGTGACAATGGAATAAAGGCTTAAAGGGGAATATGGGTAGGTCCATACATGTATCTAATGAAAGAACATTTCAGGAAAAACAGTCAGTTCAAAAGCTGTGATGTGGGATAGTACCTTGTAGTTTCAAGGAAAAGGAAGAAGGCTCTCATGGTCAGACTAGCATACTGTAAGGAAGGCCTGAGACCTACAGGCTGTGAGGGGGCTGGGAGAAGGTGGAGAACAAGAGATTTTTATAAGCTGTTACAGGCTGAATGGTTGTGTCTTCCCCAAAATGTTGAAGCTCTAACTCCTAACGTGATGGTATTTAAAGGTGGGGCCTTTGGGAGGTGACTAGGTTTAGATGAAGCCATGAGGGTGGAGGTCCCATGATAAAATCAGCACCCCTCTAAGTTGAGGAAGACACCATATCTTCTTCTCTCTGCTATGTGAGGAAACAGTAAGAAGCCCTCCAAAAGCCAAGAGGACATTAAGAAGCAAACCTGTTGGGGGGTCCTGGGTAGCTTGGTCAGTTAAGCATCTGAATGTTGACTTGGGATCCGGTCAGAGATTGAGCCCCACATCAGGCCCCACAGTCAGTGTGCCGTCTGCTTTTCCCTCTCTCTGCTTCTCCCCCTGCTCATTCTCTCTCTCTCTCTCTCTCTCTCTCTCTCTCAAATAAATAAAATCTTAAAAAAGAAAAAAAAAAGAATCAAATTGTTGGTGTACCTTAATCTTATACTTCTGAGACTCTAGGACTACGAGAAATAAATATCTATTGTTTAAGCCAATCAGTCTATAGTAGTTTGTTATAATTAACCAAGATACTAATACATAATATCCTGTAAGGCCTTTTGCTTTGACTCTGAAGAAAAACAAGAGCCACCGGTGGAAGGTGATTTGAAGAGTGATATGATGTAGGTTACATTTAGCAAGACTATTCAGACTGTCCTTTGAGAAAACACTACAGTGCAGTAATTATGGAACATGAGAGACTAGTTACAAAACTATTACAACCATCTCAATGAGGGATAATGGTAGACTAGGCCCTGTTAGTAGCAATAGAGACTGTAAGCAAATGCAAAATTCTGGATTTGCCTTGAAGATGGAGTCAATGTATATTCTAACAGATTGGTGTAAGCTTTCAGAGCTGGGCAATTAGAAAGTGGGAGTCATCATTAACTGATATGCGGGAGACTATAAATGAAATAAATTTGGAGAGGACAAGAGTAGAAATCCCTCTGTGGACATATTAATTTTGAAGTATCTATTAGAGATCTAAATGAGGCTATCGAATAGTCAGCTGGATATATGAGGTCTGGGTCAAAAGATATAAATCTGGCAATAGCAAACACATGGACAAAATTTAAGCCACAAGGCAGATGAGATCACTAACACAGTAAGGAGAAAGAGAGAGAAAAGATCCAAGGTCTGAGGCCTGAGCCAAAGTAGCATTAAAAGGTCAGGATAAATAAGAAAATCAGAAAAGAGGTGAGAGAGAAGATGCAGTAGTAATGCAGAAAGAAATCAGAAGAGCGTGGTATCCTAGGAGCTAAGCGAATAAAGAGTTCTCAGAAAAAAGGAATTCTTGACTGTGTAAAACGCTGCTAATAGGTCAAGTAAGATGAGGACTGAGAATTGAACTAAGCAGCCTGAGGCTGTTTGTTGACCTTGATGAGAGAGATTTTGGTGGGATGTGGAGGAGCAACAACCTGAGAAGAGTGAGTGTAGGCAGATATAAAGAGAGCTCTCAGGGACCAGAAGTGCAGGTAACAATTTTGAGGACTTTTACTGCAAAGAGAAGCAAAGAAATCAGGCTGCTGAGGAGATTTGTATCTTGAGATGAGCCAATACCATATGTATCAACGGTAAGCTGCTTGAGACTCTGGTATAACCACAGACATATACCAATGTCTGCATTTCTTTAGAAGGCAGTAATAGCCGCACAATTCTCCATTCTATCCTTGGTCAAAATATAATTATTTTGGCTTCCCTTCAATGATTAACTTAGAAAAATGCATATTCAAACCTGCTAACAATTTAATATTTTTTAAACATATTCTATCAACGAATGCCTTGTACTTCAACTTAGTTACCACAATTATCACCTTGGTAAAGTGTGAAAGGTGTACTTACCCTTCTGTCTCCTCCTGACAAAATATGACACACATTAGTATCTTTCCCTTTTTAATATGAATCATCAAATTGTTTCTCTCCTTATCCTTTTGCTTCAAAGCAAAAAAAAAAAAAAAAAAAAAAAAAAAAAAAAAAAAAAAAAAGATAAATCTTCCAAAATTAGAAGAAAGAAATACATTCATCTTCAAGAGAAGAATCTGAATCTAAAATCTCTGGCCACCCTTCACACAGGACATCATTCTCACCATCAGTATCTCTACCTGCAGACTTAAGGCAACAGAGAACCAGTTGCTTTTCAGAAGCAAGATGCTCCTCAAAAAAAGCCAAGCTATTCCACAGTCTTCCTTAGGAAGAGTTCATGTGGCAATACTGGGACATACTGTTGACAAGTTTCCATCAAACAGCAGGGGGCTGAAGCTTTCCAGAACTGATATTAGTAGGAACAGGGGAAAAGGAAAGAGGTCAGTTAATATTCACCTATTTTAACTCTCTGAGACATCTGTTGGACCCAGCAGAGCAAAGAGCTTTAGAGATTGGAAAAATATAATGTGAAATTTAAAAGATTCCTTTAAATAAACATTAAACACATAAATTAGCTGTTTTGGTAAGAATGGAACTTAGGTGTTATTTGATAACACTTTTATTTCAGTAATTGGTTACAAGTAAAATTAATTAAAACAGAATGGGAGGTAACTCAATGCCTTTAATTGATCAAACATTTAATCAGAGCATATAATGTACCAGATTCTGTGCTAGGGATACCAGGATGAAAAAGGATGTTTTTCTTATCTTTGAAGAGCTCACATTCCAACAGAAGAGACAAAAATTTAAACAATGAAAATAGAATAGAGAAAGTGTTCTAATAAAATATTAGAGGCAGGTACAAAAAGATACAGAAGGATAGAGTGGCTAATACCGCTGAAGACAGTGGGGAAAACTAAAGAGAAGAGTTAATATGTGAAAGATAAAATTGTGTTTCTAGAGCTTGGAGAGGGTTGGAGGAGGCCAGAGACACAGGTCAAACAATTTAAGGCAGGGGTGTTATAGTTCACTCAGGCTGATATAACAGAAATACAATAGATGGAATGGCTCAAACAACAAATATTTATCTCTAACAGTTCTGGAGGCTTAGAAGTCCAAGATCAAGGTGCCTGCGGATTTGATATCTGGTGAGAGCCTGCTGCCCGGTTCATAGAGGGCTGTCTTCTTGCTGTGTCCTCACATGGCAGAAGGGTCCAGGAAACTGAGATCTCTTTAATAAGGATATTAATCCCATTCATGATAGCTATACCCTCATGACTTAATCACCTACCAAAGGCCTCATCTCCAAATACCATCACACTGTATGTTAGGAGTTCACATATGAATTTTGTGGGGACACAAACTTGCAAGGGGTAACATCAAAAACAAAGGCAGCAAATATAACATGGTGTTTTTAAGATGGAAACATAGTCATCAAAGTTCTAGTAGTCCTGTTTCTCAAAAACAAGGCAGTCAGGGCAAAAGACAGACTTCTCTTTCCAGAAAGTATCTCTCACGACAATACCTGGAAGGTGGTCTATTTCTGAAGATGAGAGGGGGCAGACATGGAAGTGGCAAAGGAAGACCATCACCTTGTGAGGAAACTGCTTACAAAAAGAAAGAAGGAAATTTATCAACCTTGATTTTTCTCATTACCTCACTACTATCTTCCCTAGCATTATCTCAATTTATCAGCAAGTCTTACAGTCAAACTTCAAAGTGTATCTCAATTCTCTCCCTTCTCTCCATCTTCCCGGATGGACCACCACTTCAAGCCACCATCATCCCTCCCCTGGACTAGCAGAATCACTAACCAGTCTCCTTGCCTCTTCTCGTGCTCCCTGACGATCTTATGTCCCCCAAATCTGGAATCACCATTTTAAACCATGAATCAGATTATATTGTTCCCTGACTTAAAATCCTCCATCAGAATACAATTGGCTATTTGAATAAAAATAAGTGTCTATTACCGTCTATATTAGACTCCGGTCTACCATCACCACTTACTTATTTTCTTTGCCCTGATTCATCTTTCCCATGACCTTAACATGACTAGCTCTGTCACTATTCAGTTTTCAGTTCAAATGCCACCCGTGAAGTCCTTTTCTGATCACACTACCTAAAGCGACTCCCTCTTTCCACTCCCTGTCCATTACTCTGTTATATTTTCTATAGAGCACTTATCACTGTTTGAAATGATCATGTTTATCTTGTTCACTTGTTTATTGTCTCTGCTATCCTCAAACTTTTGCTCTGTATCTTCCTCACCTCTCAACCTTTATAGAATTGAAAAGAGTTAGGGCCTTGTTCTGGATTAGGCTTTGCTTAAGAGAATGTTGTGGCTGGTTTGATCTATGCAGACCACTCAAACTTCCTCCATATCAGCAATAAAGCTGTTTCACTTTCTTATCATTTCTGTGTTCATTGGAGTCATGCTTTTCATAGCCCTCAAGATCTTTTCCTTCATGTTTGCAACTTGGCTGATTGGCACAAGATGCCTAGATTTCAGCCTGCCTTGGCTTTCGACATACCTTCGTCATTAAGCTTGATCATATCTAGTTTTTGATTTAAAGTGAGAGATGTGCAATGTTTCCTTTTACTTGAACATCTGAATACAGACCCCATTGTAGGATTATTAATTGGCCTAATTTCAATATTGTTGCATCTTAGGGAATAGGGAGGCCTGAGGAGAGGAAGATAAATGAGGGAAATGGCTGGTCAGTGGAATAGTCAGAACACACACAACATTTATTAATTAATGTCACTTTCTTATATGGGCACTATTTGTGGCATTCCAAAAACAATTATATAGTAACATCAAAGATCACTGATCACGGATCACCATAATAAATATAATAATGAAAAAGTCTAAAATATTACAGGAATTACTAAAAGTGACACAGAGACACAAAACGAGCAAATGCTATTGAAAAATTGGCACCAACAGACATGCTTAACACAGGGTTATCATATACTTTCAATCTGTAAAAATACAGTATCTGCGAAGTATAAGAAAACAAAGCATGACAAAAAGAGGTATGCCTATATGCTTTAAGTCTTTCAGAGACAGATGTTAAGTCTTGGTATCAGATACCATGAAGACTTTGGCATCAAGGCAAGTGAAAATAAGCCCCATTTATATAGGATACCAGGTAAAAACCCTATTTGGAGACTTCCCCCTCCCAGATATAGCTAATTCCTGTGCAATGAAAATACTTATATGTTCATCAGTGTTCACAACATAAGTTTAGTTCTAAGAATCAAAGGCTGTAGGAGACACATGGAAACTATTCATGGAGGGTCTAGTCAGAACCTTCTAGAAGAACTGGGAAAAAAGAGAAATTGAATTTTGTTACAAAAAAGCTATGAACAGTGAGATTGGAAATAGGGGGGTTTCAGAGGCAAAAGTGGCACTGTGATTCTATCCGACACTTTCCATGGGGAAGAGTACCACTTCTAAGAGACATGAACAGTCACCAGAAAGAAATCCTCCACTGTGCAAGATATCGAAGGCTTCACTGTGTGCTGAGTAAAGTCGCTACTCCCCATGTTTCCCATGCAACCTTCTGTTTACAGTTCAGCTTCCCTGGCCCCTTGATGCTAGGAAAAGATAGAGGTAAATAAAGGAATTCCAGCTCCCCAAAAAGTGGGGTGGTCAGCAGTCCTTGTTGAGACTACATCATAGCCCAACTTCTCGCTCTGTCCAATCAGCCACCTTTACTTCAATTCTGTAGGTGTTGATCACAGTATACTTCCTATATGCTAAAGTCTAGTTCCAAGTTTACATCCCTGACAACCCAATCTCCAACCTCTACTTTAAAGCATATTAGGATCCAGGTTTCAAATGATGTTATTGTCAGCAATCTATCTCTTAGCTCGGCATGAAGTTCATTTTTAACAAGTCTCTCCTCTGTGGTAGAAAGTAGATTTTAGGTCATTTTACCAATTTTTTTCCCAAAACCAATGCTGTGAAAATAAATTTGTCTCATGACTTTGTTGATGTTAATATCTTTGTTGAAATTTTGTAAACAATTGCTAAAATTAAAGTTAAGCTCATATGTCATCTGAGGAGTTGGTACAGAAAAGCTTAAAATGTCCAAAAGTGGAAGAATATGACATAAAAAAAAATCACCCAAAGAAATGACATTATTCTGGTTTCCCACAATAAACAATTGAATATATGAACTTAGAAATAATTTGTTAAGAGATTTGGCTTTAAACAATAAAACTATTCAAAGCAGCATTAGGAAAATTAGGATGAACAGAGGAGATTGCTGTTATTACTGTAATGTACTATGTGATTACTATGTCATATTTAGCATATAGGAAACAAAAAAACAAAATACTGGAGACTCAAAATAGAAATTGATTAAAAATCCTAAAAATTATATGCTTAAAGTACAAAACTAACAGGAAGGCACCAAGAAAAACTCAAACCAAATATTAAATTTTACTACCACTTCTTGGAAATAAACTGAGATTTAAATGTCACATGGAAGATTGGCAGAAGAATCTTGACAATACAAAAACTGAAATTAAAAATATATGAAGGAAACAGAAACTGAAAAAAATTCACATAAAATTCTCTTAGTTATTAATGATGAAATATTGTTTTCTAAACATGAAATATTTTTAGAAGAATAAATCACCCCATAATCTTAGAATTTATTAGCTATGAATTCTTCAAGATGCTTATATAAAAATAAGAACTAAAAAAATAAAAACTTATTTTTAAAAAGCATTTACATCTTTTAAAACATCCACTAAGTATAAATTGTAGTAATCCTTATAAGTAGTTAAAAGAAATAAGATTTTGGTAAATTGGTAGATTTGTCATTTGAGCAAATTTCCATTTGGTAAATTTAATTTCAGAGAATTAGTTTTTGTAGAATTGATTTTCAGTGAGTTGGCCTGCCTCCACCAAGACAGCCCTGGCAACCACAGTTTTATATTCTACCAAGCCAATCAACCCCAGCTAAAACGCATACTTTTTTCCAAGAGTTCCAGCTGAAGTCCTGGCATTACCATTGACCAAGATTGCTTGGGTCATGAGCTCATCTCCATACCAGTGACTGTAGCCAAGGATATGGAATATGGTGATCACGCAAGCCTGACCCTTCTGACACCCTCTGGAACCAGGAGAGCAATCAGGTCCACCTGAATCACAGGAACTGCAAGAGGAAAGGGAAGACTCAAAACAGGAAAACCTAGGTCTCCTATCAGAAAAGAGGAACAGTAGGTATTTGTTACATCTTTCACTCTGAGACTTTCAAATAAACTTTTTTCCCATAGAACAGCATTTCTCTAACCATTGCTAATGGAGCCAAATTTTATCACAGCTTTCAAAAAGAGGGTCTGTTATCATGCTTTCACTTTTTCAAACCATTTGAACTCAGAAAGGGCATAAAAGAAAATATTTTTCAAAAAAAATTTGGTTTTTTCCCCTAGAACATGCTATAAAAAAGAAATGGTGCATTTTTTTCTCTATGGAATGATTTCTTTAACCACTCTGCTTTTTTGCTTCAATTCCAAAATTCAAATTAACATTCTATACTTCTGGCTGACAAGAAAAAAGATATTCCCAAGTTGAAGAACACACATTTGATATATGTTTGATATATTTGATAGGTGTTAGTTATTACATACTTCTAGACTCTTGCCCCACATTGGGCTCCCTGCTCAGGAGGGAGTCGGTTTCTCCCTTTCCCTCTGTCCTTCCCCCTTGTTCATGCTTTCTCTCTCTCTCTCTCTCTCTCTCTCTCTCTCTTAAATAAATAAATAAAATATTTAAAAAGAAAAGAAGAAAATAGACTCTTTCTGGTATACAAAACTTTTTTTCTATACACCAAAATTTTTCAGATTTTAATTTTTTAACATATGAACTATTATTACTTTTTACCACATTTAATCTCCAAATTAAGCAACTGGATAACTGAGAGTTGGTGCTTTTTTAATAAAGCAAAATAAAATTATAAGTATCTAAATTAAATCTTCAGATGATACTGAAAATGTTCTCATACTCTTTCTCTCAATAATCATTCAACAAATACACATTATAAGCCAATCACTGTTCCAGGCACTGTGGATATAGGTAAAACAAATGTCTTACGCTGTGGAACTTACATTTAGTAGGGCAAACAGAACAAATAAATAAATATATCATAGCAAGTCCTGTAATTATTACAAAGAAAAACAAAGCAAGGCAAAGGATAAGAGAATGAAAGGGATATTTTAGGTAGAATGGTCAGATATAGGGGTACTCCATAAATAATAAACTCAAGTTGTGTTTCAACTGAGAAAAAAACAAATAGGAAATAAAACATCACCTTTTTTTAAATAACACTGATTGTGGAAAATGTGTCTGATATCTGTGGACAAGCAGAATCCCTAATATTAAAGTCCACAATTAGACAGACCTACCAACCCAGTAATCATCAGTGTTGGAAAACTGCAGGCTTCCTGATAGAGTTAAACCTCTCACAGCAACATAGCACATAGGACGGGGAACTCCTGCAGGCAGTCAGATGCCAAGGAGGATGATGGAAATGTTCCCAATAGCCCCTTTCAATCTCTCAAATAAATAAAGTCACATCTCCTCTACTGCCATGTAAATAAGAAGCTGGAGACAGGACAGGTATGCTATTAAGGCCCTACACATGGAAGAAAAGAGGAAGAGAGGGATAAGAAACATCTTCATGAAAAGTTGCATTTCTCCAGCCACTTCCTGTGGCTCAGGTGAAGATACAAAATGGGTGGACAGAGAGTTGCTTGTGTTTAACCAAGGATACAATCTCATGAAGGTTACAGAAGGCAGGCGTGCAGAGGAGCAAGCGAGAGGGGGTGTTGAGAGTGTCTGTGCCATCAAATATAAATTGGATAAAGAGAAAAGTGAGTCCATTACAACAGTAGTACACAATGAATAAGTAGTATATTAAATGAATTAGATCCAAATGTAATCAAATAATGACAAAGACAGAATAAGTAAATGACCTGGAAATATAAGATAGTTGATCTGACAGAAGAAAATAATGGTCCACTGAAGACATTCACATACCAATCCGCTGAACCTGTAAATATGTTACCTTATATGGCAAACAGGACTTTGTAGATGTGATTAAGTTAAATATCCTGAAATGGAGAGATTCCCCTGGATTATCTAGATGGGCCAAATATAATTACAAGGGCCACAACAAGAGGAAAGCAGAAAAATCAGAGACAAATAAGAGATGTGATGACAGAAACAGAGAGTCAAATTCAGAGAGATTTGAAGATGCCATGGTTCTGGTTTTGAACAGGAAGGAAGGAAGGAAGTGAAGGAAGGAAGGAAGAAAGGAAGGAAGGAAGAGGTCGCAAACCACAGAAAGTAGGTGGCCTCTAAAAGCTAGAAGAGGCAAACAAACATATTCTTCCAGAGGGTCTCCAGAAGGAATGCTGCTCTATTGGTATTTTGCTTTTAGCCTCTAAAACCCATTGCAGACTTCTTACTTCCAGAAATACAAGATAAAACAATGGTGTTGTATAAGCCACTAAAATCATTATAGTAGCAATAGTAAACTAATACAATTGGTTAAAGAGTAGAATGTTCAAATTCAGTATGTTGATGGTGGGGTACCTATTGGTAATGACAAAGTTTAGCACATAGACTATAATGTGATCAGGAAAGCTGAGGTCAAGAAGCTCATAGGGGTTGAGTGTGATCATCCACAAGGTTATTGAAGTCATCAATAATGAAAACAGTGATTCAGCTTTTCAAATCTTTAGTGAGGTTTATAGATTACCAAGAAGGGAAATACAATAATCTAGAAAAAAACAATGAAACAGGAGGACATCTACCTCATCTCCAGTCTCTGTTATGTGTGGGAAGTGATATTTTAAAATTGTCACCAGTAAAGAAAACTAGATGAGTACCAATATCCTCAAGAATGACCAGGTTTTGGGTATCTAGGTGGCTCAGTCAGTTAAGCATCTGCCTGATGCAGTGAAAGAATTTGAAGTATGATGTGGAGGCAAATGACTTGGTCATATTAGGAGATATTTGAAGCTTTGGAGCATGAGACTAGTTGATGATCAAAGATGATCTATGAACTGAAATTTGGAGGCTTCTGAAGGTAACTTAGATAAACATGAGAGTAAAGTGTAATGGGATTTGTCCTGATTTTTTTTTAGAACGGTAAGCAATTCTAAATGCAGCATTTTTTGATGATTATTACCTTGGATACTTGTAGTCATAAGATAAATGAAGAGTGATTGCCTTACCAGCAAAAAGTGAGGTCTCTGGGCTTCCTTCTCTTAAGCTTCTCTTAGTGAGATAGACTCCTCAAATACACAGAGCTGGGAGGTCTTGCTGAAATTGAGCAGCCCATGGAACCCTCAGGCCTCCGTTGCAAATGCCAGAGAATGGACCATGGCTATGGAAGAGGCAATGAAACTGTGGACCTCTCAGCGATCTGCTGTGGAACCCGTTGAGATCATGGTGGAGAGCTGGACAAGCCAAGAAAGTTAATGTAATCAAATGAGGGTTTTCCTAGATCTCCAGTCCTATTATCTCTATGAACTCAAGTATCTTCAGTAAATATTCTATCTAGAAACAGAATCCCATATTTGAAGAAGGAATAATTTATAAGAAAAACTGAATAGGTTAAAACAATTGGAACAATGAAAATGAAAAAGAGAAAACACTGCAAATGAGAAACAGCACATATTGAAATGGCTTTCACAAACACCGAAATGAGAATGACTTTTTACAACCTATGAATGTTTGGGCAATCTTAAAAGCTCAAACAGCAGTGGAAAAAAAAAAAAACCCTATTCACCAGAGAAAAAAATATATTCATCAAATTTGTTCTAAAAGTGAATTCTGTTTCTTTATAACCAATAGAGCTACCCCAGGAGGACAGCTTAAAATTTTAGTTTGCACATTAAATTTACACATTTTAGTTAATATTGAAAGAAATTGTTAGTACTTTATTCCATAAGGTACAAAGAACTGTATACAAATTGTTCTCTTTGGGACAGGGCTAATCTGAGCATGGATTCAGAGTGCCTATGAAGCCAGTGAAATTTTATGTGAAATTACATGATGGGATGGATGTCAGTGCATACAGGATGAGGGTCCTCAGCTTCCTTGAAATCCTCAAAATGGTTTCATTTTAAAATGTAAAACAAATTAATCTAAATATTGTTAATAGCATAAACAGATAAGTCATATAACATTGTGTTAAAATGTCAGACTTTCATTCTCAAAATAGTGAATGGAGAGGGTTGGGAGTTTGGTGGGTATCAAAGGGGAGGGGAGGGAAGGACGAATCAGGAGAATACAGAGGATTATTAAAGCAGTGAAAGTATTCTGAATGATACTCTGGTGGTGGATATATACCATTCTACATACATCAAAACACAAAGAATGTACCCTACAAAGAGAAAACTCTAACATAACACTATGAATTTTAGTTAATAATAATGTATCAATTACACCTCATCAACTGTAATAAGTATAGCACAAAAATGCAAGACATTCATAATAGGGGAAACCACTGGGTTCAGGGAGGTACACGGGAACTCTGTACTTTCCACACAATTTTTCTAGAAACCTAAAACTGCTCTGAAAAATAAATCCATTGAGAAAAAAAAAAAAAAAGATGATGCTGATCACTTTGAATAAAATGGATTGGAGTAGAGCTAGAATGGAAGAAGGAGTCCAATTAGGAGACTTCTGCAATCAAGAGATGATAATAAATTGGACTAGTATAGATAAGAACCAAAAGGGAAGAATCAGAATTATTGAGGGGGGTTGGTATGAGAATTAATGGTCATTTGAATATGGGTTAAAAGGGAGGGAGATGTACTGATAAATGACATAAATTTTTGGCTGTGTACTAGAAAACAAGTAAAATTCCAAAGTACAGATTTTTGAGAGAGAGATACTTTCTCAAGCCAGTAGGATGGGTCCATGGCAGCTAGGGATTTGTGAAAGGTAGTGAGAAAGTTCAAAAGAACGTTCACAAAAGAAGCGAAGAGAGTAATATTTTACATCGTACAATTGTTTTGATATTCTCATCCTAACCTAGTCAACTCGGGCTGCTAGAACAAAATACCATAAAGTAGGTGGCTTAAATAAAACATTTATTTCTTAAGATCTGGAGGCTGAGGAATCCAAGATCAAGGTGCTAGCAGATAAACTTCCTGGTAAGAGCCAGCTTTCTGGCTTGCAGCAGGCTGCCTTCTCACTGAGTTTTCATGGACGTGGGGGGAAGCACACCAGTCTCTCCTCAAGCCCTCTTCCCTGTAGAGGATGTTAACCCC
Organism: Mustela lutreola; assembly: GCF_030435805.1. Taxonomy (NCBI): domain Eukaryota; kingdom Metazoa; phylum Chordata; class Mammalia; order Carnivora; family Mustelidae; genus Mustela; species Mustela lutreola. The sequence goes on along the minus strand of NC_081294.1, from coordinate 127,320,635 downwards.
ATCATAAGCCACCCCCCGACCCTCATGACCTCAGTTAAACCTAATGACTTCCCAAAGTCCTTAGCTACAAATAAGGTCTACCAGAAGGTGGGGGAGGAACAGAAAACTATCCCCCAAACTGAGGAGGCACTTTGAGACTGAAAAACAAAGCAGGTGACCCTCTACAGTTTACAGTTTTATTCAGGGTAACTTACTGCCGGGATAGACGGGGCGGGTGATGACCTACCCTGCACAGTTATTCTCTGCAAAGTCTGGACCTTAGCCTATAAATTTTATAGAGCAAGGGGATAGATGGTGGGGCAAGGGTGGGGGGCACTACAGTAAGATAAAAGAGTCTGCATGCATTTCAGAGGGTTGGCATACCTATGTGACAGCTAAACTTTATTAGATCTTATGGGCCACCTGTGAGTCAGGAAGAAAAAAAAAAAAAAAAAACTCCATTAGCTCTAACAGATTCATGGAAGCCTGAAGCAAGCCTCCCTCCATCCCAGCTGTTGGAGGCTACGGCATGGTTGGAGTCGAGGATCAAACCAGGCCCTGACTTGTGTCTCCTTCAAAGTCCAGACACCTTGACAAGGGTAAGGACGGGAAAGTTGAGTAACACTGAGAAAAGGGTCTGTGCTATGTGTCGTGCGCTCGCCTACGTGACTTCCCACACACTCTCCCTACAGAAGGGAACAATGTGGTCAGGGTCCTGCATTCTAAGTTAGTCCTTGTTGTACTTCCCATAACCTACTCCCTGGTTGATTGACTTGCTAATGGCTTTAGCCGAGACTATCTGGCATCACGAGGTTTGCTTGTAGTTAATGTAAACTTGTTATAGAAACTTGCAGTCATCTGACTAGGTACTGATGTATTACTCCTCCTATTGTGGTCTGCCTTACAAATGCTTGTAAGATGTAGAATAAAATTGACACTGTTGGACATCATCTTCAGTGTCCCTCCTGCCCCCATCTCTTTGTCTCTTAATTTCTTTTCCTTAGCCTATACGTTTTCCTGGTCGATTTGTCGTGCTGGCCGTGAAACCCAGCCTCGGTGGCTATTTCTAAGGTAATCGTCAAGAGGTTCAGAACATGTAACCCCAACATTGTCAGCACTCCTACACTATCATCTTCAAGACAGGCTTCAGCATAGGAATTCTGAGGAGACACAAACATTCGGTCTGTAACACGCCTCTAGCCCTAAGCCAGAACCACATTATTGTATAACATAAATTTAACTCCATACAAGTTAAGTACAAGATTACATATACAAAACAATACTTGACATTTTAAAAGCAACCAGTTATTTAAAATAATTTAAATATTTAACATTTTGAAATAAAACTTCCTCTCTCAAAGAAAGCCCAGTGTTAACAGATGCTGTTTGCAGTATTTTTATGTCCGCCCCGTCTCTATCTGAGAGAGATATTTTTATGTCCGCCCCTGCCCCAAAAGCTGATTTCCTAATAAGCAAGGACTCATGTATCCTATTCTCTAATTTCCATCAATGTAATCTGAAAACCAGCAGCAAAAATGCCCCAGAACTCTAAATGTATAATGATCACATTAGGGGAGAATAAAGCAACCAAGATCCAGATAATTTTGGACTTTATAGTCCGCAGTCAACACCTTAAATCTCATCTGGAATCAGAGCAGATCACAGAGCAGTGATGTAATAGCTAATGAAAACATTATCACAGCTTGATTATGTAGTAATATGATGCATTTCTCATGCTGCTTTCATTAAAATAGCATCATACCCACAAAACTTTTGAATAGACCATCTCCAGAGAGAGTAGTTCAAAATTACCATCTTATTAAAATATAACTCCTGCTTTGGTTGCTCTTACTTGCTTTCTTTAAAGTCTCAAACTATGGCGTATGTAGCCAGGAGAACATAGATTATCCCTGAGACCTAACGGAACAGGGCCTTATATTACACAGAGGCCCAAGAGTCTATTTACTAAGCTGCTGCTTCAAAATATATCCCCTTCACCTACTACCCGTCCATTCTATCCCCAGGGCATCAGCTTCTGAATTAAAGTTGAGATGAACACTCCAGCTTTTATGCCTGGCCCAACCTAATTCACTTTAAGTCAGTTTTTTCGTTTTTGTTTTTGCTTTTGTTTATTCTTCTTTTAATCACCTCCTTTCTGTCACAGAGCCTCAGAGAGTTCTGCACCCCAGTGTCAATACTTGTCATGACCTAAGCTTGTGAGCTGGGAGAAATGGATGAGGCCAGCAGAAAGTCAGGGAAAAAGACCTGTGGATTAAAAAAAAAAAAAGGGATGGAAGAAGAGGAGGATATTCAGTTTTCCTCAACCTCTCATCCACCGCCTGACAGCTGTTGATCTCCCTTCATTTAACATTCACCGATCACAAGGATTTCAGGCAGAACGCAGGGGAAAGCGAGAGCTGTGAGAGGTCATTAGTCTTCTCCACATGGGAAGAGAAGGAATGTGTAGTCATCCCCTCACCCTCAGTGAGCTGTTATAAATGATGATTTTTATGTCAAACTGAAATTTTCTTCATTCTTTTTTTATAAATGTATAAGGGCTATTCTACACTAAGATGGGTCACCAAGGTAGCTTATAGATTTTCCTTCCCTTGAGACCTTTAAAGAAGATAAATATCAAACCGTCTTTGAAGGATGACATGGAATCCTTATCACAGATTGAAGAATGAATTAAAAAACCTTGGCTGTCCCTAGTGCCTATGAGTAAAGGAAAAGCAAAATGAAATAAAACATTAGCTATCTTCACAATATAAAACAATTCCTTTAAACACTCTTTATTTCCAATATAGCAATTTTTCTTTTTTAAATGTAACTCTCTGCCACCCTGACATTAAATGTCAAAGTAGCACCAACTCTGTCCAGTTGAGCTACAAAATTAATTGACTACTATGAAAAATACCAATGTAGCATAATGAGCCACAGAAGACCCATATCAACACTAAATTAGAAGACATAACTGCCTTTTAGAACTCAGTTATGCCCAAGTCTGCAGAGTCTAATAATTAATGCAGGGTGACTGGAATGTTTATTAAAAGTACTAGGATATCTGACATCTTCTGAGTAGACGTAGACTCTAAGAGAAAGATAAGGTCATCTCTTCAGAACTCCCAAGTACTAAGAGCTGATGAGTCTTAAAATAGCAACAGGTTACCAATGTCTGGTATATAGTAACTAAATGTTGAGTAAATGGACTATATTTATTTCTTCTATCCTTTGTTCTTTTTTTTAAAGATTTTATTTATTTATTTGACAGAAAGAAATACAGTGAGAGAGGGAACAAGTAGGGGGAGCAGGAGAGGGAGAAGCAGGCTTCCCACCAAGCGGGGAGCCTGATACGGAACTGGATTCCAGGACTCTAGGATTACCTGAGCTGAAGGCAGGTGCCCAATAACTGAGCAACCCAGGTAAGATAACTATTTATTGCCCTTCACAATATGCTCAGACCTTTCTCTCCTTCCAGTATGAAACTGGAATTAATACATCTTGCTTTCTTTTTCATTCAGAGTGTAATTGCCTGGATAGCTACATGTACGAGAAGGAAAATGGACCATTATCTTGCACCATATACAAAAATAATCTCAAAATGGATTAAAGACTTGAATGTAAGACCTGAAACCATAAAACTCTTAGAAGAAAACATAGGTAGCAAGTTCTTCAACATTGGTCTTAGCAATATTTTTTTGATTAGTGCCCTCAGGCAAAGGCAAAAAATGCTAAAATAACTGGGATGGCATCTAACTAAAGAACTTTTGCATAGCAAAGGAAACCACCAACAAAACATAAATGCAGCCTATTGAATGAGAAAAGATATTTGCAAATCATACATCTGATAAGGAGTTAATATCCAAAATACATAAAAATGTACATAAGTTAATATCATAAAACAACCTGATTATAGACAAAGGGCTTGAAAAGACATTTTTCCAGAAAATACATACAGATGGCCAACATACAAATGCTCAACATCACTAATCAAGGAAATGCAAATCAAAACCACAATGAGACATCACTTCATACCTGTCAGATAGGCTATTATCAAAAAAACAAAAATAACAAGTGTTGGTGAGGATGTGGAGAAAAGCTCGCCCTCATACACTGTTGGTGGGAATACAAATTGGTACAGCTACTACAGAAAACAGTATGGAAGTTCCTTAAAAAATTAAAAATAGAACTACTACACAACTGAAAAATTCCACTCCTGTGTATTTACCGGAAGAAAACAAAAATACCAATTCAAAGAGATACATGCACCCCTATGTTCACTACAGCATTATTTACAATAGCCAAGATACGGAAGCAACCTAAGTTTCCATCAACAAATAAATGGATAAAGAAGATGTGTTTGTATGTACAATGTAGTATTACCCAGCCATAAAAAAATAATAAAATAAAATCTTGCCATATGTGACAACAAAGATGGACATTAGTATAATGCTAAGTGGAATAAATCAGACATGATTCCACTATAGGTAAAATCTAAAAAACAAAACAAATAAAACAGAGATAGACTCATAGACACAGGAAAAAAACTGTTGGTTCCCAGAGTGGTAAGGGGTTAGCGGATGAGTGAAAGAGTTTAAAAGGTACAAACTCCCAGTTAGAAAATAAGAAAGTCATGGGGATGTAATGAAGAGCATAGGGAATATAGTCAATAATAACTGTAATAATTTTATATGGTGACAGACAGTAACAGGACTTATGGTGATCCTCTCATAAATATATAAAAACATCAAATCACTATGATATACACCTGAAACTAGTAGGATATTGTATGGCAATTCTACTTCAATTTTAAAAAGTATAATTGTGGGCCATATGGGTGGCTCTGTCAGGTAAGTTTCCAACTCTCGATTTTGGCTCAGGTCATGATCTCAGGGTCATGAGATCAACCCTTGCCTCCTAGCAGGCTCTAAGCTGGGCAGAGAGTCTGCTTGAGATTCTCTCCCTCTACCCCTAACCCCACATATGCACATTCTCTCTCTCTAAAATAAATATTTTTTAAAAAGTGTAATTGCGTATATCTAGATTCTTACTGGGTTATTTTATGCAGCTGAGGTTTATGTTACCTTTGTTAAATCTTGAAATCAGTATGAATCTCGGCAGATCTTTCAGTCATTGCTGAAATACATTTTTGAGAGTTCAGCAAGAATATAAATTTTCTTTTCTAAATTGACCACCTTTTCCATCTCAACTAGAAACTGAACAAGTGGAGTAGGAGTTAGACTAGGCCCAGATCCCACTGATAATTTCTAACATTCATAACATCAGTCTATAGTATTCAACCCTTGTTGGTTTGGTTTTTTGTGTGCGATTTCATTCATTCATTCATTCATTCATTTATTTATTTATTGGTGTTCCAAGATTCATTATTTATGCACCACCACTCTAAGAATTCTTTATAATAATTTAACTGTAATAAAAATTTGCCAAGGTGTAAGCAGAGATATTTCTACTGCTAAATTTCTAGGGCTATGATCTGGATATCTATCTGGATAACCAAGTTCCAAGAATCTGATTCTGACATACCACAACAATGTGAAGAATCATGTTACCAGATCTTCCCTTAATTCAGCTCTTATGAAGGACAGTCACCTAAAAGAATGATAGTAATTTGGTGGGGGGGCTTCTTGTGGTTCTAAGATCCTGATGGAGAAAAAATGAGGAATGCCATGAGCTTTTGGGCTTTTCTTAGTACGTGACCTCATATAATCAAGAAATGTTTCCACTGACTTGACGTCTACTACAAAATTTCACTTCCAAAGTTGACTTTATTTTGAAAAGCACCTGGGTGGCTCAGTGGGTTAAGCCGCTGCCTTCGGCTCAGGTCATGATCTCAGGGTCCTGCATCGGGCTCTCTGCTCAGCAGGGAGCCTGCTTCCCTCTCTCTCTCTCTCTCTGCCTGCCTGTCTACTTGTGATCTCTGCCTGTCAAATAAACAAATAAAATCTTTAAAAAAAAAAAAAGAAAGAAAAAGAAAAGCTAACATGAAACCAAATAGATTATTTCTAAAGTAGTTCCTTTAGATACAGCCTTAATATTGAATGCCCAACATTCATTTATTTTATTCCCTCTCACTTAAATCTAATAGGAGATATAATTCTCAATTTTTCTAGGGTTATCACAAAATAAACAAAAGACGTTATATTAAAAATTTTTTCAATCTAATTCTCTAATGCAATGAAAATTTATAAAAACAATGCCCCATAAGAGCACTATTCCTTTTATCAATTTGTCAATTAATCTACTAATATTTAAAGTTAATTTTAGGTTAGGTATTTTGTTTAAGTTGGTTTTCTTTCTTTTTTTTAAATGAATTTGTTTCTTAAAAATTGCAAAGAATGAAACAGTCCATTAAAGACTGCTTACAGATATGCTTCACAAAATTATATAATCTAAAGTAGGAAATAATTTTAAGCCCAAACTAACAAATGGAAACTTCGTACTTTGTATTTAGAAGGCATTTTATAGCATTTTTGTCTTTCTTTCTCAAACTTTCCCAAAGCCCTTATTCTAAGAATTAATTTCCTCTCCCCTAAAGTGAAAAGTCCATCTTTTCATGTAGAATATAAAACAGGATCTAGATTTCTCTAATATGGTAATTTATGACTTAAAAACCCCTAGATTCAGTCGTTTCAATAGCAACAGCTATAATTACATCCTCTTTTTGACACTGTTTTCCTGATTTGATCCTATTTAAGCCTTTCAAGAACCAACATAGTGACAACTTGTTCATTCAGAAGAAATCAAGAAAAGTAGGATTATACTCAGAGGAGCATAAACTCATGTCATGTTCAACGAAATACTATGGAAGCGTTGAATGTTTTCTAAAATGTTAAATATTTCATGGTCACAAAGATAAACTTCTCTGTGTCATTCTAAGAATTGGGTTTGTTTGTTCCTACAATGCCTGTGCACCCTCTTATGGTCATTTTCGGATTTGCTTTATTGGGAGATTCAATTTATTCAAGGCTATTTAAAGGTTTCATCTTGTAAATTTGAATCTTTATTAGAATAATGACATTTACACACTTCACACCTTTAAATCTGTGATTTCATAATCCCAAATATTAATTGAAGCTCACACCTCTTCACACTGCTGAGAAAACCAAAGTAGATAGAGTTGAGGTTACCAGGATAATAATTAGGAAGCACTCCATACTTTCCAATTATGTCTGACATATTAACAAGCTAATAAGAATTTTAGATTCGGCCTCCTAGGCATAAAACAATTCAACAGAAAGGCCATCATCGGGCATCACAGGCCTTATTTCCTGAAACTGATAAAACAAAAATCAACCTAGAGTTTGGGCCTATTTATACAAAGAATGAAAATGACTTCTGTAAGACAATAGTCTAAAAAGAACAGCAGTAACATGGCTGTTTTTCATTAAAAAGTAGCAATAGCAAGATTAAACCCATGCATGCACACACACACACACACACACACACATTTTATACTTTAATTGACTCATATGTTGTCTTGTAAACCTTAAATTCCTTTAAACCTAGAGATCATAAAAAAAAAACAAACTAATGACCAACTGTTACCTATTATGCTTAATTTGACACCCATAATAAAAAGAAAGACTCTTATTCCTTTCCTGACTTAAAATCTTCTATTACTTGAAGTTTCATGTTTAGAAAACATTTAGGAAAAAAACATGAAAAGTTATAATGATAAGCCTTATTTTGGAGTTCGTGCTACTGCTAGTGATAAGGATATCTGCTTTGAGGTGAAGAGAAGCAACTCTTCTAACTCTACATATGGCAGAAAAACTACTATTTAAAGTATTTGTGAGAATTGTTGCATTTCCATATATTTTTCTCTTACTGAGGTGACTGCCTCACATTGTGTATTTTTAACTTAAAGTGTAACTTGAGCACTATATGGATTTTAAGTTCCTAAGTTATATTACATTCATATTTTTGTCAGAAAAGTACTTCAGAACCAATAGATTTATCTATAAATCAATAACTTTTATTTCAAAATACAACTAATATTATTAAGGGCACAAAAGTGCACTCACCAAGAGTGCAAGAAATTCCACAACTGAACAACATTTCAGGAGACAGAAAACACAGTTTCATCAAGCTAAAGTCAGATATTACACAGGATAATGTCCCAAATTTAAGATTCTGTTAATTTCCAAATTACAAATGAAATCTAAAAATAAAATTTGGGGTGGATGAACTGAAAAATGCAATTATTTCTCACAGTAGATAACAGCACTTAAAAAGATCCCCAATGCCTGTAAGGTATCAATCCATAAGTTTCCAGTATATTATTCAGTGTGTCAGATGTGTTCACAGAAAATATGCACTTCAGAGCATTAGATTATTGTGAGTTCCAGGAATGTTCTTTATAATTATACTTCCAAAGAATCTAAAATCCTACGAGTCATCTCTCTTACAATACAACCATGTGCATTGTCTAACATATCTTGTTCACGGCTCATAAACACTGAAACAACTGATAGGAAGTTGCCAAGTGAGCCCTACAAGCACCTCTTTGGGTATGCATTCTTTCACAATAATAATAATTTTGGACAACTAGAATATACTTTATAAATATGTGTATCTTTTTTTTTTTTAAAGTGAGTATGTCTTGCTAACGAGCATTGTGAATGTATTCTGTTCTATAAAAGTCTGATGTGTCCTACAAAATCTGATAATTTAATTGTGCATTCAAGGATACAAAACAGTTAAAATCTACTGGCTCTAACAACCACCTAGGAAGCCAGTAATGAGGGTTGTTGGAAAGCGGAGTAACCCAGGGGTCCTCAACTACTTTGCATAAAATTCCAGGACCTCAAAATCAGCCATAGGATACTACTTCTCGTTTCTTCAGTACTATTACTTTGCACATCGCAATGGTTACACATTTAGCTCCTTCTAGCAGAAATAATGCCCTCCCTTATTGCAGTATATCAATATGTATTGGGACTTATCACATGGTAATGCAAATGATTTGCTTGAATGCCTAGGACTCCCAACAGACTACCCTATGTAATTCCTTAAAGACCTTACAAACTGAACTGATTTATTTTTATATTTCCCAGTACCTGAAAAGTACTAGGTAATGATGCAACAAGATGGTTTTGGAGTCCAAAACATCACTAAAAAGACTGTGTTTTAATCCTAGCTGCACTGAACTTTCCATTTTCCATATATGTAAATGATTATGTATTTTATTACTTGCAGGATGGCTGGGAAACTGAAAGATACCTATAAAATGACTAACTCAGTGCCTGGCACATAGAAGACACTGCTACATATGTACTCAGTAAATGTTAGTTGAATTGCTCTTTCCCTATAGTGCCTTCCGTGTATATATTAACTCAAAATCTCTCCAGGTTTTTCAAAATTTAAATAACTATCTCATTATGGTGTATGCTTTGTCATACACCATATTTTAAACATAATCATATCTATAAAGAATTTCCCTGTATATTCAGGCAATTTAGGCATTCGAAAACACTAAGTTCAATTTTTTTCCAGACATAAAATATCCTAAGAAATGGGAACTAAAGTTCAGGCCATTCAGCTGTATTTTCTCTTCTATTTCTCAATAAAAGAGAAAAAAAATGTTTCAATATTTATAAGACTAAGAATAATGGATGTGCATAATTTTGCTTTAACATACATTTTTGCCTTTTAAACCCAGTTTAAACTCAGTGAAAGGCCAAGAACATGGACTTAATTATGCAGGAAAAAAAAAAAAAAGATGCTTTAACTGCAGTGCACATTGAATAGACAAAATCCAAAGAAAGCAATCCTGCCTGAAACGTTCACAAATCAATTCATTATATTGATTTGGAATGAGTTGTGCTGTAATTTAAAGCATAGATTACCGCAGGCCAAACTTGATAACGTTCTTTTTTTAAGGTACTTCACTTGGCTATGGACTTGACCTGAGAATTTTCAAGAAACAGTGACTTGCCTAGCCTTTAAAAAAAAAAAAAAGGAGCTACTCTATATGTAAAAACTAAATTTAAGGGGTAATGATTAAGAATTGATCATAACTAAATATCAAAAGTATAAACAATTGTATCTGAGTTAACTAATAACTTTAATAAATAATTGATATTTTGAGAAAAGGCAATGTGTTTCTATTTCATAATGATTTATCCCACATACAATGTATAGATGTTTCTATCTCATTTCCTAGTTCTAATGAAGTTCTGGAAGAAAAATTTAAGATTTGATTCTGTTTTGTTTCTTCTTCATGGAAAAAGCTGTTCCTTGGGGGAATGGTGATGATTATGCCTAAGAGTCCTTTTGTCCCACTCAAATCTCCTGATGACTCAGTGTTTTATCTTAATGCAACTTAAATATTTTGTCACTTTTTTTCACTTAATCTTAAAAAGTAGGGATAATAATAGCTGTCACTACATAGCTTACTTCTCAGAAAGCACTGAAACTAGGGTTCAGAAAAGCTCATCTAATTTTAATTACACATCAAGTATGAAGTCAACTATTCAGTTAATTAAGTGGCTAACTATGTGTTTCCTGGAAGAAAAAGAGTATTTGTTAAAATCATTTTCTTCATAATAAAATATAGGACCTAGTGAATGATACTGCCTCCTCCATTACCCTGTTTCCTAAGAGGGCAAGGGAACACAACAGGAGTCCAGAGAATATTAAGTAAATAAAATAATAATTTTTAGCTGAGTCATTCCTGAGTCCCAAGAATCAATGTAACAAGGTCTTGCACAACATTAATTATCCTTCAATGAAATTTCTCTTGGGCCTCAGTTTCTTCATCTGAGCAATGACCCTGATTTCCCAATTCTCTTGTAGTTTTAAGTGTTATGAGTTCTAATAAGTTAAGTTGAGCTAATAACAGAAATCAACTAGTCTGCTGTAAGCTAACATCTAGATGACACATGGATATACAAACATAGGAATGTTTAAGTATGCAATATGTAAGGTATTTAAAAACATGTATGGATCTATTAAAATTTGAGAAACAGTTAAGTTTTGATACATCTTCTTCAAAACTCATCATCTGTGCTAAAATGACACAAAAACTGTGGAAAACAAGTATAACACCTCAGTGGAAACAAATTACTTTATTTCCCCGGTTACTCTTCTTTAAAAGGAAAGCAGACAAATACAGCAAAATTATGATCTATGAAAAAAATCATAACTTAAAGAAGAAATTTTCAATTATTTCCACAAATGCCTAAAGCAGTTTAAGCTTTCTAAAATGTATTACTCTGTGGAATAAGAGCATTTTTAGCTCTATAAAAGCTTTCTTGAAGTTTGCCACAAAATTTCAAAATAACCACCTTTCCATCAACAGAAAAATAAGTGATTTTGCTGTGACATTTTTCCTGCAACAGGAAATCTTTCTAATTTTAAGTATTCGGTGTTTGTTTGTTTGTTTTTTTCTTGTAGAATAAGCAAAAAGCAAGGAAAAAATAAGTTGGCTTTTCTGAGTTCTTGGTCCTACAATTAAAACAAAATTCAGTCTCTAAAACAGTATTTTTAAATACAATTTGTCTTCATTCAATTGATTGCAAAAATAATTCTTGAAATAAAATGAATTAGTGATAAATGTAGGTCTCTATTTAAAGATTCCCTACTAACCTTTACTTGTGTAAATTTAAAAGATACAGTCCTTCCAAAGCTGACTATATACCGAAAGTCACAACCTTTACTAGCACTGCCACCTGCTGTTCATTCTAAAGCATTTTTCAGCAAATATCAATAATAAACCAAAATAGAATTAGCATGGGCAAACTGGTCTAGAAGACAAATAGCAACACAGATTTTAGAGACAATCTGTGTGAAAGCCACAGATAAAGTTTTGCATGACAGTACCTAAAGTTATATCTATATGGTAAAATCCTCTTAGTATGCAAAAGGAACAAAATAGGTAACTATAAAGGCCCTGAACCTTTTTAGTTATTCACATTTGTTTGTGGTATAGTTTTAAAAGAGCATTATTTATTTGCCAAAAAAGAACGGGTTGCAGTCTCCAGGAATATGAGAGTAATAAAGTTCTTCCAGGAGGAATTATATGATTTCCTTCTAATTCAGTAAACCATGTCTAAGAAGTAGAGGAAGATATAAGCATGTAGGGAGATAGAAGTGAATGTGGCAAAACTGGTGAATCTACCTGAAGGGTATAGGGGAAAGCACTTTTTGAGCCTTTCAACTTTGCTTAAATTTACAAATTTTCTAAATAAAAAGTTGGAGAAAAAATTATAATATGCTGATATTTTTAATCTGTTTTACCAGTGCAGCTAAACATTACAAACTTTAAGGGAACACTGATACTATAATAGACAAATTTAATATGTATTTTTAAGTCTGAGAAAGGTTGAAAAAAACTTTTTTTTTAAAGAATACTGAGCCTCTCTCTTTTTCCCCTGTTCTAGAAAAACATGATATACAGCAGCCATGGGTCTTAGGGGAGATGGCTATTCATGGAGCCAGAGCAGTGCCTAACACTGCCTCTTAGTGAAGGCAGGAACAAAGTGTATAAAAGAACACGAGTTTATCCAACACTTTTTTCTTTTATAATTTAACAGCTTCAAAACTGAAATGTTAGTTGCCTTGAAAGCTTTACCACTGTGCTTCCTTTTCTCTCTCTTATCATACACTAAAAAGCCATAATTGAGAACTTCTTTAAAACATATTCATGAGGATTTTATTATTATTAAAAAGAAAGAAAATTCATTTTAAAGCTGCTAATTTTTTTTTACCAAGAAACCTAACATTTGCATAAAAGACAGCTTTTGGGTTGTCTGTACAACTCTCTTTCTGTGGATTTTCCCATCCAGCAACTCTATCATAGAAATTCAAATTCCATGACTCTAGCCAGTCATAAGCCACTGGGCAGTGCTACTCTCTTCTGGGAGTTCAGAATTGGAATTCAGAAAGGATATTTTGGTCTCCGATGTTTTCTGAAGTGGTGACAGGAAAACTCAAGATCTACGGGAATGCATGGAAAAGTAGAGAGAAATGTCCATATGCATAGAGAAAATAAAGAAAGACATGTACAGAAATAAAGAAGAAAAGACAACACAGAGAGAGGGAGTAATGTCTTAAACCTTTCCAGTTCCAACTGAGCCTAGGAGTACTTCTTGCCCTTGGGCTCCAAGACATTCCCTTGTATTCATTTGCTCCCCCCAACCCTACCTTCCACCCCACACCCTTAAAGTCACACTGGTTTACAGTGGGTTCTGTTTCTTAAAGACAAAGCCCTGACTCCAACAATTTGTTGACACAAGAGATACAGAGAAATTTTTGATACAACCAAAAAATTAGAACCCCATCCAGTAATAAAAAAAATTAAAGATGTAGATACTGTGTATGAAATAAATTTTAAAGATGAGCAACCTCTATGGAAAACTGCAATATTTATCTTAACAGAGTCCCTACCTAGGAATTATAGTGGTGACTGTGGCAGATTATATTATTTCTTTAAAATATTCATCCCTCCTCCTTTTAAATTCCCTCTCCAGTAGTTCTCCCCATGAAAGAAATATATTTCCCACCACCACAACCTCAGGTTTGGATACATGACTTGCTTTGGCCAATCCAAAGGAAGGCCAAGGGACTGCCATTGCCAAGCAGGAATGTGAAGGCGATCTTCCAGTTTCACAGAGTCAGCCTGCTTTCCTTTCTCTCTGACCACGGGGGGCGGGGGGGCTGAGCCTGTGTTATAATAATGTGCAGGTGTGTTACGTGTCAACTTGCAATAGGTATGTAATTGGAATAAGAAATAAACCTGTATTGTTATAAGTAACTGAAATTTTGGAGTTGATTGGTACCATGGGATAACCCAGCAAAAGCAGACAGGTACTTATCTCAAATAGATACTCATTACAAATAAAGCCAAGTAAATACTTTATCTTGGAGTTCATTTAAATATTGCCAATAAGCTTATATTTTAAATAAGCCCTTTTAGTGTTTCAAGCTATCATACTGTTGATGATTTTAAGGATCCTTAGAGAAAACGCTTACCAAAGGATAGATTTACTATTTCCTCTGTGTTTCTAAGAATGGTCAACAGATTAATCAAAAAGACATACTTCTTAAAATACTTCAAAGATATTCTAATTCTAGCCTCTGTACTTTTCCAAAACCTGTGAGTACAATAAGATTTTTCAAAAACAATGTATCAATTAGGAAAAAGTTCTTAACCAATTTTATGCTTTCCTTCAATCTTATGAAAACAACCTGATAGCAAGGGTTCTGATCCTTCCAAAGAGTACAAACAAAACAAAAAAAATTATTAATACCATTCCTATTTCCTTGGTCGCTTTATAACACCAATGGCCTTAAATCCTCTATAATCCAGGTATTAATTTTGCTGTTGTTTAAGTATCTTTGAAAGCAATGTCCTATTTAATAGAGTTTTGATAGATGGAAACAGTTATCAAAAAAATGTAAGGTAAAATATGAGGCTAATGTTATGCATTCTGTCACTAAGATTAGCTATGTAACTTTAGGGAAGTCATTCAACCTCTATGAGTCAACAGAGAAGCTTAGAAAAAATGAGGATAATAATCTATGCCTACCACATGTTGTAGGAACCAAATAATGCTATAACCTCTTCCCTAACCTAAAAAACAAAAGGGCACTTGATCACAACAGAAGCAGAAGAGATGCATAAATAGAGTCTCCATAAACCTTAGTACAAAAACTAGATTGTTGAAGAATCAGGTAATGTTGGAAACTGCTTCTGCTTCTCCACTAACCCACTAACCCCACTCTTAAAAGCACAATAAACTGTATTAATAAGAGAATTTTCTCATGCAATTCACTTTTTTATTCTAGGTGATCATTTGAAAAACATCTCCATTTCAAGAACAAAACATCTCCATGTCTTTAACAAAAGAGACTAAGAAATGATCTCAATGTGTTTTAAAAGGCATATGTTAATATTTGTCTAAGCCTTGTACTTATTTTTACTCATTTAATCCTTATAACAATTCTATGAGGAAGTTACCATTAATTAGTCCATTCTTAAAACAAAACTAAGGCACAGATTAAGTAACTGTCCAAAAGTCATACCTCTTAAGTAGCAGAGTCAGGTTTTGAAACCAGGCAGGCAATATTAAAACTCCATTTCAACCAAATATTATCATACCAATACAAGTGAACCAAAAAGAATTTGGGGAAAAAATGCAAATGATATTGTATCAAAAATAGATATCTTTTTTTTTTTAAGATTTTATTTATTTATTTGACAGAGAGAGATCATAAGTAGACGGAGAGAGAGGCAGGCAGAGAGAGAGAGGGGAGGAAGCAGGCTCCCTGCTGAGCAGAGAGCCCGATGTGGGACTCGATCCCAGGACCCTGAGATCATGACCTGAGCCGAAGGCAGCAGCTTAACCCACTGAGCCACCCAGGCGCCCGATATTGTATCAAAAATAAACTACTATTTCATTAGTAGATATTAAGTCTGTCTTTTAAATAATCCCAGTCACTTAAATTATTGACATTTTATATTGATAGAAATCATGTAAATGCATCAACTAACATAAATGTTGTTCACCTAAATCCATTACTTCTATTGTTACAATTTCTTCACCAGTGTGGCTGAGAAATTTTCATCTCTGAGCTAGACAGTGTTCTTGGTAATGAAAAAGTAAAGTTGAAAAAGCTAAGATCATGAACAAATAAATGTATGGTAATTGTGACACAATAAATAACAGCTATGGCATCTCTCTAAGATAGTACTCCACACAAATGCATTCCAAATTGGATGTATAGTATACATCTTTCATATCTTTTAATATCTTTTAAAGAATAAATACATAAAGATGGCAATGTTTAAAAAAAAAAAAAAAGTCCCACAGAATGATGGACTTCTACATATCCAGAATGTGTAAATATATAACAACTCTCTGCAAATGTGAAAGAAACATATCTTAGATTGAGATTTGAATACCAATGGCAAGTTTTTATAAGCTATTACTTTTATATAGAAGATATGCCATTTAAACAGAGAAATTTCAACTCTGAAATTCCAACTGTGATTTGAGAAATCATTAACTAGCTGGAAAAAAATATTTTTCCAATTTGGAATTATATTCAAAACCTTCAAGAAAGACTCAAAAGATTCAGTTTAATTTAAATAATTTAAATTTGACATATTCAAATAACTCAGAGCTTTTAAATTTAAAGAAATGAAAAAGAAAATGCCCAAGTCCCAATATCAAAGAAAGGTGACAAAAATCCATTACTTTTAGGAGAAAAGAGTCAAACATTTCCAAGGAGACAATTTGACTCCTTAGAAAAAGTAATTTGACTAAAATGAGCCAGGATTTTATTATTGGTCCATTATGAAAAAGCAGATCTTATGCATTTTATTCCAGTATTTCAAGTGGGAAAACTCAGACAAATTAAATATAAAAGAAGGGTCTCTATATTTTACATCTAAATTTGCTCAAGACAAGTTATCAACAGAATAGAAACTTGGTTATACCAATATGTCACAGAATAATGATTACTACAGTGAGAAATACCAGTTTCTGTAAATTCTCAAAATAACCTTCATTAGTACTATAAACTGCATAAAACTAAAAAAATAGCTGGGAAATTACTGCATTTTAATTTTTAAGAAACTTGGTGAGGGATGTTTTTCCACCCCCAGAATATATCTCTTGCTTTTCTAACAATATCACTAAGCCCAAGAGGGCATCTACATGCATTTCCAAGTTTCAGTAATGGTCAATGTATTAAATAACTAATCCAGTATAATGCACTATTCCAAAGTAGAGTGTTTGGCCAATGTACCTCTTCAGAGAGATACCGTAATTGCTTCACTCCACTTTCAATGAATGATCTGTAATGAAAGTTGCTTTTTTAGGCTTAACCTAGAGCTGTACCCTGTGGGAAATGATGGGTCTTTGTAAAATGTGTTACAGTTTACTAATAAGGATGCAGAAGAAGCACAACTGATGAACCAGCAAATCTGCTCTGACTTATTTGGTCTTTGCTGCATGAATTTGAATATCATCAAAATACATTATCCTTATCCATAACCTGCTTCCTATGATTCACTCTATCCTCATACTCATTTCAAAAGGAACTTTAAGCACTTGAATATTTTACATACCTGTGCTGGCCCTAGGCATTACATAAAACAGAGTATTTTTTTTTTTCTTAAGGACAAAAATGAAATTTTGAATAGGAAGAAGTAACCAGGTGAATATTTAGGAACTAGACAAAATCAGACAACATTTATATATATATAGATGCAGATATGTAATTTTTTTTAGAGAAACAGGGTAGAGGCAGAAGGAGAGAGAGAATCTTAAGCAGGCTCTACGCCCAGCTATGGAGCCCAATGCAGGGCTCAATCTCACAACCCTGAGATCATGACCTGAGCCGCAACCAAGAGTCAGATGCTTAACTGATTGAGCCACCCAGGTGCCCCAACAATATTTATATTTGATACTGATATGTATCAGAATCATATATTCTGATATATAATCAGAATTTCTCACCTAAAAATAATACAAAGTTATCTTTCCTGAATATTTACCAATTGGCTATCAGGGAACCATGGAGATATGGATTAAGATTCTCTTTCCACCAGTAACTGATTGTTTTATCTTGAACACACCTGTTCATTCTTCCCTCCCTCCCTCTGGATCCATTCCTACCTTCATTCCTTCATTCTTGATTCATTCATGAATTCATTTAACTCCTACAGTGGGTATAACATATGCTGGGCTAATAATTGCCTCTAAGTTTAAAAAGATGAACAAAATAGTTGTTCCCAAAGGAGATCCTCATTTGAGTGACAGAAAAAAAAAAAAAATACCTAAACTACAATTTCCCAAAGATGGTGACACATGAACTAAGCTTTGAAAATCAAGCAGGCATTACTGCAGAAGAGGCTGTATGTGTGAGGAGGTGGAGTGGGGTAGTTATTTCGACCAGAAGAATTAGGAGAAGAGACATGCCACATCCTCTGAAATTACTTAGCTATGGGTCTAGGGTAGGTAGCAAATAAGGAAGTGATGGATTCTCCAAAGTTGGGTGCATATGCCCAAAGGTTTATAAGACAAATATAAGGGTACAGGAATAAAATATTAAAACTTCTTATACAATTATTCTTACCACCTTTTTTTTTTCCAAATTCTCCTTTTTGAACAAATTATTTAATGAACATAATTTTTTAGTAAATAAATAAATATATACCAGGTATATGTCCTCCCCAAATTTTAATTAGTGGTAATTCAATAAAAGAAAGAGAAAGAACCTCATATTCTATATTATCCTGAAAGTGATGCATAGTAACAAAGCACTTTAAGGAAATAAGTAACAATTGGATTTTAAGATTTTATTTATTTATTTATTTGAAAGAGAGAGAAGGGTATGTGAGGGGGGTGCCCATGAACATCCACTAACTAGGGAAGGGGCATATTGGGGGGAGGGAGAGGATAAGGGAGAGAATCTCAAGCAGACTCAGTGCTGAGCTCTGGATCTCAAGACCCCGAGATCATGACCTGAGCAGAAACCAAGAGTTCGAAGCTCAACCACTCAGCTACCCAGGCACCCCAATGATTGGATTTTCAAAGGTCACTCTGACTGTATTCTAGAGGGTAAATTAGAAGATAAGCCCTGAGACAGGTAGAATAGTTATGAAGCCACTGTAGTAATCCTAATGAGAATATCTTAAATAATGATGGTGGCACAATAGGAATGCCAAGGAGGAGGCAGAGACTACTTGTAAGAGAAAAAAAGAGTATAAAACTATAAATCAGATTGACTTACAACATTTACTACATTTCGGACCTTACACAATTCTACAAAGATAATTCACATACCTTTCCAAAAGTTGGCCTACAGGTCAAATTAAAATGTACTATGTCCCTATTTGAGACCATTAAAACTCAAAGATGAAATTATATTCTTATTTCCTGATTAGAACCAATATTTGAAAAGCAGTATATTCAAACTATACCATTCTAGTTTTTCTCTTCTAAGTTCATTTAAATATTACTCACAAAAGATGAGAAAGGGGGACCGAAGGAGGGGAAGGCAAAGGTGAAGGTGAAAGGTACTGGATGACAGAAAGCTAAGATGTTCTAATCAGTATCTAATTACCCAATGCCATGATACTGGTGATAGAACAGAGATAGTATTTGCTTCCACTTTCTTCTCTGTTTTACCAGAAATGTTCAAGAGGCCAGGGGCTTTTAAATAAATGTGTCCAAATATATCACAGATTTCCTTTGCTAAGAACCAGAAACAAAACAAAAGAGAACAAATAATGAGATATAATTTAGGTAAGTTATGCTTTATCCATGGGAGTTTAAACAGTTGGCTTTAACAAACTTAGATACATTCTGTATAAGGGATCTCCATTAAGATTAAATTGTGGAAAAGGAAAAGATTTGATAATAGAATTTGATTAAGTTGTACCTTCCAGTACTATTCTCCATTAACATTTGAAGAATCCCTTTCCTATTTCTGAATGAATAAATAAATTACTGTTCAAATTTTATTTAAGATCAAAGTGCTTGGTCCTACATAAGAATTGTCACATGGGTGGCCCTGTTGCCAGAAAAGCTCCATGTGATTTAAATTGGAAATGTTTTCTTCAGAGCAGATAACTTTTTAACTAGGACAAAATGGAATATTATATGAGATACCCTAGTGGCATTTTGTAATGGTTCCTTATCCTGGCTTCCTAAAGGGTAAAGTGTTTTCTAAGTACTTCATGTGGCCTTCAGTGGCCCAGCTCCTCTCCTAAATTATTCTGGCTTTTCCACAATTCTGCCAATCAGATTTATATTGAAACTGGCTAACCAGCATAGTGACAATAAATGGATTCTCAAGGATTTTTTTCACAAGAACTTAAAATACATAAAGCATTTTTGGGGTGCCTGGCTCAGGTGATAGAGTATGCAACTCTTGATCTCCGCGTCAGAAGTTCAAGCCTCATAGTGGACGGTATAGATTACTTTAAAAAAATAAAAATAAAATAGAATCTTGGAACATGAAAAAATTAAATTAAGACTTTAAATAAAATTAAATTAAGAAATAAATAAAATACATAAGGTGCTTTACCATGACTTTAAAAAAAAATCACCATATAACGTTAAAAATGAGGTTTTCGTACCTTAAAAATGTATAGGTACTTTTGGAATAAAAAGAGGGAGAGGTGGAATATTCCTGTAATTTTTCAAAACTCTGGAAATTCACTGAATATAGACTGACAGCTCAGAGAATAAAAACAAAATGTCATCCCACAGATTCAAAAAGTGTTTATTAATCATTCTAAATTTCATTCCTCTTTTTAATGTATTCTGAGACTATCGTGGCAATCAGCATTGTATTATTGTTGTAATGATAGCTTAGGAGGCAACAAAAATCCTCTCTGGGATACTGAAATCATACAAGTTAGAGACAGCTGACAGAACACTGTTGGGGCACTTCGTTGAGAAATTACAGGTAAGGTGCCCTCTATAATAGTAAAGTCATTCCAGTTTTTCATTCCAAAATTCCAGATTTACTTCTGAACGAAACCTATATGGGGCTCAAAAACAAAATATATTCACCACCAACAATAAATTCACTGACATGTGAGCACATAACATGTGGCTTTAAATATAGCACTAAATTATTCGTCCTCCATAGAGATAGAATGGACTCTGATTCATAGAGCAGGTAACAAACCTAAGGCTCTCAATCACAGCTGAAGGAATTTACGTGCGCTGCAGACATTCACTCTCTGTAGAAGGTCATTGCTTCACAGCCTGGGAAATAATCCCTGCCAGCGGACTTGCAAAGTGCCTGAGGCATCGCTCCTGAGAGGCATAACTCCTCTTCTTTCAAGGCTAGAGGTCAGAGCCATGATCACAGCTCAGTCAAATTTAAAGGAAAATGTATCTAGGGTCAAAAATATCCTAAGGAAAAATAGAAGACTAAAACTAAAAAAAATATATTGTGCTCCTCTGGGCTTTGGGATAGTGATAGGAAAACCTGTTGCAGAATATTAAATGCAGATCTTTTTTCATCTGATGGCTTCAAAATAACTAAACTGAAACTAAATACGGAATCTGATGCATGTCATGCTGCAATCAGTTTTGACGACATTTTTAAATGCTACAAATCCATTTAAATCCTCAACAGCCTAGACATTTTAAAAAAGAAAAAAAATCAAGCTTAAGTGACTTAAACATGAAATGTGAGCATTGGTTCAATGATTAAATTACTGTATCAATTAACTTGAGTACACAGAAAGAATGCTCCTCTTTCAAAGAAATGTTAATTCTGCCCCCGATCAGACAGACCCCTCCTCATATCATGGTTGTTGCTTCATAAAACACAACTCACACAGCAAAAGGGGAGAGATGATTTATAAATAAGAATAAACTGCTGTTTGGGAATTCTTTATAAAATACATAAACTAAATTGATGTTTATGTGAAAAATATAGTCATTTCCATATACTTCCAAGAGTGAAAAACTCTGAAAATTGTTTTTGAAAATCATAAGACAGATGAAATTACCATTAAACTCGACAAAAGTGGCTTGGTACCCATAAAAATCATAAATGAGTATATTTAAAGATTAAATGCATTTCTGGATGTACGCATCGCAAAGGGGAAAGTATTTTATTTTGGTCATCTCTGCCAACTGCTATTATATGCTGTCATTTTCAGTAAGGGGAAATGTATTTGCAAAAGCAGAGTGAACACAACAGGCCTTAAATCAGACAAGTTGGGGACTGCTGACAAAGCACTGTCTGCACTCCGCCTACCAGGGCCCTTGAATATCAGAATCTTATGGTATGTTTTCCTGACATAGCTGATAACATAGTAAACTCTACCATCTCCTTAGAATCTGGAGTACTAACCTACTTCTAAGTTTTCGCCTACTCTTTTTTTTTTTTTTTTTTAAGATTTTATTTATTTGACAGGCAGAGATTACAAGTAGGCTGAGAGGCAGGCAGAGAGAGAGAAGGAGGAAGCAGGCTCCCCGCCGAGCAGAGAGCCCGATGCGGGGCTCGATCCCAGGACCCTGGGATCATGACCTGAGCCGAAGGCAGAGGCTTTAACCCACTGAGCCACCCAGGCGCCCCTTCTCCTACTCTTTTAAGGGACCAGACCCCACCCTGGCAAGAAGGAAAGGAAGATTTCCTGATGAATTGATTTTGTCCTTTCAAATCTCAGTTCAGAGATTATCTGGTCACTGTTTCCTGTATCACTTAGAACAGACTATGTTACAGTGAGGTAGCGACTTAACCCTGAAATCTCTTTCAGGGTTACACCAAAAGTTTTATTTCTCACTCATATAAAGTCTGTTTCAAGTCTGGCAGCCATCCATAGCAGCTCCCTCTCAAGGGTGAGTGCCAGTCCTATCTCCATGTGACTTGGTTATCTTAACATGCCATACCCATATTGCCATGACAGGGTAATAAAGATCTGGAGGACAAGGTAATAAGAAGAGAGCAATTAGAAAATCTAAGGGAGGGGAACCTGGGTTGTGCAGT
Organism: Mustela lutreola; assembly: GCF_030435805.1. Taxonomy (NCBI): domain Eukaryota; kingdom Metazoa; phylum Chordata; class Mammalia; order Carnivora; family Mustelidae; genus Mustela; species Mustela lutreola. The sequence continues at coordinate 127,298,165 of NC_081294.1, read as the reverse complement.
TGGTTAAGCATCTGACTCTTGGTTTCACCTCTCAGTGCTGAGATCAAGTCCTCTATGGGGCTCCATGCTTAGTGTGGAGTCTGCTTAAGACTCTCTCTCTCTCTCCTTCCCACCCCCCCCCCGCCCCTTCCCTCTGCACTCTCACTCCCTCTCAAATAAATGAATTAATCTTTTAAAAAAAAAAAAGAAAAGGACAAAAATCTAAGAGAAGAATATTTTTACAGGAGGAAAAGCTTGTCCAAAGTCCAAAGCAAACTTGGTATATTCAAGAATGTAGTATATTTGTATGATGTATGTAAATCAGAACCACCCCAACTATAGTTATATGTGAAATTACCTTATATCAAAGATCTTATGTGAAGATACTTTTAAGGAATCCACCTCTATATTATCAAGTTTAAAGCATGTTTCCCATCATACTTCACCACTCTCAACTGCCAACTTTATTAAGTGTCTTAGATAGGAAGAAAAGCAGCCATTATCATATTCAATTTTCTAAAAATCAGACCCTCTTCAATTAAAAAAACAATCTATTAGAGAATAAAGCAAAACTACATAAAGTATTAATACAAAAATTTGAGGGGCACCTTGGTGGCTCAGTTGGTTAAATGTCTGCCTTTGGCTCAGGTCACGATCCCAGGGTCCTGGGATCAAGCCCCACATTGGGCTCCCTGCTCAGTGGGTAGCCTGCTTCTCTATTTCCCTCTGCCTGCCACTCCCCGTGCTTGTGTATTCTTTCTCTCTTTCTCTCTCTAAGGTTCCTCTCTGTCAAATAAATAAATAAAATCTTTAAAAAAAATACAAAAATTTGAAGGCAATGTGTAAGAATAAGATATATCTCCAGAGAGTATAAGGCTAAATTACCAAATAAAATTATCTACATAAACTTTTATTTCTATATTATCTATTAACTAAAGTTTCTGTCTGGTTGAGGGAAAAATAACTAGATGGATTTTCACTAAATTTTCAGGATACAGTGGCATATTTCTGTCTTAAGAAATAATCTATGTGTTATACATAACATTCATTTGCAGGGCACACAAAAAAGGTAGAGACTAACTTTCCAGAGCAGCTAAAACTAAAAGTACAACAAAAGGTCCACGAAATCCGAAAGGGCTGGTAATAGTGAGGGATAGGCCATTTTGTAAAACAATGTTATAAATGGACAGGACATGGTTTCAAATTTGAATTACAAATTATTCAACTCAAAGGCAATCAATCCAAATTCCATGCACTGGTTTGCAATAACATTAATTCTCATATACACAACAAAATATAGTGTGTCCCAGGATGAGTAGTAATAGGGATATATTTATATAATAATAGTTAATGATTCTCCCAAACTTTCCATTGGAGAATAACTACCATACAACAGAGGTTCTGAACTAAAAAGAGGAAAAAAAATGATTGTTTTAATTTAGGTTTTCCCAAAAGCAAATCCTGAGACAAAGATTCACATGCAATTGCTTATATAGGAGAAAAAAATGGTAGGGAAAGAAGGAAGTGAGCCTGGTAAGGAAAGGCAAGCATAAAGGGTTGGTTATTATTAATCATGTATCCATTGTGGATTAAAACCAACAAACCAACCAACAAACAAAAAAACCACTAATTCCACTCAGGATATCTGGCAACCAGTCCAAAGCAGTCTAGCCAGTATGTGAAAGACACAGTTATTTTATATATTCATTCATGTCAGCCTTTATCTAGGGCTACTTCCAGGCAGTATTAATCATCTGGCATTGCAGAGCAGAAATACAAAATGGACCCTGGTGACAAGAAAGAGCCCTCAGACAAAGGAATACAGTGGCTGGCAATTGGGAAAAAAGCCAGCATACACTGAAGTGTCAAGAGCAAGGGGATACCAATAGTAAACTAACAATCGTGTGGACAGAAATAATCTAGAAGACCCAATAAGAGAGGGACTTGAGTTGGACTTTGAGAAATGGATTGGATTTGGTTAAGGGAAAGCATTTAAGTTAGGAAAAGTAGCATGAGCAAAAGGTCTGAGGTAAGAAATCATAAGAGGTATCCTAGTTCAGTTATAAGCCAGTTTGCCTGGATCATGAATATACTTAGATATGAGATTCTTGGGAAAATATGGCAAAAAATATATGTTGGGTCCATATTAAGAAAGGTATAAATGTTGGCTAAACAGTTTAAACTTTTTCTTCTAGGTATTAGGGAACCTTTAAGTTTCCAAGCAGGAAATTAATAAAATGAAAACATTACTTTATGGCATCAATGTCCATGTTGGCACCACTCTTGTCTTTGGAATGTAAACTTCTATTGGATAGGATATGTATCTGTTCAATTTCCCTAGGGGAGGAATACATGCAGAGAACCATTCAGTAACCTATTAACAATGAGCACCCCAAATACAAAGAACTGTGGTATCTAAATACCATTTCTAAGGTTCCTTGAAAAAAGTCCGGATTCCAGATCTGTGTAGAATATCTACAAGATGACTTTAAAACATTTTGTTATTCCAGAAAGGAAGCTGTCAAACACTACAGTACCCTGGTCAAAAGAACAAAGGAGCCCACTTAGGGTTCCAACCCTAAATTCAACAATTTGAACATCAAAATAATAAATATTACAGAAATATGGTTTTTTTAAAGATTTTATTTGTTTATTTTACAGACAGAGATCACAAGTAGGCAGTGAGGCAGGCAGAGAGAGAAATATGTTTTAAATAATATCTTCAATGACTAAAAATATATCAAAAATTTTAACATCTATAAGTTCATAAAAATATTTAAAAACTTGAAGGATATTAGGGAACTAACTCATTATTCCTAAAACTAGAAAATAAAGGGAAATTGTACACTTATCCTAATTTTCCTATGTAAACTGTACTTAATGAGGTAAAGCTCTTTATTACAAAAAATAATTTCTCTTAATAAATGTAGTATGGTCAAATTAGAATTTCATCATTTTGCAACTTCTAAAGAAATAATGGAACTAGACAATAATCATTAATGGCTGCTAAAACTATTAGCTGAAAAGTGATGGGAAAATTCAGATTAACAATATTTAGACCCAAAAAGCAATTGCAACATGACACAGACAACCAGACAGTGGGAGCCTCTTAATGTAAAATAATGGGAAGCAAATAATTCCTATGAATTCTTTCTGCCCATTGGAAAAAAATGTTTTTTTAATCTGAATAACCTGTAGATTTAACTACCAGTTCAGGGGCAGCTGGGTGGCTCAGTGGGTTAAAGCCTCTGCCTTCAGCTCAGGTCATGATTCCAAGGATCAGGAACAAGCCCCACATTGGCCTCTCTCCTCAGCGGGGAGCCTGCTTCCCCCCCCAATTTCTCTCAACCTGCCTCTCTGCCTACTTGTGATTGTTGTCTGTCAAATAAATAAATAAAATCTTTCAAAAAAAAAAAAAAAGAACTACCAGTTTATAAGAAATAAGGCAAAAAGAAACATAGGAATACAATTTCTAAAATTCAGAATATGGGACAGTCTACAAAGCAGATAATCATTATTCTTAAATAAATCACAAGAAAAATATTGTAGAAGAAACTATAGATCAAAAAACATCAACTGTAATGTGGAAACTTTGTTTAGAACTTTGTTTTAGAAGAAGTGTAAAATATATTTTTAAAAATTTGAGACAATTATATTTGATATTTAATGACTCTTCCATATTACAGAATTATTATAAAAATTTTAGTCATACTAACGATAATATAATTTTGTTCTTTTTAAGGGCCATTTTACATTTTAAATATATATTCATAATTCCAAAAAGTTTACCCTTAAATATTTATCAATAAAATAATATGGTGCCTGGTATTTACTTCACAAGAATTCAAAAAACTGGCATGGCTATATATTTGTAATTGTTTATGCTAGATGATTAATATATGACTGCTCCTTATACTAATCTATTAAATATATGTTTGAAGACAAAAGTTTGGGTTACCAAAACTTTGTACTTCTGATCTTCTGTATGATCCTTGCTATCATTAGAGACTAAAGACAACTACCCACAGAAAGAAGCATAGGGCAAAGCTTTAAAAAGCAGTAATGATGGGGTGCCTTGGAAGCTCAGTCAGAAAATCGAGCAACTCTGGATCTTGGGGTAACGAGTTCAAGCCCTACACTGGGTGTAGAGATTATTAAAAAATAAATAAAGAAACTTAAATAAATAAATAAATAGTAAACATTTTAAAAAGCAGTAATGAAAGCACAATGCCAAGGAGTATACATAACTTCACTGTGAGAAGAAAAAGCTTCCAATGTCTCAAATTCATTCAGGAAGCAATGGTCAGCCTTAGCCAATTCAACTTGCTGATTGCCAAGGTGGCAGTTTGTAAAGAAAAAAAGCCCTGGTCTAGGAGACTACCAACAGCTAGTTCTGCAAGCTCGGACTCACGTAACTTTAGGTTTTGGAATTTGAAAACACAATAAGTGAAATAACAGCATGAATGATAATTGCATTGTGAGTACTAACTCTAAATTCTAAACTTCGTAAGAGCTTTAAACGCATTATCCTCTTTTAACCGCATAATCCAAGAAGGAGTTGTGGGCACATAATATATACTTTTTAAAGGACGATTAAATGAAGTAGGCAATAATATACGGTACCATTTTGCACATAACGAGTTTAGGTTCAGAGGTGCACACTGTTTTAAGGTCACGCATTGGAGTAAGCTGGTCCAGCCAATATTCCAGGTGGAAGAATGCTTGGAACATGCATGCCACTGCATCAGACCATACAAGAGAGGAGGTTAGGGGACTGGGTGTGAAACACTGGAAAACTTAAAAAACCTCTTCCACAGACCTACAGCTTTCCGTCGGCCGCACCACACTTCATAGGTCTCCGGAAGACCGGGAAAGAAAACCAGCCTTTCACTCACCCCCAAGAAGCTGGATGTCACAGCCTGGACCTCCCGCCGAGGCTCCCGAGCGCCTTCGCCAACCTCCGCCTCCCCCCCAAACCCCTCCCCTTCACGGATCGCGCACTATTTGTGACCGTGAAACTACATTACCCATAAAACCGTTCGAGAATAGCGAACCTCCGCCGGAAGTCAGGAAGAGTGAATCCGGCGCCGGGAAGAGTGAGAGTGGGGTTTTCCCGGTGTTGCGGCTCTATCCTGCATTCCTCTACTCTGGTCACCTTTGGGTTAGTAGCAGCAATGAGTAGTTAGTCGGCCCCGGTGCCTTCCTTGGGGTGGGTGACCAATTCTCAGTACTTTTTGATCTCAGCGCTGTTGGCCTGGCCATGCTGGGTGGTTTGGCGCAGCCTCGGAATGCGGTGAGGGTGCAGGCGCGGGAGCTATGGGCTGGTAGCCCGGCTTCACAGAGAGGGCAGGGGATGCCGCCGGTAGGCTGCGGTGGCCTTTGCAGCCCAGTCTGTGAGGTGGGGAAAACGAAGTGCTGCCTCCTCTGTATATTCCCGTTTAAAAGGAGTCTCACAGAAGTGACAAGAAAGTAAACTATCTCAAGGCAATTAAATGTTAGCAGAGACCTTGTGTAGGTGGCGCTTGACCTGTTAAATGGCCACCTCGAATGCTGAAGGCCGTGGAATTCGTTAAATCGTCATGGACTTCACTGACGGATCTGTATTTGAACTCTGCCCTGTCTCTTTAACCATGTGACCGTGAGCGAGTCGTGGGCCCTCGGTACTTACCGGTAAAAGTTGGGTGTCGTTTGCTTAAAGGGCCTCTCAGAATGGTCTGTGTTCATTTTGGAAAGCAAGGACGGCATTTGGCTAAGGGAATCACCTCATCCTGCCTTCAGATTCTTACCTTGTGGAGAACCTGTCAATGAGAAATGAAAAAATAAATCCAGCAGGAGAACTGGAGTGCAGATTCTGTGTGATTCTCTGGAAAGAGAAATGGTTGTTTCTAGATGGCTATGCTGCCACCAAAAAAAAAAAAAAAAAAAAAAAAGCTAAGGGAGAAAGTATACATTTTTCACTGCCTTTCTTCTGAGAATATTGTAGTCATAAGAATTGCACCGGAGATAGTGAATGGTACTTTATTTTTGGAGGACAGTTTTGCAGTCTGCCCTGTGGAGTGTCCTGTGGGGAGGGTGTAGAAATGACTATGACCTCAGAACATGACACAGTAAAATATTGCTTAAAGTAAACCTAGCTGAAGAACCTGTGTGGTGATTTTTTGGAAAATCCGTTTTAGGGGAAAGGCAACTTGAAAGGGACACTATCCATGAGTCAGTATACAGCAATGATCCCAAATGAAGTCCTGAAAAGTTGTAGCTTTTGTTACTGATAATATTTGTAAAGCATTTAGAAATCTCAGTATGAACAGAACAGCGAAGTAAATTCTACAGTAAAGAAATAGTTTTCTCATATAAAAGCCACTCCACTAATTTAAATTATAAACACATTTTCACCATTCCTGTGAGTAGTTTTTTAAGCCTTTTATTTTAATCCCAGTATAGTTAAGTGTTAAAATTAGTTTCAGGTGTACAGTCTTGTGATTCAGCAGTTCTATATGCTATTGCGGGCTCATCCTGAGTATACTTTAATCCCCATCACCTATTTCACCTGCCCCACCCCCGCCGACCTCCCCTTTGTGTAGTTAAATTTTACCTTTTTATAAGTAGCAGGAAGATAAAAACACGAAAAGTAAATTTTCAGCCCATTTTTCCTTAAATTTTGTTCATACTCCCTCGACTATAAAACTGATCAACCAAATTGCAGTGTGGGAATGCTAGAGACGGCACTCAAAATGTATGGGCTATAACCTTTTCTTTTTAACCCAAATATCTTAATGCTTAGATTGATAGAAACTAGTTAGAATCCAAATCAATTCTTTTTTTTTTTTTAAAGATTTTATTTATTTATTTGACAAAGAGAAATCACAAGTACACTGAGAGGCAGGCAGAGAGAGAGAGAGAGAGAAGGAAGCAGGCTCCCTGCTGAGCAGAGAGCCCAATGCGGAACTCGATCCCAGGACCCTGAGATCATGACCTGAGCCGAAGGCAGCGGCTTAACCCACTGAACCACCCAGGCGCCCCCCATATCAATTCTTAAATAGCATTTCACTGAACAAAAATTAATACCTTACAAAAAATATTTTATTCTCATAGAGAACTTAAGCTTGAACCATTTCCACAAAGAATAGCTCAGTTTGTACCCTACCACTTTCAATCCACATTGAGATGAAATTTATTAAGAGGTATGAAACCTATTTTCTATATTTTTTTCTTACTGAAACAGCAAATAACAATGCAAAGTTAATGGTTTAAAAAGCTTCTTTGATTCAAATTTTGACAAAGTGACCAAAGGAACAGGGTTCAATAATTGATCCAAAATATATTGTTACCTGATTTATGACAAAAATGATAACTGCAGTGCAATGGGACAAATGGTAATTTCAAGAGTGGTGCCAAGTCATACGGATTATCCACTGGGATAAAAATGTATCTAGCCCCTACTTCATACTATGAACCAAGATCAATCCCAGATGGATTGTAGAATTAATTGTGCACGGGAAAGCAATAAATTGTTTTCATGTGAAACTTAACACAATTTTCGAATAATCAGCTGTAGGATAATAATTTTCCTAAGGGAAGGCACCTGTTTCTGGGTACTATAGAATCTAAGAGAATACTAGTCATCATCTGCTAAAAAACCTCTGACTTGACTTACGCTTTAACTCCCCTCATTCCTCTGATCTATATTGAAATCCCTCCGGAATACTTCAGAGTCCTCCTCCTCTTCATAATGTTTGTTACCTGACACTCCTTCTCAAGGATATGCCTCCTTATCTTTATTACCAAAGTTCTTCATACGTTGTTATACATCCCATGATGAATTATATTTAAAATTTAAATTATATTTAAGACAATTTTGAAATTTATGCTGTGATGACAATTGACTACTAATTACCTTTTGAAGAGTATGTAATTTAAAAACCATAACTGTCATAATTACATCTGTATGTAGGTAATGTTCCACCATTGAACAAATAGCAATTGAAAATGAGGATTTTTTTTTTCTATTTTCCTCTTTTTAAGGAAGAAATGTCTTCTATAAAAAGAAGCCCAAATCAAGAAATAATTTCCCAGTTTCACTATTCAGCAGCAGAAGGAGATATTGCCAGGTTAACAGTAATCCTCAGTCATTCTCCATCTCTTCTCAATGAAACGTCTGAAAATGGCTGGACTGCTTTAATGTATGCTGCAAGAAATGGGCACCCAGATGTTGTCCAATTTCTACTTGAGAAAGGGTAAACATTTTAGGGACTACTACTTGAAGGGCTCTGGTTTAATTTCTGGGTTACATACTTCCTTTTATATTTTTCTTGTAGCCATATTTATACCATTGGGCTTGTAAATAACTCACTGACCAGTTTTATTATATAAAAACACAGCATAGTATCTAACTAAAAGCCTTTAACTCCATTTGTTGAGAGAGAAATCCTTCATACTTAATATCAAATCAAATTTATGAGTTAGTCTAATCCTCTACTCCCCAATAGAAAATGTAGATCTACCCACTATGACTATGAAGAACCCCTCATAAAATTTTAATTTCTTCTTATAACATATAAAACTTACTGTTTTTATTTTATAATTCCCCAGAAATACTAAATATCTATCTCTAACTTTTCGTCATTTATTATATCTTTTAACCTTCCCATTAGTAAATTATGTCCTAAAAGGGAAAAATCTACATAATAATCATTAGTGGGGCTATCATATGCATCTGGAAACATTTTATTGTAATAAATATTAAAGAAAATGTTTATTTCCTATTTTATTTTTCTTTCCATCTGTAGGTGTGACAGATCCATTGTCAATAAATCAAGGCAGACTGCACTGGATATTGCAAAATTTTGGGGTTATAAGCATATAGCTAATTTACTAGCTAATGCTAAAGGTGGGATGAAGCCTTGGTTCCTAACTAATGAAGTGGAAGATTGTGAAAATTATTTTAGCAGAACACTATTAGACCGAAAAAGTGAAAAAAGAAATAATTCTGACTGGCTACTAGCTAAAGAAAGCCATCCAGCCACAGTTTATATCCTTTTCTCAGACTTAAATCCCTTGGTTACTCTAGGTGGCAATAAAGAAAGTTTCCAACAGCCAGAAGTCAGGCTTTGTCAGCTGAACTACACAGATATAAAAAATTATTTGGGTCAGCGTGAAAAGATCACCTTGATTTTTCTTGGAGTAGAACTTGAAGTGAAAAAAGAATCATTTAATTATGCTGGAGAAGTCCCAAGAGAAGAAGAAGATGGGTTGGTTGCCTGGTTTGCTCTAGGTATAGATCCTGCTGCTGCCGAAGAATTTAAGCAAAGACACGAAAATTGTTATTTTCTTCATCCTCCAATGCCAGCTCTTCTGCAATTGAAAGAAAAAGAAGCTGGTAAGAAGTGTATATGGTTTACCTATTGGTAACAATTACTTGTTGGTAATGATCGGGGTTTTGGAACTGGGTTGGAGTTATACATATCTTCATTTTCTAGGAGGCGTGCTTTTTTCAGTAAGCAATGAAATTAGGCTATCTTCATTAGAACTTTCCTAAATTTCTCATTCTAGGGTACTACTCTCCTGAGCAGTTACAGTAGTTTTAATCAGCCAAAATTACTTTCCCCAAAATTAATCCTAATGTGTGCTAGTGTTATTTGATTCTTCAGTGAATAATTATTGAGCACTTGCTACACACTAAGCATGATGGCAAAGACTGATTATTTTGTTTTCTGTTGCTGGGTATGCTAGTTCATGTGGGGCCTTATATGCCATGGTTTTATTCCAAATTGCTTTTAAATGTTGTAACCTGACCTATGGTTTTAAAAAACAAAAACAAAAACCCTCACTCTGCCTGCTCTGTAGATCATGATTTGTAGGTAATTAAGTGTGAAGTTAGAAGTCTTGTTAAGAGGGGATTGGCGATTACAGTAGTTTAAGTAAAGAGATTGCAGTGGATTGGTTTGATGGAGCAAAAGGGAAAGTTTGAGATGTTCTGGAGGTAAAACTGATCAGGCTTGATCAGTGTAGAGGCTATTATAAGTGAGAGAGATGATAGTACCCTGGACCACAGCCTGACTTAAGGTGATAATGGTATAGATAAAGAAAGGGGTTTATGTTCAAGGTATATTTTAGAGAGAAAATTATCAGCATTTGCTGATGGATTGGGTATGGGGTATATAATGATGAAAGAAAAGATCAAGAATGATGGCTAGGTTTGAGAGTTTAGTAATTTGGTGTATAGTGATACTATTTCTTGATTAATATAGGGTAACAGGTTGAGCAAGTGAAGCAGGACAGTCTTGAAGTAAATAAATCAAGATTTTAGTTTTGGGCATATTCAGTTATAGAGGAGGATATTGGAATCTGGAACACAGAGGTGAGGTGTGAAGTGGACATACCCATATGGGAGTCATCAACGTAAAGGTGATATTTAGATCTCAGGAAACTGAGATGGGGAGTTGAGAACAAGCAAGAAAGAGAGCCTCAGAATCATACCTTAATTCCCCTAAATGTTGAGGTCAGGTAGAAAGAGAGGAGCCATCAAAGGTATTATTGACAGTGTGGCCATAAGGTACGAGGAAAACAGGAGAATGTGCTCATGGAAATCAAGAGAGCAGAGTATTTCAAGGAGGAAGTGGTCAAATATATTGAATGCTGTAAGATAGACCAAAAAAAATTATTTTAAGGGTCTTTCATTTTGGTAATAGGAAGCTGTTGATGAATTTGACAAGAGGTATATTGATGAAGTGGAAAGAATATAAGCTAAATAAAGGTATCCTCAAAAGTTAGTGGGAGGTAAGGAATGTCACCTTGTCATTGTCCACCTTCCCTTAGAAGATGTGTGGTGGGTCCTTTCAGAGACTGCTTAGATTATCTCATCCCAAAGTCTGGATTGGTATGTTTTAGTCTCCTCATCTATGGAGAAAACATTGCACTTTTTAAAGAAAATATCTTTTCTCAGGCCACTTGGGTGCTCAGTCATTAAGTGGCTGCCTTCAGCTCAGGTCATGATCCCAGAGTCCTGGGATCAAGCCCCTGCATCAGGCTTCCTGCTCAGTGGGGACTCTGCTTCTCCCTCTGCCCCTCCCCACCACTCGTGCTCTCATTCTCTCTCAAAAATAAATAAATTATTATTTTTTTTTAAAGATTTTATTTATTTATTTGAAAGAGAGATTACAAGTAGGCAGAGAGGCAGGCAGAGAGAGAGAGGAGGAAGCAGGCTTGCTGCTGAGCAGAGAGCCCGATGCGGGACTCGATCCCAGGACCCTGAGATCATGACCTGAGCCAAGGCAGCAGCTTAACCCACTGAGCCACCCAGGCGCCCTAAATAAATTATTTTTTGAAAAAGAAAATATCTTTTCTTTGTAGCTATGTAATTTTAAGATCAAAAGGGTCTCTCTCTTCCTCTCTCTTTTTACTAGCAAGAAAACTGAGGCCCTTTTATTCACTTGCTGTGTAAACTTCCACAGTTAACCTCTTTGTGCCTCAGTTTCCTCCTCTAGAAAGAGAGGATGATAATACCTACATTATAGGATTGATCTAAACATTAAATAAAATGAGGTAACCTGTTGAACTATGTAAGTATTTTTATTCATTTCACATAAAATATGTTTGTATTATTTGTCATTTGTATTATCCACCAATACCCCACTATCCTCTGTGTCAGACGGGCCAATAGAAATCTAACTGTTTTGTTCCTCATAAATAAATAAATGATACATATGAAGATCTTTCTATGATGCGTCACACATAGTTGGTACTAAATAAATATTAGCATTTCTTATTGAAACAATATTGAAATAATGTAAGTAGCACAAATTACATATTACAAGATGACATAGTAAGGAAATATTTACTGTTGCCTACGGTTCATTGAATTTCAGTATTAATTTGTTTTTATGCATGGTTTATTTTGTTTTTCCCAGTTTAAAACATTGTTATTGTTGTTTATGGTCACTTTGCTTTTTTTTCAAAAATCCTTAACCCAAATAATGTGTTTTAGTGAGAGCAAGTGTCAGGCAAATGCAAATGTAACATTTCTACTTTTACTGTTTCAATTATAACATTTCTGATCAGGCCATATTCTTTTTTGAAGTACCAGGGTAAAGGCTATAGCCAAAGTATATATATTTTTATATATGTATATAGAAGATTTATTCTAGTAGGCATTTTTTTCATGAACAAAGTTAACCATGAATGTTATAAATGAAGTATTTTTTTTAATATTCTGTGCAATTTCCAGTTGTAAACAGGATGTGTTTCATGGTGACATGAACCGGTACTAGTTTAGGGACCCAGGAAAGGAAATTCCTGTAGTTTTCTATTAATATGTTCTTTATAGTCCAAGTCTAAATTAGGAAGTGTCTACATAGTGTATTTTTATAAGAGTCACTATTATAAAATCAATATTTGTAAGTTCACTAGAATACACTAGAACCTTGTGTATCTAAAATTTAAAAATCACCAATTGTAAAAGCCTGACCTAATATAGTATATAAGACAGGTGTGCTAATACCTATCTTACATAAGAGTTGCATCTTATTAGTTCAAATTAAAGTTAAATCAGATTTTCATCTGTCATCTATTGGATTAAATATTTAATTTCAAAAGAACTATACATTATAAAAATAAGAATATGAAAATTCTTGATCACCTAGCTATTCAGAAAATATAGTGTATGCCTTGACTTATGAACATTTTACTTTGATATTAATTTGTTTACAGTTTATCACAGAAATAAAACTTTTTTATGCTTCTCTTAAAGGGGTTGTAGCCCAAGCAAGATCTGTTCTTGCCTGGCACAGTCGATATAAATTCTGCCCAACCTGTGGAAGTGCAACTAAAATTGAAGAAGGTGGCTACAAAAGAGTCTGCTTAAAAGAAGACTGCCCTAGCCTCCATGGTGTTCACAATACATCATATCCAAGAGTTGGTAAGCTTTTTCTTTTACAGTGAAATTTCAGCCATCTGGAATCTTAGGGAATAAGACATTCTGGGAAGACAAGATTTTGAGTTTTTGAGGGGTTCACCTTTTTATTAAAACCACATTTAATATAACTTGAGACTATAAATATTAAATATTAAATAGTTTCATGGCTTTTAAGTAAGGGACATTGTACATAATTAGCCTTTTTTTTCTTTTAAGATTTTATATATTTATTTGTCAGAGAGAGAGCACAAGCAGGGAGAGTGGCAAAACATAGGGAGAAGCAAGCTCCCCGCTGAGGAAGGAGCCTGATGCAGGGCTTGATCCCAGGACCCTAGGATCATGACCTGAGCCAAAGGCAGAAACTTAATCTTACTGAGCCAGCCAAGCATTCCTAATTAGCCATTTCTTAACTCTGAGTTAATCAAAATGAATTTTATGTATTAAAATACATGATTTCAAAAGTCTACCAATCTGGATCTGCTTAGTGCAGAGACCAAAAAGAATAAAATAAAATAAAAATAAATAAAAAACAACAATTCAGTACCTGTTCAGGACATCACCAAGGCAGTACAGGCTGGAGCTAGCATCACTCGTGTTGCCTACCTATACATACCTTCTCTCCTTCTAAATGCTGCTTTGGAGCCTTCTATAGGTTTGGAAATATGAGAACCTCGTCCTTTAAAACTTGTGAAAAAATAATAATAAACTAATCAATACCTGAGGAAGTCTCCTGAGAGTAAAATGCATGACTTTGTGACACCTGGTTTCACTGCTCAGGAGCCTTTTCCGTTTGATTCCTGTTTTCAGTCATGATCTAGCAAGGAGAATTCACTGCATTAATGACTTCTGGGAAATAAACTCTAAGTTAAATTTTATGTTTTTAATGGCTTAAACTTAGTCATAGAGCCACTTTAGCTTTTAAAAACATTTGTTCAAGTTTGGGATGGAAGGGAGAGGAAAATTCGTATTTACTATGGTAAAATTTGTATTTTCTTCATGCCATATAATACCTACTCTTGGAATGTCTGGGTAGCCCACTCATTAGGCATCTGCCTTCAGCTCAGTTATGATCCTGCAATCCTGGGATTGAGTCCTGCATAGGGCTTAAGAAACCTGTTTCTCCTTCTGCCTGCTGCTCCCCCTACTTGTGCTCTCTCTCTCTCTTTCAAATAAATAAATAAATTATTTTTTAAAAGTGCCTACTCTAACATTTTTATAATTAAAATATATGCCTAGCATACAGTAAGTATGTAATACCTGTTGCTATTAAGAAGAAGGCAAAATTGATCTTTCTTTACGTATCATATTCTTTACAGTTTCCCTGAAATATTCTGTCATGAGGCAGAAAGAAACAGTCTCATAATTAGAAAAGAGTCTTGTTCTTATAAGGGCTATACCTTTTTATTATACTATTTGACGGTGACTTTACACAATGAGTCTAAATTATTTTTCCTATCATTCACTCATCTGATTTTTTTTTAAAAACAGATCCAGTAGTAATCATGCAAGTTATTCATCCAGATGGGACCAAATGTCTTTTAGGCAGGCAGAAAAGATTTCCCCCAGGCATGTTTACTTGCCTTGCTGGATTTATTGAACCTGGTAAGCCTTTATTTAATAATTTTAATAATAATCTTCCTTTAACTTAAAATTTCCAAATAAAAATTTTAGGTGGCATTTGAAAATTATCATGCTGTGAAATTGGGCATTTTTAAATATCTTCTGTGTATTTTGAGTGCTGTAATATTTGTTTTTACTAGAATAATTTTGTCCATTTTAATAATTCAACATTTCGTCTTTCATATTATTGCTATTACCAAAGTAACTGCATGACTTACACCTTACTTCCTTCTTTACTAGACCCAACTTTGTCACCTTATCAAAGAGGCCTTCCCAAATAGCCCCAAATACATTAGTTAGCATCATACTCTGCATTCACAATTCTGTCATCCTGCCTGACTTTTCCCTATAGTGCTCATTACTACCTGACATGGTTTGTATGTATGTATGTATTTATGTAAGTATAATTGTATTTATGTATATGAGATTGTATCTCTGTATTTATTATATGATGTATGTATGATGTATCTATTTATCTATCTACTCTTTTCTTATCTTCTCATACCAGAATGTAAGTTGAGTAAGGGCTAGGACTTTATTTCATTCATCATTATAGCCCACACCCTTAGAGCACTGCCTTATATGTAGTAGGAGCTCAGCAAATATCTGTGGAATAAATGCTAATTAATATATGTGTTTAATCTTAACTTCCAGTATTAATCTGCACTGATAATAATAGTAGTAAACATACTTTGTGCACACTCTCTTTTGAAGGCTTCCCAGATATTAAATCATATGATCCTCATACAGCCTTATAAAGTACATACTTATTACAGCCATTTTACAGATAGGGCACTGTGGTACAGGGGCTGAATCACTTGCCCAAGATCAAACAGCTTATCAGTGATAGGGCAGGAATAAAAACCTGAGCAATTTGGCAGAGTCCATGCATGCTCTTAATCACTATGCTGTCTCTAATAACTCTATGCCCTTTTTTTTTTTTAACTGCTTTGTGCCATTTTATTTATAAATACTCTTCAATTCACCCATCTGCTGTCGGACAGTTAGTTTATATCTGTTTTGGCTATTGCAAACAACACTGCAAAGAATATTCTTATACTGCTCCTTGTGCACATTTGCAAGAGTTATCAAGGGTATACTTGAGAGTAGAATTGTTGGCTCATAGGTTATAAGCATCCTAACCTTTCATAGACATTGCCAAGTTGCTCTCGGAAGTGTTCCTACCAATTTATAGTCTAAAAGCACATGAAATGTTCTATTATTCCATATCTTCACCAAGTTAGGATTTTCATACTTTATAATGTCCTAATCTGATAGGTATGAAATAGTCTTATTGTAGTTTTCATTTCCCTGCTGTTGGAGCATCTTTTTCAAATGTGTTTTAGGCATCTGATTTTCTTTTCTCTGAATTTTACATGTTTATACTCTTTGCCTAATTTTTTTTTTGGTTGTTTATCTTTTCTCATTTCAGGTGTTTTGTAATATGTATTCTTTAGCTATGGTCTAGCAGATATCTTAACGCTAGTCTATGATTTACCTTTCCACAATTTTTTTTGGTGAACATGAGTTGATTTTAATATGGAAATATAGCATCTATTTGAAATAAAAAGTTACATTTAAATAGCAAAATATTTCTAAACTTTCAGATAAACTTAGAAAACATTCTCTTTATTCTATTTCTCAATTCTAACAAATCAGAATTAAAAAGCACATTTTGGGGTACCTGGGTGGCTCAGAGGGTTACGCCGCTTGGCAGGGAGCCTGCTTCCCCTCTCTCTCTGTCTGCCTCTCCACCTACTTGTGATCTTTCTCTCTGTATCATATAAATATATAAATATCATATTTATATGACTTATATGATATTTATATATGTTTATATATATAATATATATATTTATATATTATATATGTCATACAAATAAAAATAGATATGTATTTATATATATATAAATTTAAAAAAAATTTTAAGTACATTTCTAGGCACTACTTTATTTTATCATAACTGAGTCAATAGTCATCTAGAAGAAAAAAAATCATTTAGAAAGAAAAAATACTGTTTCTTATATGGTTTTTAAACTTTTAGTGTTAATGTAATTTTCAACTCTTTTCAAGAAAGTTATCTGCAGTAATTTTTTAACGACATAAAACAGTTTCAAAATTTTAGTAAGGAAAAAGCCATTTATAAAAATCTTGGAATGGTAATTTGTAACTATTTAGTGATAATATGTAAATGAGATAATATATAAAATGTTTGCATAGTGTTCAGCTAATAGCAGGTGCTGGATAGTTGTAGATGTTACCATTTTTACACTGTAACCAAAAAATCTGGACCTTCAGGAAAAATTTTGGGGCGTTTTGATTATGTATGTGGTCATATACTTTAATAATTTTTTTAAAATTCCAGTCTAGTTTTAGGCTTCTGCTTTCTCGTGCTTTGAATTGGGTTTCTGTCCAAAGTGATTTCCAAATGTTTGAACCATTCGGAGCACAAAATGTCCAAGGCATGTTCATCAGCTACTTGTTCTTTTGCCCCATTTGATTAGGAGAGACAATAGAAGATGCTGTTCGGAGAGAAGTAGAAGAGGAAAGTGGAGTCAAAGTTGGCCATGTTCAGTATGTCTCTTGTCAGCCATGGCCAATGCCCTCCTCCTTAATGATTGGTTGCTTAGCTGTGGCAGTGTCTACAGAAATTAAAGTTGACAAGAATGAAATAGAGGATGCCCGCTGGTTCACTAGAGAACAGGTAAAGTTCAATTTAATTTCCTTCTTCTATTGATTGTTCTCTGACTGTATCAGTTTGGGCATGCAGCAGGGATACATGTTTTCACCAAGTTGAATGAATGGTATGGCCCACCCATCATGCATGGATTACAGTGTAATTGATGTGTCCTATATCAGCTCATTCTGTGAGGTTCTTTTAGTTAATGACTCTGTGCCATTTTCTAATTTCAAGTGCCATTCCTTCAGATTAATGATGCTTTTCAATGGACTTAAAATAGGTAAACATTATGAGAACTATGAGAAACAGGAAGATTATTCTGAGATATTTTGTATTTTAGTTTACAGCATTAAAACAAGTAGTCCTCAAAAAGTATCGGTAAAAATGCTTAAAATTTTTGAGAAGTTCTTGTACTTTTTAAAATGTGCTTAAGGACACAAATAACAAAACTATATACCAAAGATATATTCACAAAAACTTTTTAAAACATCTTCCTTCAGTAGTATAATGAAAGATAAATTACTTGTCTGTGTTTTGCTTAACCCAAAGTATTTGTAGAGAAAACAAATGGATGCACTATTAGTAATGAAGAGTGAAATCATTTCTGCTTTGCCTAAACAAAATTTATTTTATGTTCAACTTCACAAAGGACAAATTAAGTGTTTTTTGGAATTTTATAAAATGGAAACTATTGGAAAGTTGATTTTACTTTGAAAATAAGTGTGGAGGGGCACCTGGGTGGCTCAGTGGATTGAGCCACTGTCTTCGGCTTGGGTCATGATCTCAGGGTCCTGGGATCGAGCCCCGCATCAGGCTCTCTGCTCGGCAGGGAGCCTGCTTCCTCCTCTCTCTCTGCCTGCCTCTCTTCCTACTTGTGATCTCTCTCTGTCAAATAAATAAATAAAACCTTTAAAAAAAGAAAAGAAAGAAAAAATAAGTGTGGAGCATGTACTTTTCTTTTTCATGTCCTTATTTTCATAAGGGAATATGCTCTTCTGGAATATTTTTACAAATTGATTCATTAACTCATTGAATCAACTAAAAGTACTGTACTAAATTTTGCATATTGAACATGGATGTTGTCACTTTGTACTGTTGTTACTCACTGTAAAATAGCCACATTTTAGTTAAATTGCATAAGCATAGAAGTAGTACTTAAGTTATGACAGTGTTGAAATCCTAATACATTTTATTATGGTGTATTTTAGGTTGTGGATGTTCTGACCAAAGGGAAGCAGCAGGCATTCTTTGTGCCTCCAAGCCGAGCTATTGCCCATCAGTTAATCAAACACTGGATTGGAATGAACCCCAATCTCTAAATCAAATAACTAGATTTTGGGTATTAATTGATTTCTAATAACTTATTCCTCAAGTGAGATTAGAAATATTTATTGCTCTTTGGAATGTCACAACACAGTATTGGGTTTCCAAAATAGTTTCAACACGTACTTTCCATCTTAACCATAGAATCTGTGTTTTTGTAAGTTAAAACTTTGCCTCAGTTTTTGTTAAATCCAAGTCAGCCTGTCCAAATATTAAACAATATTTCTATTAAGAAAAATCATGTTATAAAGATGGATACTCTAAAATGTAAACAAACCTAAATTCCAGTGCTTCTTTAAAGCATTAGACTGCTCACTAAAGTTCTATTCTTGAGAAATAATTTTAATGAATTTTAAGCTTCATTTCCAGTCACTGTGTTACCATAAAGGTTCTTTCAGCCGTCAGTAGCTGATTTTTGTTCACTTCCCATTGTATTCCACTTTTTCTCCTGGTTTCACTGTTCTAGCAGTGGTGCTGTTATAGTGCTACCATGTGTCTGTTTTGATCAGTGTTAAGAATTTTCTACTTTAACAACTCTGCTAGTGATCAGAATACATGCCTTCGTGAAAGGAGAGTTTAAGTGAGAGCATACCATTATGTATGGAACCTCCCCCTTAAACCTAAAATCAATTAATATGTATAGTTATTTATTACACTCAAAGTTGTTTTTAAGACAAATCAAAATTCTCTGCTTTCTCACTGAAATCAAGTGTATTTGAAGAATTCTCCTCAAAGATCAGATGTTTAAAATTTCCCAGATAGGTTTACATATTTA
This sequence comes from Mustela lutreola, assembly GCF_030435805.1. Lineage (NCBI taxonomy): Eukaryota > Metazoa > Chordata > Mammalia > Carnivora > Mustelidae > Mustela > Mustela lutreola. The sequence continues at coordinate 127,278,878 of NC_081294.1, read as the reverse complement.
ATAAAAACACTGGCTTTATGTCATTCTGTGATAAGGGATGTATCTGTATTAGCAAAAATTATGTAATCATTACTAATTATATTTACTAAACTGAAATGCAACTTTTTGATTTTGGCCTTATTTCAATACATTCAAAGAAGCCTTTATAAAATAAGTATATCTTAGAACTGAATCAGCAAGATTCAGAGAAAAGTAAACTGTAGGAATTCACAATTTCACAACATAGAACTGTCATATTTTATAAGGCTATTTTGAAATTGTTTTAAAAGCTAGTCTATAAATATATAAGTTTACATAATTTGGCTCTTTAGTATTTTATGTTAGAACTGGAAGAGACCATAAGGATAATATATGTAGATCAGTGACCTTTTATAGATAAAGAAAAAGAAATCCTGAAAGGTGAATTTAATTAATTTAATCCATTAAAGTTGAATCAATTAATTAATCGATGAAAGTTACACAATTACAACTTACCATTGTTCATACAATTAATTGTAATTATAGTTAAGTTGCTTAATTTTAACAATCTGTCCTATATAGCCTAGTGCAGGACTCTTCCTCTAGTAGGAAGTAGAAACTACTATTTAAATTATGGGTAAAGTTAAGAAATTAAATGACAAGAAGGAATGATAAGACGAAATTAGGAATAAGGAATAAAAAGAAAAAATTTAATTTACCAATATTGTTAATTAAAATTTTAGAAACTAAAATCATTTAACTTAAATATAATTTTCTTAGATTAAGAACTTTACTAATGAACAATGATTTTCTTAGTAACAGATGAAATGTTATTGGGATCAGGAATTTGGACAAAATTGACTTACATTGGACATTAAGATACATAATAAAATTTGAACTACATAAATACATAGAAAACTATGTGCCTTGATTCTAATGAAGTGGGACTTAAAACTTAAGGTTCAGTTTTACTCCAAATTTACTTAGAGATTCTAAGATTACATCATAAAGTTCCAGGTTTCCATGTTCAGGTAGCAAAGTAAAATATAAAATATCAACAAAATATAGTTATAAATTTAGCTTTGGTTATTTAATCCTATGCTCAGGGAAAATCAGTAAGTAAATTGTTGTTACTAATAATCATTCTTAACATTGCTAACCTCTGAGGTAAATAACTGCATGTAAGTGAAAGGAATAGCAAAGAAATTTCAGAGGTTCAAGTGCCATGAATGTATTCTAATGGAAATGAAGGTAACAATATATTAAAATATTTATCCATTTATTCTGTTTTGTGTGTTATGTATTTTTTAATATGTTTTGATAAATGTCTTCTGAAAAATGAAAAAGCCAAACTTTAGTCATCCTCCCTTGTTTAATGATGTGTAAACAAAAAGTATAAAAGCCCTTTTAAAAGTGGTCCTATCTAGAAAAATTAAATCTTTAAGTCATATGTGTATATATACACACATACAAACTTACACGTAGACATTTGTATACACAGTCAATTTTTCATCATCAGATTTGAAGTTATATGACTAATGTCTGTTTTTATCACTTGTCTCAAATTACCAATCTTTGCATTTTGAATTTTCCACTGTTTATTGTTCATGGAAGGGCTAAAAGAATTAGAAGCACACATATTTAGTTGGAAAAATTACTAAGTAACTTTCAGAGATCAGGTTAGAGATTTGGATGAAGACAAAAGAATGGAACAACAAAGGGTGAGACCATGAGGTGGAAGGAGAGAGTATGTTTGTTAATAAGCCAAATAAACCCAATTAAATCTCATATAAAAGTAGACAGCTGGTTCTAGAACTATGTCGCTAATGTGTATATAGAAAATAATAGGTGAAAATGTTCTGTAAAACAAATCCATTAATTATTGATTAACACAACACAAATTTTATTAAAGATTAGAACCAACTATTAGGTTCTGAATATATACATACATATATATAGACATACATATATGTACAAACATATATACATATGTGTGTGTGTGTGTATTCAAGCAAGGGAGGAGTAATAGCTGTTGAAATTTATGTATGTGTTGTGGCAAAAGGCACAGTTTTTTCTGGTAGAAAAATATCTAGGACAAAGTAATCCAAAAGTGCAAAATTGGAAGTATCTGTCTATACATGTAAAAGAGCTAGTTCTTGAGGCAACCCAGAAGTCCTTGCAGCAAATGGGTTGAAAAAGAGGGCAAGAGAGTTTGACTTCAGTGCTGGTGGAGGGTGCTCAATCAGGGGTTCACCTGCTAGGGGGCTTTGACATAGAGGCAGATGAAAGGTAGGGGCAGATGTAATACACAGAGGGTATATTTCAAGGAGAGAAGGATAATGTCACCAGAGCCTGCATCTTCAAAAAGCCTTACCAGTCAGAAGAGAAATGGAAAGGAGTTTCTTTGTGAAAATAAACTCAATACTGAAAATGATTTTTCCCCCTACACTAAGCCTTGTCCTTTTTCTTCCCAGGACACTCAGGTAGAATTCAGAACAGCTTCTGTAAGAGCAAGCACAGTTTATTATCATCTACAATAGATTTTCAAATGGTTCATTTTATTTGCCCAAAGTAGAATTGTCAAAAGGAAAGTTATTCAAGTAATAAAGATGGCATAGGAAAAATGGGTAATCAGAAGCCTGAGTTCTTTTATTGTTTGGGAAACATTTTTTCAACTATAAAAAGAACATTTGGTTATGTTAATTGGGCTAACAGGCAAATTCCTCATCCTGTTTTTAATTGAAGGATATCTACATATAATTGTACTTACTGGTGGAAATAGCACTTTCAACTTTTCTCTATTCTTTCAATACTATGTTTCTCTTTTATTGCTACACATACAACACATAGTCCAGCATTGGACAATGGGTATTTCTTTTCACAATTCCCATTGTAATGATGCTGTACAGAATAGTCGGAGCAGCTGTGAAGTTTTAAAACCGATTTTAAGTTTAAAAAGAAGACTTTCTGCTAATGGAAACTTTTTCTTTCTAACTAGAAGTCTATAAGAGACAGACAAAATACAGCATAAGGAGCAAAAAAAATATATCCAGCCTTTCCAGTCTTAGGCTCATGGAAACTCTACCAGACCAACTGTCTCATCCCTAATGGATTAGGAACATTCTAACCACTTAACTTGTGAGGTGGTTTCATTTTTAGTGATGTAAAAGTTCCACCCAGAAGCAGAAATTGAAAATAGTACTTGTATCTATTTTAGAACAGCCAGTGTAAATGGACAGATGATGTTGTCTGAAGTGTTTGTTTGCCTTTTTTTTTTTTTTGGCTTTGGTTTGGTTTTTTTACTTTTCATCCTGTCCATTTTACTGTCCCCTGAAATTGTAGTCTATTGGAGCAGTGTGATGTTTTGAACACCTCAGTAGAGTACCTTATAAATATTTATACTGCTTTCAGGTAGCAGTAAGCTGAAGTTATCTCTATCAGTGGAGCTAAAAACAATTTAAAATGCCATTTATCCAATGGCTTTGCTGCTAAGAGTTATTTTGCTGGATTTACTTGTGTTTATGAAACAAGTTTGAGTACTCTAATGCCAGTTTGGAGGATTTGGAACTCCAAATAACATGTACAAATTCAAACCTCAGAGGCTGCCTTGGTCCTGACATAATCTGCTCTGCATTGTAGTGAGCTCTTTACTGGGAATGTCGCCATGAGTGGTAGCCAGTAGGAACTCTGCGTGTTCTGGGAGGCACTGTCAAGGATGAAAAGAAAATAGGCACGTGTCAGTGTGGACCTCAAAGTTTTATTGCTGTACAGATGTCTAATAATAATTAGTTCAGAAAAATATTCTCATTTTACACATATTACTGGGTTTGTCATACTGATCTTTTTCTTTAGTTTCCAGCGATTTCATACATCCTCATGAATAATAAGGATTTTTCATTTTATTATGATGATAAATTGTAATATTCTATATGATAATAAATCCTAGTATTCTTTAATGATTTATCATCATTCTATTAAGATGATCACATAGAATGCATTGTTTGGTTTTTACACCATGAAGGGGGTATGTATATTTCCCTTGGTCAGTATATCTAACATTAACACTAATAAGTTCTAAGTTTAATTCAAATCCAGATTTCTGAACTTTGTGAAAAGTATTTGTTGCCTTTTCTCTCCCAGCATATTTCTCAGTACTACTTATGGATCTTTACAACAGACTCCTAAGAAAATGTAACACTTTGATTAGCTTATTCTCATAATCCTAATAATATTTATATAGGACTTTATATATAAATCTGGACAATTATTTCTTTTTATCCTTAACCCTGTGAAATGAATATCAATATCATTATCCCCATTTTACAGTTGGCTAAGTGGGGTTAACTTTTTCAAAGTCACATTGTGAATAAATTGGAGAGCCAAAATTTGAACCCAAGTATTTCACTTCAAATCCTTTCATCTTTCCACTTATCAGAGCTACCTCACAGAATTTTCTTAATAATGCTGCACTGAGAACTTCTGTTTCAAATTTCTCTTTTAGTTCCTTCAATTTTGGTCATTTTTCAGGTTGGACCTTATATTCTTGTTACTCTGGACATTTCTGTAAGACCTTCACTACTTGCTTAATTATCAGATTTCTATCTCCACCTATCTATTAGGATACCTGCTGGGACATTTCACTGCCTCCCAAATACTACATGTGTACAATTAAAATACCTTCTATCCCAAGTACATTTCTGCTTAAAAATCTTGCAATTTCTAATACGGAACTTTTGGGTATTATTGTCTACTTCATTCCTTCATATCCTATTTCTTTTAAGTTCTTGAGTCTCAGTATCTTCTCTTTCCTTCTGTCTACTTCTTAATATGTATTGGATCTTAACACTTCTTGTCTCTCTGTCCATTGCCACCATCTGAACTCAGGCTACTCATCTGGTTTCTGCATCAGGTTCTTAAATTGGTCCCCTTCAGGTTTCACTCACAATTCCTTCTTCACAATGCAACCAAAGAGATCTTGCTAAATTCTTCAGGAAGACTCTACTTTGGACAAAAGATCAAGTCCAAATTTCTTAATATAGCAACTTACCTCTGCAGTTTGGACTCTGATCACTTCCCTTCCTTCCAGCCTCATATATATCATAATTTATGTGTTTGCAAAAAGCTACAGACAAACCTTCCAAGTTTTTATTCGACATTAATAAGAATCACCTATATAATTATGAGCCATGTCATTTGCTACTACTTTAATAGAAATGTCTCATTTATTTAAAGATTCTAAACTCTACTTCTAAACTAATTTCATTTACATATTTCATTGGATTTCAAAAATTCTAAATAAGAGCCTATATTATTTATCCCAGTTTTATAGATGAGCACATTGATTCTAAGAAAAGTCAAATGACCCTCAAAATCAATATAGGATATGGAAATGTGACTCAAATTTAAATCTTCCTCATCAAGATCTACAACCTCTGCCACACCATACATCCCATACCATACACCATACTGTTTCTGCCCCTGTATCTTTCTCACAAAGATAAATGAGTTACCTTATAATTAACCCCACCAGTGTCAAGAACCAAACTAGATCAAACTCCTTTTGGGGGGGGAGGGAATGGGTGGGAGTTCTTCTACTCCATTTACACCACATGAACATCATCTGTGTCTTGAAGTACCCCTATCGAAATTCCTAGGCCACAAAAGAACACAGTACATCATTTTTCACTAAAGGTATGTTTGAAAACCAACAGACTGAAAGGAATGGTTAGGACAGATAATAATAGACTGATTAAAGGATGGTAGATCATTCCTGACACTCCATAAGATTAAGTATGCTAATCAGATTTTGGATTTAGACAACCCAGATAAATCCCAAGTAGAACAAGAAGAAGTATTCAAATCTTTACTTCCTTTTCTTGTTTTTCAAAATACATCTTTGGGTTTTATCTATGTCTCCTTCAGAGCTGAGGAATTATGAAGGCTTTACCCAGGTGAGTTGATTAAATGTTCTTTTTACTTTCTCTTTTTTTTCTTTTGCGGTTTTGAATGAAGTATCCTCTATTTTAATCCCCTCTGTCCTAGATTCGTTGCTTAGCAAAGGATAATAGCAAAAGGGAAATTATTTGAATGTTATATATGAAGACAATTTAACAACTCATTTCTTTCCAGTCACAAAAAAAATCCAACAGCTGTTTGTAACTTGCTGTGTTACCAAATAGGATGGATACAGAAAAAGGATGGATGGGAGAAAAAAAAAAAAAAATTCTAAATAGTCAGTGTGTTTAGGCCTCTTTTATTTATGCTAAGAAAGACATCATATGCACATTTGAATAGCTACCATCCATATCCTAATTTGGTTATTTGAAATAAATTGTGCATTTGGAAAGCAAGGAAAATGCAACTGACAAGCTAGGCTTCTAAGCATAATTGAAATTCATTCTGAATTCATGGAAGGTCAGTTTCATTTCAAAGCAATAGCCCCTGTTTTGAATTTCTATAATTCTGCTTTGTTTCCATTGCAGCATTAAATTTACTAATCACCAAAATGATTTTCTCATCTGATTTAGTTAATAGAATTTTTCTTCCTTAATTTTATACTATATGAAAGTAATTTTACCTATATAAAAGTTTTATTTAATTTTTTGAAATGTATTGATCACCCATTGTGATCTGATCTCCAGAAAGAAGACATTAGGGAATAATGTTTTTCCTATAAACAACTGCAGTTACTATGAGATTTGGACCAATTTCATTAGCAAAATATTCTGGCTGATATCTTTTGTATAAATAATACCAAATCAAAGTTTGCAAAATAACATATTTGTAATTTCACGATCAGTTGATCTTTAAATGACATCTTCCAAGATTCTGATGTCAATATAAATTTACAAAGATTTCTCTCACCATTAAGAGTTCAGCCAGTCCTTCTTACCTTCCTTAATCTCACTTAGAACTTAAATACTAAATGATTTTTAGCCTTCTTTTCTTATCCCAGCATTTAAACATTAGTGATTTTTTTCTAGTGTCAGATTGCACCAGTGTTGAATAAGTATCCTAAAACCCTTCATTTGGAAAGTAAACTGAAAAATAGATCTCTATTGTCTACTTTTGGTTTTCCCAGATATACTCTCAGTTCTAGTAATTCCCTTTTTTAAAAAATTCCGGGTGCAGTAATTTAACTTCTCAGAGAAATCTGTAGTACCCATGTGACGAAATTACAATCAGGATGCTTAATGAAGAGCCTGGGTGCCTTCAGGGGAAAAAAATTATTCAATAGCCAGGTTTTCAAAAAGGTCTTTAAAATGACACACCAGGAATTCAACTGTGATGGGTCCAATTCTCAACTCTCTTCAGTTATGATGGCTCTTTCATAGACTGGTTCCTGATTATTTTTGTAAAAAGCAGAATGAAAATTCTGAGTGTACTGACTTGTGAAGATGTATGCTCCCTACACAAAATACACTGATCCGTTGTTCTTATCTCATGTAACTGCCCAGAGCTCCATGAACTTGAGGGATGGGATGGAATGTTAGCCCTGATTATCTGCCCAATATAAACCTAATCATAAAGCGATTAAATTACCCTGGCAGATTAATTCTAAGCATAATTTCTCATTCCCTCATCATTGGCCAGACTGCAATTGACACACATTTTTATGACAGTGGGCAAACTAGAGCATAGTTGGTAGCCTCAGTTATATAAGAGAAAGGTCAGCAGAAAATATCAAACATAAAACATTTAAAAGAAATGCCTTTTTGTTGCTTTCAAAAACATGCATTAGAATGGATTAAGCTATGAAAATTTGTTTAGAGAATTAGTAAAATGAGCATAGAAATTTTTTAAAAATGTGATTTCTGAAATTACTGAAGATGATGTCTCTAAGTTTTTTCATTGAAGCATCTTTGTAGACCTTATGTCTTGTTAACATTAAGAGTCTCACCAAATTACTTCTTTCAGAGGTAACACAAATAATTTTAATTTTAAGGCAATTTAAGGTATCTTGAATTATGAACTCTAAACCGTGATGCCTAATAAAATGAAATAAAAATGCCCAATAAAATAAAAATAAAAAATAAAAATGCCCAAAATACCTAATAGAAATAAAAAGCTAGCTCTTAATAAATAGCTGATGATGATAACATTTCCACTGAATATACTCATTGCTTCTTTCTGAATTTGTATATGCATTTATAAATATCTATATAGATATATACAATATATAGAATATATTCATTACTTCCTTCTGAGTGACTGGAAGAAGTAGAAATTAACCTATGGCCATTTTTTAGGCTAATACGAGCAAAGTACAGGTTTGCTTGGGGGTAGGAAAAACTATTTTGAGTGTTTAAATGTTGACTTCAGCTTTTTCTCACTGTTTAGAACTTGGCAGTGTGGTTATATATTGGTTTTCCTGGGTTCTGCTGAAAAGGGATAAAGATGTTACACACTTTCTGTTTTGAGCTATCAAAAACTCTGTTGTCAGCAGAACTGATGAGATCTGCCCCTGAGGGATAAGACATCTCATTGAAAGAATCACAGGGATTTCATGTTTGGGGGAAATTACACACAGAGGTTTCTATATGAAGATCAAGACACAGTATATTCAATCACTACTTCAAACTGAGGTTTAAGGTTGAATGCTTCAAAATTAAGAGGATGTTATTTAAACCCATCAAGAGTTGGTATTTCAGCAATTATTAAGTCTTCAGAGAAGCATAGCTCTTCTGTAACCTAGTGAAGTAGTGTGGCTCCACTTCCGTAAGTGAAAAAGGAGACAGCATTCCTCTTTAGAAAACTCAAAGGCATTCTTCATTTAATTAATAGGTAGGGAAAGTCTTGAGCAGGAAAAAAGTAGTCCCTGAGATCTATTCAATTATCCTTTTGTGCCTATTCTTGGCCAATTTTTCAAAGCATCTAATGACATATTTAAGTGCACATATGTGCTTTATTTTTCCTCTTTCTTCGTCTAATAGAAATACACCTGTTTAGTAAACTTGTTATTATTTGAAATATATAAATGTTGCAATAAAGTTGTCACTCTCATCTAGTTGCAGACAGTATAATTAGTGGAAAAGGAATAATGTAAATTGTCACTTAGGACTGAGAGAATGGAAATGGGATTCTCAAGATAGAGTCTGCAGGTCCCTGTGCTGGTCAAGGTCAGAGTAGGGGAAAACCATAATTACAGACTTCTCAGACCTAGCAATTGAAAAAAAAAATTAGAGTAGCTCAGGTTGTAATTGTAGTTGAATAGGGTGATTCCTCTTCATACAATGATATTTAATTCATGCATCGTTCTGCACATGGGATTAGCAAAACTTATAGTCTAATAATCATCCCAAAGCCAAAAAGGAAATGAAGCAAGGCAAAATACAAAACAGATTTCTAGTCTTATAATGTCATGATAACAGCACACAGCATATGACTTTATCTTCTCAAGCAAGAGGCAACATACCACTGCTGGTATATAAAATGGTTTGGGGTGGTACAACATAAAGACATTTTCTTTTTATTAGTTATTGTTTTTGTTTTAATGTGCAATAGCTACAACCCAGAATTTCACATACATTATTACCTAACGTGAAGCTAAAGTAAAATTTTAATGAATCAAGAAACTATTAAGCAAATAGCATGGATATTTCAGGGGAATAGTCAGAATCATGAAGGTAGTATACAAATGACTGAAGTCGGGAAACATTAGAGCAAGGTTTACTCATTCATCCACCCTAAAATGCTTACTAACTACTGTGTTTTTCCACATATGTAAAATAGATACACATCAAAGTATAAGATAGACAAGTTCTGTGTCCTTATGGATCCTGCATTTCAGCCCACAACCCTAATGATTTCTCAGGAGACTGGGTTAATCAATGGCTGTATACCCTGGGGCATTCTATCCACTTTTGCAGGGCCCCAAATTAAATTTCCTCTAAAGCTCTGTTGGCTCAAGTCAGGTTGACTGTGGAGCAGCCAGAAGTCTGGTTCAGAGGAGACTAGTCTCACAAGAGGTGCTTCATAAAGAGCCATGCCCAACAAATACCAGCCATGCCCAACAAATATTCTCAGGAAATGAGCTGATGGATGCACCACTATAAATAGGAAGATCAAGGTCTGGGTACCTCATTCACTCTACCAAGTACCCTCTGTCTGAATACTTCCACTACACTGTAATGCCCCATGTACCTGCCAACCATTTTGGCTCTTATAAACAAAGTCAATCCCAAAATATAGGAACCTTTTAACTCTGAGAAGTCAAATGTGAACATGGGAGATAAGCAATCAAAAATATGTGCCATCTTCTTACTCCAGAGGCTCTGGCCTGCTAATCTGACGTGCTAGATTTTTATCACAAATTATGATTAGCACAAGATAAAAGAAGGATATTGGAGAGTTAATACCTAAGATTGATTTAGGACACAACTTTAGCAGAGCTTCTTTAAATGGGGTGGAGAAAAAAAACAAAAAACAAAAACAAAAACCAAGTGATGTCTCAAGGAGTTTTCTCCCTAGAAGCTTGCTGATAGAGAAAGAAAAACAATCTGAGCTTAAACCAAAACAATAAAAAATGTAAACCTTATTGCATACCAGTTGGGAGAGGAAGAGAATGAGGTGGCATGAAGTGAAACTGAATTCGTTGCAAGTTTCCTCAGGACTGCCCTACTCTAAACTCTTAAGGCTGTTAAAGATTTCCTGGATGAGAACCCAACCCACCTACCCAGTTAGATCTGCTTGGGGGGGGGGGGGGGGTTCTGAATCAGAATCACTTGCTTGCAAGGGAGTAGGAGAGTGAATACTTACTAAAAATGCATATTCCTCTGTCCTGCCTCAGATTGTGAATCTCTAAAGTGAAGCCCCAAATCTACATTTTTAGCAAGGTGTTCAGTGACATTCTGAGCACTCTCAAGTTGGAGACTCCCTGGGCTACACCATGAACTCCTTGAAGTTTACATTATATTTACATTTCCACATTAAGTCCAGCTCAGGACCTTGAGCCCAGAGCATCTCTGCAGGAAAGCTACCTCTGTGGGACGTACACTGGGTTTTCCCAACTATAGTTTAACTCCTTTCATTTTATAATAAAGTGAGAGAAAAAAGGGGTAGTTTCTGTAGCAAACGAGGAAGAGCCTCTACGTTTAACACTGTATAGCCATAAACATCTTTGAAAAATCTTAGGTTAAAAAATTCTTCACTTTCAGAGTCTTGCCATGGTGGAAGAGGAAGTGAGGCAGGCTCTCAGGGCTACATTTCCCTGGGCCATTTGCTGCCTCTCCGTTTCCTCTGATGAGACAGGAGGGAGTTGGGTAGGTGATCTCACACCCATCTATCCTGGAACAAACAGCAGACATTCTCAGGTGTATAAGTGACTTTCATTTTTTGTTCCTCCTTTCCTGCCTTGACTGGTATTACTTAATTTATCAAACTTCATTAATGAATACTGAGCTCAATTTCCTTTTGGTTCACTAATACAAATTTTTCCTTACCCAATTTTTAAAACATTAGTCACAGTAACATGAACAATAATAAATTCCACACTGCACAATGCTCTTCTCTATCTGCATTTCATGTCGTTTCTGCAGATTCTCATTTCACGTATACAGGGCGTGCCTCTCGCTCTCCAAGCATTACCCTCAACCTCTAAGTTCTGTTTGATCAATTATGGGTCAAAAAAGGTGAGGGCATTCCAACAAACCTTATGTTTCAGGATAATAATTTTAGTACTGAGGCTCTTTTATGTCTATTGGACTCACAACCATTACGCATGATGTCCAGTGATCACCAAGAATATGGATACTACCTACGAGCCTCAACAACTTATTGTGTGCTTGGGGAAAGGAAAAGCTGGTTTCACTGGACGTGAGATTGGGATGTTTCTATTTTAAAATGATAACCTAACGGATTCCAGTGTTTTATCCAGGTGAACTATATAGACATAAGTAGAAACGCATTTACACTTTACTGTTTCCAACACGGGGAAGAAGTAAAGGCATAAAAGACAACTTGAAATAGTACCGAGACCGCCTTAAGTGATCTTAACTAAAGCTGCTGAGTTTCAAGACACTAGCAAACTATTCATTAAGAATTATTACGCAGCGACCAAGTGTGTCCGCTTTCATCCTTGCAGCCCCATGGAACCGGAGTGCAAACTTGTTCATGATAATGATATGGTCATTACTGAAAGGGCCGTTTTCCAATATTAGTCTTCTTAACCTTATGGAATTTTTAAAAATAAAGGCCAGAAGAATATAGTTTAAAATCCATGCCACTAACAATCAGGAATGACAGAAGACGGGCTGGTACCCTTTCAAAAGTAAATGGAAACTTTAGAATTTTCTTTTCTTTGACTATTTTTAAGCTTAAACGTTCCATGGTGTGTTTTACATGTATGAATCTCCTTTAAACATTTAGTACAGAGAACATGGGCTTTGTGCTAAAATCAAGGACATAAAACCATAAGAAATACACTAAGATTTCTTTCAAATTCTACAGAAAACTGGAGCCAATGGATAATAAAGACATTAAAGAGAGATAGTACACTACCCTGGAAGTTTAACATTTAACCTTCTGAAATTTCTTTCTTTTTTTTCCTTTCTTTTTTTAAATTGAAGTATCGTTGATATCATATTTAGTTTCCTTTTAGAATTGTAATAGTGATCATTATGTACCCTTTTATGACTCTTTCTCTTCTTATTGCTAACAGGTCATTGCTTTTGAATGGTCCAAGGAAAACATTTCAGCTTAGCAATGCTATAGAGAATTTTTAAATAATTTGTCAGAATAGTGGCACCAGTAAAATTTTCTAACAATACCTTTGAAAAAATCTTTACCATCTACCAGTTTTCTCAGGACAATTGTGTCACTATCTAATACTGCAGCAGAAAGATATTGTTAGTATTTCCTGTTTATATTTTTACTCATTCTTCTGTAAATTATAGTAATGAGGCAAAACCCAGTTAGATAAAGGATCTATAAAATACAATATAAAGGTCTCAAATGTGATAAGATTCAGCTGATATATAACAGCAATGATGGTAACTTTTCTAAGCTTTATTATCAATTTTTCAGAACAATACCAGAACAAATAAACACTTATGAAAAACATAAATCTAGGGAATCTGTAGTGGAATGGATACCTTAATGTACATCCTAAGGTCTAATGATGATATATTTTACTTGTGAGTAAAATTAGACTTTATGCATATGTGTTAAAAAAAAAACATTGAAGTGCTTAAATTTTTTTCCAAGTGGAATGAGAGGCCATTAGATAATTTTAAACAGGAGGAGGATGACATGATTTAATTTATATATTTAAAAATTCTTCTGGCTATATGAACAATCAATAAATATAAATATATTCAATTTATTTTAAATAAATATTTTATTATATATTATATATAATATATAAATATAGAAGAAAGTCAGAAAGTTATTGAAGTAGTCTAGATTTTTTAAATATACACATATAATATAATATATACCTATTTATCATGTATATATATACATTACATATTTTATATATTTTATGCACATTTATATATTACTTATATATGTATAGTTATATATGTTATATTTATATGTTACATATGCATAGTTTAAAATCTAGATTAATATATATACACATATACACACATAGATATACACACTTATAGGTAGAAAAGGGGGGAGGTTTAGATTGGAGTGGTAGTAAGGAGAAGAAAATAAATGGATACATTAGGATAAGAAGTTTAGAAATAGTGTAGGGCAAACTGGCTAGTGGTTTTGAGGAGGAAAGTGAGTTAAAGGAAGAGTCAAAGGTGATATGTCAGTGTTTGATTTGAACTAGACTAATGCTGAAGGTGTTGGCTGAGATTGGAAGGATTCACTGGACTTGGGAAAAAGTCTGGAGTGGAATTATGAATCTTAGAGTCATCCATACAGATGGTTTTTTTTTTTTTAAAGATTTTATTTATTCATCAGAGAGAGAGAGAGGGAGAGAGAGCGAGCACAGGCAGACAGAATGGCAGGCAGAGGCAGAGGGAGAAGCAGGCTCCCTGCCGAGCAAGGAGCCCGATGTGGGACTCGATCCCAGGACGCTGGGATCATGACCTGAGCCGAAGGCAGCGGCTTAACCAACTGAGCCACCCAGGTGCCCCCCATACAGATGGTTTTAAAGCCATGAAAATGGTTGAGATTTCCTAGGGAGAGAGGTGATGAAGAGGCAAAAAGAGCAATGAAGTTGGCAGAGACTAGATCCTGAGCAAAAGCATCTACGAAGAATGGTCAGTGGGGCAAGACAAGGACTGGGAGAACATGGTGCCATGAAATCTAAGCAAAGAAATAGAGTCAAGAAGAACAGAATAACCAATTGTCTCCAATTCTGCTAAAAGTGTGAAAAAGCTGACCAAAGGGAAGGGACCAGAAGCTTTGGCAATATAGATGTCCCTGGTGACTGAGGCAAGAGTGCTCCCAGTAGGGTGGCCACATAACAGACTTCCTGGAGTGAGTTTGGAGATGTGAGGAGATAAAGTGGAATTTAATAGATAACGCCTTCAAGATGTGCTGTGGAGGTGAACAGAGCCAGGTGACAATAGACGGGAGTAGTCATGGTATGTTTGTACTCTGACATGAGACTGATGCTACAGAAGACAGAAATTGACACTATGTGAGAAGAGAGGAATAATTGTAGGACGATGATCCTAGGGACCATTTCATCTTCCAAATAAGAGGGATTCAATTGTATATGATACAAATGAGACAAAGAAGTTCACAGCTTTGGTATTGGGAAACAGAGAATTTCACTCAGCTTCTATTTCCTCTGATCATATGTCCATATCATCATGGAGAGTGGGAAGAAGGGCAGGGTTGAGAGGGTGGAAAAAAGAGAAAGTGTGAAATACTTGTTTTAGAGATAGGAAATACAAAAAAAAATTTTTTTTAATTTATTTGAGGGAGAGAGAACAAGCAGGAGGAGGAAGGAGTAGCCAAGGGGAAGGAGAAGCAGACTCCCTGATGAGCAGGAGGCCTGATGCCCGGCTAGATACCAGGAGCCGGGATCCTGACCTGGGCCAAAGGCAAGATGCTTAACCCACTGAGCCATGCAGGACCCCTGCAAAATAAATTTTTTTTTCTTCCCTGAGAAGGAGCTTGCATGTCTGCCTGTGTGCACGTGGCAGGCAGAGGAACTCAGGAAGAGGGAGAGAGAATCTTAAGCAGGCTCCATGCCCAGCAGAGGAGCCAAGGCCAGGCTCAAACTCATGACCCCAAGATCATGACCTGAGTGGAAATCAAGAGTCAGGCACTTAATCAAATGAGCCACCCAGATGCCCAGTATGCAAATACCACTAAATCACTGTAGGAAAGCTTTGAAACGATTGTGATATTGATGTGAAATTAAAAAATTCTACAGCATGTGGAAGGAAATCTAACAATATTCTGATATCCCCAGTGATGACTGCTCTGAAATTTTTTTGAAATATCAAATGCTGAATTCTTTAATCTTTTAAAACTTTGGTGCCCCCGGCTTTATGGTGTCCTAAGCAAGCACTGTCTCTATGAATAAATTTATTAGGCTCTTTGTGAAAGAAGAGAAGAGGCAGGGGAGAGAATACAGTGATTTGACTAGGAAGAAGAGGGCCCCCCACAAGAAACAAAGAAACAGTAGACTGGGACGTTAAGGAACACCTTCCACTCCTCATTTTGCTCATGGTCAGTTAAGACAATGTCCCTGTAGCCGCTCCCTGTTTAGCAGGTAAATGGGGGAAATCTTTGCTTCTGTTTAAGTAAACAAGTAAACTAGAATTTGTAGCACCCATGAGAGACTGCTCATGGGACTTAGACCAATTTTTCTAGGCACTATCATTGATTTGGGTACCTCTTACAGCAGTACAGAGCAAGAGAGAGAATTAATGGGGAGAAAGATCAGCAGTGTATTTGTTTTAAAATAGACCTTTATTGGGGCATCTGGCTGGCTCAGTGGGTTGAGACTCTGCCTTTGGCTCAGTCATGATCTCAGGGTCCTGGGATGGAGCCCAGCATCAGGCTCTCTGCTCAGCAGGAGCCTGCTCCTCTCTCTCTCTGCCTGCCTCTCTGCACTTGTGATCTCTCTCTGTCTGTCAAAGTGAATAAATAAAATGTTTTTTTAAAAAATCAGATAAAAATAGACCTTTATTAACAATCAACAAATTAATACACAGTAATAAGAAAGACTACTTTTAGAAATACAAGAGGGTACATTATTAAAAATATAATTAGATGCAGATTGAGCTGTCTATCTAATTCACTTAGTCATACATATTTATTGGGTGCCCATGATGTGTCAGGCACTGTGCTACATACTACGTACATATTCAATGTTCAATAGTATATTCAATTTCCTGGATCAAAGTTATCATGCTTTTTCTGACCCTAAGTGCAAAAAATATATAAAATTTGCTCTGTATGATCAGAAGCAATCTCAGGACTCTATACTCTGCTGGTCTGCTCAGAGAGAGAGTTAGCCCAATTCCTAATAGCCTGGGTTCTAGTCCTGAATTTACCACTGTTAGTGTGATAAAGGAAGCAGGGACTCTCTGCGTATCCATTTTTCCCGAACAAAATGAGACTTTTGAATGGGATGATCTTGAACACTTCATTTAGAAATTCTCACTCAAAAAGAGTTGATAGTTGGATCAGCTTTACCTAAGCTTTCACTTGCAGCTCTGATGTGATGGATATTTTCCGCATGTCAGGCACTGCTCAGTACTAATGTGTATATCTAACACATATGTAGATACCTTGACCTACATAAGGTTAAGAATGATCGATGCCATTTGACTGGAACTATTTATCACACATTTTCAGTTGTTTCTTCAGAACCACTCTGGAAGGTGAAACTTGTCACATTTCTGCTTCAGAGTCAAAGGAAACAGCCTCACAGAAACTGCATGACCTGCCGTGAATAAGCAGCAGAGCCAGAACACAGCCCAGACCTTCTGAGTCAAAGCCCAGAGTACTCTCTACTAAACACAGAGGAGCCCCCTACATTTTGCTGTTCAAACTACACAGAGAAATAATCGATAACCTAGTCAAGCTTTTTTGAAGCACTTCTAAAATTAGAAAACCTTATATGTTTAAGATGGGAATTTAAAAAAAAAAAGAAAAATATTAATTATGTGTTTGTAATCCTCTCCCCAAACCAACCCCCATGTTGGCCTTCTAAAAAGAAAGGATTCGGGGCACCTGGGTGGCTCAGTGGCTTAAAGCCTCTGCCTTC
The DNA here is from genome assembly GCF_030435805.1 of Mustela lutreola. Classification (NCBI taxonomy): domain Eukaryota; kingdom Metazoa; phylum Chordata; class Mammalia; order Carnivora; family Mustelidae; genus Mustela; species Mustela lutreola. The sequence continues at coordinate 127,261,732 of NC_081294.1, read as the reverse complement.
GGCTCAGGTCATGATCCCAGAGTCCTGGGATCGAGGCCCGCATCAGGCTCTCTGTTCAGAGGGAGCCTGCTTCCTCCTCTTTCTCTGACTGCTTCTCTGCCTACTTGTGATCTCTGCCTGTCAAATAAATAAATAAAATCTTTAAAAATAAATAAATAAAATTAAAAAATAAAAAAACAAAAATAAAGGATTATTGCTTAGTCAGCCATCGGAACTTAATTGTGCCTATTGGGGGAAAGAATAGAAAGGATAATTGGAAGACACCAACAGAGTGTCAATTACTCCATATAAAACAGGTTGCCTAAGGAAAAAGAGTTTTCAGAAAGTTGAGATTTTGAGAGTTTATGGAGGAAAAGCATTTGAAATCATCACATACCATGATATAGGGGATTTTGAGGACAGAGAGAAGTTAAGAAGAATTTAAATAAATTTTTGCCAAAACTGGCCACAAAACAGCCCCATTTTATTTGAGTTTTGTGTCAAACAGATAAAAGTTGAGCTGCTCTGCTGAGGTATCCAAAGGCAGAGTCTACCTAAATACACCCAAAACAATTGCTTCAGAGAGAAGCTATTTCTCTTTGCCTCTTTGCACAGTTTAATCCTCTAAAAGGAAAGCAATTGAATCTGGCATAGCTCTAAGCACAGGCAGGTGCCTATGGAGGTGATCTGAGGAAGTTAGGAGGCTGCAACTCCCCCAAATAATTTTCCCAATACTTTTTATCAGTTAAGACATCATCAACAGGGAAAATAACCATTTGTTTTGCGATGAAACTATAGAATTAAATTTATCTTCTACAAGACCATAGAGTACATATCCAATCTTAAAATATTTAAACATAGTGTTTATGGTGATATTGTAATGGAGGCAAACCATCTCCCCTTCACCCTACGCCCCCTCAATAAGGCAGGGCTATAAATTTGATGATAATAAATATATGTCAACCCACAAAAATCGTATTTCTATTACGCTAAGAAAAGTTAGAATACAAAAATCATCAGTTAAACAGAATATGATTTTATAAATTGCATCCTAAATATCTATACATAAGAAAAAACACATGTTTGAGCATTCACATGGGATATAATAATGAACTTAAATAGTTGGGGTAGAATTAAATAGGAAAGGAAGATATAATTAGGATGACACAACGTATTCAGAGGAGAGCACTATTGGATACCAGAGAAAGATACTATGTTATCAAGTGAGCAAATGAGTTAAGTTAGTATTCTGAGGGCAAAATAATTTCAAATTTTATGCTTTCAAAGGACAGTGAAAACTGAAGATGCTCAGCTCCCCAAAATGAGAAAGGAAAGAAGAAAAGTCTGTAAAAAATGGAAAATCTTGAATCCCACAGTATGTAAGTCTCATTCATTGGTTTTATAAGTATGTATAAAATGAACTACCCAGCTAAGTACTTTGCTTTTTTACCACAGAATGCCTATAAAAGAAAGAAGATAAATCTATATAAATGTTATGAAACAATTTAGAAGTTTGGTATGTATGTACATATTGCAAATAATAAAAATTTAAAACAGAAATATTTACTTATTAAAAAAGTTATCATTATTAAGACCCCTGTTCGTAGAATCTATTATTAGTGGATTATTGTATAACTATCTCAGTTCTACGTTGCTAGTTGTAGAAACTGAAGTATAGTCAGTTGAAAGAGGCTATAAACTATAAAATTATGAAATTGAAAAGTCTATAAACTGAACTGTTCTTGGCATGAGGGTGTTATTTTAAGAATAAACTGTCATCTATAGTCTTAGAAAGCAGTCCACCAGTATATAAAGTACATTCATGCTATACTGTAAATGGGCTTTAGAGAGATATGTTCCCGTGTCTTATCTCCCACGATTTCTATACTACAGCTCTCAGGTTGTAAGCAGGCCTGCTGGGAACTCTCTCAGGACTTGCTATGAGAACAGCCATTGCCTCAGACTAGCAGAGAGGCGAACTGGAACTCCACGGAACTCCAGGATGCCTGAGAACCTTAAGTTAGGAAGCAGTAATTCCTAAACCTATGATTCTTTACTTGATTCTAAAAAAGTAGTTCTATCTCTACACCTCATACTTGTATGCTACCTCCAGCCAAACTTTGGTAGGATGTTTTTCTTTTTCTGGTTACAGAGAATTTATTTATCCTTTATATAAATATTTATAAAAATATGATTTTATTTGTATTTACATATATTTTATTAATCATATCATATTTAAATTAAGAACATTTAAAATAATTATAAGTAATCTTTTCCAATTTTTAGCTTAATCAACCTATTAAAATTATTTTCATGGAGACCTGGATCATAGGTTTCCATGATGTCTCTATTTGTTGCCCATTCTTCTCTCTTCTCCTTTCCAAATACTCTCTCAGATGTAATTGAAAACATATGAGATTTTTGTCTTTTGTCCACTGTTTTTTTTACACAAGATCTGTTACTTCATACTCAGATTCACAAAGTTTTCAAGCAAAATATTCTAAAATTATAAAGTGGAAGAGTAAAGGTTGCAAGCTGGCAGTTCTTGGGCCAAAGCTGGTCCTTAAATTTATTGGCCTCCATCTATAAAAGGTTTCGTTGTGTTTTTTTGTTTTGTTTTGTTTTTAATGTGAGACAATCTTTAGAAATTAGGAGATTTCACAATATAATAAATCCAGACTCTAGTTCTCCCCTGGAAAGTGATCGCATTTGGCAATACCAGGACACCTTCTCTGTGCTATAAAAAGCCTCTACCCATCCAAAGGAAACTATTGGACCTATTTAAAAGGCTGTCTATAACCCATACTTGGGTCTCTTTATTTGCTTTTCAAATTAAATCAAGCTTGATTTAGCCTGTATTATAGTAGTGTTATATATAATATTTTAATGCCATGTTCAAATACTTGATCATGGAAACTTATTCTTTATCAAGAAGTCTCTTAAAATTTATTTGTATAAATTTGTTCTGAAATGTTCTTTTCACCCATTTTGGAAGTCTCTGCTTTAGAGTCAAACATAATTACATTCTTAGTTCCTAGAACTACCAAGTAATAATCTACATTCTAAAATAACTGATTTAAACTAAGGTATTTATTAGAAAAGAATTTTTATGGAAAATACCTTTATATACTAGAAATGAAAGAAAATATTGCTCAAATACAAAGAATATGCACTGAATTGTACTCTAGAATTTGAGTCCCATCTGTTTCTAAATGGACATAGAAAACCTTTTTTTTTCTCTTCTTTTTCTTTTTTCTTTTCTTTTTTTTTTTTTTCCTTCTTCTTTAGGTGTACCTCAACCTGATAATCAAGCATACCAAAAAAATATAAAAGATCTTGAAAAGGAAGTCAAAGGAGATACCCCAAAGGCTGTGCTTCATCCAACTAAGGCCTTAGGGAAATCTAAGGGAAATGGAGATGAGCATACATCTGCTTCTATGAATGGAAAAGAGAATTCCCCTTTCCTTCCTAAAGATAATAAACAACTTTCACCTGACAGCAAAATAAGTAGGGAGAAGGAAAATGATCATCTTCTTCCATCCATTTCTCATCAACGAGACGAAGTGTTATCAGCAGCTATGTTTAATGCCTGTGAAGAATCATTATCAGGAAAAATTACCCTGCAGGATTTCCCAGACACAGTGGAAGCCCTTAAACCAACAAAAGGCAAAATCATTACAGAAGTAAAATGTGGGGCTTTCAGCATGCAAGTAGAAATCAAGAACAGATTTTTCTGTAAAACAGAAATGCAGTTCCCAACAAAAAGGAGATGTCCAATATGTCGCCAACATTACTTTTCCAGACACATTCAGAAATGGTACACTTCTAGAAGCTGCTCTTCCAGATGTAGGAATGTGTTGGTAGAAGAACTAAAACCTGAGGAGGCATCCAAGTCTGAAGGAATTGCCAGAATGGAGAGACCCTCCCTAAAGGTAAGCATTGTGGAAAAAGGAATTAAAGTTAAATACATGAGTAAGAAACAGAACATATTAATTAATATAACTCATCCTAAAAGAAAGGGGAAAACAGCTAAATACAAAAACATTTCCTCCAATCACACTACTAAAGAAAGTTCCAGGTCTTCTGTACCATCTGAAATTAGGCACCCTGAAAAGTGGCAGCTTGAGAACAAGCATCAGAGTTCAGAAGGTTTGCCTGTCTCTCCTCCTATTGTGTTTGCTGTGCAGAAGGAGAAGAATATCGATACAGCTGTGGATTTTCTGTGCTCAACCCCTGAGAGGGAGAAGAATAACCCTGATACAGTATCTCCAGTTTTAGATCACCGTGAGGTAGAATCTGCCATCTCTCAGCAGGACGACTTCAAAATTAGTCAGAGCACTCTCAAAAAAAAACCCTTCTCTGAGGCTAAGGCTCCTCTCAAAAACATTCTTCCTACTTTACAAGACACCCTGAAGACCACAGGGTTAAGAGAAATGGACTTACAGAAAATGTCTTTTGAGGATCCCAAGGATGTGGACCAAGAGACAAAAGTCATCTTTGATATGCCAGAAGATATCATATCAGACTTATGTATCAGGCAAAGTACAGAAGAAATGAATTATTTGCCAAGTGCCATGACTGGTACCTTCCCCGTTCAAGGTGGCAAAGACTCTGCCTTACGTTCTTTGTCTTCTCCGAGCATGCAGCTGGTAGGAGAAAAGGCAGCCGACATTTATTACAAAGGCAGCAAAATTCCACTTGCAGATTGTTGTGAGAAATCAACCTCTTTACCTTTGCCTTCTAGTCAAAACGCTCTCGGGTCTTCCACCTCGTTCGGCCCATCCCCCTGGGCCACCAGACATTCAGAACCTAAAGAAATCCCTGGGGATACATTTTCCTTTGATCACTGTGTTGAGTCTTTAAAAAACTGTGAGGAAGAGCATGTTGATGTGACTGACAGAGACTTTCACAAAGCCACCTTACATAGTGATTCTTGTACAACAGAAGAGCAACTGTTGGAAATGAAGAGTACACAGTGCTCGACCCTCAGCCCTGCGTCCTTCAGCAGCCTCTCTGCAGGCAGCCCCCTCAACGGTAGCAGCCACAGCACTGTGGAATGGGGTCCAGCAAAATCCCAGGCAAGCCATCCAGAGACAGCAGCTCTCAGCACAACAACAGAGCTAGTCATGTCCTTAGTATCTGATGCGTTAGAGCAAAGATTGATTATTCAAAACGATAAAGAAGGCATGGTTTATTCCAATTGTCCCATGGGAATGAAAACTCCTGAAGACTCATGCAACTCTCTGGGAAATGATGAAAAAGACAAATTCCAAGTAATGCCAGTAGTAAAGGATGCATGCCATAGAGACTTTGAAGACTTATCAAATGAGAATCATGACGAAGTCGGTTTTCCAATGGATTTTCCGAACACTGCTGAATTCAGCTGCACAGCATGTGCTACAGATAAACTGTTTGTTATAGAGAAAACACTAACCAATGATGCAGACCAATATGGCAACCAAGATGAAAAAGGCCTTGGTCTAACCAGCTTTAAACAGGAGCCAACAGAGTGCCAAAGGATTGCATCGACAAAGCCAAATTCTGAAGGAGATCGAAATGACCCAAAGGAAACTTACTATCACCAAATAGATGTATTATTGTCGCCTCAGAAGCAGAAGGCCTTGGCAGGTATGGTGGCTTTACAGAATCTTTAACTTTCATTGTTCTTACATGTTTGAGCTTTGGAAAGTCTTAATGTGAGGGCTTTTTAAAAATTTTTATTTTATTTTTTATTGCTTGGGCTTTTCTTCTTTAATGCTGAAGATATATTGAGTATTTTAGAGTTAAATGAATATGGGGAAGCATATATCAGCTTGCTTCTTTACATTATCACCTACCCCACCCATAAATAGTGCATAACAAAATCATGAAGGCTGCAATTTAATATAAAGTTTTTAAAAAATCAATTTCTTTAAAAGGTTGATGTATTGCCAAATCAATTTTGTAGGAAACGTTAGCCTTTTGCCACTCTTCAATAATCTACCGTTTTTTCCTTCTTGCAAGCTAAGCATATCTATAATAGGAAGAATATGTTGGTGAGAAAGTGTGTTCTTATACCTTGCTGGGGTGTTGCAGAAGGTTGGTGTACATGTTTCAGGAAGCCATGTGGAATAGTAATCAAAGCCAGGGACGAAAACCAGAAACATCCATGGCTAATCCTGATTGAGCCATCCATGGGGGTGTCTGACCTCAAGCAGACCCCTGACCTCCCTTGTGCATTGGTTGGCCCTGCTCAAAACATTGATAGAACCCAGCAGCTCTCCAGACCTCTAGAGGGCTACGATAGAAGCTCTTTTCTAAGTACATAATACTGCCCTGTGTGCTTTCAATCTTGGGTCGACATTATATCATTTTGACAACCTCACAGAAGGCCCTCCTTGTTTTTCCTCAATAAGTTAAAAATATTTTATATTTAATATTAGCATTATTCCACATTGTCTCTTAAAATACATCTTGAGGGACGCCTGGGTGGCTCAATGGGTTAAAGCCTCTGCTTTCGACTCAGGTCATGATCCCAGGGTCCTGGGATCGAGCCCCGCATCGGGCTCTCTGCTCAGCGGGGAGCCTGCTTCCTCCTCTCTCTCTGCCTGCCTCTCTGCCTACTTGTGATCTCTCTCTGTCAAATAAATAAATAAAATCTTTAAAAAAACAAAATGCATCTTGAACAAATAAAAACTCCCTTCCAAACCACTGGTAACATTCCTCACATGTCCAGGAATGATGGAACTATCTTTTCTTTGTCATTCCATCCCTAATTTCCAAAATAGAATGAATACAGCCTAAAAGTAGAAGTAAAATACAGAGAGCGCAGTTATATACGTATTGGCATCAAACATGAAATTTACTGTACAGAGAATAAATCTCCTAAAATAACACAAATTGCTATAGACACTCGCTTAACAGGAACACCCTAAGCAAAGATCTGTCAGTCACAGCGACTCCTTCCAAGTGCCAACATACCTCCAGATAACAAGATCAATGACATTAACCCCAACTTTTGCTTCAGTCTGTAATTATTTGAGTCAGCAAGAGGCAGATCTGCACTAAGAGCACTTGTGCCTCTCAAAATGATGCATTTCTTCCCCGGATGCATACCTCCCAGGCTGGCTCTCTTTCCCCCAAGGCCATTCTCTTCCCTGGACTGCCTCTCCCAGCAAGGCCTATTTCCTTAAGTATATTAATAATTCAAGTTGGAATCCGCCCAAAGCTGATGCTGCATTTCAGTAGACTTTGAAATGATCTCATTGGGTGAACAATTGCAACTATCTGTTTCATGTGTTACTGTGATTCAGGAAAAGGTTGTCCCTACAATTCTCCCTCCCTCACCTTTACTCCTCTTCCCCTGGATCATTCTGTCCCAGCCATAGAGACTTCCTTGAGTTACTAGAACCTGCCAGGCAAGACACTGCATCAGTTCCTTTGCTTGGGCTGCTTCCACTACCTAGACCACTCTTCCCCCACATGCCCACATGGTTCACTCTCATCCCTTCAAATTTTTGCTCACATGAGACCTTCTCAGTCCTCAGTGAGGACTTCTCAGACCATTCAGCTTAAAACCACAACCTGAGTCTTGTCCATTCCAGCCCAGATATAACCCATCCTTTTTCCGTGTTTTATTTTTATGCACAGTACTTGCCACCTTCTAATATGCTATATAGTTTACTGCTTTATTTGTTCTGTCTTCTCTCACAAGGATGCAGTCAGGAAGGCACGGACTTCTGTTTCAATCATTGCTCTATCCACAACACTAGAACAGTGCCTGTCCTGTGGACCAGGCACTCAATGAGTATTTGTTGAATGCAAGATTCAAGGAAGTCACATCAGGCTTCCTTGTGCGAAACTCTGCCTTCATATGGGAAAATAGAACAAAAAAAAACAGGGAAATTCTCCAGAAATATAAATGTTTGTATTAAAAATATTTAAATCTCTAAATATTTGCATGGATTTGACTCTCCTAGAGTTATAAGTTAGAGTTATTCAGTACTATTACTAATTATACTATGGATTTCTCAGGCCAGGATTTTGTAATCTTTGCAAGGTGTAGATTGCTTTGAGGAACTGGGACATCTTTGTACTGTTTTATCAGAAAATTATAAATTTGATATAAGCATAAACTTCTGCTTAAATTTTGAGAAGTGTCCTCCAACTCCTCAGATCCTGTCCACGTCCCTCAGATTAAGAATCCCTGGCATGAGGGGGTGCCTGGCTGGCTCTGCGGGTTAAACCTCTGCCTTCGGCTCAGATCATGATCCCAGGATCTCCTGGGATGGAGCCCCGCATTCAGCTCTCTGCTCAGGAGGGAGCCTGCTTCCTCCTCTCTCTCTGCCTGCTTCTCTGCCTACTTGTGATCTCTGTCTGTCAAATAAATAAGTAAAATCTTTAAAAAAAAAAAAAAAAAGGATCCCTGGCATGAAAGTGCTGACTATAATACAGACAGTCCCTGATTTACAAAGATTCTATTTAAATTTTTCAACTTAAGGATGGCACCAAAATGATACATATTCAGAAGAAAGTATACTTCAAATTTTGAATTTGGTCTTTTCCCAACCAGTGACATGTGGCGCCGTATTCTCTCATGATGCTGGGCAGTGGTAGTCCCAGTTCCCAGTCAGCCACACCGTCACAAGGAGAGGCAACCAAGACGCTTACAATCCTTCTGAAACCATACAGCTATTCTATTTTTTACGTTCGGTACAGTATTCAATGAACTATGTGAGATAGTCAACACTTTATTATAAAATAGGCTTTGTGGGAGATGATTTTGCCCAGCTGTAGGCTAATGTGAGTGTTCTGAGCACAGCTAAGGTAAACTAGGCTAAGCTGTGATGTTTGTGAGGGTAGGCGCATTAAATGCACTTTTGACTTACGATATTTTCAATTTACAATGAGTATTGCAGGACACAACCCTATCATAATTTGAAGAAGATCTGTATTATGTAGTCCCTTCTACCCATCTGTGTGTGTGCTTGCAAATTAACTAGATTAGAGGTCACAATCTGGACTGCTTACAGGAGCCAGGAAGATAATGTAAATGAGTAAAGCAGGCTGCATGTGAGAAATAATGGAGTGTTGGTGATTGAGAGGGAACTGTGTCTCCAGGGAATGAGAATACAGGTCTATTACTGCCAGATCTTCTAACTTTTCAAGAGAGCTGGAGATCTGGAATACATACACACACACACACACACACACACACACACACACACATATGCATGCGCGCGCACGCGCGCACACACACACACACACGTGTGTGTGGGTGTGTGCATGCACCTCTATACTATAAAACTTTCAAGACAAAGTACAGACTAAACAGTCTTTGACCTCTGAACTCGATAAAAAAGAGGGGGTAGAGATGGGCAGGTTTTAGGAGGTCAAAAAGCCAGTGATACAAAGGAAAGGATACCAACCAGTCTGAGAGTCTTAACACTAAATCCTGGGTTATTCCCCTGCTAAGTCAGGTCTCCATATTCCTGGGTAAAGAACTTTCTCAGGGCCTTATTTCTCCAGCTGTAAATAGACTGAAATATAACTGTAAGATCTCTGCTAAAAAACTAGAAATTTTATATCATATAATATATTAATGAAGAAACCAAAACTAGGCTACTCTTTGAGAATGGCAAGGAAAGAATGAGAAAGATTAAACGCTATTTTACATGGCATAAAATATTTATCATTAAGAAGCCCTTTATACATAATGGGACACAAAACTTGCGTGCATATGTAAGATACTTTATTTTGCTACGTTCCAGGGGAGGAGTGATTCTGAAAGCCAACACCAAGGCAAAGGGTGATTCCAAGATCTGTATCAGGTTCTAGGAATCAAAAGATGAATAAAGAAAATATTCCTTCTCCTGTAGCAGAATACAGCTGTTAGGATAATTTCCAACAAGTTAGCTTTTGATGAAATTGTGAACTTTTCACACTGGTGCCCATTTCAACATTTCTCCGTAGATGAGCAAGTGCAGGGTCCAGGGTGCAGGATCCGGGGTCCAGCTTCGGTGCCCATCCTTCCTCCCACAGGGCTTCTCCCAGCTGAGCATCTTCCTCTCCTCGGTCTCCAGCTCACTTTGCAGACCTCCCTTTGGCTTTCAAAGTGATAGCTTGCTTTCTTTTTCTTTTTTTTTCCCCCCACAAAGTGATATTTCTCTATTTTTATATTCATGGTTGATAAAACATTAGTATGTCTTTTAATGGATTAACATATTACTCCTACAAAGTGACCGTGTGTATTTTAATAGAGTCCTTCGAAATACTTGACTGTCTTCATTTCGGCCCCAAACCAGGCAAGCATCTTGCCTGATTCCTAGAAATGCTCAGTAAATATCCACTGGATATTCATGCAAGGAGGAAAAGTTCATATGGGAATGAAGGTTACTGAGATACAGATTCAATTCACCAAGTAAAAACTTTCTATCAGTTGGAAATATGAAACGATTGTGCTGATCCAGGTTGGAAACGGGTAATACATTTGAGTATGCGAAGTGTACAAGCTTACACTGAATGACTACTTAGTAGAAATCTTGTGAAAGTGTTTTAAGCATATAGGGTAATTAGACCAAATTACCTTATATATTTTTGCAAACCTGAGATTCTATAAATACCAAGCAGGATGATGGGAGTGACACTTTGTCCTCAGTGGGCATTACAGTGGTTCTCAAAGAATACTTCAAAACATTCTGTAGGGCACACAATTTCTTTCATTTATATACATAAATGAAAAGGCTAGAAGAAAACTTTCCCCACCATATCACAGGGCCATATTTCTATCACACACAGTTTCTTAGGCTCATAGAACTTCTCTTTTTTGGGATTGCCTGCCTTTGCCTCTGGTCTTGATCCTAAGGTCCTGGGATCAAGTCCCACAACAGGCTTCTTGCTCACTGGTGAGCCAGCTTCTCCTGCCTGCTTGGTTCTCTCCCTCCTTTTGCCCATTCTCTCTCTCTCTCTCTCTCTCAGACAAATAAATAAAATCGTAAAAAAAAAAAAAAAAAAAAGAACTTGTTTTTTTCTCCAGCAATTTCAGGAAAGAATTGCTTTTATTTATTTATTTTTAAAGAGAACAGAGAACACCAGTAGGCAGAGAGGCAGGCAGAGAGAGAGAGGAGGAAGCAAGCTCCCTGCGGAGCAGAGAGCCCAATGTGGGGCTCGATCCCAGGACCCTGGCTTCATGACCTGAGCCAAAAGCAGAGGCTTTAATCCACTGAACCACCCAGGCACCCAGGAAAGAATTGCTTTTAAAGGTAAAATAGTTGACATTGCAAAATTTTCCTTCTTATCTCATGGATGTCTTCAGAGTCAACCTGGACTCCTAATCTCAACAAATGGAACTAGAGCGAGCATTGGAGAAAATGGTCAGAGAATTTTTAAAAGTTCTACCAATGTATGAAATCCCAGAGGCCAAATGAATAAATAAATAAATAAAGGTAATCTCCTCAGGTCATGATCAATCTCGGGATTGTGAGATCAAGCCGCTGGTCTCTCTTTCCCTTTCCCTCCTCCATGCTCCCCACCACGAGCACATGTGCTCTCTATTCCTCTTAAAAAAAGAAGAATAATAATAAGTAAAGGATATATGTATAGAAAGTGAAGAGCAGGGGTGCCTGGGTGGCTCAGTGGGTTAAGCCTTTGCTTTCAGCTCAGGTCATGATCCCAGAGTCCAGCCCCACATCCAAATCTCTGCTCAGCAGGGAGCCTGCTTCCTCCTCTCTCTCTGCTGGCCTCTGTGCCTACTTGTGATTTCTGTCTGTCAAAGAAATAAATAAAATCTTAAAAATAAAAAAAAGAAAGAAAGTGAAGAGTAAATATAGAATGAATGAATGAATGTCATTTTTCTGATCTCCTCTTACTTCCTAAGGAAGAGTTAAGGGTCAACAGCTGAGTCACAGAAAATGAAGAGGAGAAAAAAAAAAAAATGAGAGGAGTTAGATAATGACTCTTCCCATCTTCCAGGTCTTTGTCCCTGAGAAGTGAAATTTCAATTGTTATGGAAATGAATCCTAATAATTATGAATAAAATAAAGAGATAATTTATTCATGGATATATCCCATTTATTATTTAAATAGTTCTAAGAGTAAACTTTGATACTCATAAATTAGATTTTAATTTACAAAGGCCAAATTTTAAAACTCCTTTGCTCCTTAGAATAGAGTAAAAATAAAGGTTAAGATCTGTTCTCTGTTTAAATTGCTGTCGCTTGCCTTTCATATAGTGTCAAAAAGTAAAAGCAAGTAAAATCATAACCAACTCCAGCCTATCAAATTACCTAATAGGTATAATGTGCTTTGCTATTTTGTTTTCCTTTTATTTTGCCTTGCTAGTTGTTTTCTTAAAATCTGATTTTATTGCAATTAGTTTATTTGTAATTTTCTTTCTTCTAATTATTCCTCAGTCCCATGGCTTATAATAACAGTAGGCAGCAGTTTGGAAGTATATCAAGTATTTCAAGTTGTTACTTACTCAAATACAAAGTTATCAAAGCCTCATTCATTTGGGGTTTTTTCCCTTTTCCTTATTTTGAGTCAACACATGCAACAAGAAAAATAGCATGAAATTTACATTATTGTGATTAATAGAAGTTAAACCATAATGGACTTGAGTGGAATAGTAAATTTACTCTCATAGATTATAATTTAACTAATTCAGGTAATATCTTGTTTTCTTTTTGAGAATTCAGGGGGCATAATTAACAATTTATGTGCACGTTGCTCCTCCAGAATAACTATTATAATATCAGGCATACTTCTGGTACCTAAGCATTATCAATTGAATTGACTCCAAATGAGATAATGCGTGGTGATCTCCCACCTTCAATCCAAATGGATTTTTTTTTTCATGTTTCACAAGTCTAAAAATTGAATTGTGGAAGAGTTGGATTATTCTAGTCCTAGTCTATAGTGATTCTGTTTCAAAGCCTGGAATATTTGAATTTCTATCTTGAAATGTTGTCTCCCTTTCATACTTTAATCTAGATTGGAATTTGGAAATAAATAGCCTCCGCAAACTATCCCAGGAATGGGCTCCAAGAGGCACAAGGGTCAGCGATGGTTCCCAAGAAGAAGCAATAGACCAGTGGGCCAGAAGGAGGCAGCAGTTCAAAGACGGCAAAAGATGCAGTTCAGCAGGGGGGAGTTCATTTACCAGCAACATCACTGAAGGATCCAGTGAGTAGACAATCACTTTCTTTTCCAAAACCAGAGCAAACAACAGGTCAAGCCCACCAGGTCCCCTCCCTCGTATCTCCAGAATATAAACCCTACTGCTTGAACATGGCAATGTGGTGATTCTATGCCTTTATATACAAGATATTTTTGGAATGATCAACTCCTCCTTGTCCACTAAAGAATCCCAACTTGGTAAATTATCTCCTTCAAAACACAACCGTCTACTAAGACTCCTTTTCTCTTCAGAAACTGAAACAACTAACTATAGGATTCTTTACAGAATTAAATCTGTCCCCTACTTCAAAGAATTTGAGTTGGCTTACAAAAATATGTATAATAGAAAAAGCTAAGATTGGTATGTTTGATTAAAAGAAACAATTTTCTTCTTGATTTATCATTTCTAAAGTGAGGAATTGTCTTTAAATGGATATATATTTTAATGAAATGGTATTTCTCTTGGTATTGAAAGAGTATTATTAAATCAGCATTATACCTCAGTCCCACAATCACTTGCAACTGAGAATGGAAGGAAATCCAACTGAAGGGAAAATAACGTGTTAAAGAAAATAGAGGGGAGTATTAGTACATTCAGTACATACCACCACTAGTCTGGCTGCAAGATTCTAGAAGCGAGTTGTTAGAAGATACTTATCCAAATAGTAGACATTCATCATTTCTGTGTTATTTATAGAACATACCAGTTTGTCATGAAAAACAGTGATATGGAAACCTGAGAGAAAGAGAGAAATGGAGGGAGGGAAGGAGGAAGGGAAGAAGGAAGGAAGAAAGAGACAAGAGAGGAAAGGAGGAAGAAAGAAAAGAAAAAATGAAAGAGTTGATGCAATATTGTGATTTATAAGAAATATAAAATATATTTTTTGAATTTGGTAATTCAAATTCATCCTCATATAAAGTGGATCTTGGTCCACTGGTTGCTGCCTCACAGCTCCTAAAACCTTTATTAGAATTCTCCGAGGATCACCACTTCCTCATATCAGGGAGATCATATGATAGTTGTCTTTCTCCGTTTGACTTATTTCGCTAAGCATGATATGCTCTAGTTCCATCCATGTTGTCGCAAATGGCAAGATTTCATTTCTTTTGATGGCTGCATAGTATTCCATTGTGTATATATACCACATCTTCTTGATCCATTCATCTGTTGATGGATATCTAGGTTCTTTCCATAGTTTGGCTATTGTGGACATTGCTGCTATAAACATTCGGGTGCCCGTGCCCCTTTGGATCACTACGTTTGTATCTTTAGGGTAAATACCCAGTAGTGCAATTGCTGGGTCATAGGGCGGTTCTATTTTCAACATTTTGAGGAACCTCGAGGCTGCTTTCCAGAGTGGTTGCACCAGCTTGCATTCCCACCAACAGTGTAGGAGGGTTCTCTTTTCTCCACATCCTCGCCAGCATCTGTCATTTCCTGACTTGTTGATTTTAGCCATTCTGACTGGTGTGAGGTGATATCTCATTGTGGTTTTGATTTGTATTTCCCTGATGCCAAGTGGTATGGAGCACTTTTTCATGTGTCTGTTGGCCATCTGGATGTCTTCTTTGCAGAAACGTCTGTTCATGTCCTCTGCCCATTTCTTGATTGGATTATTTGTTCTTTGGGTGTTGAGTTTGCTAAGTTCTTTATAGATTTTGGGTAGGAGAAGAATAAATGAAACAAGATGGGATTGGGAGGGAGACAAACCATAAGTGACTCTTAATCTCACAAAACAAATTGAGGGTTGCTCGGGGGAGGGGGATTGGGAGAAGGGAGGTAGGGTTATGGACATTGGGGAGGGTATGTGCTTTGGTGAGTGCTGTGAAGTGTGTAAACCTGGCGATTCACAGACCTGTATCCCTGGGGATAAAAATATGTTTATAAAAAATAAAAAAAGAAAAAAGAATTCCCCGAGGAGAGCAATTAAGGTAACTTCGGAAGGCCTAGGTAACCTAGTTGGGGCTGATGACCACAGAAAGCTAACCACAGAGCTTAGAGGGTTGGAATTTTCAGCGAGGTGTCCAGAGAATTGCTTGTTGGTGTGTGCTGTGCACGCCCGGGCACACACATGTTACAGTCGGGTCCAGGATCCCAAGAGCTGTGTTGCAAAGAATGAGGTCTTTATGACAGAGACAGTAGTGACTATTCTAGATTATTCCTACAGACAAGCAGGTAGAATGACACAAATGCAGTTCCTGAATGCAGCAGGAAAATTCATCCAGAGTGAGTTACAGAGCTGGCACAGATTAGGAATGGAATGTAGCTATAAACATGTGGGCAAAATCATAGTGATACTGAAATAATAAAACACTGTACTGTATTATCCCAGCACAGTGTTCTTGCATTCATGTAAACAGTGAAGAAGACAATTTAAGTGGTCCATTTTGTCTTATCCTGATCGTGTTTCATTCTTATCCCTTGATCAATGTCTAATTCCTCCAGTTGCATCTTCCTATTTGGCAACACGGACTCTGGATCTGTAATCTTAAATTTTTAGTTTCACATATACTACTCTGTAGGGTTGTTTTATTATCCCTCTTCTGTTCATGGACTCTTGAAACACCTCCCTGGAGAATACCTTTGTTATATTAGACTTCCAATAAAATACTCCCACTGCTTCACATTTTGTTGTAATGTTCCTTTTCTTCCACTTCTAGTCCCCCTTCCCCTCATCAGTTTCTATACTGATATATTGCAGAATTTGGTTCAAATTGTTAAGAAATATTTTAATAATCGATACTTAATAATATTTAATTAGTTTTCCATATCGTTGCTTGATGCACCAATTACTTCCAAGAGAATTTCTTTTTTCATCTTAATATAATCCTCTAATAATTTTTTTTTAAAGATTTTATTTATTTGTCAGAGACAGAGGGAGAGAGAGTGAGCGAGCACAGGCAGACAGAGAGGCAGGCAGAGGCAGAGGGAGAAGCAGGCTCTCTGCCGAGCAAGAAGCCTGATGTGGGACTCGATCCCAGACCCCTGGGATCATGACCTGAGCCGAAGGCAGCTGCTTAACCAACTGAGCCACCCAGGCGTCCCCCTCTAATAATTTTTTGAGAGAGATTATTTGGGAGATAAATTGAGTCCTGATATATCTGAAGATATATTTGTCATTTAATTCTTAATGGCAATTTGGCATAGTTCAGGACAGAATTCCAGGTTCTGACTACTGAACAAGCTGTCTTCCTGAGGCTGCTGGTGCTGATGAGAAGTCTAAATCCAATCTCCTTCTCAAAACTTTTGCAATTAATCCAGCTTTTGTTATTATTAGCTCTTAGAGTTTTTGCTTTAACCTTGGTATTCTAAAAATTTTCTAGCATGTATTTCACTGTGTGTATTTCAAATATGTTTTCATGTTTATCATGCCACAGGCCATTACATTCTGATGACTCATAACATTCTTCCACTCTCATAAATTCTCAGAGACGATTTCTTCAGATACTAATTTCCTTTCTCTTCTCATAGTTTCCTGCTTCAGGTTGCAATAAATGACACTCCTGCACAAGATATCCCATATCCCATCTGGATGTCCTCTGTTCTCAGTCCTTGACTTTTTCACACACTCATTGTTCATGGCTAAAGACAGGTACAATCACTGCTGTTTCCTGACCCACAGTGTAGTTCAAAGTGAGTGATGTACGAACGTTAAACTACCTGCTGTTTCTCCCGTGGTTGCCCAACTGATTACCCCACTGTTTGCACCCTGGGGCATCTTTAGCTCCCTCACTCTTGGTGGTGTTCCTGTCATTCTGCATCAAAACTTTCTTACAGAGAAGTCAGAGAAAGACAAGTACTGTATAACTTATATGTGGAATCAAAAAAGCCAAACTCATAAAAACAGAGAGTAAAATGGTAATTACCAAGGGTTGGGGAGTAGGGGAAAAGACAGATGTTGTTTGAAGGTACTAACTTGCAATGAGTAGTAACTATGTCTTAAAGATAAAATGTACAGACAACAGCATTGTATTATCATCAAACTTGCTAAAAGACTAGAACTTCATTATTCAAAACCACTGAAAAGAATAATTATGAAATGTAGCGCAGGTGCTAATTATTGCTACAATGGCAATCATATTATGCTATATAAATGTACCAAGTTAACACGTGGTACACCTTCAATTTACATAATATTCTATGTCAAATAGATTTCAACAGGAAACAATTTTTCTTACATGTATTCTCTGCTATGATTTCACTTCACAGCTTATAGGCTGATCCTGGACTTCAGGTATTTCTCAGTTACTTGTGTACTGATTCCCTTCTTGCTTTCAAACACATCTATAGGTCTTAAAACACATGCTGTGCGACACACACGCACACACACACACACGCACACACACACCCTTCCCTTCCATCTTTTTGCTGATTTCCTCTGAACTTTGAAATGCTGTTTTATTATGCAGAAAAAATTCAGCTGCAACTCTTGCTTCTACATATGTGTAATTCGATTCATCACACTTTCAATAAAATACCTGCGAGAATACCTACCTGCATGTATGTTTTCTAGCATTCTCATCAAACTGGAGCCTGGGTTTTGCTACTGCTCTATCCTGAACCCACACCTACAAATAGCCTCCATTTGCTCACCTCGCTTCCTTTTCTACTCTTCTCCACCTTGTACTCAGCCGTAGGTGTCTCTCCTCTATGGACTATATCAAGGGGCTAATTTGCCCCCTGGTTTTTTGTGGACTTTGGCCAGAGGGAAAGATCAGCAGGAACCTTGAAGGAATGAGGAGACTGAGGTCCTGCTGTTGTTGAAAACCTTTCTAAGATGCCGCTCTACCTTAAAGGCCTCCAACTGCCCTGTATACACCTGAGGAAGCCCTTTTATAACCCCACTTCCCTTTTATAATCCACGTGTTGATTGAGTTCTGTTTTCTCCTTTTGGACCCTTGAAATTCTTGTCTTTTATACCACAGAAAATTCAACTGCCGCTCAGACTTCTAAACCCATGTAACCAAAATTACCAAGGTCCTCGACAATCCACTAACACTAACGTAATCCAAATCTACCCATCTTAAGAGCTAAGAAGCAAGAGTCAGAAGAAAGAACAATCTGGCCATAAGCAAGAAAACCAGAAACAAAATGTTACATGCAGTAATAAAAATCTATTACTTATAGCAGTAGTTTCCACTATTACCTGGAACAATTTATGATTGATCTAAAAAAAAAAAAAATTAGATTGAATGGAAGCTTTGCTTGATTAACCACAGATGATGTCTACATGTCATAGCAAAAGGGATCGTTTTCTCTGGTCTTCCGTTTCTTCTCCTGTAGAAGGACCCCTGTGTTCTAGTTCATTGTGTCTTTGAGCTTCCTGGATCCTTTCAGTCCAAGCCTGTTTCATCCAGTATTTGATGGACAAATGTCTAGATTTGTCCTCTAGACAAATCTAGACATTTGTCCTCTAGACATAGTTGCTGCTAGACATTCACATCTGCTGTGCGTTTCTTGAGAGAAAGACACTGCCGTGGGTGTGCTGGAACCTGCTCTGGGTGGTTCATAGTAGCTCCCCGAGCACACTTTGTCCTAACACTGCAATGCAGTGAGTTCAGGTTGGTAGCTAGAAATTGGTCAGGCTGGGAGTATTTGTGCAGTGGAGACTGGCAAACATTACAAATCAGGGTGGTTGTTTTCTCGTTTTTCCTTTCGAAGAGCCACTTAATCATTTACCAGGGCCCGCACAAAACAACACAGGAGTCAGCTGTGTCACTTACACACATTCACATTCAGGCCAAAAGAGCACAGTCATTTTAATTTAAAACAATGACTGTTTTCTTTGAGGCGAATTCTGTTCGGAAGGAAAACTTGAACAATCGGTATGACCTAAGACACAAGGGAATTGAACTGTCTGCCATTTTATTTCTCAGTTTAATCCAAGCCACAGACACTCATGTTGTGTTTCTTCAGAAACGTTTCAAGAGAGGCTGCAGTTCACTCTGAGGTGCTGGAGCTACCATTGTTTAATGTGTGGCTTAAATTCTATCTCATTTATAGAGTCAGGATATGCTACTAATCCATGACTTAAAACCTGACAGCTTTATCGAGCATCATTACAGCTGGTGTTTCTCAGTCTGTTAATCTCACTCATCTCTGACTTCCTACATAATAACTGGAAAAGACATTAGGAATGACATATTTATGTATGTGGACACAGTTGATCAATGCATCTAGGCTGTGGGGAATGCTGACTAAGGCACACCAGGTAAATAACTTGAAGACTGTAAACTAAAGTCAGAAAGGGCTTGCAAAATGGAGCTCTGATTTTTATCATCTCAAACGGCTCCTGTATCACAAACAGATGTGGCAAGAATTTGAGTCTAATTGTGTGAGGATACTTGATAGCATTTCCTTTATTTCGTTCAGCTACAAAAATTATTGCATAAATGTATTTTCAAAACCTTAGTTTCCATGGAAATAAGAAAGAAGGGGATCGAGAGAGAGAGAGAGAGAGAGAGAGAGTGTCAAGCAGGCCAAGGAACTCTGCTTTCTAAAAATAAGAGTTTGGGGCGCCTGGGTGGCTCAGTGGGTAAAAGCCACTGCCTTCAGCTCAGGTCATGATCCTGGGGTCCTGGGATCGAGCCCCACATCGAGCCCCACACCATGCTCTTTGCTCAGCAGGGAGCCTGCTTCCCTTCCTCTCTCTCTACCTGCCTCTCTGCCTACTTGTGATCTTTGTCTGTCAAATAAATAAATAAAATATTTTTTTTTAAAAAGAGCAAAATACTATAAAAAATAAATACAAATTAGAGTTCACAATTACATTGTGCTTATTATGTCAGCCTTTACAAAACATTTGCTTATGAATTATGCTAACACCATCATAAATTAAGAACTATATTTTCATCTTCACTTTACCAAATGAGCAGTCTGAGTCATGGGGAGGATAAGTGACGTGTCCAGTCCCTCGGGTATAAATTAGCAGCAGAGCTGGTTTTCAAACCCACATAGCCTATGCTCTTGAACCCAGTCTACCACCTCTGGTCGGACCATTCAGATCTGAACCTGATTCATCTCTGGGAAACTCCAAACAGGGTCTCCCTTCTTATGATACCACATTATTATGTGCAAATAATACAGAGGAATGTAAGAGATATGAGAATGTCTAAAGCCATCTGGAACTGAGTTGAGCATTTTATTTTTTGATTCTCAAGTGAAAAAAAGAAAAGAAGTGTTCTAGTTTTTCAAGAACAAAGAAGCTCAAATCCAATTTCAGTAATACCAGGCAATGTTAAGGGCTCATTCTGTTTTAAAGTTTCATTTATTAAAAGGCTCATCGCCACAAGCCAAATTTTGGAGACAAATTTTTAGTGACAAAGGTACATTTGGATTTGTTTTTTACTTGGCTTAAAGTTCCACAGGGGCAGTTGTTGAGAAATCTGGAAGTTCAAAGCTGCAGCAGGTGTGTGGCTTGCTGCTTCATTGGATTTTATCACAAATTTTATGTTTCAGTTTATGTAAGGGTATGTTGATTAGCTCTGTCTTGGTAACTGAATGAACAGAAAACCGCTCATCCACATAATCAAATCTGTTTGTAAATAAGTGAGCTGTTTTAACAGTCTCTTGCATGCTGATAAAAACAAAGATCACTATAATTTAGAGACCGACCTACTGCTTGGGGGAAAAAATAATAATAAAGATAAATCCATGGGCCCAGGAATCTGTACCTTATATTCATAAATACTAAAATGTAACTGAATACTTAAGGCCAACAATATAAGATATAAATCAAAAAAGGAAAGGTGCTTTCATACTTTAAAATCCTTCAGGGCTTCTGCAACTGTAGTAAGTACAATGTAGAAAGCAACTTTGAATTAGGCCTAAACCTCAGAAAGATGGGTCAACAAATTGTTATAATTTCTTTAGTTTACTTTTCCCACCATCTAAACTCAAATGTCACACTCAGAGTTATTAAAAAAATGAATGCAAAAAAAAGTGATTTTGAATTATGATGTGTGAAAGAAGGCATGCTGTATGCAGAGTTAAGGTATTCTAAAGTTTTCATCTTTTTTATTTTAATCAACAAGATATCCAGTAACATTCTCATATAATTTACATTCCTACTTTATCATTACATAGCACTCCAGTATGCCATCCCCGTTATTTTTCTGCACTAACAGTGTACTTATTCAACCAACATGGTCTAGCTTCTCAGTATCTACTTCCTCACCCTCAGTCTACTTGTCTATATCATGTTGACTTAGCAATCCACAACCCCATCTTCCTGTAAAGATTTTGCCCACTCCTCAAGTTCTTCTTCCTTTAACCCTCTCCTTCCCTGCATCCAGAATTGTTCTCTCTTTCCTCTGAACTCTCTTACTGCCTCATGAGTCCCCTATCTTATTTTTTCACCCCCATTGTGCTTAACTTGCACCTTCCTTATGACAGAAGAACAATTCTCTTGGGTTAATTCAATTCAATAAATGAGTGAACAATGAATGAATGCACCTGAAACCACTTAAACTGTGGATTAGTTATCAGACGATTCATGAAATCTCATTTGCTGTACAAAATAAAAACTACAAGAATAAGCATTGAAGATATTGGGGTTCAACCGACATAACATGGTATGTCAATTATACTTCAATAATAAATTTTTGTGAAGATATTGGAGTTTGTTCTTGACTGTCTGCAAGAGACTAGGCTGATGCACGCTTAGTCATCATACCACCTGTGACCATTTCTACGCAACTGAAACAAATACATGAGCTAGAAACTATTGTTGCATTTGTCTGTGTGTCAGGACAATAAGTAACATTTACAGTCTTTGGTACTGAGAAAGCAGATGTGAAAATGTAGGGCCAAGGACTGGAAGGTTCTGGAGGGTTCTCCAGAGTCAATCAGTGAGAAGAAAAGAGACCTTCAGTGGAAGTCAGCTGGTCAATGCTAGACATAGTGAGAAGAAGGAAGAGACTTTAGCTCTTTCTTTGAGGGAAAGATCTAGGGAGAACTGTATACAGTCTATGAGGAGAGATTGAAAGAGAGGTGTTCTGCTATTGTTGACAAAGCATAGTGTGACCTCAAACCGCACCCCTCCTCATGATAAGTGAGAAATGCAAGTCATAGATTTAGGCTTTTCTTGAAATTATATTTTAGTTCTGAAATGCTGCTTCTTAATTCTGCATGCTTGAAAGACTGAAAGATGTGGGGCATGACTTTATTCAGGTATGAGTTACCGAAACAGGGCAACGAAGAAACCCTTGGAAGCAAATACAGAAAAGCGATGCTATGGGCTTCGCAAGCACAGCCTTTCACACTAGCCAGGAGACTTCCACATACATTGAAACCCATAACTTCTATGAATGAACCTACTGACTGAAACTTTACCACCTCCCGATATGCCTTATTCTACATGGAGGATCACAGGAATTTCTTAGGGATGTTTCTGCAGTGCCTTCTTTGAACCACAGAAAGTAATAGGGTTTCTTCCCTTGTGCTTGGAGTTTTGAAAAAGATTCTCATTTGCAGTCTTACATGGCTTCCTCTTGACCCTAAGTATTACTATGTAAGTCTCAGAACAATTATTTTCTCCATATTTTCCTCAACAAAAAGATTCACAGTGCCATCTGTAAGGTACTGACTTCCATCATGTAGGCCCTCAAGCAATGTCTGTTTTATTTATGTTATTTTAGGATTAGCAAAGTTTTTCCCAAGGGAACTAACAAACTTAGCTCCTTGTTATCAAGGATGATGTTATGCCCTGAGTGAACACTTCACCCCTGCACACATTCTGCTGCTTTCCTACTTTGCCCATTAGCACATGAGGTTCTCCTTTCTTGCCAGAGCATAATTCACTTTACCCCTTTTCTGCTCCTCAGTCACTTCAGAAGATGGCTGCTCTGTGGATCTTGGCTTTCGAGTTGATCTTGAAGAGAAAGGATTCTACACAGAGAATTTCCATTCAGCAGCATGGGTTTTCCGAGGGGATGATGGGAATCCGGAGGACAGTCCCAGATGTCTTAGCAAAAAACCCCGTCCAGTAGCTGGTAAGGACTCTACAGTTATAGTATAAAAGAAACACCTTAGAGAACTTGTAGCCAAGCTCCAGGCTAGTTTCTGAGGTTGGCAAAATGCACACACAGGGTGGAATGTTTGGAGATTTTGGAGTTTGGAGTGTACATATACAGTGTATTTCTTACTATTTGGAAAGAATCTGAAACTATTAAAAACTGTTTTAAGAGCTCATTCAAACATAGAATTGTCATTCCAAAGTTGAAATAAAGATTAACGTAGGAGGGGTCCAATATTTTCCATTCTAGGGGTAAAAATACTATTTTTAAAAAATCTACTGGAGAGTATGAATAAGTAATATGTACTGTTCCAACACCAAAATATAACCATTTTATTGTTTCTGGATTTTTTAATTATTATGTATTATACATAGGTCTAGTTTTGTTTTTAAATATACATGAAATATGCGTTTTATATTATCATGTATACAGTCTGATACATAAGATTTTATAGCCTGTTTTTCACATTTAAAATGTGATTATTTAGTCAGTATATCTTCATTTAATAATATAAATGTTTTTGCAGACTTTATTAATATTCTAATGATTTCATAATTGTTATGAAATTTTTAGTTTACTGACAGTATGTATATTTCCTTAATGCAATAACAGCTTAATGATTAAAAAATCTCATACCTGAATTACAAGTTTTAATATATGAAATTATTATTTCATGCAATCTTTGCTATAAAATTTAAGATGTGGAGCTTTTATAAATTTGTGCCTTATTGGTATAAATAAATGACCTTGATAAAGAGTTAAAAATTTAACTCAAGCAAGCAAAGATTCAGGTTGAAAATAATATTGTAAATTAACTACACAATGATGCATTTAACAAATATCATGCCTACTATGGTCCAGGCACTAGTGGAAGTTGTTAAAGACACACAGTGAGAACTGACAGATTTTACAAAGATGTACTTCTCATGTTCAGTACAGGCAAAGTTGTAAATCTAAATCAGTTCCTACACACATGCATAAAATACAAGTTTTATATTTTGTACATTTAGAATATTTATTTATATTCATATCATGATAAGCTTAACCATTCATTGACTAGTAAGTATAAGACTCTAAGTCTAAAAATTCAAAGAATTCAGAACAGAATTTTTTTTTTTAAAGATTTTATTTATTTGATAGAGAGAAATCACAAGTAGACAGAGAGGCAGACAGAGAGAGAGAGGGGAAGCAGGCTCCCTGCTGAGCAGAGAGCCCGACGCGGGACTCGACCCCAGGACCCTGAGATCATGACCTGAGCCGAAGGCAGCGGCTTAACCCACTGAGCCACCCAGGTGCCCCAGAACAGAATTTTTGAAAATTAAAATAGATGATAAGAATCTAGAAATAAACTTTTTAAAATATTTTATTTATTTTTTTTTAAAGATTTTATTTATTAATTTGACAGAGAGAAATCACAAGTAGACGGAGAGGCAGCCAGAGAGAGAGAGAGGGAAGCAGGCTCTCCGCTGAGCAGAGAGCCCGATGCGGGACTCGATCCCAGGACTCTGAGATCATGACCTGAGCCGAAGGCAGCGTCTTAACCCACTGAGCCACCCAGGCGCCCCACTTTTTAAAATATTTTAATATTTAACTTTTATTTGTGTAATAGAATAGTAGAGGGAAAGGACACCAGGCTGAAAGCAAAATTTGGGAGGTTAGGATTTCTGTCTATCTGTTCTCTGATGTATTCCAACCACCCAATATGTATTGTATTGTAGGAATATGTATTGTATTGTAGGAATATGCATTGATGCATTCCTCATCATAGGAAGCCAATACATAATTGTTGAATGAATAAATAAGAAGTCCTGGATTTCAGTAACATTCAGAAATCTACCAGCTATCTGACTTTAGAAAAGTCATTTATTGTTATTACCTCTCTGCCAATCTTACAGTGTTATAAAAAAAATGAAATGAAATTCTATTTTTGATCATTATTATTGGCTATTTCTATCCATCTTGACCTTGAAGATGGTCAAGAGATATTGCTATCTCTCACCCCTGTTTTTCTTTTTTTTTTTTTAAGATTTTATTTTTTTTTTAATTTGACAGACA
Organism: Mustela lutreola; assembly: GCF_030435805.1. NCBI lineage: Eukaryota > Metazoa > Chordata > Mammalia > Carnivora > Mustelidae > Mustela > Mustela lutreola. The sequence goes on along the minus strand of NC_081294.1, from coordinate 127,236,526 downwards.
GAGATTACAAGTAGGCAGAGAGGCAGAGAGAGAGAGGAAGAGAAGCAGGCCTCCTGCTGAGCAGAGAGCCCAATGCGGGGCTCGATCCCAGGACCCTGGGATCATGACCTGAGCCAAAGGCAGAGGCTTTAACCCACTGAGCCACCCAGGTGCCCCTCACCCCTGTTTTTCTTAATTCTTATGAGAATTTTGGATAAATATTAAATATATATTCACATACATTTGTATATATTCATACATATTTTCTATGAATTCTAAACAATTGCTGTTACTTAAGATACTCACTAGATTTATGAATATTTATTGCCTCTTTGTTTATAGCAGGCAGGTATGAAAACACACGATGAGTAAATACAATTATTCCCTCACAGTGTTTTGGCAAGTACTAATACATGATATCTGTGAGAAAGTACAATTATCACTATTTCAACAACTGCTTATGGTCATCAAAAAATAAAGCATTTGGTTGATTCACTATTATTTGCTTTAGTTAAAAAAATGAAAACTTCTTCAATTTTGCCCAAAAGTTGCAGACATACACATACATATATACTCTCATATATATGTGCATATACATATCCACATACACGTGTTTTTGTTCAGTTTTGCCAAAGAAAATCTTATGTGTGATATACATATCACACCTAAGAAAAACAAAATGTTTAAATGCTGCCAGTGAGTTTCATAATACCATTTATTGGACTGAAACTTAGTTCGAGAATGCAGCAGTTGATCTTTCTTACTTGAAGTGTTAGCAGATGCTTATGTTCTTAACTACATGACATTGAGATATCAGCAGAAGAAGGCAAAGATTAAGAGGAGAGGTGAGCTGAAGGCAAATGAATAGTTTTTAACTAAAAAATACCTTAATTAACCTAATGTCATCTTAAGGTACTGCAATACTAATTTATATCTACCAGCCTGTATTTTGTAAGAATAAATTTTACACTTAAAAAATAAATCAATCTATATCCCCTAAAAGAGCTCTTCTAGAAGTTAGAGAACTAGGTAAAGATTTGCATCACTATCAAATTATATTGAGGGGTGCCTTAGTGGCTTGATTGGTTAAACTTATAATGTCTGACTTTGGTTCAGATCATGATCTCAGGGTTCTAGGATTTAGCCCCGACTCAGGGGCTAAGATTCTCTCTCTCCCCTGTCCCTCCCCCCACACTTGTGCTCACTTGAGTGCACACACACACTCTCTCTCAAATTAAAAAAAAAAAAAGCATATTGAGGGAGCAAAAAAAAAAAAAAAATTAAGGTATTTTTAATATATGAGTGGTGTTATGTTTATGGAAATATTTACCTTCATTTGCACTTTTACATCTAACAAGATGATTCCAAGGAAGTGTGTTATTTGAGGGGATAAATTACTTGAAGATGTACGCACAGAGTCTCTGAAAAGACAATGACATTCATTTGTGGCTTTTCAGCAGCTGTGTGGCACTCATAGATTATCCACCAGACAGTGGCAGGGGAAACCAGGCCTGCAAATCTTAAAATATGAGAAAATTGTCTTGAGAATGGGAGGGGAACATATTGCAAAACATTTTGATTGTCTCGTCTCCCACAGGAGAATGCTACAGTTGAGTTCACCATTTAAAGACTTCATTGAATTGTTTATACTTTTGCATACATTGTTGACATTCAATTTGCCTGATTGAAGGGAAAAAAAAAGTCACCATCACCGAAGCCTTGAAAGCAGTAGCTATCTTCACAGTCTCATGTAATACAAAAACAAAACAACAAACATGATTTGATTTGAGTCAACACAATAAAAATATTCCATTAAACAAATATCTGTTGGGTAATCAATCTGTCAAAAGCAGAAGACGGTATCAAAAGGGTAACCTAGAGGGAGCAAAACGTTTTGACAAGTGGGGATATTAGAAATGATTTCTACAGAGGTCAGAAATAGGATTTCTGATTTTCTTTCTGCCCTGATTGGCTACCAGCCTGTTACAGATTGTGAAAATATCCATTTCTGTGTCCTTGAATTTCTTATTTCTGTCCCTTAAATTATTCTGAGATCCAGTAAATGGCAATCAAAACAGTGATATAAAATGACTGCCAAAAGGAAATTAAAGAAATGATGGAAATCTTCCCAAGAGCATGGAATAGAGCAGAAGACAGAGTTTTAGGGCTGGGTTACACTAGTGCCTTCCCAGGAACTTCGGCATGTTTTCCTGATACTGTTCTCAACAACAGAAAAACTGTATTTTCTTCAGACATTTTGGAAAGTTAAACATTCCTTCATTAATGCATACGAAGAGATTTTATCCTTCCTCTCTTTAAACACATGCCGATTTTGGCAGCCAGTGTCTAGCATGAAAAGTTCATGAGAAGAAGTTTCTTGTCCATCTTTACCATTACAGTCGTAACACAAAGGAAAACACCTGGACACCTGGTCGATATTCAGTAAATGTTCATCAATGAATAACTTCCACTATTAGGCTATAATGGATCACTAAAGACAGAGACACTTATTTCCTTGTTTTTAGCAGATATTTTTGTTCCCTGGACGACCAAGCAGAAGGTCACATCCAAACACATTCGGACATATTGCCTAATTTTTTTTACTATATTTGTAACTTCTTATAGGAAATTTCATTTAAAAAAACCCTACTCATTTACCTCAGAATACCTGAGAGAAAATTTAATAAAATAACGGCACATCTTCTTACAAACTTTGTAATCAGAAATCTTTAAACTGTAATGTAAATTAATAATAATAGTATCTCCAAAGATCAGGGACTCACCCACCCAGATCATCTATCAGATGGCAAGAAAGAAGGTCCTCATCAAGTAGAAACCTGGAGTAAGATCTTTTCCCACTCAAAATGTAATTGTTAAGTCAATCATTTTAAATTCTTAAGAGTTCCTTTGGCCTCTTTTTTTTTTTTTAAGATTTTGTTTATTTATTTGACAGAGAGAAAGATCACAAGTAGGCAGTGAGGCAGGCAGAGAGAGAGGGGAAGCAGGCTCCCTGCTGAGCAGAGAGCCCGATGCGGGGCTTGATCTCAGGACCCTGAGATCATGACCTGAGCCAAAGGCAGAGGCTTAACCCACTGAGCCACCCAGCGCCCCTTCCTTTGGCCTCTTAATTGCTTCTAATTCTATCTATAATTTGCCTACATTAGGCATTCCAGAATAGCCTTTGAATATGGATCTAAAGAGGATGCAACCCTGAAAGGAGGAAATGTCCTTGATCTCTAATCTGGAGGAAGATCTCAAACCCTCTGAGATGTGAGAAGGGAAATACCAAAATATCAAAGAAGGGTTGGAGAGCAGCAGCAAAATGTTACCCATAAATTCTAATGTACTCCTATTTTTTAATAAAAGGGGATACTATTAAATTATAGTTTTAAGGTGTGAATTTGCCCTGTCCTTATGAATAGAGGAGTATTCTTTTTTCTTTTTTAGAGGAGTATTCTTATTTTACAGTTAGTCCCCTACAGACTTAACAATAGGCCTATTACCAATAATTCACTTATAGCGTGTAGGGAGTTTATCATTATATTTTATTATGATTTATTCTTTATCATTTTTAGATATTAACATAGAAAAATTAATAAAATCATTCAATAAAGTATGCCACAATAAAGTATCATTTGGGGAGACAGATTAATTCTCCCAGTATTGGGTGAGTCGTTCTCTCTGGTGAATTTGACCTTAAATATAGCTAAACACTCAGTATTTTGAAGACTTTTGTTTAACATTCTTCATGGGATAACTTTGTCAGCACTGAAAAAAATGGATCTTTTTGAGATCACGTAGGCCCTTCAGAGTTTTATTTCAGTTTTATATTCTAGTATGACTTAGGCATAAATTTTTTTTTCTAAATAAAAACCAAGATGTCAATATACAGTAAAAGACAAACTGCTTACAATATCCACATCTCCCATTATGTGAATTGTCCTGCCACAAAAAGAACAGTCCTGCGGAGACATATTTTCTGCTTTATAATCCTGCCCTTTTGTTGCCTCCAAAGAGTAACAGCCCAAACAGTTATGAGCAGAGATGTTTTCACCTGATGAGATTCTCACTTTCAGAAATTTGAAGAAGCCCTTATGGTAGTGAGCACAGAAGTGAAAAGGCCTTGAGTTGAGGTAGAGAAAACTCAAGAGGGTCCACGAGTGAGCTGAAGTTATGAATAAACCAAACTCATTGGTGAGGAGAAGATGAAATAAACACACACACACACACACATACACACACCCCACACACACCCAGAGCCCTACATATATACAGAAAAGATGCTGTGAAAGTAGCAGGAGGAAAAGGGAGAAGAAACATGGAAAAGCAGACTGAGAAATAACAGGACCACATTAATTAAAGGTCATTAGACTAATGTAAAAATCCATGAATTCTTACTGTGAAGTCTCTGGAACTACCTTCAATACAGCACAACCTTATAGTTAAAAATATCTGTAAAGTCCACCCAGCAGTTCCTGCTTATTCCGAGAAACTCAGTTGTTCAGGCTTCCCTGGGTCCTGTAAGAGTTAAATATACAGCTGAGGATTCTTTTTTCTTATTTCCATGTAGAACTTTGCAACAGATGTCCTATTGTTTATGGATCTGAGTGACTCAGACCTGTAAGTCTCAGCTGCCTTTTGAGAATCATACTGCCTTGGGGTGGTGAGCACTGCCCCTTACTCACCATGTGACTCAGGCAAACTGTTTAACCTCTCTGTGTCTTGGGGCACCTGGGTGGCTCAGTCAGTTAAGGATCCAATTCTTGATTTCAGCTCAGGTCATGATCTCAGGGTCATGAGATCAAGCTCCACATCTGCACTGGGCAAGGAGCCTGCTTAAGATTCTCCCCACCCCACGGAGCCCCCCCCCCCACTCTCTCTCTCTCTTAAAAACAAAACAAAACAAAAAACCCTCTTTGTGCCTCAGTTTCTTCCTCTCCACAAAAAGAATAATAACAGGCTGACATAAAGATTAAATTAGATAATACTAGTGAGTGGTTAAAACATTTTTATTAGGTCTGGCATGTCATAAACTAGCAATAAATACTAGCTACTTTTACAATCATATTTGTGGTATCTAAAGAGTAACTCAAAAGAATGCCTTCTTTGCTTCCTCTTTAGTTCGCGAGCGAACGGTGAGACTGTTCAAAGGAACTGGTGATTATCCCTGGGGATTCCGAATTCAATTCTCCAAACCAATCGTGGTAACTGAAGTGGACGCTAGTAAGTTGTCTCACTATAGCAGCTTTCATTCAGACCAGAACCACTCAATCCAACTTCACACGAGATAATAAATAGCCTTTGATACAGTCCCATAAAACATACACATGCAATAGAAGCAATTTCTAAATCTCGGTCTATCAAAAACTCATGGTGATTGAAAGTGCCCACATCATAGTCAAATACTTTCTAAAGGACTATGCTTTCCCCTGTGGAACATGGTCCCCTGGTCGCCACAAGGCCTTGGTCTCCCTACAGAGAAGAGCCCTACCTGTAGCTGTGGAAACAGGGCTGAAGCTCTGGAGAGAAGAATGGTTTTACAGAGGCAACTGTTGCCAATCTATTTGTCTCTAATCCTTTCTGGGAGGAGTTCCATTCTCCCTAAATTATTTCCCTTACAGCTTCTCGGATTCCCTTCTTTCCTAACAAGCAAATTAGAAATTCACAAACACCTAAACAAAGTCAGATCCTTTGCTCCCTGATCTGTATACCAGGTGAATAATCTGAGATCAATGCTATGAAAAAATTAGAGCTAGAAGACTAAGATTGGATGGACTAAAAGATAAAGACATCTACAGCCAGCATGTTGCATTAGGAAAGGCCTAATGAGCTTATCACAGAGGGAGGCCCAGGTCCACTGGGGGATCTCTGAATTACATTATGGTCCCCATCTATACTATGAATTCACCAAGGTCAGGAACTATTTTATACATCATTTTATCCTCAGTACTTTGTGCAGTGTCTTCAGGCAACAGAAGAGATGCTCCAAAATGCTTGTTGGAAGACTCTGAGAACCTTAGGGCTAAAGGCTGGGGCAGCATGGGGCAGAAGGAAGGGAGGAGTACCACCTCCCTGACAACCCTTCCTGCCTTGGCCTGGTGCCGTAATTCCTTCTCTGGTGCCATTATCACCCAGGATCACATTTCATTTTCCTTTGATTCTCAGCATTCAGGTGTTCCTCCATTGTATGTTCTGTGATTCCACTGGGAATGTGTCCTCATATCTGTAAAAAAGTGGATGGCTTCTCAGCTTGGGTAAAGGCCAGAGGGGTGAGAGCTGAGCACGTGAAATCGTCACCTCCTAGTCCGGCGTTCCACGGTCCTGGGGGACGCCCGTGGGAAACAGTGGACTCAGACAATCACCTATTTTTTTTTACATGAACAGAATTTAACAATCAATTCTCAGTGCATGAGCATAGAAGAAATACTGAGTATCCAAGTAGAATGTGAAATATTCCTAATGCAACAAGGAAGTTTTATAGTTTTAGAAGCTTTCCTAAGGAAAGTTCTTTGTACAAGTTACCACTTACGCCGGGTGATCAATGGCATAGATTTTGTGTAATATAGAGGATTAATCTCCTTTAAGCCAGAGGGGATTAACTTAGTGCTAAGTAACTTGGATATCTATTACACATTCATTGATATTTTCTAACAGGAAATTTACTTGCTAATTTATAATATCAAAATGGAAATCAAATTTACTTTAAATATAAAAGCCATCATATTCATTGGATACCTGTTATGATATACTTTCTCCCATGTAATCTATGATATACTTTGATATACTTTCTCCCATGTAATCTATGCAACAGAACTTGAAACTTGACATTATCACTTCCATTTAATGAACTAATATATGGTGGCTCAAACTGGTTAAGCAACTGGCCTAAAGTTATACAACTTTATCACGACAACTCCCAGATTCAGATCTCAGAATTTCTGCCCCTGGAAACAGAGTTCTTTCCCTATGGCTTCTATCAGTTAGGACCTTCTGTTGCAACTCCGAAGGAAATCTGACTGAAAATGGTTTAAGCAATGAAGGGGGTTGATTGACTCACAAAAGTTGAAGGTTCTTAGCGTAGGTGGATGATTTGTTTCTGTAGCTCAATTTTATCAAAGGTATGAATTCTTTGACCCCAATTTCCTTGGTGTTACAAGCTTCCCATTTGGATTCAAAATGATTTCTGCAGTTCTAGTCTTCTAATGGCACATCAGAGTCATAAAAAGAGAGGGGATGGGCTCCAACCCTCAAATGTCCTCTGGTTTCTGGGCCCCTACAGAACAATGTGAACTATTTCACTTACGCCCAATGCAAGGGGATAACATTGCCTGCCTGAGTTGCTAGGAAACCAGGGTACGCTCCAGACTTGAGAGTAGAATAATGCTGCTCTACCTATTTCAAGCCACCACATAATGGAGAAGGGATGAAGAAGATGTGAGAGGACGTCAAGGAACTGAGCCTCAAGTCGTACTGCCGCCACGACACTCTGCACCCACAGAGAGACAACACAAGTCACACAAACCAACAAAGTGTTATCTAATACACACAAAGGTGGTCTATCTCTTCTTGGTTTATTATTTCCATCGATTCCCATTCTTTAAAAATTTTATTATTCTTATCAAGGAATTGCCTTTGAATGCATGGACCTAGTCCATTCTCAATTGTTAAGAAAAATGCCCAATACTTTAAAAACCACATCGACTCCTCTTAGTTAAACTGTTAAACTGACATTATCCCAAATACCTGTTTATGGTTAAGTAGGATTCAGTGTGTTACATAAAATAATTTTTTCTTAATACTCTCCATTAAGCTTAACTTACCGACCCACTTTTTGTTGCTCCAGGTGAGTTCTGGGATGGATCTTAATTTTATGTAGTCTCTCTTAAACAATAAAAGCACTGTTGTTTTGTCATTAAAAGTCCATACAGTAATCATAGAACTATAGGTTATTCTAGTGTAATAATCAAAATTTTTGCATTTTTATCCAATTTAGAATTTCTCTCCTCTGCCTGAGCCTGCCTCATAGGCTTGCAAGCATGGTTTATCTTCTTCACTATTTCTCATCTCTATTTTCCATTCATCAGAAATCTTACCCTGACAGTTTCAAATGAGCCTTCCCATGGTTTACAGTAAATTGGGAATTGATGCAAATTTGTTTAAGGTAATAAAAGGAGGTCCTTTTTCTCAGCTCCTATAGTCTGAGAAATAGTCATGAATATGAAAGTAGATGTGCAAAAGAGTGGAGGAAATCACTATGACAGACAAAAGAAAGAGAGCATGTCGCCCTTGGCCCGCAAGGACGACAATGAGCCTGGTATGATGTTAATGCTTCATTTCCGTTTATTTAATCAACTTCCTTAGCTTATATACAGCAGGGTGACCAATAAGGGGTCAAGCAATGGGAGAGCCAATGAGAGTCCTGTTACTATGCTGATTAAATTTGATACAGCCAATAACTATGTCCTCCTTTAGGCGGGCTTCACCAGAAAGTTCATTGTATACTTGCAGCGTATTTTGCTAGCAGTGAGCCTTCTTGTAATGGCGGGGACTTTCCCGGCCGGAGGCAGTCCCCGACATCTCCCCCTTTTTTGTTTTATGGCAGAGATCGTGCCTGTCTTAGGTTATCAGTAGCAGAAAACATCCTTACCCGTCATCAGACACAAGATATCGATGATCTCTGTCCTGTCTTAGGTTGGTATGTTTCTCTACTGATCTTACCCGTCTTTGACTACCGATCTAGCATGCTTAGCCATATCTGGGGAGATGTCCCAGCCTCTGTTGACATAGGGGCTTGTGCTATAGCTCGGCTCTGCTCTCACTGCTATGTTCTCCACTGGTGAACGTTTCTGAATAGAAGCAGAATGCCAATAAGGAGGAGGACAAGATGACCAATTGTACCAGCCCATTTTTGGTGAACTGGAACATATGGCTGAATGTTGGAAATAGCTCTGGAAGGGAAGCTGGTTGCACACACGTACTATTTACTCGAGTTATCTCAGCCAGAAGGCAGAAGGATTCGTGTGAAATTTTGAATATCGTCAGACCAGGCACCCTGCAAATACTAAGAGAGCTGTTGGGAGGAATTGCTGGCCTTATTAAATTGAGAGAATTTTACAGGGGTAACACAAAGCGCAGAAAAAGGAACAATAGAAACAACACTCAGTATATCAGCTAGTGAAGAACGGGGGGAAGATAAAGGAAGAATTAGTTAAAGGTAAAGGATAGGGCCAAGCCTTCAGAATAGCCCATAATTCACGTGTCGCCGTCAGGGGAATTAGGAATATCAGAGTCCCCCACGACAGTAGGAGGATCACGGCTTCCTCGGTCCTCATCCTCGTTCTCAGGGGCCTTCCGGACCAATCTCTCTGGAATCCAAATCGGCACTTCTTTGTCCTGTGGGAAAACACAAACGGAGCCTCTGCTCCAGATTAATACAGGATCCGGGCCTTTCCATTGTCCCGTAAGGATATCCTTCCAAAGAACTAAGGGCTTGGGGGAAGAATCCATACGGGCTGAATGTCTTTCAGCTGCTGCTTGACCGTTTTTATGGAGCGTCAAAAAATTTAAAATAAATAGAATTGTATTTAGTTTGTCTTTAGGGGACCGGAACGTGTTTTAAAAGAGTTTGTTTGATGGTTAAGTGGGCACGTTCCACGATGGCCTGTCCTTGAGGATTGTAGGGAACACCATGATTTACGGTAATGTTTAGTTGAGTAAGGAAAACGTGAAATGCTTGTGAGGTGTATGCAGGTCCATTGTCTGTTTTTATTTGTCGAGGTTTACCCCAAGCGGCGAAGGCTTGAAGGCAGTGGGAAATAACATCTTTGGATTTTTCCCCAGCATGGATAGAGGCGAATATGACACCAGAACATGTGTCCATGGAAACATGCACATATTTTAGTTTACCAAATTCAGGGATGTGAGTAACATCCATTTGCCATATATGGTTGGGTAACAGGCCTCGTGGGTTAACTCCTAAGGAGGGGGATGGCAAGAGGGTAACACAGTTTTTGCAAGAGACTACAATGTCCCTGGCTTGAGCTTTAGTTATGTGAATTTAAGTCTGAGAGTAAGAGCATTAACATGAAATAGCTTGTGAAATTGTTTTGCTTGTTGAATATTTTCCATTAAAGTGAAGATAAATTGCTCTTTGGTTAACATGTCTGCAGTGCGATTGCCTTCCGTCAAGGGGCCGGGGAGAGCCGTATGTGCCCTGATATGCCCTATGTAAAAGGGTACCTTTCTGTCCCATATAATGTGTTGGAGATAATGGTATAGAAAAAAAGCAATCTTTGATATCTACAACAATTGAAGGCCAACTCGAGGGGAGGGCAGATACCAACGGTAACCCTAATTGGACTGGTCCCATGATAACCATTTGGGCATATCCAGATTCCATTGTGGATTGCCTGCTGCAGCATTACGCCGTGAAACATCCTGGGGATGCTCTTGCCATGCTGTCTTCCAGCCAAATATTGCCCTCCAGAGAGGGCTGCCCTTGCTAAATTCCCCCAGTCTTTGGGGATTAAATTCATGCCTGCTATGGACTCCACTAGAGAAATAGTAAATGCTGCCTGAGGGCCATACTGCATGACCGCTTCCTTTAATTGTTTAATTTAAATTCCAAGGGCTGGTGATACCGTTGATGACTTTGGTCCTCTAGAACTGGGAAAATCGAGCTGCTATTGGCCCCCCTCCATGCGGTCTTCCAATCCTCATCAGCAGAGGGATGACATTTACATGTTATCTCCCCGGCCAGGGGATTGTAAGGAGGCGGAGCACTAGGGGTCACTGCTGAACAGGGAGGGTCTGGTTTTAATTTGAACTTCCACTCTAGCTCCTCCCCGACATTTCTTCTTCCCCTTCGCTAGAACTACTCCTTTCCGAAGCAAGAGATGAGCGTTCTTCTTTCACTTCCTTGAGTGCCTCAGCGCCCTCCTGAATAACTGAATCACATTTCGGCTTATATCCTCCCAGGCACCCTCTGACTAGAGTCCATATAACTAATGTTCCCGGTGGCAATGGTTTATTTTTATCCCTCTTCTTAAAATCCTCACCTGACTGGTCCCATTGGGGGATATTTAGCAAGCCCTCGTCCAGAAACCAAGGCACCACTGTCTCAACTGTATTCAAGAATGTCCTAGCAGTTTTCGTTTTTAATGGCGTGCCATTGGCCTTTAGAAGGTCCTTTAGGGAACCCTCTAACCTCGACTTTGACAGTCCAGATCCCATAATTGGAATCCCAACCTAATGGCTGTTCCGTGTATACTCGCTGCTTAATCCCGGCTCTAAGGCTGCCCCGCTTCTTATTGTGGTCTTGTACAAGATTCCCACCACTTTGATCATGGTCCCTTCCCCGCTTACCTGCGGACTTCTCCCTTGCAAGGTTTTTCTATTTTTCTTAATATTTCCCGGGTCTCAGCACCATTTGTCGCCCTCGGCCCGCAAGGACGACAATGAGCCTGGTATGATGTTAATGCTTCATTTCCGTTTATTTAATCAACTTCCTTAGCTTATATACAGCAGGGTGACCAATAAGGGGTCAAGCAATGGGGAGAGCCAATGAGAGTCCTGTTACTATGCTGATTAAATTTGATACAGCCAATAACTATGTCCTCCTTTAGGCGGGCTTCACCAGAAAGTTCATTGTATACTTGCAGCGTATTTTGCTAGCAGTGAGCCAAGCACCTTCTTGTAATGGCGGGGACTTTCCCGGCCGGAGGCAGTCCCCGACAAGAGCATACATAGGAAAAGTTTCTGAAGGCTTCACAAGGAGATCTGGCACATGTGAGTGGAGACAGAGAAGGAATCAGGATTACATAGTTAGAACCTCAAACTGCAGTGTAACTCTGAAAAATCCTGAGACAGGCTGATAGGAAGCCCCAGAGCAGAGTGTTATTTCAAGAAGTCTTGCCTTGGCCAGAATGAGCCTGGCTCTAGTACACCCTCCAAATTCAGTCAGTGGCTGGAATTGGTGACTTCCTGGTGACAATGTAACCTCAGCATGAGGTAAGACTATCAGAAAGTGTGGCAGGTGAAGGCATACCTGGGCAGTGTAGATCGAAGACCTCCATGTAGGGTATGGAACAGAAAGCCCTTAGGAAAAAAAAAAAAAAGCATATTGATAATGATAGTTCTAATAAATGTATAGTGAATACTACTTGGAAAATAATAAAGACATTAAAGAGCACCTGGATTAACACCAGGAAAAACTTAAGTATCATTTTTAAGTCTTAACATTGAAAGATGTCAGTTCTGTCTTAAACTGATCTATACGTGGAATCCTCATTAAAATTCTAGTAGAGGGACCACATGGGTGACTCAGTGGGTTAAAGCCTCGGCTCAGGTCATGATGCCAGGGTCCTGGGATCCAGCCCTGCATCGGGCTCTCTGCTCAGTGCGGAGCCTGCTTCCTCCTTTCTCTCTCTGCCTGCCTCTCTGCCTACTTGTGATCTATCAAATAAATAAATAAAAATCTTAAAAAAAAAAATTCTAGTAGAGTAGCTGCTTTTGTTTTTGCTTTTGTTTTATTGGTAAAGAAATTTTTCAGTGATATTCTAACATGTTTATAGGAAAGCAAAGGGCCAAGTTATTAAGCTGAAAGTTCTTTGAACTGGGGGAAAAGCCTTTTTGTTCTGTAATTAGATATTAAAATGCAAATGCATGGGTATATTTTTACTTTTTTATGTGAATGAATGTCAACTGAAGTTCTTTTTTCATTTTTTCATTAAATTCTAATCAGTTAATCAAATATGTAAGTGGTTATTTAGCAAATAAATCCCTTAATGATTGTGGAAGAGAGGGGTTTTACCCACATGGTGGAATTTGGCAGTAGAAGCATAGACCCCAAGTAAGTGTGGGGTGGAGCGCAAAAGAGGAAGTCATGGGACAAAAGATAAAAATGAGGAATTTTGCCAGAGTCAACCTTGTTTGACCTCTAGTGCCCTTCAAATTACCAAAAGTAAAAAATAATTTTTGGCTTAATTATTTTTACATAGACACAAAGATAGGCAAGTTGTTATCATAGAGTCTCTTCTGAGTTTTTACTGTTTTTCAAAGACCTCTGTTTTTAAGGAAATAAATGTTTATTCATAGGGAACGTATTCATGGATGTTTCCTGTCTTCCCATTCTATTTTCTCCTCTCCTTCTTCTTCTCCATCTTCTCCCTCCCCCGCCCTCTAGCCCTTTCCCTACTCTCTTCTTTCTACCTCTGACTTTAAAAGATCAGTGTTAAACAAAGAAATAAAACTCATAAGGAAAATAAAAAGGACTACCCTTTAAAAGTCAAACAGGTCTGACTTGATAAGTTGAATCAGATTTTTACAAAACATCCAGAACACTTTCCATACCTGTCTTTCTAGATAAAATAACTAAAAGCAGTTTTAATAAAACATAATAATTTCTTTATTTTCTGATGCCTTTTGTAACTGTTCCAATGAGAACATTAACTGTGTCTCGTCCATCCAAATGGAAAACAAATCACAATGTTTGCCTTGCAAATGACTTTGTATTTAGGAGGCCCTGAGGTTTTGTAAAAGGAGGAGCCGAAGTAGCAGAAACCGTATAATGCAGAGTTAACCTAGGATTTTATTCAACATCAGAAAGTGCTGCCCTGGCAGCGATTCATGTAGCTGCTGAGTCTACTTCTCTCTCTCTTTTTTAAATGTACTCCTCAATGCTGAGGAGCAACCTCTGAAATCTATTGTCTAGTCAAATCTGCTAAATGAGGGGTTGAGGGACTTTAAAATTACACGTATTTTCTGCACTTCTGAAAATCTCATTCACACCACAAAACATTGTTCGGGATGCACTAGAAAGGCTTAATTACACACTGAAGAGAAAAAGATAAAGCAGGGAGACCTGTAGGTGGGGTGGAAGTGATTATCCATAACTCTACAGAGAGGGAGTTTGCTTGTAGCTTACATAACTAATTGCCCACACCCGGCTGGCATTTGCATGAACATTTTCTATGAAAGCCTCAATGCTTATGAGATCTGTTGGCATAAACAAAAGAAACAGATGTTCCAACTTTGATACCAAGCAAACTTGAAAAGAAAACTATACATTTAGGGTTGTGTAAACCATAGAGGAAATTATGGACAGGCCCATTTTTCTGGAAGTTGTAGAATTTAAAATGCTACTGTTATAGTACAATTTTTTTTTAAATGAAAAGACGAGCCCCCCCTTTTAATTATAAGTTTTTCAGTTCCTCCATTATATGTAAATATGCATCAAAAGATGGAGTAGCTCAGCATTTAACTCTTTATAATAAACATAAAACTATACAGTCAAGGGTCCTATTAGGGAAACAAACTTAGAAAATCATGGTCTTCTTTTCCTATCACCTCAATCCTTACTGCCTAATACAGGATATATATACTTCCATCTGCTCCCTAGAACGGCCTCAAGTAGATTACATACTGTGTGGTATATTACAGGGTCACTTTGAAATACCTCCTTCCTCCAAGAAGCCCTACTGCCTCAAACTCTCACCATGATTAATAAAGGGAAAATTTGTAGGTTGCATTGCAGAATAGGGGAACATAGTCAATGCAATCTATAATTATAGCTAAAAGCAATCAAATGAGCTGTCAAGAAGGGTTACACTACAGAAATAATTTTCTACAACAAGAATAATTTTCACTGCAAAACAAAATAATACGAAGATAAATAATCCAATTTTAAAATGTGCAAAGGATTTGAGTAGAGATTTCTCCAAAAGAGATAAACAAATAGCCAATAAGCACACATGTGTGTGTACACACGCACATGTGCGCGCGCGTGCACACACACACACACACACACACGTTCAATATCAGTAGTCATCAGGGAAATGCAAAACAAACCACAATGAAATACCACTCCATACCCACTAGGATGGTCATAATCAAAAAGTCAAAAATAACAAATACAGGCAAGAATGTGGAGAAATTCACCATGTTCATGCACAGCTGATGGGAATGTAAAATGATATAGCTACTTTGGAAAATAGTCTGTTCATTCCTCAAATAATTAAATACAGAGTTACCCTTTGACCCAGCAATCCCATTCATAGTTATATACCTAAGACAAATGAAAATATGTATCCACAAAAAAAACTTGTGTACAAATTCTCGCGGCAGCATTATTTATCCAAAAAGTGAAAACAACACAAATTTCAGTCCACTGATCAATGGATAAACAAAATGTGCTAGACTCTAGTAATAAAACATTTATTCATCAATTAAAAGGAATATAGTGCTTGGTACAATGTGGATGAGTCTTGAAAATATTTTGCTAAGTGAATGATGCCAAACACAAAAGAATAAGTACTGTACAAATTCATTTACATGAAATGTCTGCAATAGACAAGGCCATAGAGACCCAGGATTGCCCAGAGCTGAGAGGTTGGGGGAAATAGATCGACAGCTATGGTTATGGAGTTTCTGAGGTAACAAAAGTGATCTAAAATTAGATTGTGGTAAGGGTTGCACAACTCCATGAATATACCAAAGACTATTCAATTTTATATTTTAAATGGGAGAAATATATGGTATGTTTATTATAACTTAACAAAGTTGTTAAAAAATGAGTTATTTCCACATTGATGGGTTATTCAAGTCAAAAGTTGTTGTTTACTTGGGAGAGAAGACCTTTCATCAAAGTCTTCTACCTTTGATGATATCAGTGTATGATTCTATTTGGTTAATCATTCAGCATATACTGATCAGCACCAACGGCTCAAACATCTGTCTTCCATTTCCATCCTACGCCTTAAAATTATGTAATATCATTTACTTTCCCATCTTGAGATTTAATCACTTCTTCACCCTTGTTCTTGACTTCTCAAATAGACTAGGATTTAAAATGCTATCATTGTGGTTATTTTTGTGCTGTTACTGTATAACTGTTGACCATTTCCTCCACCTTAAAATTCTTCTCTTGCTTTTACTTATCTTATATTCTTGCTTCCACGTTCTCTAGGATCTGCTTGCACCTACTTTATGTTCTTCTTCAGCTCTTCTTTATTCTTCAAGATTTTGTCCTCAGTGCTCTTACTTTTTTCTTTATACTTGTACCTTTACTTATAAATTCTAAATCAATGTCTCAGGCCCTTCTCATTTCCTAGGTTTCTAGTTATTTTTTCTACCAGCTCAATGAACATTTTCTATTTTTTCTTTCCTGGTTATTTCAGTTTATCAAAAAACACACAAATACCTTCAGCCAACTTCTTCAAGCCCCTACCATGTGCCAGAGATTATTAGGCATGAGAAATACCTAAATAAACAAATATGAAAATTTATAAGTCCTTGAGCTGCACATATTCCATTAAGGGTAGAAAGACAGATATGGGGGCACCTGGGTGGCTCAGTGGTTAAGCCGCTGCCTTTGGCTCAGGTCATGATCTCAGGGTCCTGGGATCAAGTCCCGCATCGGGCTCTCTGCTCAGCAGGGAGCCTACTTCCTCCTCTCTCTCTCTCTCTGCCTGCCTCTCTGCCTACTTGTGATTTCTCTCTGTCAAATAAATAAATAAAATCTTTAAAAAAAAAAAAAAAGAAAGACAGATATGCAAATAAGTACAATGAAGAGTTTTCTGTCCTATGATAGCATGTGACACCTCCCATCCATTTCCAGCTCTTATTTCCAGAGTCATATTGCAAGATTATATTTAATTCTTATAATAACAATAGACTTGCTTATCTTAATCTTTTCCCATTCTAAATTAATCTTCTAAAAACCACTGCATATATATTTTCTGCTCACAAACTGTTAATGGATTTCCACTGTTGATGTATCAAGTACAAATTCATCTTTATACTCAAGACCCTTTTACGGACTGGCTATCTTTCCAGCCTTATCCTCCACACTGCCTCTACCCACCTACAGCCTCTGCTGCAGTTGCTCTGAGTCACTAAATTTGTGGCATGTCTTAAAACATTCTGCTCATGCAACTTTGCTCAAAAAACGTTTCCTTCATGGATAGCTGACTATTTGAGATTATGCTAGCTTTGGCAACAAAACTGTATTAATGAGTTAAGATAATAAAGCCTCATTAGTCTTTCACATTAATTGTCCATTGTAGATGTTCTTGGCTGGAAGGTGGCTTTGCCCCACATAATGTTTCAAGATCCAAATTCATTTGTTCTTAAAGCATCTGCATCTGGTAGGAAGATGGGGGAAGAATATGAAGGGTGGTCCATTGGATGTTTTTATGGGCCAGGCCTGGACATGGCACACACCACTTCTATCCACATTCCAATGGCTAGAGCTCAATCATATTGCCTACCCAGCAGCAAGAGAGCCTGAGAAAATCTGTCCAACCATGATCCCAGACAGAAGAGGAATTGGGTTTGTGACGACCCAGCATTCTTAGCCACCATGTTCTTTCATTATTCCCCTATAAGAAGAATCTGTGTAGTCATCAAGGTCAGACAAAATGCCACCTTCTTTGAAAAGCATTTCTTAACTACTCTGATGGAAGTGTGAGAATTCCCTTTTCTGAAGTTTCACAATACCTATTATCTTTGTTATTTATTTTATACTTGCCACTCATCAAATCGCAAAGTTGTTTTTCTTTTTTATTGTGCATGTCTTATCTTCCCCAGTGTAATTCTAAGTTTCTTGAAGGTATAATTTTTAGGTCATCCATTTGTTCATTCACTGTGTACTAACTGGAAGACTACTATATATAAGACATCAGATATGGTTACCCCAGGGAGTATAAAAATTGGTAAGAAGTTGTTTCTTGACATATATATCATTTTGGAATTCAATTCAGAAGGCATTGCCATGAGCAAGTTCTTTGAACCCTTTAAGATTATGGGAGGAATCACCAGGTTTACACCCCTGGGGATAAAAATATATGTTTATAAAAAATAAAAAATTAAAATGTGAAAAAAAAAAAGATTATGGGAGGAATTTATTCAAATGATCAACCATCAAGAGATTTTAATTGGTTGTATGGATGATATTATGTAAGTGAAGACTATATCAATTATTACTTTTTACTTAACCTTCCTATGTTGATCAGCCACTGTTTATTTGAGCACAGAAGACCTCCCCTTACTATTATAAAGAGGCTTAGACAAACCTTAGTCATAGCTAAAAATATTCAAAGTCATGTTACCTCACCAATTGAGTCATGCTTTAAGATTAAAAGTCTTTGAGGACATTTTAGATAATGACAGCCAATATTGCATAATGCTCTGCAAGTCCATGAACATGCACCTAGGACTAAGATCTAAGATAAGAAGAAATGGAAAATATTGCTATGGCTTAAGTCAAACAAATTACTACCTATGCTCCCTTCCAGGATTTTTATGGTTCCTGGTCTTACATTTAAATCCTTAATTCATTTTGAGTTTATTTTTGTGTATAGTATAAGAAAGTGGTCAGGTTTCATACTTTTGCATGTACCTGTCCATGTTCCCAATGCCATTTGTTGAAAAGACAGTTTTTTTCGCATTGCTTTTTTTTTCCTCCTTTGTCAAAAGTTAATTATCCATATAATTGTGGGTTAATTTCTGGGCTCTTTATTCTCTTCTATTGATCTATGTGTCCATCTCTGTGCCAGCATGTTACTGTTTTAATTACGGCAGCTTTATAATACAAGTTGAAGTCTGCAATTGTGATACTGCAGTTTTTGTTTTCATTTTCAAGATTGTTTTGGCTATTTGGCATCTTTTATGGTTCCTTACATATTTTAGGATTATTTGTTCTTGCTCTGTGAAAAATGCTGTTGGTATTTTAATAGAGATTGCATTATATGTGTAGATTGTTTTGGGTAATACAGACATTTGAACAATATTTGTTCTTCCAATCCATGAGCATGGACTGTCTTTCTCTTTCTTTGTGTCATCTTCAATTTCTTTCATCAGTGTTTTGTAGGGTTTTTGTTTGTTTGTTTCTTTGTTTGTTTTTGGTTAAGTTTATTTCCAGGTATTTTATTATTTTGGTGCAATTGTAAATGGGATTGTTTTCTTAATTTAATTGTTTTCTTTTTTTTTTTTTTTTTTTTTTTTTTATTCCCCTTCGGCTTCGGGAAGCCCTTAATTGTTTTCTTAATTTCTTGTTCTACTACATCATTTTAGCTGCAATGCAACAGAATTATGTGCATTGGTTTTGTATCCTGCTACTTTACTAAGTTCATATATCACTTCTAGTAGTTTTTTGGTGAATCTTTAGGGTTTTCTATATATAGTAACACGTCATCTGCTAGTAAAATACTTCTTCCTATTAGTTTGGATGCTTTTTACTCACTTTTCTTGTGAGCAAAAATATGCAATGGGAAAAAGACATTCTCTTCAACAAATCGTGTTGGGAATACTGGACAGCTACGTGCAAAAGGAGGAAACTGGACCACTTTCTTACACCATACACAAAAATAAACTCAAAATGGATTGAAGACTTAAATGTGAGACCTAAAATATTAAAAGCCTAGAAGAGAGCAGAGGCAGTAATTTCTCTAATATCAGCCAGAGCAATAGTTTTCTACATATGTCTCCTGAGGCAAGGGAAATATAAGGAAAAAAACAAAAACAAAACTTTGAGACTGCATCAAAATAAAAAGCTTCTGCAGAACAAAGGAAACAATCAACAAAATGAAAAGGTGACCTCTTGATGGGAGAAGATATTTGAAGATAATGTATCCACTAAACAGTTAGTATCCAAAATATATAAAGAACTGATACAACTCAACATTTTAAAAAAAGCTAAAAAGAAATAATCAAATTTAAAAATGACCAGAAGACATGAACAGATATTCTTCAAAGAAGACATCTAGATGGCCAACAGATACATGAAAAGATGCTCAACATCACTGATGATCAATGAAATCCCAAATCAAGACTACAATGAGATATCACTTCACTCCCATCAGAATGGCTAAAATCAAACCACAAGAAACAGCAAGTGTTGATGAGGCTGTGGAGAAAAAGGAAGCCTCCCCACCTTCCAAAGCCTGTTATTGGTGGGAATCTAAATTGGTACAGCCACTGTCAAGAAACAGTATGGAAGTTCCTCAAGAAGTTAAAAATAGAACTACCTTATGATCTAGTAATCACATTACTGGGTATTTACCCAGAGAATATGAAAACACTAGTTTGAAAATACAGATGCACCCCTACGTTTATTGCAGCATTATTTACAATAGCCAAGATATGGAACCATCCCATGTGTCCACTGATAGACGAATGGATAAAAAAGATATAAATATAATGGAATATTATTCAGCCATAACAAAGAATGAAATCTTGACATTTGCAACAACACGGTTAGAGCTAAAGAGTGTGATGTTAAGTGGAATAAGTCAGTCAGAGAAAGACAAATACCATATGATTTCACTCATGTATAGAATTTAAGAAACAAAATAAATAAGCAAAGGAAGAAAGAAAGAGACAGACAAACTAAGAAACAGACTCTTAACTACAGAGAACAAACTGATGGCTACCAGAGGGGAGATAGGGATGGAGGGGTCGGGTTAAACACATGATGGAGATTAAGGAGGACCCTTGTGATGAGCACTGTGTAATGTGTAATGTACAGAATTGTTGACTCGTTGCATTGTACACTTGAAACTAATGTAACGCTGTGTGTTAACTATACAGGACTTAAAATTAAAAACTTAAAAAAAAATCTTTAAGCTAGAGTCATTAAAAACCATTAAAGAAAAGGAAATAAGCTTAAGCTCAACTAAAAGAGGGGAAAAAATGGATTTAAATTGCTACAGCATGAATCTTGGTCCAATATATCAGAGAGCTTATTTAAAATGAATTAACCTTGAAATGGCTTATTACGCCCTTTCTTACCCTTAGAAATATTAGGTATGTTACAGTAAGTGCAGATGCTAGAAAACCAGGAGATAAAATAAATAGCCTTTGGAGAGGTCCTCCCCACCTTCCAAAGCCTAAATCCTAAGGCTTAGACTATTTTCAGTTTCCTTTCTGAGATGTCTCAGAAAGGAGCCTCTACAATCAAAGTAAAAGAAGCTCTCTATTCCCCCCTCCCCGACTACTCCAAGATCTGTTTTTGCCACAACTTCATAAGTATTTCAATTACTTGTTCCCTCAACAATCCTGCAGAGAAGCCCTGCCCCCACCCCCCTCTTTATGGATGAAGATATTGAGGTTAAGTGATTTTCTCAGGGTTACAAAGAGACCTAGCAGCAATGAAGGAATGAGAACTAGCAGTTCAACCTTCTGGTGGATGAATAGATTGAGTTTTTGAGCAGCCTGGCTATTATACTGCAAAGAGGCCATGCAGACGCCTGGCTGAATGTGCAAAGAAACTGCGCGCAGGAAATGAAAGGGAGGCGGCGAGGATAGCGTTTTCCTTCTTATTAATGACAGAGGCAATTGTCTAAAGTTGGAAAGAAAGGCCCTTTAGAGAAAGAGCCTTTTAAAAAGAGGACAAACAGCAGGGCACTCAATTTGGGACCCCTCCTCAATGAGACCCTTGTTGTCTGTCCATTTACAGACAGCGCCGCGGAGGAAGCCGGGCTCCAGATCGGAGATGTGGTGCTGGCTGTCAACGGCACGGAGGTCACCAGCGTGGAGCACGCAGAAGCTGTGCACCTTGCAAGGAAAGGTGGGTGGGCTGCTCACAGAGTTCAGCGTTAAGCTGAAGACGCAGAGGGCTTCGGTACACCAGGGAGTTCCAGCATGGGGAGGATGCAACAGCCCGGAGGGTGCAAAGGTGCTTCTCCCCGGAAGCCCCCTTTAATACCTTGCCATCAACATGGGTGTATCACAGGAATTAAATCATGTTTCTGCCCCCCCCCCCACGTTCCTTCTGCATTAATGACCAGCTACAAAAGGGAAACCAGAAAATGGCCACAAAGTGTGCTCTATTTATTACCCCAAAAATGTGTCCTTAAACCCCTTGCCTTTGAAAAAAATGTCACTGTAATGATATTCTCATTACGAGAATTTATTTACTGTTTCTCTTCCTTCCTCCTGTCTTCTCTCCCTCCCCTGTTCCCTCCTTTTTCCTTGACTTCCTTTCCATCAGTTTTTAGAGTTAAGAGACTCGGGGTTTTAATGTTAAAAAAAAAAAAAAAAAAAAAAAAAGAGGAAGGAAGAAGGAAAGAAACCACAAATCTAAAGCTTCTACAGATCCTAGGGCCACTTAAGGGCCTGCCTTGAAAGCAGTCCTGACACAGATGGAACTACCAAGAGAGCAATAATACTACATGCCCCTGCATCCACTCACTTTCTCTGGGAAGGTCAATAACATCTTCCTCTCTGCAAAACAAATTACTTTCTTTGACACTGTGTTACAAATCCTTATCCCCCTGCAGACTAAAAATATACAGCTGGTAAATGCTGGGTTCCACCCCTGGGATTATTTCCAGAGGTGTCCTGTTCCTGGCCTCTAAGGGCTGCATACACACCTCCCTGCTCCTAAATGTATTTTCAGGCAAGAGGTATGAAAAGGTATGAAAGGTATGAAAATTCAAGCATTTAGTATAGGCCACATGTGCTGTTAAGTACAACTCACTGAACAGTCAGTATTGTTTATCCTTCCTCGTGATGCCATCATGCTTGAGGGGTAGCAACAGAGACAGACTTCTTTAGTGGAGACCAGGACAAGAAAACCACAAACAGATCTTGTATCCTGGTAAGCTATTCTGGCCCTTTTCGATGTAGAATTTAGCTGAGTATTTGGCTGCTCTGTAGGACTTGTTGTGCATGGGTGCCTCAGAAACCCAAGGACTCTATCAGTGAGCATGTTCAGCAACTCCTTGTAAATCCTAAACAAATATTTATCCTATACGCAGCAGAGATAAGAAATCCAGATAATATGGTAATGATTATACTAATGAATTGGATAATGAGGGGATTTTATCCCTTACTTTTGGATTTGGCTGTCCTAGTTTCTTTCTCACAAATAATTACTTTTCTAATTTTTTTTAGTTCAATAAGAGCTGATTTTATTTCCACTTTTAGGCCTTCTTTTATTTTTCCCCAACAAGCTTAATGTTCTTGGTAATATTGAACCATTCAGACTCACTCTACCAGTTAATGGAAAGCAGAAAACATCTCTAAAATTTAAGAGGATTCTTTTATTCCCAAGAGATGATGAACTAATACTGAGACTGGAGAAGAGCTAACCTCAACACCTTCGTTCGTGTTATTCCTGACGGTTTTCTGTAGGATGGCTTTATCTGCTGTTGTAATTTGGTTTCTACCATGCCTTGCTTGCCAGCTTGGCCTCCCTGACTGGCAGGGAACCTCCCCATATCTTTGCTAAACCTTCTCAAACACAGCAGTGGAAATGCCTCAGAAGCAGAAAGGTGAATTGTAGATCTGAGACGCTCCAGTAAGGACAGTTAAGAGACTTTTAGGTAAACAAGTTTATTTCCTACGTGTGTATGTTCGGGGAAACAGGAAGTGTGGCCGATAGCCCAGGACAGCCCAACATCTCGTGCAAGGAATGGCTGAGAGACAGCTTCTTAGTGCTTTTCTCCCTGGCCTGGGCTGGGCAGCCAAGACTAAACCGCCCTACTGAAAGCCAAACAAATGGCAGCACCTGGTCTGCGTAGTCAGTGGAAAACATCTAGATGGCCCTTAAACCCAGCTAGATTAGGGTGTTGATCACTTCTTCCTCAGGCTTAATTTCTAAGACTAATTGTGACATAGACTCTTTTTCTTTAACTTTTCATTTATTTATTGAGCGAGAGAGAGAAAGGGAGAGAGGGCAGAAGCAGGGAGAGAAGCAGAGGGAGAGGGAGAAGCAGGCTCCCCACTGAGCAGGGAGCCTGGACTTGGAACTCAATCCCAGGACCCTGGGATCATGACCTGAGCTGAAGGCAGACGCTTAATTGACTGAGCCACCCAGGTGCCACCCAGGCACCCTGTAACACAGCTTTTAATTGAGAAATAATAAATTTAAAAAGATGCCAATAAAAAATATATGTTTATAAAAAATAAAAAATTAAAAAAAAAAGATGCCAATAAATAACAAAGAATAGAAAAAAAGAAAAAGTGGAAGTTTTTAAATAATAAATTACTACTCTGAACAACTATGTAACAATACATGTGAAAACTAGATAAATAACATTTTCCAAAAGTATTTAAAGTGCCAAAATTAGTGCCAGGATAAAAATTTTGTATAGACCACAATAAAGGTATTTATAGAGTAAAGAGACCACCTCACTTTTCTTCCATTTCCACCCCCACTTCATTCTCCATACAAAAGTGCAAGTTACCACTTTTACAGATGACATTTTCCCAACTTCCAAAGAACAAATAACCCCTACTCCACAGAGTTCTTCCAGAAAATAGGAGAGTGAATGCTTCTCATCTCATTTTATGAGGCTACTATAATCTTGATTCCAGAACAAGATAGGTATAATATGAAAAACAAAAGAATATGTCCATTTTACTTATGAGTGTATAGATGCACAAAGCCTAAAAAAAAAAAAAATACTAAGTACCTGAATCAAACTGTTTATTAAAATTACATATAATACATCATAATGAAGTAGGGTTTATCCCTAAATAAGCATGGCTTTCTAAGAAAATATTTTAGTACAGCTCATCACAAGTGAATCAAAGAAAGAAATTGCATGACAATCTCAGTAAAACAAAAAATCATGTAATAAAGTTCAATACGGGTGTACAATTTAAATTCCCTAAATAGGAATAGAAGTTTCTTTTTATAATTTGATAAAGATTAACTCTCAAAAACCTAACCATGAAAAGAGAAAAGTATGTAAAAGTATATACACATTGCTAAGGTCCTGACTTACTCAAAAACGCAAGAAAGAGAAATAAAGGTAAATGGTCTTGGAAGGAAAGAGATAAAGCTGTTATTATTTGCAGATTATATGATTATAACAAAATCAATATACCAGTGCTTAGAACTAATTAACAAAAGATTGACCAAACCAAGGTCTCCCTATAAAAATCAGTAGTGTTCTTCTATACCAATAATAGCCAAAAAGAAAATAAAAGGAAACTAATATATAATTAATAATAGCCGCAAAACTACCAGGTAGGAAAGAATTAATCAAACCAAGAACACACAAGAACTTCATGAAAAAAATATTTACAGCTCAACCAAAGTACATAAAAGAAGACTTAAATAACTGCAGATATATAGTATCTTTATGGGTGGAAAACGTTGTAAAGATCTTAATCCCCCCCAAATTAATCCAACTACTCCATAAATTCTCAATAAAATTTTATTAAAAATATTTGAGTAGTTTGTCAAACTTATCCTCAGATATATGTAGAAGGATAAACGTCTACAAATAGCTAGCTCATTTATGAATAGGGCTAGCAATGACAAAGGAACTTTTCATACAAGATATTAAGGTATATCACAAAACCATAATAATAACTAATAAAAAAGGTAGCACTCACAGAAATAAACCAGTGGAATGGAATGGATTAAAAGCTCAGAAACACACTCAAATGTTTATTAAAACTTGATGAATGATAAAAGTAGCAGCACAATGAGGAGGGGACAAAATTTTTACTACATCATTTTTATAAAGAACCATAAATTGGATGGATTTCTTCCTTCCTACGTTATGCTTTCTATTTTATACCATATACAAAGGTGGACCTCACATATATTAAAGACCTCAATTTTTAAGGTAAAAGCGTAATGTCAATAAACGAAACTAGGAAAATAATTTTTTTAGTGACCAGAGAAACGCAACGAGAAACAAGATGACACTTTAGATCCCCCAGATTCGGGGGTGGGAGTGAGGGAGGTGGTAGAAATTCGATTAGGGCCAGCCTTGGTAAGGCTCTGAGAAAATGGGAGTCCTGGGACGCCTGGGTGGCTCAGTTGGTTAAGCAGCTGCCTTCGGCTCAGGTCATGATCCCAGTGTCCTGGGATCGAGTCCCACATCGGGCTCCTTGCTCAGCGGGGAGCCTGCTTTAAAAAAAAAAAGAAAAGAAAATGGGAATCCTCATGTACTCTTTCTTGCTGCGCTATCGGTGTCTCAGAGAGCAGTCTGGCAGCACCTAGTGAAGCACCTATAAATCCTTTGTCCTAGCATTTGCTCGTCTGTGGATACAAGCCCAAAGAAACTGCTGAGAGGACAGACACGAGGACGTTCATTGCAGTGTTCTGTGTGACAGAGAACAGTTAGAGGCAGTCTGAGCGACCAGCACAGGGGGCAACGGATAAATAAACCAACAATGAATGCATACTCTGCACTTTGATGCCTCACTTTGAAACAGTATGCAAGATGTGCATCTAGCCAGCAACATGGGTAGACCATAAAAAACACGTTTTAGAGTTTAAAAAGAGAGAGCGAGACAGAAATAGAATGAGATCTTGCATGTCAGGTATATGAAATAGACATACACAAAAGAGTGCATGAACAGTCCTATATGAGACATGTTCTTTTTTTTTTTTTTTTTTTAGATTTTATTTATTTATTTGACAGAGAGAGATCACAAGTAGGCAGAGAGGCAGGCAGACAGAGGGGGAAGCAGGCTCCCTGCTGAGCAGAGAGCCCGATGCAGGGGGTTGGTGGGGCTCAATCCCAGGACCCTGAGATCATGACCTGAGCCGAAGGCAGAGGCTTAACCCACTGAGCCACCCAGGCACCCCTATATCAGACATGTTCTGTGAGTGCCTATTGTGGGGAGCAGAATGTGTGAGGAGAATTAGGAATGGAGCCAGCAAGTAAAGTGAAACAAACAAACAAAAAAGGAGGTCTGCACTCCAAAGACAATTGTGTGCAATGACCTGAGTGTTATGATGGGCTCAGCAGTCTGCACCCAAGTTCATGAGCAACAGAAGGAGGTCTCCTCAACGGCACCCACCCACGCATAGTTTTAGCTCCCTGCACATTCTACAGTTTATAGGCAGGAATGTGAAGGAAAGCAAAAATGAAAACAAAATAGGATTGCTGAGAGGCAGTGGGGCTGGGAGAGGGATATCCATGACCATGAAACTTAAAAAAAAAAAAAAAAAAAAGGGGGGGGGGGGAAGAAAAGAAAAGAAATAACAGGAATAATTTAGTTTTTATGTTGTGCTTTATGTGTTCCATTTTAGCACGCTATAAATTGGTCAGGGTATCTCTGGAATGTGTAGAATTTGAAACAAGCTCTTGGGGGTTCTCTTCGGGAGAGGAAAGTCACCAAGTTGTTGGAGAAAGCAATAATCATGAAACAAAAAATAGAACCTTTTGTTCAATTCATATAGTATATAGAGATCTTAAAAAATATGTTTCTGCAATATCCAACAAGAGTAACAAGTAAATCCGAAGTTGTTTAAAAATCTGCATGTTTCCCTCCGCCTTTGGTACCTGTTTGCATCAACTCTTTAAAAGCCTGATATCTTTTTTTACTGCTAAAATTTCTGTACAGTTTCATTCCTACATATTTTAAACTTTCATAAAATCTTACTATGTTACAGGCTGCTGCTTTGCTGATTTAGATATCTAAACATCAAATCATTTTCCTTAAAACATCAAATCTGAAATCCAGCTTTCCAAACACTAGAAAGGGGTCCTACTGTATGTTGCAAGATCAAGAATTCTATTGACCTAAGTCCTATTCAATCCTAATATAAAATAATATATTAGTATATATTACACTGTAGAATATAGCATATAATATGACACTAATCAAATAATAATCCTCTTCAAAAATACTAATCCCACACCCCTGTACAAATTACCTCCATTTGGCCGACGTGAAAACTAAAACAGACTTAACCAAGTGCTCGGGATCACAGTGGGAATAACAACAGTTCTATGTGAATCTTGACTTCATGAAGTCCTTCATCCTCCTGGTTTGGGCTTTTGGGGACTAGTTACTCGCAAACCGAAAGAGAAGATTTAATCATCAAGGAAAAACACGGAAAAGAAAGAGGAAAAGGAAACAATGAAGTGTCATCAACCCAGAAGTCCTTTGGACCCGCTGGGCTCCTTTGTTTCCCAAGAGCAGCTTTACTAAAAACAAGTACAGAAGTCTGGGCCCTGGGCGGCCCAACGCAGCGCCGGCCGACCGCGCAGCCCCAGGGATGGTACCTGTCTTGCACATTCCTCTTCCACGCCTGTGAGGAGTGGTGGCGTTTGTCTCACAGCAGAGGTGCGACTCTGACACGGTGTAAGATTGGTGGCATAATAAGAAGACAGTGATCCAAGGAGAAAGTGTGAATTCGAAAAAGAAATCATTTTTCTCTCTCCTCTAGCTGTAAATAACCTCACCCACAGCTCCCTACTTTTCAAAACTCCAGGCCAAAGAGCTAGGGAGGAAGAGTTTGCTGGAGAGCTTGTCTTTTAAAGGACGTCATCACCAAAGAAATGTATTTGCAAAAAACGTGGATTTTCAACCTCGTTCATTTCCTGAAACAAATGGTTCTCTGGACTCTCGCTTCAGGCCGTTTGTCTTCTGTGTTCTAGAAAGCAAGCGAGATTGCTGGGCTGTCCAGGCCAGGAAGGCAATGGCCAGGAGTTTCTTTCTCCAGGGCGGGGAGATACTTAGGGAAGGACTTAAGCGGGGGGAAAGCTAATAATATTATTTTTGTAAAATACTGCAGTTGGAAAAAGAAAAGCCCACAGGGGGAACCTAAATCATAACCAAGGAAAGAGAAGAGCTTAGTGATTAATGACAAAGACCGCTCATGCGCAGAGCCTCCTGGCCACTGAGGCACGCCGGGCTACTCGCCATCGAAGCTGTGGTCCAACATCAAGTGAGAACTTGCTACACATATGGGATCTCAGGGCTCATCCCAGACCTACTGAATGGAGAGAGCAGTCTAACAAACACACCGGGTGATTTGCATCTACATTTAGTTTGAGGAGCACTGTCCTAGGACATTGCCCTATTTTTAGCTCCCAGTAAAATTAGTAGATAAGTAATAACAAAACCAGGAGGGTTTAACTGTGTACACTTTATAATTAGTTCTTTTAACACACACACACACACACTCTACAATGACTATATAAATAATCTAACATGGAAATCATATAAAAAAATCTAAATTCTACACTTTATAATTAGTTCTTTTAACACACACAAACACACTACAATGACTATATAAATAATCTAACATGGAAATCATATAAAAAAATCTAAATTCTACCAGATCCACGTCCTCCTGCAAAGGATGTCAAACCACCATCACAACAGCAGCAGCTGTTTGGAACTCAGCAACTCCCCGTGTATCGGGATCATGTCCTAACTCTGAATGTGAAAAACTTTCCTTTAATATGATGACACCACGCCACAGCAGGACCATCTGTATCCCTGCCCCAGAGAGAATTTTCTGGTTGACCAAGTTATGTTTTTGGCCAGCTGAAACTCAAGCCTAGCCTGATCAGTATCAGAGAAACCCATATGCAGTCTGTGTAAGCAAGAGGAAAATGACCTCAAGGGGCAGCCCACTGCAGCAGTACATAAATAAATTGGCAGATGTGTCAACTATGCATATTAGTCCAGAGTGCAGTTCTTTGGGGACTAAAGTCCAAAGACAAAGACATTTGTGGGTTGCCGGTCAATCTGGAGCATTTCTTCTAATTTTTCTGGATGTGTTTTTGACAGGAGCTTAAGGGCAGTTCAATAAATTAAAATGCATTTACATGGCAATGAAGAATTATCTTGACACACAGAGTTATTTAATTACCAAGGTGCTTTGCGTGCTGCTAAAGTTAAGACTGTGTCAGCCTTTCTGGGACAAATCTTTATTTTCAGGGCCATGTGGCTCAGCCAGGAATGATCCCCTGGGTTGGAGCTTGTCATTTATAGAAGAGGAGTCTCCTCACTGACCCCCATTTCCATAGACAGCTCTAAACAGATCGGTAATCTCAATGTCAGACATCATGATGAAGTCAGCGCTGCTGAGGCCAAATGTCCCCCTTCAGGGATGTGGCCTCCCTCTCAGAGGAATTGTAAATGAAGTCATACCCCATTTGCAATCTTCAAAGCATGTCAGGGTTGTTGTCTGTCTGAGTGACATTCAGAGAATTTTCTTGAGGCATCAAGAGGTAGGCGTATGATGAAAGTCTGTTTCCACGCTGGCAGCATCAAAGCACAATTGGTAAATGGTGACCTCATATTATTAGGGACAGGGACAGTTTCCCCCAAGCTGTGCACCATATTGATCATAGAGGGAAGGGGACACCTCTGAGTCCAGGCCCCAAGGAAGTCACTCTGAGAAAGAGGACAGGTACCTGGAAGTTCAGGGTCAAACCCGCAGCACTAAGTTGGACAGGAAAGAAAAAAGGATAAAAACATTTGTGCCTCGGCTTTCCTAGAATTTCTGTTTACTTCCACGGTCAGAGGATTATCATTGATTTTGATCAGAAAGGATATGGGCAACAGATATATTAGCATGCTTAGTTCCTCCCGTGAGCTAACCCAGGTCGTGGAAGACAATTATCTTGAATAAAAATGAGAGAGAAAAGCCAAACATTGCCCATCTCCCTTCCCTTGGATCTAAGTCAAAATATGTTAAAGATTTAACTTGTTAGTATAGACAGTGAGAATGGATAGACTTGAGTCATCCAAGACGAGAGCTGACAAGACCACATGGTAGAATACAACGTGTTCTGCGTGAAGAGCCAGAAATCCTGGGTCCCACGTCTGACTCAACTCCTCCTGAGCTGTGGGTCCTCGGAGAAGTCACTTTACCTCTCCAGCTTTCATTTTCCTCATCAACGTGAGGGACTGAGTCCCTAAGGAACGCTCACATTCATTCCAGCTGTAGGATTCTATTTCATTTATTCTGTGTATGAGAACCATAACCCCACTTTCCTCCATTCCTTCTGAAAAGCAACAACCTTTCCAAGTGGATTGTAAGTTGTTTTTTTTTTTTTTTTTTTTTTTTTCAAGCACTGAACTATCCCAAATTCATTTCTCTAGGTCCTGACATCTTGACTCTGGTGGTGGGATCTGACATCAGTCGCTGTCCCAACACCCCGCGGCCCACCTGCCGCGGCTACCTACATAAAAGGACTCACTCCGGTTTTGTGAAGGGTTGGAGGAAGAGGTGGTTTGTGCTGAAGCATGACGGCTGCCTCCACTATTACAGACATAAGAAGGTAAACTGAGAAGTGCCGTCTGTCCATTCCCAAAGTGCTTTCTCATAAGGTACCGTGTTGTAGGATTCTGGAAACAGTGTTCTCTCCTGTGACTTTTAAAGTACTTTTCCTTCTTCAGAGGTCCCGAGAATTGTAATTTATTTTCTCCGCTGCTGCATAAATCAAGGCTGGCATAAGTTTCTATCTCGTTTATTCCTATTTTCAGATCCTCTGTGAAAATTTCCTTATCAAAGCCAAGAAAATAAGAACCAAAGTGCATACCTAGTACCCTGGAGAAATCAAAGCGGGCTAAGGCAAAGTACAGCTAACATCTCGCTGGACCGCAGCGCCCGAGCGCGGTTCCCTAGGTTACAGGGATTGATGTCAGCGAGGCTTCTGAAGCCTCCGAGAAGCTGCCTAGAATACCTTGTTTCATTTCCCAGATTTCATCAAAGCAGCGATTTTTAACTATAGGTGAAGGTTGGAATATTTGGGGAAATGAGCAGATCCGATTCTCCTCCTCCCGGGCGTTTCTCAGCACACCAGGGATGGGGACTGGCCCAGGGATCTGGGGAAGGCACTTGGGGTGATTCTAGGGTGCCCTTCACACGGTCAGCCTGTGGGTCACGTCTTGCCCGCAGAAGTGTTTTTTCAGCCCTACACAATATGGCATTTAATTTGTTTAATCAGATGCAAATATCATAAATGTCAGAGATTTCCCACAGAAGTCCCGATTTCCAGCTTCTCTTGAAAAATTTCCAAGCAACAGTTGGTGGGGGCTGAATAGTGACTCCGTCCTCTAGGAGCTTTTGAGCTGTCTGGTTCAAGAGAGGGCTGACTCCTTCCCACTGTCTTCTGACCTGTTGGCTTCACTCTGAACCACAGGTGTGATCTATCTCTAGTAAGTGAAGTAAGAACAGGAGTTTGGCTTGTTTTCCTTACATACGACACAATCTTTATTTTACATTACCCTAGTTTCTCCTTTTTTTTTTTTTTTCTTTTTGTATTATATATATAACATGCTTAAAACCTTAATTCCTTTCTGGATCAAAGAAAGGAGTACATCAATAAAAAAAATCAATACCTTTTTTAAAATGAGGAATAACTTTGCATATCGAATCATTGCGAAGAATCCCTTTTCCTAAACTGTGAGTCATTTATTTGGGACATACACGAAGAGGTGTCTGCCTTTTGTGGGAATGTGAGCTATTGCCACTTTGAAAAAACTCTGTCTCCCTCCAGTGCAGGAAAATAGGATTCTCTGTAATCAGGATGAGAAACGACAGTCCAGGCTTGTTCTCTCTATTCTGACTGTTAAAGTAAAACAGACCAGAAGTTTCCAGCCTGGGTATTGCTTCAGAAGCCCCTGAAGAGTTTTCCAAAGTATATGCAAAGACCCGTCTCCTTCTCCCTCCCCACCCCCCAAGGGGGTCTTGGAAACTTTATGTTCTTTTTTATGCTTTTTCAGGGTAATTCTCATGCAACTGATTTGTAACCTGGGCGAGTCCCACGGCAAAGTGTGTTCCCGTCTAGAGTCAGAAGGCAAAAATAAAAACAATAATGCAAGCTTACCAGCTTTTCTTTCACAGGATAGATAGTTCTTTATCCTTGGAATGTGTCCTTTCTACCTTTTCAGTGATAATTTTTGTTTTTTCTTGTGAAACAGTGACAAGACAATGCTAGCTTTTCTGGGATGGCCTTCCTCAGCGAAACAAATAACATAAAGCAGCCTATGTCAAGCACCCCATATTTTAAGCTTCCTGTTCTTAAACTCAGAATGGTTCCTGGATCCAGTGCTCCAGGTCTGAGTTTGCCAGGTGGCAGTCTCGGGACGGGTGCTGCCTGCAGATGTTATGTTTGGCTTGCACAATGTTTTCATAAATTTTTTAATTAAATGCATTCAGGTGAAGCATGTGCTGTCCAATTTGCCATAATCCCTACTACTCCTCATTTCCTTACACTGAGTCCAGTCATTTAAATTACCCAGTAGGCCCTGTAAAGGTTCGAGTATATGAATCCTGGGGTAGAATTTATGTGTAGAATTGGAAGTGTGGCGGTATCGTGGTTAAAATTAAAAGGGTGTTCTGTGGTGTTTTTTTTTTTAACTGTTTCTAGTCCTCTTTGGGAAAGAAATGTGGATTTATATAGTTTGGACACAGACCATCAATGCCACAAGTAGGCTTTAGTGTGGAGATGGTAGAATACGAAAATAAGGCTTTATTTTGTTTATAAAGGACCAAAATCCAATCCCTTGTGGAGCTGCAAATTCCAGAATATATTATGTCTGATCTTTATAATAGATAGCAATGATGGAGAAGAGTTAAAGGGGCATAATAAGAACATAACAGAATAAATTGGCAGAAAATGAACTCAGCTATACAGTATTCACTCAAGCAATAAATATTTATCGAGTGCTTTTACAAGCCAGGCATTATGCTAAACTCTGGAAACACACACTACAAAGACAGGGTACCTGCCCTGTTTGTGCTTATGGTTACATAGGACAGACTGGTATTAAGGAATATATTCACAAATAAATTTGCAATGGTGAGTAGTACTGTAAGTACAATGACAGGGCGAGGGAGAACAGTAGCAGTCTGGATCTAACCAAGAGATACAGTAACACAGTGATTTAAACAAGGAAGTTTGATATGAAGAATTGTGAAATTATGATAAAAGAATAACTACAGGCTATAAAAAACAAAATAAAAGCAAACAAAAACAAAAACCTATCTGGTACCAAGGGGGAGTACTCAAGCAAGGACAAACTTAGAACTACTTCTATCCTCTCCAAGGCTGGGGATTCGGATCTCCTGGGGGAAAGGTAGTTGAATTCATGGGCCAGCAGGGCAGCCCACTGGTCTGCTGGGCCAGTCTGAGAGAACAGTTACAGAACAGAAAGGAAGCAACCCTTTGGATCACAGAAGGGGCAGATGAACAGAAGCTGGTAGCCTGTGCATGGGTATGTGACAGGAGTGAGGATGCCCGTGTGGACTGGAAACCTGGAGCATAAGGTGTCCTTGTGAGGAAGACTATGTCTGGAGGGTGGTGGGTTGGGGAGGGCAGGAGACAAATCTAGGGGGGGTGGAGAAGTGAACACAGGGAATCAGTATACCGGGGTTGGTAGGGGCGGGCAGAGACCTGGAGCATAGGAAGGACGTCCGCGTGGAGAGGGCTGAAGGAAGGTGATCACTAGGCCACACTGGGGCCGCCAGGACTCAGGGTCAGCACGTTGGGACAGAACACCCCCATGTGTCCACATACCCACACTGCTAGACCCGGTCTGAGCCCCTGGAAAGACCAGGAGCAGGCTTCCTCCTACAATGTGCCTCCAGCGCCCTCTACCGAAAAAGCTGAGCACCCACGTTTACTGTAAAAGAACTATGGAAAGGCATTCCATCCACTATTGTGGTGCACATGCGAAGTGAATTTGGAGAGGAGAATCAGGAAGCTCACAATTGGCACAAAAGTAAAAGGAAGGGTCTAGTATAAATTAACAAAATGGGAATTCTGTAATGAATTCCTTCTTGAGGATGTAGCATTTCACCTGAGGCCTGAGGATTGAATAAAAGTTAGCCAGACCGAAAGTTGAGATGAGCATTTTGCAAGCAGAATAAATATGTGTGAAGTCCCCGAATTGGGGGGTGGGGGGAGCTTAAAAGTCTGAAGATCTCGGAGAAAGCCCCATGTGGTTAAACCAGAGTGCAAGGCGGTAGGCAGGGAAGACAGCAGGTCAGGTTAAAGAGTTCAGCAAGAGGCTGGTGATGTGGGGCCCAGAGTCAGTGACAGGGATATTTGGATGTTTTCCTAACCATAATAGAGAGCCACCAAAATATCTCAGGCAAAGGAATTTTCAGAAGATCTTTCTGTTCTGTGGAGAATAAATTGGAAGAGCACGAGAGTTGAATAGAAATACCAGTTCTAGTGCCATTTTAGCGAGAAGAGGTAGTGGTCTTGATCGGAGTGGGAGTAATAAAGCCGAGTGGACAGATCTCCAGATATATGTAAAGCTAAAACCAACAGATTTGGCAATGAATTCAATGTGGCAGAGAAAGTAGATATAAGGAACATTGAAGGACGACTTCAAAGCTCTAGCACAAGTAACTCATTGGATGAGGTATCATTTACTGAAGAGGGAAGAGGTGACAAGGGTACAGGGTAAGGTGAGATCAGTAGTTCAATTTGAACAACTATGGAATATAGAGAGAGAATTTGTAGTGTTGTCTATTCTACATGTTACAGTATGGTACATATATATATATAAATTAAATATACATGAATTATATAAATTTAAATTAAATATTAAAAATAAATATATATTATATATTATGTAAAAATATATAAATTATATAAATTTAAGTTAAATATTATTTAAAATAAATAAATATATATATTATTTAAACCCACAGAAATTGATGAGATTGCCTAAGGAGAGAATATAAAGTGAGATGAAAAGAGAGCTCTCAGCTTTACCCCAAGGTGGACAGAGTAGAAGGAAAAGGGAAGGGTGGTGGAGAGGGGTGGCCAGGTGGCCAGAGGGATACAAACAAACGTGTGCTGGAAACCAAGATTTTTGAAAAAGTTCCAAAAAGGAAGGTTACCAGTGTCTTCCAGTGTCGCCGCAAGACCACGCTATGATGAGTATTAGGAAGTATCCATTAAGTTTGGCATGAGGCAAGTCCTTGCAAATTTTGGTACGAGAAATCTGGCTTATGCAGAGTGAAACAATTCATTAGTGTGAATTGGAAAAGTGTAAGTAGCATTTGTAGACCAGTCTTTTTTTTTTTTTTTTAAAGATTTTATTTATTTATTTGATAGACAGAGATCACAAGTAGGCAGAGAGGCCGGCAGAGAGAGAAGGGGGAAACAGGCTCCCTGCTGAGCAGAGAGCCCGATGTGGGGCTTGAAACCAGAATCCTGGGATCATGACCTGAGCCGAAGGCAGAGGCTTTAACCCACTGAGCCACCCAGGTGCCCTGTAGACATATTAATATAATAAACATATAATATATTTTTATCCCCAGGGGTACAGGTCTGTGAATCCCCAAGTTTACACACTTCACAGCACTCACCAAAGCACATACCATCCCCAATGTCCATAACCCCACCCCCCTTCTCTCCACCCCCCTCCCCCCAGCAACCCTCAGTTTGTTTTGTGAGATTAAGAGTCACTTATGGTTTGTCTCCCTCCCAATCCTATCTTGTTTCATTCATTCTTCTCCTACCCCCTTAAGCCCCCCTGTTGCATCACCACTTCCTCATATCAGGGAGATCATATGATAGTTGTCTTTCTCCGCTTGACTTATTTCACTAAGCATGATACGCTCTAGTTCCATCCACGTTGTCGCAAATGGCAAAATTTCATTTCTTTTGATGGCTGCATAGTATTCCATTGTGTATATATACCACATCTTCTTGATCCATTCATCTGTTGATGGACATCTAGGTTCTTTCCATAGTTTGGCTAGACCAGTCTTTTGAAAACCTTGTCTCTGAAAGTGACTAGAGAAGCAGTGTGATAACTGAGTATGCAGTTCACTTACAGTTAATTACTTATATAATTGGGTTTGCATCTACTATCACCATTTTTGCTTTCCACTCGTCTCTCCGTTCTGTTTCTTTTCCTTACCTTTCTCGCCTGCTTTCATTAAATAGTTTTACAATTCCACTTAACTTGGGAGTTATTAAGTCTCTTACTATTCTTTCAGTGATTATCAGAACTATTACAACATGTGTTTAAACTTATTAGCATTGAATATAAATTTGTACTTAACGCACTTTTATGGCCATCACAGCATGTAATTTTGCCACACCCTAAGTAGTAGGTGTTACCATGTATTTTAATTCCATATAACTTGCTAAGACACTATTAATATCCTTTCATACAATCAATATTCTTGTATTTATCTACATATCTACTTGCTCTGTTGGCATTCATCTGTCCCTGTATCGTCAAGCATTTCACCTGGCAACATTTTCCTTAACTTCTCCATAGAAAGCCAAAAGCACACTCTCCTTGTGCTTTATTCTGCATAGATTCCTCTCACATACTTCCCACTGTCTAGTTTAATATCAAATCAACCCCCTAAAAGTTCTTAATTTTCATAATTGTATTTTCAGTTCCAGCTTTCATTTGACTTTTCTTTTTTTATAGTTTCCTGCATAAGCTGAAATGTTTCAACTTGAACACAGTAATCACAGTCATGTGAAATTACATCCTTTATAGGTCTGTTTCTGGCACCTGCCATTTCCGCAGTTTTGTTTCGGCCGGAATGATAAAGGCTAGTCCCAAATCATCTTCCTTTAATCAGCATGAAAATAATTGTAAGCAACCTGTAGTCCTTGTGAGGGTTGGCCATTTTTGTCATTCACCCAGGGTCATTCCTTGCGGGTTCTAACTCAGAGCATGACTTATCAGGACCAACCTCTTCAGGGGGTCTAAACTCCATGAAGTACTTGAAAGCTGTTTTTAGCTTCTCAGCCTTTTCAGATGAAATGGCCCCAGTGTTGGGCTCCTCCCCTGCTGGGTTTTAGCCCCATTATACTTCACTGTTTTACAAGCCTTCCGAAGTATTTGAAGAGCCATTTATATGTACACTTCAACTTTTCTATTTTTCTCAATGATAGAGTTTGTATTAATTCGTCTGCCATTAATTAATCTGCTATTACAAAAAAAAAAAAAAACAGTTCTAATGACAGCTGAAAAGGAAGTATGAGGGAAAACTTGTTTTGTTATTGTTTTTCTGGTATAAGATACCAAAGGGTGAATGCTGCGGAGGGTAGAGTCAAACAGAGAGGGGGAAAAGTTGAAGATACAGATAGAGGAATAACTGATGGATATGTTTGCCTTATAAGCCATCTATCCTAAAATTCGGGTGTAGCTAGCCCATAGGTACCAGAAGAGAAATTGAATTTTGTGAAGGATAAGACTGAATGTTCAACCAGGTTAGAAACAAAATAAGGCATTCTCTGTATATTGTAGCAGAACAAGCTAACTTTTGTCTGTCCTATGAGTCTATGTATGCAAGAAACTAAATGTGGGTGTGTGGGGGGAGCATAGTGGGGACTGGGAGACGCTTCACACACTGGGCTTTACAATGCCGTGCTTTAAATACTTGTCTCTGTTTCAGGAATTCTGATCGCCACAGCACATTTACTTTGCTATGTTGGAGGAGGGACCCAGGAGACTAAATAACACACAATAGTGTGGGAGACTTCATTTTGAACAAAGAGTAAAATTTGGAGCATGAAATAAGTTTGGTTTTTTATGTGTCTTGAATCTCTTTGTAAATCTGTTTGTCACTGATTTCCTTTTATGAAAAGAACTAAATGGAGACAAGGTGAAGTAGAGTAAGAGTGTGGGTTTTGAAGGCCAGTCTAGCTGTACAGCCCCCCATTTTTGAATAAGTTTTTATTACAACTTTTAGTAAACCACCAGTTGCCAGGAAATAAGTAACTCCTAGTGTTCGCCCTAGAATTGATCCAAGAAGCAGAAGAAAACCAGGCTCACAGAATTGGTTTGATTGGGCGGTAGAAGGAAATGGCATAGGCATTTCTGAAGGCACCCTCTGGTTTTGCTTATCACCGGAATGTTTCTGTGCCTTTAGATGTCCAGGTGACTATATGAGGAGACAGGATGTTGGAGGGCTGGGGAGAAGTCTGGCAAGAGCATCAGTTGGGTTAATCATTTGCATATGGAGTTGGCACCATATGCCATGAAATAAACTAGGAAGAATGGAAATTACAAGAGAAGAGAGAGCTAAGGCCAGGGCCATTGGTTTGTGGACAGAGCCAGCCAGAAGTCTGGTGCAGCAGTGAGGATCTAGCATTTGGGGTTGATCAGGAACAGACAATGAGACAAGAGAAGTCGTATGTTCCCCAAGGCCAGAGACAAATGTGTTTCAAAAAGATAGGTGTGGTCAGTGGAGTCAAATGCTGCTATGAATTAATTTCCTGCTAGATACAAGCCTCTTAGAGGAGGAGGGACCTCCCTTGCTATAGCTGGCTTTGTCTGCCTACAGCTTTGATCTTACTTTTTCTAAATCTAAAGGCATATTTCTCTCTGCCATCCCAAGGGGAAATGCCCTTGCAGGTATATTTCTTGTAACTTTCTCTCTTCTCCCCTTTTAAGGCAAACTCTGAGAGTTATCTAATGGAGTCTTTTACTTTCTTTCTTAATTCACTGCAATCAGGTATCTGTTTCTGTTCTCGCGTGGCTGTTGGAATTATAAGCATGCCCAGATTATCCAGGAAAAGAGTGTAGGATGATAAAAGCAATGGGCCACCAACATTTCATGGGGCATGATGTCTTCCTGATAAGACTCTTATGTGGATTAAATTACATAATATTTTTAAACTAATAGTTACAGGGTCTTACACATACTTTCAAATACTAGATGCTATCTCCTTGGCCCATTTTACCCTATTCTAAGTAAACTGCCTGTGGTCACATGGGTCCTAAGAGAGTATAGATTCAAACTCAGGGGCACCTGGGTGGCTCAGTGGGTTAAGCCTCTGTCTTTGGCTCAGGTCATGATCTCAGGGTCCTGGGATCGAGTCCCGCATCAGGCTCTCTGCTTGGCAGGGAGCCTGCTTCCTCCTCTCTCTGCCTGCCTCTCTGCCTACTTATGATCTCGCTTTATCAAATAAATAAATAAAATCTTTTTTAAAATCAAAAAACAAAAAACAAACTCAGGTCTGCTTGGCTAAAATGCCTGCCTGCCTGTCAACTACTTGGAAACCACAGTTCCTGAACCACTTTCCAGGTTCACAACTCCAAGCTGGACCTTACCCTGCTAATCTGGTTTTACCCTAGA
Source organism: Mustela lutreola (assembly GCF_030435805.1). Classification (NCBI taxonomy): domain Eukaryota; kingdom Metazoa; phylum Chordata; class Mammalia; order Carnivora; family Mustelidae; genus Mustela; species Mustela lutreola. Next base: position 127,196,757 of record NC_081294.1, on the reverse strand, counting down.
TATCAGCCTTTGCTGGCTGCCCAACCCACTTGTCCCCACATCATAACTGTGTCAACCCCTAGAGAAAGTTGCAGGACAAAAGAGAGGCTAAGGTTAAGAACTATTAGGTAAGATTTGTGAACATTGTCTACTTCACAGGATTATTTTAGGCAAATAAATATCCAGTCGAAGGAAGTATGCTCATAGCATTCAGAAAGAAGGGAATATTTGAGTCAGTAAATGCACATGGTCAACGTAAAAAGAGGTCTGCAAGTTCTCAGTAAGATCTCCAAAAAGCTCATCTTGCAAAATTTCAATACCTCCTTGAAACTCATTTGTAATTTAAGAGATGCCCAGTAGGTGGTGCCACTTACTCACAGATGGTTTTCAGAGCTACCATCGGATCAGAGTTTGAACCATAAAATTCTTGTTAATGCAGAAAGAGATTGGAAAATGAACTTAAACCAGCTTCCTCCTTTTCCCAAATAGGAAAATGGGGATTCAATATTATATAACTTACAAGAGAAGGTCCATCATTTGAACCATGTGGCTGACATTCAACTAAACTTCTCCTATTTATACTACATTCCAGCCTCCAACTTTGGGTAATTTCCCCCAAGAAGACCATGCACTGTCACTAAGCAGCTGGTTCTGGGTTAGGAGGGTGCAAGTGTATGTAGGAAAAATTCTGCCATGAGAAGACCACATTCTTCGGGTGCTATTGTATTGGAGCTATTTATCTGGTATTATGAAGTCCCATTTTTAAAAGGACATTTAAAATCACCTTTTACCACCTTCTGCATTTTCCCCTAAAACAAAACCCCACCTGGGGCTTACTTTCCAGGCTACCCCAGTCCCTGGCATTCTGGGAGCTAGAGGCAAGATCATCGTGTCATATCCACTTCCAAAAGACATTCCCGGGAGAAATCCACATCCATCCCATTATTGGCAAAATAATTATTGAAAACTTCATTTATGCCAGGATTGAGTTGTAAAAATAGTAGTCAAGACCAACAGTTCTCATGGAGTTTCACTTTACTGTGGGAAGAGATGGAAAAGAGACAAGATAAGTTTAGACACTGACAAGTACTTGGATGTGACAGGGGCTCGGGGAGGGATGGGGTTGGGGAACCATTTTCAAGGAAGGGTCAAGAAAGCTTGTCTGAGAGGATGGTATTTAAGATAAGACAAAGATCAGGAGGAATGATATCAGCAGAGGAAACAATTAATACAAAGGACCTGTGGAAGAAGCATTAAACAATTTTTAATCATTATATCCTTAATAAGTATTGGGTAGTTCATCCTATTGCATCTTGAGACCTTCTACCTGGTGTAGAGAAAGATGCTGAAGGCACTAAAGTTTAAAAGAGGGAAGGGGGAGGGGCCATCCTGGGACAGGGCAGGCGTGTCTCTCCCTAGTGCAGAGGTGGGGGAGAATTGTGTGTGTGTGACCCTGGGCTGCGGGGATGTTGCTGAGAGGAGACATCACAAGCAAGCAGGAAAGATTTACTAAAGGGACAAACAGAGGGCCCCAAATACAAATGGTAGTGCTACAAAGTAGCTCTTGAAAGAGCTTTTAAAATAGCCTGCTTACTTCCACCTCATTGTTTTTCAAAATGTAGCCTGAAACCCACAAATTAGAATCACCAGGCACTTGTCACATACCTTTGGGCGTCACATCAGGTTTTTCAAATCAGAATTTATGGGGGTGGGGATTATAATAAGCACAGATCTATTAGAATCAGAATATGCATTAAAACACACACACACACACACACACACACATAAATGTCATACACACTAAAGTTGAGAACTGATGCTTTGTAGAATTTACATTTTACCAGTGTTTTGCCTCCTCAAATAGTATGGCCTTCTATTTCTGCTAGTACAGGCGCTGTTCTTCAAAGTAGGAAAAGGCTAAAACACCTCCAAGAGAAAAAGGGAAGATTAATGCATGACAAAAAACCTGCAAAACATTAGGGAGTTTTAGAGACCTTTAGTAGTTCCCTTTATAAAAAACATATAGGTCTTTGATAATTTGTGGGGCTTTTTATCTATAATACATAAAGGAGCCCTTTTCTTTCTGGATTTGAATAATCAAAGGACCTTAGGTTTTCTTTAGGGTATAATATTATTTTTCCTATGAATGATGTAATTTTGTGGGCAATAATGTTCTCTTCCTGAATCTCAAGAGCATTGAGCTCTCAGCTCATCCAGGTCTTGGGGATACATAGGAAAGAAAGTTCCATTAGTGAAACTGTGGGTTGGGAGGTTGTGATTTTAACCCCTGCAGTAGACAACAATGAGGACATGGCAAATGCGTTTGGAATGATGAGGGAAATTAGTATGTTCCTCAATCCACTGGTATCTTTGTATTTGATTTAGAAGACTATAGCCAAAAAAGCATAAAGAGTAAATTTGGACTTCTTGCCTGCCCACCTCCCATCTGTAATTAGGTACTGAGGTTTTGGTGCTTTTTGTTTTGTTTTGTTTTGTTTTGTTTTAACTAACTCTTCTACTTACGCAACCCCAGTAAACCAACAAAGAGTAGGATTTCTGGTTGCCCGATATAGACTGATATATTTAATGCTTGATTTCTTTCTTATTTTTATCATCAAAAATTTAAAGAGAAAGCATGTAACTTCTTTCTTCCATAGATTTTTCGAGTAGGCTATAGTGCCTAACAGTAGCTGCAGCTATAGTGGTGGGACCTTGGGAATGATGTTCCAGAAGCCCAACAACCTTTGCTTAAAGACTCTTCAACCAAAATTCACACCCTTCAAATGCTTTAACCAAAATGTCAGAGGCTTCGTTAGAGTGGAAATTATTTTATGGCTCCATAATACATGATTTTCCCCCCAGAATAGCCTTATCTCCTTATTTCAGTAAAATATCTGCTAGACTAAGCAATGTCCACAATAGCCAAACTATGGAAAGAACCTAGATGTCCATCAACAGATGAATGGATATATATACATGTATATACAATGGAATACTATGCAGCCATCAAAAGAAATGAAATCTTGCCATTTGCAATGATGTGGATGGAACTAGAGGGTATTATGCTTAGCGAAATAAGTCAATCGGAGAAAGACAACTATCATATGATCTCCCTGATATGAGGAAGTGGAGATGTAACGTGGAAGGGTTTGGGGGTAGGAAAAGAATAAATGAAACAAGATGGGATCGGGAGGGAGACAAACCGTAATAGACTCTTAATCTCACAAAACAAACTGAGGGTTGCTGGGGGGAGGGGGGTTGGGAGAGGGGTGGTGGGGTTATGGACATTGGGGAGGGTAGGTGCTATGGTGAGTGTTGTGAAGTGTGTAAACCTGGAGATTCACAGACCTGTACCCTGGGGGCTAATAATACATTATATGTTTATAAAAAAAATTTTAAAAATATATCTGCTAGACCAGCAAAAGGAGAATCCATAAACTAAAGTTTGTGAATTTGTTCTTCACAAGAAATTCTTAGGGTACAAGTTTAAGAATGGACAATTAAGGCAAATTATTCAGAAAGACATGCTATTTGCATTTTTCCCTTTGGGATATGTTTGTCATCATCATTTACATGGAGGGTATTTGCTTACAGATCTGCTCTTTGCCTCAGAATTAGGATAATGTTTCCATTTAAACTGAGTCTTCTTGTCCTAAATATTGCATAGTGGCACGGACTACCTATCTCCTGTTTCCTTGGGCCAAACACAATGACAAGGCAAGCTGAACTGTGGTCCCCAAATCTCTTGTGTTCCATTTTGTGAGATGGTCAGAGGTGTTTGTATAGTGCAAAGAATTAAGATATTAAAGGAGTTGCCTAGAATACCACCCAACAAATTTTAAAATAAAAAGCTTATAAGCAGAGTATCTGCTCTTGCTGTGAAAAATGTGTTCTGAAAGCACAGAAGGAACATTTGCAACTTGAAACTTCTCATCAGAAATTGAGAGAACTCAAGGTCAGTGTAATATTAATTCTCACCCAGCTCTTTCGTCTAACAGATATCAAGTTGCATTTGAATCTGGTAAAGAGACATGAATTTAGGTCAGGTTAGCCTTCACAGGACAAGTTTCTTGAGAAATATTCTGTACCCATGTATTAAGTCTTGAGTACCATTAGGTTATTTTAAGGTGAAGATGACCAAAACTTGTTTTTTGGTTTTTTTTTCATAGAAAAGGAAATTCATTTCTGGTAAGTTGAAATTGCCTTTGAATAATTTATAGGGAACAGAGAATTCCTCAGATCTCATATCATCAGCAGCCACTAGATTGCCTTGTTCTGTAATAGGTACTCTGGGAACTGGAAAGCTAGAGTTTGTTAGTATAATTTCTAACCAGAATCTCATACAGGTTAATGGCAGGTTAACGCATACAGGTTAAAGGCAGGCAACATTTAAGAAATGGCATGTCAAAATTACGTAAAAAGGAGGGGTGCCTGTTTGGCTCAGTGGGTTAAGCCTCTGCCTTCAGCTCAGGTCATGATCTCAGGGTCCTGGGATCGAGCCCCACATTGGGCTCTCTGCTTGGTGGGGAGCCTGCTTCCCCCTCTCTCTCTGCCTGCCTCTCTGCCTACTTATGATCTCTCTCTCTCTGTGTCAAATAAATAAATAAAATATTTTTTAAAAAGAATTACATAAAAAAAATCTTAAAAAAAAAAATTAGCCTCCATATAAAAGATATTCTCTAGACTTCTTACCATGATGTTAATATTCATTCCTCCATAGTTCTCAGCTAATATGCCCCATTTTCTCCTCCTTTTCACTAGGTGGGGAGGTAATAATAATAGGAACAATAAGATAAAGTATTATAGACAAATAAAATGAAAACAGCTTAATCCAAATAAAGTGAGAAAAGACCTCTGATTCATTGCTGACCAACTCCCTATTTTTTCTCCCAAATATCAGAATTCTTTCTCCCAATATATTTTTTTTAAAGTAAACTCTATGCCCAATGTGGGATTTGAACTCATGACCCTGAGATCAAGAGTCATACCCGTCATACCCTCTACCAACTGAGCTAGCCAGGTGCCCCTCTCCTAGTTTTTCAGACCTAATGCTGAATCACACTATCTTGAATCCCATTCAAATCCCATTTAGTTATTTATAACCTTGTGTCTTTGCCAATATCCCATGTATAGTCATCTTGTTCATTACTCTTGCTCTTACTGATCATCTTTTGTGTGCAAGGGACACAGATAACATTAGTGTGAAAATGAAGTTGAATAGGACAAAGCTCCTACACTCACAATGGATGGTGACTGAACTTAAACTTGTAGCTTGAGTAGGATTTCTGCGCATATAATGTGGGAAAAAATTCCAGATGGAAGCTTGAGGAAAGGCTGGACAAGAATGTGCTTGGACCCAACCAAAGAGCCGTCAGTGGACCAATCTGATTGCACCATGAGCTACTTGGGGAAAACCAAAGGAGATTTAGGTTGTAAAGATAGACCAAAGCCAAATAGTAACAAATCTTAAATTCAGAATAAAGAGCTGTACCTTGTTTGGGTGGCCATGAAGATTCACCGAGTTGTTTTGAACCCCAGAAGCATACTGAAAGATAAATGGAGCCATTCTTTAAGACTGTGGGGCAGTATTGGGAAGTTGAGTTATACAGTGACTTAGAAAGCTTTGCATTAATTCAGGCAAGAGATGAGACAATGAATTTGGGGGATGGCACTAAGAATCAAAGAGAGAAAAACCAACTCAGATACAGTTATTCATCTGCCATTCCAGATTTAATCTTGCTATCCCGTACTGCTCTCACCAGTATCCCACCGTAGACACCATCCTTCACAGTGCCGTAACCCGTGTCTTCAGCCCATAGATACGCAAGTTCTTAACCTGGAGTGCAGAGACCCCTGAGAGCGTAATATTAAAAGGTTCTTGGACTAGGATGGGGAAAAAAGTTCCACCTTTATTTTTACTAACCTCTCACTGCAACTTAAAATTTTCCTCAATTATAAAATAGGAAACATACCATTATAAAATAAGCTGTTCTGTCAACTTTTTGATAACAGAAATTATAGATAGCTTATGTCATATTACAGTTATTGTTCATATATTAAAATACAGTTTATATTCATCACTATTTTAAAAGTAAGGCATCAGTTAGAACTATTACCAGATTCTGTTGTTTAATGTGTTAGTTACTAAAAAGGCAAGTGCTACCATATCACAAATTTTTCTTTAATATTTTTTTTAAACTTGGGTCCTTTTTTTTTTAAGGTTTTATTTATTTGAGAGAGAGAGAGAGCATAAGAGGGGAGAGGGTCAGAGGAAGCAGCAGGCTCCCTGCTGAGCTGGGAGCCTGATGCAGGACTCGATCCTGGGACTCCAGGATCATGACCTGAGCCAAAGGCAATTGCCTAACCAACTGAGCCACCCAAGTGCCCCTGTCTTTAATATTTTGATGGTGGTATTTCTACCTATAACTGATTTCCTTTGTAATCCTATGTATTTTGATTAACACATTTTAAAATGTTATTCTTAAAAAAAGATACACAAGCTTCTCCAGACTGTTATACATCAAGAAGCCTTATAGAGATCTGAATCATGTGAGATCATGACCTGACACAATTTCCTCACCATCTTCAAAGTCTCTCTTATCTTTGAAAGAAAGTATTCCATCTGTCAGTCCTCACCTGTAGATCACGGAAGGAAAGAACCCCCCTCATTTGCTACTTTGTTGCTACTTTCGCCTCTTCCGTCCTGCCCCTCCTTTTTTTTTTTTTTTTTTTTTACTTTTTCTATTTTATGAACTTTGCTTCATGCACCTTCAGAATGCCAGTACTTCTATAACCGAGCATAATCTCAATCTTTTTTCTTCCCTGGAGAATTCTTTCTATGCTAAATACCATGCTATTCCTGGATCCAGTCAGTTAGTTGTTGCCGCATACCAGAAGCCAACAGTGTCTATGTGAAGGCCAGTTTCCGTTAACTCACTTCCTTGTAATTGGGAGCAAGAGGTGAGAGAGGAATTTCCTGCTGGGAAATTAATGCTGCGGGAGGCATGTTGTTAGGACTGTTCATCCAGTGGTGTGGGGAGAGAAGGCAGGAAGGAAATTGTTGACTGAACAATGGAAAGAAGGTATTTTTAGGGGACAAGATGTGCACCAAACATGAATTTCATCTAGGAGTGACCCTGACTGTTCCTACTGAATGACGATGTGTGTTGAGAATCCTGGAACGGGTGCATAAATTGATAACCTCTGCTATATAACTTTTCAAAGGGCACAGCCTTAGGCCCCATATGGAAAATGAAACCATTAGTGTTTTCTTGGTTGATATTGTGATGAAACAAAAATAATGTTCACAGATTTTGTTTCCAATTTACTTCATTTTCTATAAGAGATGGCATTGGTGATGGAAAGTAACACACATACTGTAGAACTTTGTGGAGATTTCAACGTGGTTTTGCTTTGTTAGGTCTTTGTTTCTTTTAACATACACATGAAATGGCTAATGAAAAAAAATAATTAGCCAGAAACGGTACACAGAATTTTTATCAACATTCTTTCCCATTATTGCAAGTAAACAATGAAGCTTCAGGGGTTGTTTCTGAAAATCTGTAACTTGACATTTTCAATAATAGTCAAGAAAATAGGAATGTGAAGTTTGATCATGAAGACTAGAGTCATAGACGCAAGGATTTCTAGTATCACAAAAGGTAGGCCTGAAATTCTAATGGCTTTTATAACTGGAAGTAATTGGTGAATGGGAACAAATGTATACTGAGGTAAGAGGAGCCAAATGTCTATTTGTGTGAGACCAAAAATGTGAAAGGGTTAGAGTGGGCCATGCATCCAGAAAGCAAATTAAAATGGAAAATGCAAAAATGTTTGCTCTGGCTACTGGTGAAGCCACTGATTCACTAAGGATAGCCCCAGGGGTGCTTTACCTGAGCCCTGAGTCGAGGAAGACATGAAGGAGGAGGATAACTGTCACAGGAGAGGTCAAAATCCATGTAGCATTAAGAAATGAATTACCAGGGGCGCCTGGGTGGCTCAGTGGGTTAAACCTCTGCCTTCGGCTCAGGTCATGATCTCAGGGTCCTGGGATCGAGCCCCACATTGGGCTCTCTGCTCAGCAGGGAGCCTGCTTCCTCCTCTGCCTACTTGTGATCTCTGTCTGTCAAATAAATAAATAAAATTAAATTTAAAAAAGAAATGAATTACCGAAAAAAAAAATCCTGAGAAAGTATAATGAAAAAAAAAAAAAAAAGACTGTGAGAATTAGGAGGTACAGGCCAGTACCATTCCATGGTGGTATTCAAGAGGTCACAGAAAAAATTTGTTCATAGGACAATGTTTTAAGTTGCTCATAAGTAAATTACTTTCAGTGTCAGTGTCTATTTTTCTTTTTGTAAACACGTCCTTCCTAATTTTCTAGTGTTAAATTGCCTTTTCTTTTTGAAATACAAAAGGATAGCTGTTTCTGAAAAGTTTCTCTTTGGGAAAGAATTTTTTAAAAGACATTTGCCACCTCTGGAGAACGTATGGAGGTTCCCCAAAAAGTTAAAAATAGAACTACCCATCATTGGGGTAAAAAGGGGTTAAAAAAAGTTAAAAATAGAACTACCCCAGCCATTGCACTATTAGGTAGTTATCAAAGGATACAAAAATACAGATTCAAAAGGGTACTTGCTCCCTGATGTTTATAGCAGCATTAATAACAATAGCTAAATTATGGCAAGAGCCCAAAGGTCCATCAACTGATGAATGGATAAAGACGACTTGGGAGATACATATAATGGAATAATACTCAACCCTCAAAAAGAATAAAATCTTGCCATTTACGACAACATGGCCAGAGCTAGAATATATTGTGCTACGCAAAATAAATCAGACAGAGAAAGACAAATACCGTATGATTTCACCCATATGTGGAATTTAAGAAACAAAACAGATGAACATGTGGGAGGGGGAAAAAGAGAGAGAAAGAGAGGGAAACAAACCATAAGTGACTCTTAAAGACAGAGAACAGGGTACCTGGGTGGCTTAGTCTGTTGAGCATATATGACTCTTGATTCAGCTCAGGTCATGATCTCGGGGTCGTGGGATCAAGCCCTGCGTCTGGCTCCCCTCTCAGCAGAGGAGTCAGCTTGAGATTCTTTCTCTTTCTCTCTCTCTGCTCTCTCTCTCTCAAATAAATAAATAAGTCTTTAAAAAATAGATAAACTGGGTTGATGAAGGGAAGTGGGTGGGGGATGGGCTGGGGAGTGATGGGTATTAAGGAGGACTCTTGTACATGTATGTATGTCAGTGAAGAAATCAAATCATTGATTTCTCTTTCTGAAACCAATACTGCATGGTACGCTAACTGACTAGAATTTAAATAAAAGTTTGAAATAAAAGGAAAAGAAAATTGAAATGTATATCCAAGGTCCCAAACCCATTTTCATTTTCGACTCTTAGAATGGGTAGTCCAGGCTAGTGAACTCCTAATTCTTGCAGTTAAATTTACGCACACATCCCCAGTATATGGGACTTTATTTATAAATTACATTCTTATGCTGCTCTGATATTATTACACAAAAAATATAAATTTAAAAGGATGAAAAATCAACACTAAAACTTTCTATTTATTAAGGACTCTAAGAACCATTGTATTCTCTCTTGTCTTAAAAATATTGTTCAGGGGGCGCCTGGGTGGCTCAGTGGGTTAAGCCACTGCCTTCGGCTCGGGTCATGATCTCAGGGTCTTGGGATCGAGTCCCATATCGGGCTCTCTGCTCAGCAGGGAGCCTGCTTCCTCCTGTCTCTCTGCCTGCTTGTGATCTCTGTCTGTCAAATAAATAAATAAAATCTTTAAAAAAAAAAAAAATTGTTCAGACCAACTCATTTAGTATATTTTATTTTTTAAAAAAATCTTGGTTTAGGTCTTTGTTTGACAGGAATTCAAAGGCCTCGCCCAGAATTCAGTTTGTTTTCCTACATAGTTTTAGTGGCTGTCATAACTTAAATACACACTTTACAAAGCTAGAGATTCAAACGGAAGAAGTGCCTTATTGGCTGCACATCCTAAATCATGGTACTCATTTTCTTTTCTTTTCTTTTTTAAGATTTTATTTATTTGACAGACAGAGATCACAAGTAGGCAGAGAGGCAGGCAGAGAAAGAGGAGGAAGCAGGCTCCCCGAGGACCAGAGAGCCCGATGCGGGGCTCGATTCCAGGACCCTGGGATCATGACCGGAGCCGAAGGCAGAGGCTTTAACCCACTGAGCCATCCAGGTGCCCCATGGTACTAATTTTCAATCCCATTCACCGATTATGCAGAAGTTTTTCATTTAAATTTGGCTAGTAAATTTCTGTCTTCCCTGATGTCAGTCACTCATCCATGCAAACTATCTGGGCAGTATTGCATTTTACTATTTTTAACAAATGGGTTCAGAACATCTTATTTGGAAGATTTTTAAATTCCAAGTCCCTTAAATGTGGAGGTATGAGTTTTTATAAGTGAAACCCACTCTTTGTGGCAGCTAAATCATTAATGAGAGAAATATTCCCAAAATACTTTCCTTATAACATGAGTTTCTTTCAAGAGCAATTCCTTTCTCATCCATTATTAAAATGTGACCTTTACCTTGCAGGGCCAAATCAAGTCTGCTTATTGTTTCAAATATCTGCTAGGTAACACACTACTGATAACTACTTGTCATCAGAAAAGGTCAGAAAGCTGCAAGTGAGGGGTTTCTGGTTGGTTTAGTAAAAAAACAAGAACAAAAACAAAACAAACAAACAAAAAAACCATACACAGTGAATCTTAAGTTTGACATGTTATCTTCCTGCAACATAACCAGCAAACCTCTGTGTGGTGCCGAATTTTCAAAATCACTGCTCCATATCATTGGAAAGTATTATAAAGATTTTTTTTAACATAGGTAATCTAATTTCTTAATTCCCTTACCCATATACTAATTTGATATTGCAATATGCTCAAAGTGAACACACAGCCATGGGCATGTTGTTAGTGCCTCTGAGTATGGAATTCAGACTGTCCTTGGGAGTTGGAAACTTGGGTACAGGTTGCTAACTCAAACTGCCTGAAATACAGGCTACATGACAATGTATAGCAGGGACAATCTATTGTCCCTGCTGTATTGTTAATATTACTATTAATATTAATAATATTAAATATTAATACAGCTTAATTTATAATTACATTTATGGATAGAGTTCTAAAAATAGAAATTCTATTATTTTTTTCTTGTATCTCAGTCCCTGAGGTGTCCATATAGTGGATATCAAGGTCTTAAATCAATTTGGATAATGTCCTTTTCAAATTTTTTGTAACTGACTGCTAAAGGCCAGTAGTTTAGATGACAAAGATTATTAGCTAACATTTTCAATTGTCTTTATGGACTATTAGATAGAGAATAGTGTCTACAAATTCTGTAATTTTTTCAAGAATAAATTAAAAGTAAAAGAACATAAGGCCTAGAAAATAACTATGTATAAGTTAAAATAAAGAATTTGTTTTAAGGAACACTGTTGAAACAAAAACAAATTGCAAAAAAAAATTCTTTCTCTACAGATCTTTTTTAAAATATTAAACTCTCTGAGATGAAAGAAAATCTATATTACAACATGGTATTGGAGCTAGACTTTCCTGCTGATCTATGAGCACATAGCCCATGGGCTTCTGTGTCTGAGTTTTCACAAGAAGAACCTAGACACAGCCTTTCCTGCTGGTTCACGAAGAATGACATTCTCACTATTTAAAGATGTATTTGGTTTCTATTAATACCACCATTATCAGGATTCTGTGACTATTATTCAAAGAGCTCAACCAATTGAAACCAAATACAAACAAAAACTTAACTAAGATATAAATAGCCTGAAACAAATATCCAAGGAATAAAATAATGAAAACACTAGCCTTTTATAGGTTGTTTCAATTGATTTTTTATGAAATTGATAGTATAAAATTTGGAGACTGTAACAAAGAGCTAAAATAGCAAAAGCAAATGAAATAAGTATAATTGTCCCTCATAAAATGACCAAGAAATAACAAGTTGCCAGAAATTTTAAACAATGTTTTTATAATGGTATATTTATTGATTAAACAGCTAGCTGTTTGGGCGCCTGGGTGGCTCAGTGGGTTAAGCCGCTGCCTTCGGCTCAGGTCATAGTCTCAGGGTCCTGGGATCGAGTCCCGCATCGTGCTCTCTGCTCAGCGGGGAGCCTGCTTCCCTCTCTCTCTGCCTGCCTCTCTGTCTACTTGTGGTTTCTCTCTGTCAAATAAATAAATAAAATCTTTAAAAAATAAAATAAAAAAAAATAAACAGCTAGTTGTTTAACCACTTATTATATTCATGGTTTTAAGGACAAATTTCAAAAGCACAGCTGATTCTCATTACTCTCAGAAGTCATATTTTATGACATGACTGCAAGCAGCGAATTCGTGAGTACTGAACCCTTCCTCCAAGGGGAAACAGGGTTAGTGAGGCTCCCACACACCTCTGGTCACAACACTTTCATCAGCCCATCAGGGTATATGTATGTTTTTGTTCAGATACACTTTATTTAATACATACTGTTAATTCTTTAACATCAAATTTGCAGCGTACAGCACTGTAACTTAAGCCTGAATGAAGCTTATCTAACAGAGACGACGAACTCAAACAAGCTTTCCACTGAGGCACCTCGTAGCCTTCTCGCACTTAGGAACTCTGGCCATCAATTCCACAAAAGCAAAATCACCAGAACACAAAGAAACAAAAACAAAATTTCAAAATATAAAAATACAAAATTTATGGCGTAAATAGACCAGGAAAAGGACTTGTTCACAAAATAAGAGCTGAAACAAGAAGACAGAACATTGCTTTGTTCAGCCTTAGCTGGGAACACCAGACAATTTTTCACAACTTTGCACATATTCATGAATGACCATGAAGGTGCTGTGAGTATTAATCTGGGGGTTATAAATAAATTTTAGCAAGTATGACATTCACAATATGAATTCACAACATTCACAAATATGGAATTCATGAATAATGAGAACCAACTGTTCTGTTCCATAAAAAACTTAAAAAACTATATAAACAAAATAAGGAAGTGAAATATGGAAGATAATAATTTTTTTTAATGTCAGTTTTATTAAAAACAGGAGGAAAGTACTACAGTAAAAATGGCAAATATTTACCAGGAGTTTCTTAGGAACAAATAGAACTGTTAAGCTCATAACAAACTTATAATTTCAATGACCCATGTATGTAGTTAACATTATTACTCGCATTTACAGATGAGAAAACTGAGGCTTAGAAAGGAGAGCATATTCCCCAAGCTCACTTAGCCGCTAGGTGGCTTGGCTTAGCTAGAACTCCATGTAGCCCCAAAGGTGAGAGGGCTCCTGCATTTCCCTGAAATAGGACTTTCCTAAATTTAATTGTAAACTCTTATTTTGAAATTGATTGATAAATTTAATCCAATGGACTTTTTTGGCTAGAGTCCAGTTACACTTTTTTAAACATTTTTTATTCTTTTCAAGTTCTTATAAATTTTCCATCTAAATATTACCAATCTTAACCAGGCACAAATATTCTGTTGACATTCTTGTAAATTCAGTGGAACATAAAAGAGCAAAATGTGGACAATGCAATCCTTTTTTGTTGTATTTGTTCAGGAGCACACTCTTTTGAGCTTATAATCCTTGCTCAGAAAGAAATTAGGATATGTATTGTTTGAGAAACACCTACGGTAAATGACTTACACATCTGAAACATGCAACAAACTCTTCTCCATATTTTACTATAAGTAATGGGAGATCGTGGCACTTCTCTATTCCAAGTCTCAGTAATTTCTTACTATCCATAGAACAAGGTCAAATGCCTCAGCCTGGCTGATTAGAGTCTCCGTAATGTGAGTATAACATCCAGACTTACCTCCCGTAGCATTCTTCAGTGCATACTCTGTTCCATTCGGTGCCCTTCCACTTGCTGCTGCCCCAGAATACTCCTTTGCTCCAATTCCTACGCCGGTCTCCACATCATTCCTTCTGCTTGGCTCTCTTCCCTCTAACATAGATCTATAGATGCCAAAATATGGCCTCCTTCATGAGAACCTGTAAGTATCTCCAGATTATAATTAATTTATTCCAGCTCCATACTTCTATGTGTCTATGTCTTTAAGAAAGTGCCTAGACCTCATAGGTGTTCAACAAAAGTAAGGGGCATTGAAATGAAAGGAAAGATGCATGGATATCTAGGACTTGGCACATCTCTTAGGACATCTTCTATACAAGAAAGTGGAGATATCATTGATGACTCTTGTTGAAAAATGACCTAGTGACTGAACTTTCCATGAGAACAGACTACCTATTTGGTAATCAATAAATTGACACTTTAAATACAAGTTTTGAAGCTCTTTGCTTTTGTTGGCACTCTGTATACCATCTTAGCTGCCTGTAAGGATATATAATACCCATAGGTTTGGTCAGTCCAAATCTTGGGATAGTGAGATCTTAGACCATGTTAGAAACTCCCCTCTCATCTGTAGAGGATGTAGGGATACATTTCATTCATGGTGCTCTCGCGAACATAAACATGTCTACATCCTTGTAGTTAATTCCCAGCATAAGAATGAAGAGCAACTAACAGCACCTTCTTTATTAAGTGGGTGGTGTGTTGAGGCAACAGTGATGGAATGGAGAATAGTGCCGAGAAATAGAACTCTGAGAAGTAGATCAGAAAGATGGTAGAGAGCCTTATCAGACAAGGAGTGGTGGTTGGGCTTTGTTCTCAAAGTTATGGGAATTTGTTGGAGATTTGATGCAAAGATATGACATATTTGTATTAACATTTTTCACACACTTGTCTTTTAAACATGGCAGCATTAAGCATTACATGGAAAGGAAATTGTTAACAAGGGAGTTTAAGATAAGTGCTTTATTTACCCTCCTGGAGGGATAGGAAAAATATAGCTTTCTGGAAATATTTCACTAGGGAGATAATCTTATGTGGAAACAAGAGCTACTGGGTCTCAGGACATTTTCTCTCACCCACTTGGAATATTTCTTGTGCTTCCACTGTCCCAAAAGAACATCATTTCGACACTGATAAATTTTGAACTTTCCCTGCAGATTGTGAGTGAGTTACAAAATATCCATTCCTGATGGGGGAACTTGTTTCAGTGAGTTTCAGCTTGAGAATATTTGTGATAGGAAGAAGTAATGATAAAAATACAGGAAACTATTAGCCAGGGGCATTTCTTTCAACTCTTCTCACTCAAGCTTCTTTTATTTTTAAAATTTTAATTCCAGTATAATTAACATACAGTGGTATATTAGTTTTAGGTATACAATATAGTGATTCAACAGTTCTATTCATTCTTTACTCAGGGCTCATCATGGTAAGTGAACTCTTAATCCTCTACACCTATTTCATCCATCTCCCCCACCCAAGGCCCCCTCTGGTAACCATCAGTTTGTTCTCTATATTAAAAGTTTATTTATTTGTTTTTTTTTTTCATTCCACATATGAGTGAAATCATATCTCTCTGACTGACATTTCACTTAGCACTGTACCTTCTAGGTCTATCCGTGTTGCTGCAAATGGCATGATCTCATCCTTCTTTATGGCTGCATAATATTCCATTGTATAAAACTATACTGCCTCTTCTTTATCCATTCATCTATGGAGGACACTAGGGTTGCTTCCATAATTTGGCTATTTAGTGCTCCAATAAACATAAGGGTGCATATATCTTTTTGAATTAAAGTTTTCATATTCTTTGTGTAAATACCTAGTAGCAGAATTGCTGCATCATATGGTAATTCTATTTTTAATCTTTTGAGGAACCTCCTTACTGTTTTCACAGTGGCTATACCAGTTTTCACTCCCACCAACGGTACAGGAAGGTTCCTGTTTTTCCACATCTCTGCCAACACTTTTTTTTTTCTTGTATTGTGGATTTTAGCCATTCTGACAGGTATGAGGGGATATCTCATTGTAGTTTTGATTTGCATTTCTCTGACGATGAGCGGTGTTGAGCATCTTTTCATGTGTCTGTTGGATGTCTTTCTGTGGAAAAGTGTTCATGTCTTCTGCTTATTTTTAAATTGGAGTATTTGTTTTTTTCACTGAAGTTTCTTTTAAGTTAGAGGGAAGCAAAAATGCCTCTCTTCTTGAGTAGCAGGTTTCTATTAATACCATTTTAGACCTACTAAATTGTTAAGCATTCACTTTACTACCAGGCATTATGCTACACACTTGATATATCTTACTTCACTTACTTTTCCTAACAAAGATATGAGAGGTGGAAATTGAATTTCAGCAAGATTAAGGCACTCACTCAAGGTCACACAATTACTAAGTGGTACTGTCAGAATTCAAGTGTCCATCCACAGTCTGAGCTTTCTCCTATTGGTTAAGCTATCCCTGCTATACAGGTATGTACAATAGTAATGGTACTGGGGTTGCTGTCAGATTCCACTCTACTATTCACTAGCCTTGGAAATTTAGGCAAGTTACTTAAGCCTCAGTCTCTTCTTCTGAGTCAAGTGGGACCCACAATGCTTGACAAATGGGGCATTTGAGGATTAAGCAATAAAAGGTCCTAGCCACATAATTAATGGTATATTCCTTCCTTCTAATAAACAACAAAATCCATAATTGGAAACTCTTCTGCTATATACTCACCATCTCTCAGAGAACCTGACATTTGTCCAAAGACCCAAAGTAAGAGTAAACAACTGTGTGAGGAGCTGGGACCAGAACAATCTGGCCAGAGAGTAACCACTAAGACCCTCAAAAGGAGAGGGTCTGGGGTTTTCAGAGGAGGAGGCACAAGCCAGGGTGACAGGGGCACAGAGTCAGGGAAAGGCTGGTGGACAAGTGGCTGGAGGTATGGGGCAGGGTCTTGAAAGCCAGGTGTTGGAGTGGGGATTTATTTTACACGCAAAGGGAAGTCATACATCTGAACAAGATAAGTGACATGATGTTTGGGTAGGCAGAATAATGTGTCCAGTCCCCTACACTGTGCCACCTACCCAAAGATGTCCACATCGGCATTCCTGGAACTTGTGAATATATTCCTTTATATGTCAAAAAGGACACTGTGGCGTGATTAAGTCAAGGGTCTTGACAGGGCACTGGGGTGGCTCAGTCGGTTAAGCGTCTGCCTTCGGCTCAGGTCATGATCTCAGGGTCCTGGGTTTGAGCCCCACGTTGGTCCCCCTTCTCAGTGGAGAGCCTGCTTCTCTCTCTCCCTCGGCCCCTCCCCCTGCCCCTTTCACTCTCTTGCTCACTCTGTCTTGCAAATAAATAAAGTCTTTAAAACAAATAGGAGTCTAGAGATGGGGAGGATATCCTAGATTATCCAGGTGGGCCCAAGGTCATCACAAGGATCCCCATAAAGGGGAGGTGGGAAAATCAGACTCAGGAAAGGACATGTGACAAAGGAAGCAGAGGTTACTGCGAAACTGGGCCACAAGCCTAGGAACGCAAGCAGCTTCTAACGCCGGAAAAGGCAAGAAAGAGATTCTCCTCTAGAGCCTCTAGAATGAATGCAGCCCTGCCAACACCCCAACTTTAGCCCAGTGAAAATAGCTGTGGGCTTCCGACTTCCAGAACTCTAAGAAAATTAACGATCGTGGGTTAAGCTGCGACAAGTGTGGCAGGTCCTGACAGCAGCGATAGGAAATGAATACAATGCCTCTGGCTTCTGAGTGGAGTATGGCTTAAGGAGGACATCAAGGGTGGAACTGGGAAGCCAGCTGAGATGCTATTACAGCCATCCAGATGACGTGGCTCCGTCCGAGAGTAACAGTGGCCACACAGACCTGTGACAAGGAGGGAGACACACCAGACATGGATTTTGGAGGTAGAGCTGCTAGGACTTGCCAGAGTCCCTGTAGCTCCTAAGCCAGTCTTTGTTTTGGCGGGAGCTGGAACCCGAGGTACCATTTGGCACACTAGAGTCCTCAGTCCTAGGAAGCAAGTGCTGCTTTACTAGGTAACTGACTTGACAGATAAATAATTTACTCACCAACCGGAAACATCTAGCCAAAATGAAGGAACTCAGAGCCCAGACTGTACAAGTCTAAAGGCAAGCCCTTTGGTTTTGTACTGTCATCAAGAACGGAAAAGCAAGGCTCAAGACAGCAGCAGCTGCCACAGAAGGGAATGACCTTGAGGGTAAGACGGTATCTCTGGCCAGGCTCTGCCGAATTTCTCTCTTATGAGGCGTAAGAAGAATGATTTTCTTGGTGGCAGGAATGAGAAGGAAAGAAATCGCCTCTCTACCCCAGTAGCGTTTGTCAGACCTCTCTGAGCACCACCTCCACTCCTTCATCCCGCCTGGAGTCCGGGGCCCCACCTGCTATCGCCAGGAGACATTGACACAGGCAGGGATTCAGACCAGCTGGAATGCCAGCTGGAGGACTGAGAACCTGGGGACTGGGGACATGCCATGGGGGACAAGTCATGCTGCCTTATCACACAATAGACCTTTTCTTCCCTTGGGGGTCGGGGGAGAAGACTGAAATAAGTCTTCACTCCACCCAGGCTTCTAAGACCTTGCTGGAAAGATTTCCCTAAAATCCCCTCCCCAGCTCTAACTCCACCAGCTCAGGTCATCACACCTTTCTCCATCAGCACCCACGGCCAATCTCAGCCTCCTGAGGAGGAACCTGAGCCAGGCAGATTGCTCTCAGGAGCTGTGGCACGCTTCCCATGTGTCTCACAGTTTGCATAGCTGTGTTTTCCTATGTGTGCCGCACACACCGCCCCACCCCTCCAAGAAACGTTCTTTGAATCCCGAACTTTCCCCAGGAATGAAACCGTTTGTCCTCTCCTTGTAGAGGCTTCCCATCACAAGGTTCTGCACAGCTAAGAGAGGAGGGGAGCCCTCCTCGCTCCTCAGGGAAGCCAAGGGCTCAGCATCTAAGGGCAAGAAGCTGTTCTGCAGGAATAGGGGAGAGGGAGCTGTGCAAATGAGTTTCCGGATGTTGCATGTCCCCTCTCTGGCCTCCAGAGGTCTCAGCTTGTGCGTGTTCACCCTGTTCTCCATCGCCTGAGGGGGTAATCTGCTGCTCCCCACTTTCATCACAGAACGTAAGAAGCCTCACCTCAGCCCAGGTGAGCCGTTCAGTGGGCCTCTGCCCAAGAGAGTCAGAACAGATCACTCTTCTGTTTTTTGTTTTGTTTTGTTTTGTTTTGCATGTACCCCATTTTGACTTAATGGTCCCATTTCTGTCCCAAACCTGTCACTCTCGACTAATGCCACACCACACCTTACTTACCTCCTTCGCGCTCCCTAGATCCCCAAAATGATTTGTGGGTTTGTATCTCCATTTTTATCAACAATGAAAAACAAACTACTTCGCCAAGAGAATAACCCAGATGCCCGATGCTCACAAAGAAGGTGCCCTCCAGCTCTGATCCCTCCCATCAGAACTAGACTTCATCCCTGGTCTCTATTTTAGGAAGCTTTTCATCCCACAGGCCACAAAGGCAACCAATTGCCTGAAGAGAATAGCTTTGTGATGAACACAGAGGTCACTCTGGATACGATGGGCTGTTAGTTGATTACACACTTTTCTAAGGCTGTCCTTGGTACAGAGGCAATGAATGCTAAATGGCATGTGCTGCTCGTTCCAGCAATTAGTTTTAATCTCTCTGGCTTAATGCTGTGTCCAGTTGTTCTGAAAGGGAAAAGAAATGCTCTGCCTCTGCACCATTTATTTTTATACATGCATTCAGTGAAGACGTATCAGAACCTAGGCCTCTCCTGGGCATTGTGAGGGATAAGAACAAATCATTCCCCACCCTCAAGAAGCTAACAGCATAGAAGAGGAGGGGAAACATGGAAGGAAAATATGACATACACAATGCTGCAGCATTTGGAGGAGGGAAAGAGCCCTTCCTTTGTTCAACAAGTATATGCCAGGCATGCTTAAACCGTTTGAGGCCTATGGAAGTGAGGAAGGCAAAAGAGGTCCCTACTCTTAGGGGGAAAATGATCATTGCACTAGTAAAAATAAATAAATATACAAAGTTAATCTAAATAGTGATAAATACAATTAATGGAATATGAGTGGGATGAGAAGGAGGTTAGTTTCGAGTAGGTCTTTAGGTAAGCCTCTGTGGCAAGGTGACCTTTTCTCTAAAGACAAGGTGGCTCTAACTATACAAGACTTAGGAGAGGAATGACATGGGCAGAGGAAACAAGCGCAAAGGCACTGTGGTAGGCACAGACTGGGAACTTTAGGAGACAAGTGACAGTTCGGCCTCAAAGAATGGGTAAAATGACATTTCAGGAAATAAAATTATTTAAGCAAAGGCACAGAAATGGGAAAGCATGAACTGTACTCAGTTGGAAGCAAGCACAGACTTCAATCAAGGTCTGGTCAAACCTGAAATTCCGAAAATAAGATGAGGGCAGATTATTTCTGGAGAGCCCGGGGCCAGGCTGTGGCTACGGACTGTATTCTGTGAGCAGGGAGCACTGCGGGTTTTAGAGCCTCTGACTTGATAAAAAGGTGCTTTAGCAAGATTTCTCTGGCATTAGTGGGAACTATTTTTGCCTTTGACAAACAAATACTCCTCTGTGCTTCTGTGGAAGCTTCCTATTTCCTGATAAATATTCATTTTCATGCCTAGGTTTCTTGTAAGAGGCTGGGCTAACTAAAAAATAGTTTTGAGTAGAGATGGCAATAATAATTTGTGGGGTCCTGTGCAAAAGGAAAATGTAGGGCCCTTTGTTCAAAATGCAGTTTATACGCTTTTTCCTTTCTTCAGCCATCTCTGTCTTGACTTCTCATGGTGTTTTGTATTATTCAATATGAAATAACTCCCTCAAACATGAGGATACTTGCCGGGCAAGCACAGACCCTCGCAGGCACCAGATGCTTCCCCTCAACCCAATACTCTGGCTCCCACACTCAGCACCCCACAGTAGGGGAAGTCAGCAGTGGTCCCTGGCGGGGAGCAGGAGAGCAGGAGACGAACACCACATCTCTCAGAGGCAGGCAGGTGGAACCCCATGTGAGCAGAGGCTCCAAGCCCCCCAGTGCATGCTCCATTGTTCCCTCCTCACTTACAAAACATAAGTCCAAAGATAAAATACTTAAGATTTCCAAGATGCCAGTTGCCTCCTTCTGCCCATGCTCATGACCCATCCCGGACTGAAGCCTGAGGAGACGGTAACTGCCTCTCAATGTATAGATGTGTTTCCCTCAGAACTTAAACTCAGTGAGCTACTGTCCTTCAGAAACACATGTGCTACCAGAGTTTTATAAGATGATTGTGCATGTGTGTGTCAGGGGGACTGAGTAAGGGTACATATTTCTTCAACTTGCTGTGAATCTACACTTACTTGAGAATAAAAGTTTATGTACAAAAAGCCTTCAGACATGTGCTAGTTTTCTAAAGGAAAGAGGAGGGAGGAAGGAGTCTAAGAGCAACAAAGAGAGGATCAACTTGAAGCCACTTAGAGGTACTTGGCTGGACAGGAAAAGTTCCCACCTGCATCCTCAGCTGGAAATGTAAACCCTGTCCATGAGCTCGGAAGGGATGAAAAGAGAGTGGTCAGGCTCTCATCCCAAAGGTGAAGGACTAACCATCTTGTTTCTGACCACATTTACCCTATTCAAATCCACTACATGATCATTCACTAATTGCTCATCATCTACAAGGAACGCACTGCTCTTGGCTGTCTGGCATTACAATTCAAGACAATTGTATTTTATGCAAGGAATGTTTTCCCAAGAGTGGATGGAATCCAAGACTAAGCTTGACAGAGAATGGCAGGTATTTCTAATTACCAGCGAAAGAAGCACTACCTTGTGGCAACAGAGTAAAGAGTGCTCTTGGCCCAAAAGTTTAAAAATTCTTGTGATTTTTTAAATTTGGGAGTACTTACCTTATTTGTAATTTTGTACTTGATGCTTACATCGTACTCTTTAAAATTTGCATAATTCAAATTGGCATAAAGGATCTACACAGATCCAAAAGGAATATTGTTGGAATTTAAAATACATATAATTTTATTATTTATATATATATATATATATATATATATATATATATATATATATAAAAGCATCTAGCACAATCTTTTGAACAAATGGGAAAAAAATTAAGGAAACCCATTCTTATTGCTGTTACAGTCAATAATATTTCCAATAAATCACAGTCTCCAATTCCAAGAATAGTATCTCTAAACTACAAAACTGGGGCAGGTTTCATTTTTTTTATCTGCAGAAGTAGAATAAAAGTAGAGCTCATGGAGCTGAAACATTTTATAAGAAAATACCATTTAGCCCTGAGATTCCAAATGTTTTTCCACTGAAGAGAAAATTAATACCTAGTCAATTCTGCTTCTGTGCAAAAGTGGAACAGAGTAACAGATTAAATCAACATATTATCCCAAAGCTTTGGTCCCAGTTAGAATACCTCTTTCATGATGTTATTTTTCTTTGCCCACATCATAGGAGAAGGACAATAATCAATGAGATCTCTGAATTAAAGTCATGCAGTGGCCAAAACACTCTGTAGGATCATTCCTTAAATTGGGAGAAATAGCCCATATGTCCTTCACTCCAGGATGACAGGTAGTGGGTAAGCTACCCCTGAAGCAGCAGAGCCAGGACCAGGACACCAGAGTTCAAAGCGTGCAACACCATCTTCATGGCCACCCCTTGGCTCTAGCCATCGTCTGTCCTGAGTAGCACATCCTCCAGGGCCAATCTTCTATCTTGAGGTCTCAAGGATTGAAAAAGGCCAAAGCCACCACACAAGTGAGTTTCAGATAACTCTAGGGAGGAGAAAAGAGAACTAGGAAAATTTGTCTCTGAAGGGATTATGTTATAGCTGTGAAGAAACACAGCGAAACACACCTATCCCAAGAGAGACTGGTGCTGAATACCAGGACTATGGGCTCCTTGACAGTCATCTGCTTTGATCATTGCGTGTTTAACTGAGTACTTCCTCTGGATTCAACCCTGTCTTAGCTACTACCTGGGGAAAAACACATAATCCCTGTTCAGATGGAGCTTGTATCTACCTGGGTCCATAAGACCCACATGAAATAGTCTTTTGAACAGAGATTAATAAGATTACTAGCCCTGGTTCTCACAGACTGGGATCCAGCCTCGGTCCTGCTCACTTGCTACCTGGGTGGACCCAGGGAATTCAGTGAGCTTTTCCAAGCCTTTCTCCTGAACTATAAGATGAGGATAATAATAGTCCTAACCTCCCAAGGTGAATGTGAGCATGGGACACATTGAATCTGACCTGTATGGATTAAATCCCTTTTCATTGAGACAGTCTCATGCTGTGATTCAGTAAGTCTTGGTTCACTTCCTGGATTTACCACCTATTACCTGAATTTCCTCGGTCAAATTACTTAACCCCCTTGTCCCCACTTCCCGGTTTGTAGAATGTGGATAATGCAGCTCTCACAGTGATATTGTTTCATAACCCTGCCAAAATCAACAAGCAGTATTAAGACGATCCTTTCTGATGTGAAGAATCAGGGCCTGTTTGCTTCCATTTTATTCTTCACACAAGACAAGGTCAAATGACATTCAGGAATTATCTACATTATTTTTAACAATATGTTGGTGAAATTTCTCTTCCCTCTTCCAAAGCTCTGAGCCATTTAGATTTCTTTGGTTAGACAGGAAGGAGTTTGCTAGAAACTCCCAGTCAACTCTGTAGACATGACCAAGCAACTAATGTAAAGAGGGGGAGGTGTTCTGATCCAATCTACTATCTCCAAGGAGTTTCACAATGGCTGTCTCAATCGAGGCAGGTTCAAGGGAAGATTCCATTATTTACTAGATATACTAAACCAACAGACAACTATAATATGCAGACACACAGAGAGGTTTTCCACAGGACGTATTATATGTCCTCTCTCCCAATATGTATCTGTTGTTTTTCTTCCAAGAAGGGGGTACCCCAGTCTTCTGGCATCTTACTTAAGAACAAGAGACCAGGGGCACCTGGGTGGCTCAGTGGGTTAAGCCTCTGCCTTCGGCTCAGGTCATGATCCCAGGTCCTGGGATCGAGCCCTGCATCAGGCTCTCTGCCCAGCGGGAAGTCTGCTTCTCTCTCTCTCTCTCTCTCTCTCTCTGCCTACTTGTGATCTTTCTCTCTGTCAAGTAAATAAAAATTTAAAAAAAAAAATTTTTTTTTTAAGATTTTATTTATTTATTTGACAGAGAGAGTTCACAGTAGACAGAGAGGCAGGCACAGAGAGAGAGGGAAACAGGATCCCTGCTGAGCAGAGATCCCGATGCGGGACTCGATCCCAGGATCCTGAGATCATGACCTGAGCCGAAGGCAGCGGCTTAACCCACTGAGCCACCCAGGCGCCCTAAAAAAAAAAAAATCTTAAAGAACAAGAGACCACAGCTCTGATTTGCTAATCTCATTTGTTTCCTTAAAGAAAGAAGAAAATTTTTAATTATATACTGAGTGTGAGAGGAATGAATAGCCCCCTACAAAGAGTCTGTGATGAAAAAAACCTCCTAAATGAGTTGATCAAATGATTAAAAGTATATAGCATAGGACCTGCTTCACCATAAAAACTCAATCTCAGTAAATATTAGGGCATACACACATAGACACACACAAACCAAATGAGGTACTATATAGTTTAGCCCCCAGTGATACGGCATGGGCATAGTCTGCAGGAAGAGAGAGTATGGTGATGGCTGCAAGAGATAAAAAGACTTCATGAAGGTAGAGGAACCTGAGGTTGGCTAGAATATGAACAGGAAGAGGAAAGACAGGAAGGCATGAAAGGTGAGGGAAACTGAGTGCAGGCAGAGAAGGAATGAGGGGGTGTATTCCTGGGATAAACACTGAGGACGATTAATTAAATTGATAGAAATGGTGGGTCAGGTTAGAGAGGGGATTGGAGTCAGCCGGAAAGACTTGATTGGATTTTAAAGATTTTATTTATTTATTTGAGAAAAAGCATGAATGGGGGGAGAGGCAGAGGGAGAGGGAGAAACAGACTCGCTGTTGAGCAGGGAGCCCAACGTGGGGCTCGATCCCAGGACCCTGAGATCATGACCTGAACCAGAGGCAGACGCTTAATGGACTGAGGCACCCAGGTGCCCCTTGACAAGATATTTTTGACTTGTTCAGGAGTCTATTAATCTTGGTCCAGTCAGAAGAAAGAAATAACACAGTGTATTAGTGAGGGAACCAGAACCAACAGGAAGTGTGTGTGTGTGTGTGTGTGTGTGTGTGTGTGTGTGTATACTCAGAGGGAGATTTTAAGGAACTGGGCCATTGTAAGAGCTGGCAAATCTGAATTGTACAGGGAAGTCCAGCAGGCTGGAGACCCAGAGAAGAGTGGGTTTTGCAGCAGGAGTCTGAAGGCAGTCTGGAAGCAGAACTCCTTCCTCTGGAAGACCTCAGTCTTTTTACCTTGAGGCCTTCAACTGATTGGATGAGGCCCACTCACATCATGGAGGGTAATCTGCTTTACTCCAAGTCTACTCCTTTAAATGTTAATCACGTCTAAAAAAATATATCACAGCAACATCTAGAATGGTGTTTGACCTTATGTCTAGGCACCATCATGAGCCAATGTGACATATAAAATTAACCATTGCACACAATAATTTAAACTAGTGACCAATGATAAGAAACTAATTATAAAGTTAAAAAAGGGAATTCTTAAGTGTCTTCAGGTAGAAAGAGAGAGTACTCAAGGAAGCATAAACTTGGAAATAGGGGCTCAGGCCTCATTAGAGAAGGCTGGTTGCAGTCACTGGTTGATGAAAGATTTTGCTGGGCTGGCAGGACAGAGCTAGTGCACAGTCTCTGGGCTAGCAGAAACAACCCTTAGGGCTCAGGTGAGCCAAGGCTGCTGGACAGGTGTGCAGGGAGTCGGGAGTATTGAGAGTACTGGGCACTGCTGTAGGTATGAGGCCCAGAGAGCTTGGTGTCTGCCTTGCAACCATCACAAAACAAATGTCCAGGGCACATGTGAGCTGAGGCTGATGCTTGGCCATGTAGAGTGAGTTGGGTACATAGAAGGTGCTGGAGTGCCACTGTGGGTGCTGCTGAAACTGGGAGTTGGGAAGACCTCCCTCTATAATAACTTAGTATACTTTAAGTACCTCTTAGGCATGGGGGTCTGTTTCTTACCTGTCTAGCTGCACAGGACTGAGGAGAGGGTGTACAGAGGCACCCAGGCCTCACTGTCTGGGACTCCCCACTATACCATCAACGCCTAAACTGGAGCTGGGAAACCCTGGAGAAGCTGTATCCTACAAGCACTTAGCACCGGAAGAAACCTAAAGGGCTGAGGAATAGAGAAAAAATGCAACACCGCCCACAGGAACTGGAAGGAAGAAGCCTTCTTCCTGCAACGCCCCTCCAGAACTCTGTACTGGCAAAGCTTAACTTCATGCCAGCTGGCATAGGAAAAATGTTATAATTTTTATTTATGTTTAATATTAATATTAAACTATTAAGGTCCCAGGTCCATTTTCACAAACCAGGCAATGAAGGATAAATCTGGAGCTGAGAGGCAGTCAAGTGGCAATGAATACCATGGGAAATGCACTGGAAGCAGACCTTGGGTGTATGATATCAGGCAGTTCAAATTACATTGTCAAGACTGCACTGGCATTGGGAAACCCAGCCAGGAGGCTGCTATAGCAACACAGGCATGAGATGCCAAGACCCTGGACCAAAGTGCTATCGCTAGGAAAGAAATGCAAGGTTGGGGTGAAATATTTCAAAGGAAAACCAGAATTCTTGCTTTAGGTTATCACCCTGACTTAGTCTGTTCAGGCTACTATAACAAAAACACTGGAGATTGGGTGCCTTAAACCACAAATACTGATTTCTCCGTTTTGCAGACTAGGAGGTATAAGATTAAGGCTCTGGCAGATTTGGTGTCCAGTGTAGACCCGCTTCCTGATTCATAGATGGCTGTCTCTTGTGTGTGTTCTCCCATGCCAGAAGGGGCAATGTCTAAAACAACTCGAGTATGAATCCCATTCATGGAGGTCTAGCCCCTTGTTCCAATCACTTCCCAAAGGCCCCACTTCCTAACACCATCACACTGGAGGTTAGGATTTCAACATATGAATTTGGGGAAGGACACAACCATTTAGTCCATAACACACCCCAACTGATGAAAGCAGGGGAGGTCTGCAAAGAGATTGGAGAAAGAGAACCACGTTCTCTCTACTCTGAAGTACTGAGTATGCTATCGTGTATGTCTGGATAAACGTCTGAATCCACTGAGAACCAGAACACTCCCTCTTGGAAGAACTGGGTCACCCCTTTCTTCCTTTCTTTCTTTTTTTTAAAGATTTATTTATTTATTTATTTATTTCACAGATAGAGATCACAAGTAGGCAGAGAGAGAGGAGGAAGCAGGCTCCCTGCTGAGCAGAGAGCCCGATGCAGGGTTCGATCCCAGGACCCTGGGATCATGACCTGAGCTGAAGGCAGAGGCTTAACCCACTGAGCCTCCCAAGTGCCCCCGGGTCACCCCTTTCATAATGAGGGTCAGAAGAGGGCAGAATAAGGCAGGCAAAAAACCACGAGTAATAAAGGGCATGTTGGGTTTGGGAGTCCCAGGACCTAAGGACATGGCCAGAAAGGGGGCCTAGGAATTGTTGTCAAGAATGAGACTGCCTGAAGACCCAACAGATCAGTCTAAGGCTGGTAATGTCCGTGGTGGGTCTTTGTGCCTAGCACGAAGTCTGGCAAAAGGTACAGACACCTTCAGTAAGTGCTGGAGGAAGGAAGGACAAGAGAGAGGGTAGTAAGGAGAAAGAAATTCATTCCAGCCAGGATGTTCATCCAGGCACAACCAGGCCAAAAGACAGCAGCCTCAAGACACGATCACAGAGGAAGGCAGAGCCGTTAGTAAGTGCCTGCTCTTGCAACAGATAGCATCTACCTATCTGAGATAGGAGATTCTAGGTCTACATATAACTAGAGGCAAATGCGGACTCCTCTGAATCTGTGAATAAGGGGAAGATTAGCAGGAATCCAGACACAGGAGCCAACCACCGAGAACATCACAACTCCTTTCTTAGATAAGATAGCGACATCACCCAGACTCCCTCCCTTCTCTGCCGTCTTCCCCTGCTCCAGCCCCATGCCCACCCAGGCCCCAGCGCGGCCCAGCCCTCTTCTCAGTAACCACCACTGGTGGGTCTGGTGCAGAACTTTCCTCTCATGGTGTCTTGAGCCCTAGGGATATGGCAGTGATGTTTTATTTGCACTTCAACGGAAAGCAGAGCCCAGATGTGGGAAGGGAAAAAACCTCATTTTTAGGTGGACTTTGCATAGATGATCTCACCTCATCTCCTCCTTATAAAGGAAGATGCTGGGGGGAGCCTGGGGGGGCTCAGTTGCTTAAGCATCTGCTTTCAGCTCAGGTTATAACCTCAGGGTCCTGGGATCGAACCCCACATGTTGCTCCCTGCTCAGTGGGGAGCCTGCTTCCCCCTCTCCTTCTGCCCCTCCACCTCCCACCCCACTGCTCATACTCTCTCTCCTGCTCCCTCTCAAATAAATAAATAAATAAATAAAACCTTTAAAAAAACATTAAAAAAAATCTCGGTTAATTTCTAGTTCTGACTCCCCAATTTCATCAACTGTCTATGCAATATGAAATATATTATATAGACATAATAATGAAAGCTAACAAAAAAATAAAAATGATGAAAGTTAACATGTATCCATCACTTATGAAATGCACAGCAGTGTTCTGAACAGTTTACCTATGTATTGACTAAATCTTCTCTCATAAGGAAATGGAAGCACGGAATTTAAAGAGGTTGCCCAAGGCCACAGATGTGAAGTTTCCAACCCAGCTTTCCTGGCTCTAGAATCCATCTCCAAACCAAAAATACGCCGAGTTCAGAGAGAAAGCTTGTAGGGCAAGCATTCATTGGCAGAGCCCGAGATGTAGACTATCTTGGTTTTACAGTTCACCTGGTAACTTCTTGACAATTTTGGAAAGGTCACAAGCATGACTCAGATTAACGTCTTCCCAGTCTCGCTGTTCGGACCAGGTGGTAGTTGCTATGCTCTCAGGGACAGTTTAGGAACCAAGGAAAAGGGTGACAAATGAGGCATGTGCTTGAGGTCAGAAGCGTCTCTCCAAAGCCTTAAAGCCTGGGCGGCTGGGACTCCAACAGGGCCGCCGCCCCTCCCCCTCGCTAACTGCCCCATAGGAAGCCTGTCTGGGTGCACTGTGACACGTAGGTCTGTGTGCACATCGACTCCTCCAGGCCCCAAAGCCGCCTGTGCCTCCCAGAGCCTGGAATCTCCCTGGTGCCAGGAAACAACGTGATGCTGCCAACATGTATTTGTCATTCCTAAAGCATGGTTCCCCACTCCAGGCAAACCGAAAAGAAAAGCACAAAATTCCGAATTTGCAGCCAGTTACCTCTGCTGCCGCTGCTGGTGGCAGCCAGGCACTATAAAAGCAGGAAAAGAGCAGGAACTATGCTTCTATTCAGACAAGAGCTGCTGCCACCATGGGGGAGAAAATTGTCATCATCTCAATCTTTGGATAAAAACCAAGTGAGAAATGTTAAATTCACAAAGTTTGGGCAGGGACCCCAGTACCACCCACAAACAAGTTTGACTTGCCCTCTGTTCTTCATCCATGCTTTCTTGCCTACTTGGAGAGCATAAAGCAAAGTATAAACAAACACATACATACATACATATATGTAATGATGTTGAGTTGTATCGTGAGGGGAGTGCAGTCCCTAGGGTCAAGGCTTCCATTTAATCAAGAACCAAGACAGCAAACGTCACTACAGCGAAAGCACTCTTGTATCTCTCCTTCTTACCTCGGTGGGCTTTGCCACCTTCCTGATCTAGTCAGCTATGACATGGCCAGAGGCCACTCTATCTCAGCTATCAAAGAGGGATGGTTTTCAGACACCAGTGAGGAGGGGATGCCCCCAAACTGTTGCCTACAGATCAAAGGCTCTGATCATCATTAATAAGGCTCTAAGAGACACTCACTCCTCAATGTTGCTTCCATCCGCTAGCTTTAAATACAGCTCTCTAGATGTGTATTTTATACACCTTTCATGTGCTGTTTTGCTTTAGGGCATGCTTTCTTTCCCTCTAAATATATTTTGGCTCTGTTTTCCCCACTGAGAATTAACTCTTTTTCATGGCTAAAGATGTCTTTTTCCTCCTTCTTAGTTCCTAGATTTTCATGGCTGTGCCTTCAGATAAAGTGAAACACATAGTGTTTCACTGGCATAGTGTCCCCACATTTTCTCTCTCTTTAGACAAAGAGGCACCACCACAAAATATTTCTACCAAGCTTAAACCAAAATTTGGACCAAAGAAAATAGCTAAAAACCTCTGTAGGTAATTTTAGTTTACTAGAGAGTCCACGTTGCAGACATATACAAATGTCCTTGACCATATTTTTCTTTAGAGAAATAATTTAATTTAGAAGTAGATTCACTATGGTTGGGTTTTATCATTATTATTATTTGCTATTTCCCTTTTCTGAGCAGTCTGACCTTTGGGATTATTTCCGTAGAAATCTTATTTCCATGACAGGCAATGTCAACATTATCCAAGGCCACCTGGCATCAAGAGCCCAAGTTCCTTTATTCTGAAGTTGATAGCTTCTGGACCTCACTAAACAAGTCCGTGATATTGTTCTGTTCAGCCTCTTTTCTATTTTATTCTATCTTGCACACATGAAGCAGCTAGATTTCTATTTTGGCTCAAGCAGAGAAAAATGAAGCTAGAGCCTTTCCATGCCTTGGAAAGGAGAATACAAAGTTGTGGGGAAACTGGTCTTAAAGAAATCTTTATTGTTTTCAGTACTGACATAAGTGAGAATTTTGGCAGAGCCATAGGGAAAGAATCAAACAGAACCCACTTAAGAATCAAACTGAAGGACTGAGTTTTGCTTAAAGGAAAAGTTAATGATCCTAAGGGCACAGCAACAAGGCAAAATGGAGTTCCAGTAGTTCCTTATCCCTAGAAAACATTTGATCTGCAAATACCGAACTACAGCACGGTTAGGATCAGACTAAAAGGAAAACCTTTTCCAAACCCTGTATCTCCATAAGAGTGAACTTAAAGGTTCTTGGACGGGTGAAACTGAGAGAAAAGAGTCAGACAAGTAAGAACAGCTGCAGGAGTATCCACACCCACTACACAGGCTCTGTGTCTAGGGTCTTCCTGCAGCTGCTCCCAAGGCCACAGGAGGCTCCTAATCATGGACAATGAGGCAGCAGCTGAGATTAGTCAAAATGGAATCTGGGCCAGGCTAGAGGCCCTATAAGAGACAGTAGCATTCATTTTTTAATCTAGTCCATTCATCAATCATTCATTCTTCTCACAAAGCTGCTCCTTGAACAGAGGAGAGAGTGATTTTAGGTACTGCTCTTGGTCGCGTGTCACACACCATGTGAGTGTAGTCCTCTGCACTCTCCTACAGCAAAGGACATGGAGAACACGGTAGCTCTGGAGTACCATAATGGTACCAACACTGGGAGACCGACATATCGTCTTACCTATACCCACAGGAAAGCAGACCCCGTGAACGTTTGCTCTTAGGAAATGACTCATCTCTCACTTCTCAAGAGAATGAAATTCCCAGGCTTTATTCCTTTCCCCATTTCTTTTTGTAGTTTGGAATGCTCTGAGAAAATAATATCGAAAAATCAAAATTCTGCATCTCTCTCTATTCCAGAAAAGTTGATGGCTTCAGGAAATACTCCGTCTCCTTAAATGTTGAATACTACAGCTTTCAAGTGCTAATGCTGAGATCCAGCAGTCTCCCAAATTTCCATGGCCTAAGAAGCCAAACACGTGGGAGAAATACTGTAGAAAACAGAGCCCAAAAGACCAGTGTTTAAGTTCTTTTTCTGTCTATTTAACCTTGAGACGCATTATTGAAACTTGGTTTCTTCCTCTAGAGAATGAGGATAACATTGGCTTTCTATTTTATACAATAGTCATAAAAAATAAAAAAGACGGAGCCCGGGGAAATGTTTTATAAGCTAAAGTGCCATACAACTCTGAGATATTACTTTTAGTTGAAGAATATTCTTATATCCGTCTATTTATAAGTTGCAAAAAATTTTTGCATACGCATTTACATACACGCACACACACATAGGTATTACATGCCCCCACATGTGTGTATCCATGTACACATATGTATTTACACATGTGTGTTTGGGTACACACACACGTGTGTGTGTGCACACATGCATGTTTGGGGGGCAGGATGAGTGGGCCCATACTTTTTATCTGTATCTCAAAGTTATTACCTAAAATTGGTTGAGAAGCTCTGGTCTGGATGATGTCCCACATGATCAGGCATCAAAAATATGAATTTAGGGGCTGCCTGGGTGGCTCAGTGGGTTAAACCTCTGCCTTCAGCTCAGCTCATGATCTCAGAGTCCTGGGATCGAGTCCCGCATCGGGCTATCTGCTAGGCAGGGAGCCTGCTTCCTCCTCCCTCTCAGCCTGCCTCTCTGCCTACTTGTGATCTCTCTCTGTCAAATAAATAAAATCTTTAAAAAAAAAAAAAAAGAAAAATATGCAATTTAAAATCACCAGGAGATTCTACTAAATCCTTAGTAGGATGGCAACTTTATCAACAAGGCAAGCACTATGGAGCATTGGTGAGGGTGTAGAGAATCTAGAACACTCATACACTACTGGTGGGAATGTAAAATGGCAGGGCTACTTTGGAAAACAGTTCAGCAGTTTCCTGTAAAGTTAAGGATAAACTTTCCATATGGCCCAACGATTTAACTCTTAGTAATCTACCAAAGAGAAAGAAAACATGTGCTCAAAGACCTGTGCACAAATGTTTACAGTAGCATTATGCAGAATAGACCAAAATTGAAAGAAAAATCCCCCATATCTTATGAATGGATGAACTAGATTATTTATATCCATATAAGAGGATATAGCTCAAAAATCAGAAGGAATGAAGAATTACAAGGGCTACAACATGGATGAAACTCGAAAACTTTACATTATGAAAAGAAGCTAATCACAAAGACCCTAGTGTATGATGCTACTTACATGAAATGTACCTAAATGGCATATTAATAGGAACAGAAAACAGATGTGTCATTGCCTGTGAGTGGGGGAGCAAGGGCGGCAAATGACTACACATGGCCTCAAAGAAAATTTGGAGGTCGATGGAAAAGTTCTAAAACTAGATGGTGGCAATGGTTTCGCAACTCTGCACACTGACTAAAGCAATCATTGACTTGTACCCATACAGTTAGTGACTTGACTCATAAGAGTTACACAGCAATATAGCTGTTTTTAGAAAAGACATGAATAATGGACAGGATGTTTTGCGATGTAACAAAATATTTACCTGTAAAATTATTTTAGTCTTGCACATATAGATGGTATTTTAAAATACTGTCATTAAAAAAAAAAAAGTGTTCTTTATGCTCTCTGTGCTGCAGTTTCCCGATCTATAAAATAGAGATGATAAAAGCAACTTCCTCATGAGCATTGGTCAAGAAAAACCAATTAATAGATATTAACAATGTAGAAGAGGGCCTGCCCCAATAAGCATCTCATTGTAGACACTAACTAGCAATCTCGTGTCATTACCAACCACATACATTTTGTAAAATAAATTTCTTTTAATGTTTTATTTTTCCTCATGGGAAAAATGAGCATTAATGGTTCATCTTACTTCCCCAAGGTGGCATAAATAAAATTCATATTATTAGAGGCTACTCAAAAGGGATGTGGAAAAATATAATAGCTGGAAATTTGGAGTTTCATGGAATATATCATGGAGAACATAATCAACAAAACCTCATTTGGGTTATATTTTCATTTCAGAATATACAGTCAATTAAAAAAATAAGCTTAGCCTTCCTTCCCTCAGTCATCTTCTCCTTATCTGCCTAGTTGCAGTGCCTGCCCATGTCGAACCTCTTCCTTATCAATTACAGGATGAAGGAAAATGCTCGCCTCTGGAAGTAATAAAATTAGAAGGTGCAGAAGTTGGCATGGATAGCAGTTTGGGAAAACCATTTGTGTTCAACTGTACGCCTCAGTCTGGAAATAGGACTTTTTGCTTCTGTGCAACCTCAAACCAAGAAATGAAAAGGTAATTCGTTACTCTTTGATCTTAGGAGTTTCACTTTGGGTGGAGGAAATGCTTCTTCAATAGCACTTTTATAGATTTGGGGGATTGGAAGTAGAGGAGGGAACGGCAGATTCACAGCATAAGTCAATCAATTTTTTCTGAAGATTGAGATGTTTGGTTCTTTATTATTTCTCCAATTTTTTTAAAAGATTTTATTTATTTATTTGACAGACAGAGATCACAAGTAGGCAGA